>NW_026575035.1:23672742-24872742 GCF_905146905.1 Nyctereutes procyonoides | reverse complement strand
GTTAAAAAAAAAAAAAGTTAATCTCGAATTTCTTAGTTGTCAAGATAATTTAATTTAGTAGGTCTTGAACCTGATAAATCATCAAAATCACTGGGAAAGCTTTTAAGGGATAACAGCTTTTTATTCATTAATTGCTTATCTTACAAATATTTGATGCCTTCCTATCAAGATGTGGCAGGTGCTGTTTTGGTTAAATACCAAACAGAATACCTTTAAAAGGTAGACAGGGCCTCTCTTTAGGCAGTTAAAAAAAAAAAAAACAAAAAACTTTTTTTTTTTTAAAGCTCATCTCACTTTAATCTTTGAAAAGCCAAAAACTGGATTTGAATTGACAGACAGCTAATACATAAAACCAGATACCACCTAGTCTTTTAAAATCACAGAGAAAAGATAAAATTCTAATGAAGGGTCAAAGGTCAAAAGTTACAGATATGTGACACCCAAAAATTTAGTTGACAGACTTGTTACAGACCAAAAAAAAAGGGGTCTTATGAAAATATTTAGTTTACTGATTTTTGTATCTGTATTGATAAGTATAGAAGACCAATCAGGGTTCATGAGCTGGTAACAATGCTTTTTGAAAACTGTATTAGAGAGACTCTCCTTTTCAAAAAGACCATGCCAAACTCCAATATATAGTAATGTGATCCTGTAACACTATGAAATTACTTAACTGACAGTGTATTATGAATTTGTAGTATATCAATAAAATGAAGTCTGAAAAATAAAATGAGGAAGCATTGCAACTTAAAAAAATCTAATTGACTCTCCAACTGAAAATAAAAAAGACTAAAATGATAAATGGGTTTTAAAAGACATGGCATTAGCTGAAAAGTAGTCAAAAAGATTTCAGGAATATTCGTGTAAAAATGATAACTGAAGCTGTAATAGGAATGAGTTTGAATATAATCCTAATGTTCCTAAGAGTAAAAATTTAGAAAAGCTTTACTTTTTACTAAAAATTTTTTTACTACCAATAGGTACAAAACACTCAGCTCAATGTACCTGAATCTGAAGGATTATAGCCAATGAAATATATTTTCATTAACAGTTTAATACTATCCAAGTCAACAAACTTATTCCACATGAAAAACAGAAAATATAATACTTACTCTCTAATAGCTATTTTTTCAGAATGCCTTGAGGATACGGAAGACATGCTCTGAGACATCTAAAAAAATGAATAGTTCATAAGGCTTATATAAAGCACTACATATATTTATTAGGTCCTTGTTGCAAAAATTTCTTTTGATGTCACACATATTCACATCTGTGTCCCAACTTTTAAGAGTCCAAAATATGAGGTTCATTAATAAAATTCCTTTCCTTCAACAGTGAATTTTAGTGGACAAATTCACCTACGTTTTTACTTATGGTTATTTTCTTAATCAAATTTGGTTGCACTAAAAACTAAATATAAAATCGTATTTTATATGTAATTATATAGTTAATATTAGAAATATCAAAGAGTAGAGACTGACAAGTTTTGGAGAATAGTTTGCCACTATTACACATCAGTTTCCAGTTTCTCCTTTTGGTAAAAGAACCAAAAAACTTTAGGAAAATTTTATTTGAAGGCCCAATATCTCATTAGACAAAGCTGACCATTTTCTAGACCATATTAAATTGTATTTTGATTTTTAAAAAAGCTTAAGTTTTTCTTACATTATAAATGAGGGTTTAGATTTAAGAAAGCACTGTGTGAAAGCAGTCAAAAATTGACATGAAAGTATGCTTTACACTGAGACACCTTTCTGGGTGGGGTACTCTTTGGATCTGAAGGGCAAAATTTGTTCATTCATAAACACTTCCCAAGCAACAACTGTGTACCAGTTACTATTCCAGGTGCTAGGAACACAGACAAAACTGACTATAATCCTTGCCAAATAGAGCCTATATTCTATTGGAAATACAGCATAAAGCAGCATATTGAATGATGTCTAGGATTAGGAAACTCTTTCCGTCTTTTTGAACAACAGTTTGCTCTAATTACAAAAATAGCAAATAGCCTCAAGATTATCTTGATTAATGATTGACTAGAATGACTATAGACTAATTGATTACGTGATTGATGACTACAGAATTCAGACATAATTTTGCTGTTCAAGTTGGGGAAGAAAGGCATAATAAAAGAAAGATATTTCCCTACAAGATAAACATTTTTAAAAGCTCAATTCCAGTCAATATCTCAAATCTTTTCAAAAGTATTAAACACTGGCTCTAGATTATTCCTATTTCTTTGTAAATTACAATTATTAAAAGTTGAAAAATAAAGTAATTGCTTTATTAAAGCATGTAAGATCAACTATAGAACTGTTTAGACAATTGGTTAAGTTTACAGGTTAGGGTAGAACCCAGATTAATTCAGAAGACCATACAGTGTCTCATGCAAGGTGTCAGTCTAAATCTTGACAATTAAGCTTGGAAAGAGCAAAAGAAAATGCAGGATAAAACAATTTAAGTTAAAAAAAAAGTGAAGGGATACCAAATATTAATTATGCATACTTACAAGTGAACATGTCAATTTTCAAAAGGCTTATTTATGAATAAATAACTCTAACTTAGTTACTGACTCAAGATACCTAACTTGATGTTATAAATACATACAATTATGGAATCCTAAGTGATCACGCATAACTTATCAATCATCAGAAACACTGCCTTGATTTTGTTGACTGATTTTAACAGTACATTAGAGTAAGGCAGTCCACCTGGTTACCTCTATTGCCACAGATGGTAAATCTGACCCAAAGTCATCACTCTGAGAATCAAGTCATCAATGATCCACATGGCCCAATGAAACTACCAGAAATAAATTACTCAAGCCATACATCTGATGGTATTTATAATGAAAGATAATGCAAAACATTTTGAAATGTTAACATCTATTGGGCAAGAAAAATAACTTACCAGTCTTTGATTTAATCGCTTGTTTTCTTCTTCTTTCAACTGTAATGTCTGTGGGAGAAAAAAATGAGACCTGTGTTTATCCCTTGTACCTTCTTAAACTGAAACTTAATAATTGTCAAAATTTTCTGAATCTTCACATTAATGTTCTGATCTAGTATGGATGTTCTTTTTTATAGGTCCTTTCCAACTGTTTTAATTATTTATAGGCTCAAGAGAATTAGAACAATTTTAGGTACATTTACTTAATAAGCTTAAAATTCTCAAAGCTTAATATGCATTAGAATTACTTTGGCACTTGTAAATATGCAGTAAATAGCTGAGATCTATCCCCAAAGACTTTGCAGGGGGATAGACAAGGGATAGGAACAGGACTGCCCTAAGAGGGGATTCTGTAGTTTTAACACACACTTCAGCTGATTTTTGACAAAGACAATCACACAACCCTTTAATAACAAAAGAATGCATAACAGAACACAAAGTTATTTTGGCTTCTTATCTTGACAATTAAGCTTGGAAAAAGCAAAAGAAAATGTAGAAAATCTTAAAAGCCTAAGGAATAAAAAGTGGTCTATGAACAAAGATATGTTTAATTTGAAACAAAATTACATATAACCTGGGTAGTACAAATGGGAGGAAACCCTTTGACAATTTCCTGTTAATTTCAATTTATCTCAAAAAAAAAACCTCTTAGCTTTTCTTATGATTCATATACTATTTTCAACCAATTCTAGAAAATATTTACCTTGCTTTTGAAATACAAGAAGTTTATATTTATAATGTTTTGTTGCATTTTTAACTGTTACTGAATAAAACCATTATTCTGTATACTCATTTTATAAAGATCATCTATCTTTCTTACTAAGACTTCATTTATGGGGAAGAAATGAAAATAAGAGGACTGAAATACTGTAAAACATTTAGTCAGTTAGATTAAAAAAAAAAAAGACAGAATTCTCAAAACATTAACCCCAAAAGTAACTATTAAAAAAAGATCTTAAAAAAAAAAAAAAAAGATCTAATTTATAAACACAATGGGGTATGTTTTCGATGTAAGGTTTACACAACTACACCCCCAGAGTGAACACAGCAAACTGTATTTCAAGAAACCAATTTACTTACTCGTTCTAACAGCATTATTCTCTGTTTTTCTTCAGATAGCATATGGATATTTTCTCTAAAAGAGAAGGATTTATTTTAGTTCAAGTCATTTAAAATTCTGGACTTTATACTTCTGCAAAGTATAACTATTAATGCACAGCATCATAAAAATTTAAAGGTTTATACTTAAATTTTCAAAAGCAGTCTGCTTAAATTAGAATACATTTCAATGGTGTATATTCCTTGTGCCAGATATTGAACCTAGATCTAAAAATCGTTTCAAATTATAAGTGAAACTTTGTGTCTGCATTTTTCTAGGGATAAGGTCTTTTGAATTTTAAGTTTTTTTCCCCAAGGATTAAGAACCATTTTTCTTACTATGGGTTAATCTATGTTACCAATAAAGTGGTATCTCTTGGGTGGCTTCACCATTAAAAATAGAGACAAAACAAAATGCTACACATCCTTGAGTAAGCTAAAGAATTTAAAGTTTCATTGTACAAAAAATAAACCAAATATCAATAAAGACTTCAAAAGTACTATTAAGTGGCTATAAATGTGCTAGTTACTGTGCCATGTGTGAATCTATCACACTAAAATAACCAAAAATTTGAAAGAAAAAAATGTAACTGAGTATAGGCTTGTATTTTATATTTTTACTACAATTTTTTACTGAAGCACAACTGGGAAATAAAATTGAGACATTCAAAAGATAAAATATGATGATTTGATATATGTACACATTGTGAAAGCTGACCCTCTGCTGAGTTAACTAATACCTCCACCACTTACCTTTTTTTGCAAGGCAGAAAAAACACTGAAATTCTACTCTCCTATCAAATTTCAAATACACAAATATACAACACAGTGTTACCATTTTCTGTCCAGGTTATATATATCCTCAGATCTTAATTATAACTGGAAGTCTGTCACTCCCCCAGCTCTTGGCAACCACTTTTCTACTCTATGGATACTATGCAGTATTTGTCTTTCTCTGTCTGGCTTACTTCACTTAGCATATTGGCCTCCAGGTTCATCCACGTTGTTGCAAATGGCAGGATTTTCTTCTTTCTTATGGCTGAATAATAATCCATTATATACTTTTATTCACCATTTTCTTACCCACTTTCTTTATCCATTCATCCATGAAAGAATACTTAGGTGTTTCCATATGTTGGCTACTGTGAATAATGCTGCAATGAACATGGGAGTACAGAAATCTCTTTGAGATAATGGCTTCATTTCCTTTGCATGTATACACCCAGAGAGGAGACTGCTGGATCATATGGTGGTTCTACTTTTAGGTTTTTGAGGAACTTCCATACTTTCTTCTATAGTGACTGTGCCAATTTACATTTCCACTAAGAGTGCATGAGGGCTCCCTCTTTTCCACATCCTTGATAGCATTTGTTATCTACTGATTGTCTCTTTAATAAGACATCCTGCTAGATATGATGTGACTGATATCTTATTGGTTTTGATTTGTATTTCCCTGATGATTAGTGACATTGAGCACTTTTCCATATACTTCTTGGCCATCTGTAGGTCATCTTTGGAAAAATGTCTATTTTTCTGCTTACTTTTTAATTGGGTTGTTTCTTTACTATTGAGTATGAGTTCTTTACATACTTCAGAGATCAATAATTTATCAGATATATTATTTGCAAATATTTTTTTCCCCACTCCATAGGTTGCCTTTTCATTTTATTGATGTATGGAAGCTTTTTATTTTTTTAAAGATTTTATTTATTTATTCATGAGAAGACAGAGAGATGCAGACACACAGGGAGAGGGAGAAGCAGGTTCCATATGTAGGGAGCCCGACATGGGACTCGATCCCGGGTCTCCAGGATCACGCCCTGGGCTGAAGTTGGCGCTAAACTGCTGAGCCACCAGGGGCTGCCCTGTAAGGAAGCTTTTTAGATTGATGTATTCCCACCTGTTTAACTGTTGCTTTTGCTTCCAATGAACCGCCCCCCCCAATTAATATTAATCTTGCAACCTATAAACACAGAATACCTTTCTATTAATTTTTGTCTTCTTCAATTTGACCAATGTTGTGTAGTTTTCACTATACAAATCTTTCACCTCATTGGTTAAATTTATTCCTAGGAATTTTATTCTTTTTGATGCAAATATAAAAGGGATTGTTTCCTCAAATCTGTTAGTTCATTGTGAGCATATAAAAACACTACTGATTTCATGTCCTGCACTTTACTAAATTTATGATTACTTCTAACAGTTTTTGTGGTCTTTAGAATTTTCTATATATAATGTCATGTCACCTACAAAGAGATAATTTTACATCTTCCTTGTCTATTTGGGTCTTTTTTATTTCCTTTTCTTGCCTAATTGCTCGGGCGAGGACTTCCAGTACACTATGTTGAATAAAAGTGGTGAGAGTGGTCATCTTTGTCTTATTCCTGATCTTAAAAACTTTCAGCATTGCACTGTTGAGTATGATGTGGGTTTCTCATATATGGCCTTTGTTATGTTGAGGAACATTTACTCTTTATCTACTTTAAGAGTTTTTATCATTAAAGATGTTGGAAATTTTGTCAACTGCTTTTTCTTCACAGACTGAAATGATGAAATGATTGTCATACTTTGTTTTGTCAAAGTGGTATATCACACTGATTTGCAGATACTGAGCCACCCTTGGATCCCTGGAATAAATCCCACTTGATCACAGTTATGCTCCTTTATGTACTGCTGAATTCAATTTACTAATATTTTGCTGAGGATTTCTGCCTCTGTTCATTAGGGATATTCTGTATTTTTCTTGTACTTTTCTTGTTAGGTTTAGTTATCAAGGTAATGTGGGCTTTGTATAATGAGTTCAGTAGAGTTGTTTCCTCTTCTCTGTTTTAGAAGACTTTCAGGAAGTTTGGTATTAGTTCTTTAAAAAAAGTTTGATATAATTCACCAGTGAAGTCATCTGGTCTTGGACTTTTCTTGACTGGGACCTTTTAATTATAGATTCAATCTCCTTGGTATTAATTGGCCTGTTTAGATTTTTTATTTCTTCACGATTCAGTCTTGTTTGATTGTATGTTTTTAGGAATGTTTCCATGTCTTCTAGATTGTCCAATTTATTGGGAATAATTGTACACAGCAATCTCTTATGATTCATTGTGTGCCTGGTATTAGCAGTAATGTAGTATTGTAACTTAATGTTTTAAATTCTTCCACATGTGTAATTCCCCAATTACATTTTAATCAGCTTGACTGAGGCAGGAATTATATCTTCTTCTAACTGTTAATTCTTTCAGGAAGAGGCTCTAACATAAGATCACAAAGATTTACTTGTAATTTTTGCTTTTACATTTAAGTGTGTGATATTTTATTAATTTGTTGATTTGTCTTATAAGGTAAATAGAAGAACCAATTTCATTCTTTTCCACTGAATTCTCTTGGCACCTTTGACCATAATGCAAGGGTTTAAATGACTATAAATATAAGGGCTTATTTCTGGACTCTCAATTCTATTTCAGTGATCTATACAAACACAAATATATAAATCAGGCTATTACCATACTGTCTTGATTACCCTGGCTTTGTATTAATTTTTGAAATAATATGTACATTTTCAACTTCATTCTTATTTCTTGCATACTGTTTTGGTTATTTTGAGTTAACTGCATTCCCATATGAATTTTAGGACCCACTGTCTACTTCTGCAAAAAAGGGGCATATTTCAACAGCTATATGTACCTGCAGATCACAGGGGACTGCTACCTTAAGTTTTCCTTTTTTTTATTTCTTTAAAGATTTCATTTTTATGTAATCTCTACAACCAATGTGGGGCTTGAACTCACAACCCTGAGATCAAGCATCGCATGCTCTACCGACTGAGCCAGCCAGGTGGTCTAAGATGAACTCTTCCAATCAATGAACTTGTCATGTCTTTTGAGGTCTTCAATTTTGCTCATAAAGTTTCGTAACCTTCAGTGTATGAATCTTGAACTTCTTTTGTTATACATTTAGATTTTTAGTGAAATTCCTGGGATTGTCAATGTACAAGATCATGTTATAGTTTAATTTCTTCCTTTCCAATATGGAATATGGAATATGCCTATAGTTTCTTGTGCCTGAGTGCCCTTTATAGAACCTCAATTGATCTTTTTCTTCTTGATTTTTAGGGGAAAAGCATTCAGTCTTTCATCACTGAGTATGATCTTACTTGTGGGCTTTCTTAGATGCCTTTTATTAAGCTGAGGAAGTTCTCTTCAATTCCTACTTTACTAAGTGTTTAAATGCTTTCTCTTTATTTATTTATTTATTTTTTAAATTTATTTTTATTTATTTATGATAGAGAGAGAGAGAGAGAGAGAGGCAGAGACACAGG
Source organism: Nyctereutes procyonoides (assembly GCF_905146905.1). Taxonomy (NCBI): domain Eukaryota; kingdom Metazoa; phylum Chordata; class Mammalia; order Carnivora; family Canidae; genus Nyctereutes; species Nyctereutes procyonoides. Next base: position 24,864,386 of record NW_026575035.1, on the reverse strand, counting down.
CAGAGGGAGAGGGAGAAGCAGGCTCCATGCCGGGAGCCCAACGTGGAACCCGATCCCGGGACTCCAGGATCACGCCCTGGGCCAAAGGCAGGCGCGAAACCGCTAAGCCACCCAGGGATCCCCGCTTTCTCTTTATTGATACTGATATGGTAGATTATTACATGAACTAATGTTAAAATATTCAGCCAATATCGCATTCCTGGGATAAACCCAGTAAGAATCCCTTTTGTATATTGCTGGATTTATTAGTATTTTTTTTTTTGAGAATATCTGGATCTATAGCTTTGAGATATTTCCTTAATATCTCAGAACTGAACTTGATGTGGAATTTCTCATTCAGTACGATTTGGAAGGGTCCCAAGATTTTAATTTTAAGGAGTTTAATGCCAGTTCTGATACTGCTTATCTAGAGAAGGAACTTGAAGAACGACTGCTAATCCACTACTTTTTTTTTTATGATTTTATTTTATTTATTTTTTATTTTTTATTTTTATTTATAAATTAATTTTTATTGGTGTTCAATTTACCAACATACAGAATAACACCCAGTGCTCATCCCGTCAAGTGTCCCCCTCCGTGCCCGTCACCCATTCACCCCCACCCCCCGCCCTCCTCCCCTTCCACCTAATCCACTACTTTTAAAAAGTAGTTTTGTTCTATAACTTCAGAAACACAAATAGAAAATTAAGGGGGAAATTCCTAAAGTAGACTAAAATAAGAAACCAGCACATTTAACAAGAAATCAGGAACAGGCCAAGTTGGCATTACTAGCCTGAATTTTCTTTCTTAGTTTCATTGAGGTATAATAACTGATATGCAAAAATTTGCACACATTTCATGCACACATCCTGATAAATCTGGACATAGACATATACACCCATGATACCACCACTACAACTAAGGAAGTAGGTATATTCATCAAAGTAAAAGATTTCTGTGTGTGTGTGTGTGTGTGTGTGGATATGTGTGTGAGAGAGAAATTTTGATGTAACATTTATTAGTCTTTTCCTTGTGCTTCCCTATTCCACATTAAAGTAGTCTAAACTTTAAGAAATAATGTATGTATGTTAAAGAAATCTTTAGTCTTAATACATTTGTAATATTTTTGGCATATAATATAAAAATCTATTTACTTGTGACTTTATCAATAATATATAGAATTATCTATATAGCTTAAGACTGTATCTTGGGCAGCCCAGGTGGCTCAGCGATTTAGTGCTGCCTTCAGCCCGGGGTATGATCCTGGAGACCTGAGACTGAGTCCCACATCAGGCTCCCTGCATGGAGCCTGCTTCTCCCTCTACCTATGTCTCTGCCTCCCTTCTCTCTCTCTCTGTGTCTCTCATGAATAAATAAAGTCTTAAAAAAAAAAAAGGACTATTATCTTAACACTCAGCAAGATAAATTCCTGTTCACTGATATTTTTTGAAAATGTTATCAACTGTTTTTGCACATTTATTTTTCTATATGAATTTTAACATCCAACATCAAATTTTACGTACTTATCCTGCTGAAATTTTAGTTGGGTACAGATTAAATAACTGAATAAATCTGTGAGGGCAGCCTGGGTGGCTCAGCGGTTTAGCGCTGCCGTCAGCCCAGGGCATGATCCTGGGGTCCTAGGATTGAGTCTCATGTCGTCGGGCTCCATGCAATGGAGCCTGCTTCTCCATCTGCCTGTGTCTCTGCCTCTCTCTCTCTCTCTCTCTCTCTGTGGCTCTCGTGAATAAATAAATAAAATCTTAAAAAACAAAAATAAAAAAAATAAATCTGATGAGAAAACAGTATCTTTACAATACTGTATTTCCATCCATCTTTAACTTTCAAGCCTTTTAATATCATTCATAAAGTTCTACAGCTTTCTTCACAAGGGTCTTGAACATTTTTTGTTAAATTCATCACTAACAAATTATTTCCTTAAATTTTTATTGGGATCTTGTATATATACAAACATGCACACACACATATATATTCAAATCAGCTTTTGGTGGTTAATACATGTAAACTGCTCTATTTCTGATATATTTATGATGTATACTCTGAGGTAGTCATTACTTTTAATAGTTTGTTAGGTCTATGTGGTTTGAAAAGGACATTATCATGAAATCATGACGCTTAAGACTTTACTTGCCAACGTTTATTGTTTACTGTCTTGCAGAAGAATAGTGATGGTGACAGCTGGCATTCTAGCATTCTTCCTAAAATTGTGGAAAATTCTTCTAAATGTTTCAACATTGAATATAATGTTTGCTCTTAAGTGTCTCATGTATACTCTTTCAAATTAAGAAAGTTCCCCTCTATTTCCAGTTTGCTAAGTTTAAAAAAAATATTTTTGATGAATGGGCACTGAGTTTTATCAGTTTTAATTTCTGCATCCAGATGATCACATAATCCTTTTCATGTGATTAGTAAATATGGTTACATTGAGATATTCTGAGGTTTAATTATTATTATTGCATTCCACTGAGTCATGATGATCATAACAGTCCACTGTATTGAAATGCTAATATTGTCTTTTGGATTTTTTTATACATATATTAACAAATGAGATTAACCTGTATCTTATTCTCTACAATTTCTAAAACCATACCACCTGTGGTTATGGTTCCATTCATTCTACATATTTACTTGTATTTCTTTTTACTTGTTATTTATAATGGCTCACATATATTTATCAATTTCATTTTCTTATATACTTGAGAATATAGAATTCTCCCAGTGTTACCACCTTCATTAGATCTCTCATTTTTTGATATTTTTGCTTATACTTTAACAAAATTTCCATTTTCTAATCAATATCTATGTTGAATATACAGGTATTCAAATTTCCAAATGTATACACTTCTATTTTTCTTACTAATTGTCAATTACTTATGTTTAATGCCTGTAATTATATCAATATTTAGAACCCTGAGACTTCCTTTGGAATCTGGTATATAGTGAATTTTCTTTTTTTTTTTTTATAGTGAATTTTCTTAACTGTTTCTCTATTGCTTTATTTTTTACTTCATTGTGTCCTGAGACGAAGAAGCTCTATTGTTACTGTGACTCTGAAAGTTCTCATTCTAGTTTTAATCCATTTTCCATTCCTATACAATGGCTCAAAGTCACATTTTCAAGCATCTACAAGTCAATAGCCAATTGCCTACGGTTAAACTGTGCTCCTTCTATATATGAAACTTTTTCTTAAACTTATAAAAACCTTTTGCTTGAATGGTTTATATATTTTTTCCCTTATAATTTTTCTTTAGGTGATTTGTGTATATAGAATTCAATTGGATGCTTTTTTTCCTAAGAGGTTTTGTTGTGGTTGTTTTTAAAATGTTTGGACTTATTTCTGTCATTTATGTTTTCTAATGGGCTATATAGGTTTGTGCCTTGACTTTTTAAATTACAGCTTATTTAACAGTCTTTTTCACATAGATTCTTAAAGCCTTATACCTTTCCAAGACTCAAATTAATCAGTTTCTCCTTTCTTTTAAACTAAGCAGAAAGCTGCATACATTTTTACTTTTCAAAAAATTCCTTTGCCTTCCCCCACCCAATACACAGTCATCCAAAGAAATATATTCATTACTATAATTATGCCTTTTTGTCTTAGGTAATGGACCTCAAAATTTAAACACTTCCTGTTAATAAGCATAGCTTGACATTACTGCAGTGGTCCTTCTCAGGGCAGCCTATGATGAGTTTGGTGCATAAAATAGGAAATAGGCCAAAGTGACTCATATATATATGCACACACAATCCAAAGTACTACGATAGTTCTAAAATTTATAGCTTAAAGGAATTTAAAAGGGACAATTTTCAGATATATGGGCTGTGGACGACAACACAGATTTCCTACCTTCAGAGCTTTTAGCTTGCAGAACTGCACTAGTGGTTTAAAAGCCTGCATTACTTAAAGCAGTTGAAGACATATGTACTTACTGTACAGACATCATACTTGTCTCCATTGCTGAATCCACTTTTCCTTCATCTTGTGTTTCCATTGCTGATCTCTCTGTTTCACCTGGGAGTTCAGGTGCACAAGCTCCATAAAGTTCTGGGGCTGCAGCTACGTATGCTGAAGGAACAAAACTGCTACTACGCAACTTACTGACTTCTTCTTCAAGTTTTTTCTTTTCCTCAAGCAAACGAGCTCGATCTTCAGAGAGTGACTCTATCAAATCTGAAGAACCCCCCCAAGTTGAAATAACATTACGAAACATTTCATGTAATTTTTTTAAATTAAAAAAACTTAAAAATACATTATGAAATATTACTAACCTTTATCTCGCTCTTGCTGTTGCATTGTACTTTTCAGCTTATCGCTAAGATCATTGATTATATTTTCTTTTCTCATTTTCTCTCTTGTTAAAACAGTGTTAAAATTGGTCTGGAACAAGAGAATGACAACTACTTAAATTGTCTGCATGTACACAGCAACTAGGGCTAAAGAAACTAGCAAATATTTTTACATGGCACACTTGTATGTGGAGAAGATAAAGTGCAAATGACAAATGATGTTCTTTTTTTTAAAATTTTTATTTATTTATGATAGTCACAGAGAGAGAGAGAGAGAGAGAGAGAGAGAGAGAGAGAGAGAGAGGGCAGAGACACAGGCAGAGGGAGAAGCAGGCTCCATGCACCAGGAGCCCGACGTGGGATTCGATCCCGGGTCTCCAGGATTGCGCCCTGGGCCAAAGGCAGGCGCCAAACTGCTGCGCCACCCAGGGATCCCTGATGTTCATTTTTTAATAAGAATGCTATACTGTTTAAAGTACAATGCAACTGTGTTACCTGGTTCCATATTTAAGATATGTTCCAATTTAATACTTTGGAAATGAATTCTATTTTCTCATCACGGTCTACATATTTATTGTCAAAGCACTAGCAGCTGATTTTACTTTTTTTTTTTTAGATTCTATTTATTTATTTATTCATGAGAGGCACATAGAGAGAAAGACAGAGACACAGGCAGAGGGAGAAGTAGGCTCCATGCAGGGAGCCCGACATGGGACTCGTTCCTGGGTCTCCAGGATCACGCCCCGGGCTGAAGGTGGCACTAAACCGCTGAGCCACTCGGGCTGCCCCAGCAGCTGATTTTAAAATTGGGAGAAAGAAAGAAAACAACCTAACAAGTGCTGTTTACGTTTTCTTTAATAACCTTCCCTCTCCTGGAATCTTCCTTTTGTATTTAGCTAAATCCTGATTACTATAATAATATTTTATAGAGAAGACTTTATCACATCTTCTCTTTTCTGGACATTTACAAGAGCCACTGCACATCAGGTTAATATTAACTGACTTGTCCCTCTTCAATTTTTTATAAAAACTTTCCTACTGTGAAGCTCATGTATCAAAGTGCCTGCACAGGGCAGCCCCGGTGGCGCAGTGGTTTGGCGCCGCCTGCAGCCTGGGGTGTGATCCTGGGGACCTGGGATCGAGTCCCACATTGGGCTCCCTGCATGGAGCCTGCTTCTCCCTCTGCCTCTGTCTCTATGAATAAATAAAATCTTAAAAAAAAAAAAAACACACACACACACACAACAAAGTGCCTGTACAGATCACATAAGCCCATTTGGCAATTCTCAGTGCAGTTTCTTTTATAAAGATGACTGAATTGTGAACAAATTCATTTATAAGAGTTCCATTAAGATCTTCTTGAAACTTAAAGGCAATAGATGAATGGTAAGTGATCTAAACGGACTTCCCATAGGCCCAGTATTTCTAATTCCAAAATTAAGAATCTATGATCCTTCAATCAATGCATAATGCCAACAATGCTAAAAACAGACTTAATAGCAATATGGAATTTTTAGATCAAGATTAGTTAATTCATTAAAGATGGAGTTAAAAATCATCTCTAGTCAGAAATGAAGATGCCTCAAAAAAGAACATTTATGATGTCTTTTGTTAAGACATTTCTCTATATATTATGCACGTACAGAAAATTAATATTTATAACTGTTTCAGTTAATTCATCTCAAATATTTATAATAGCTTATTTCAGTCAATGAATTCATCCCCTACTTAATTTTGGAATCTAAAATTGCCCATGAGCTCACAAAGAGCACAGAGAGAAAGAAAGCAGGGAGTGAAAGATACATTTTAAATAGAATGAATCATACAAAGGAAATGTACAACCTCGGATTTTTATTTTATTTTTTTTAATTTTTATTTTATTTTATTTAATTTTTAATTTTTTTTTTTTAATTTACTTATGATAGGCACACAGTGAGAGAGAGAGGCAGAGACACAGGCAGAGGGAGAAGCAGGCTCCATGCACCGGGAGCCCGACGTGGGATTCCATCCCGAATCTCCAGGATCGCTAAACCGCTGCGCCACCCAGGGATCCCAACCTCGGATTTTTAAAAGCAGAGGCAGGATTAATGATCTCTTCACTGGTAATTCTTACTTAAAACTGGCAATTCCACCTTCCTGAACACTTAATTTCATTGGCTTTCATAAAGCCACATTTTTCCTTTTTTGGTTACTCTTTCTCATTCCCCCTTTTCAGGCTCGTCTTCCTTTCCCCAGGCCTTAAAACTTAAAATGTAAAGTTCCTTCAGGTTTTTTTTTTTTTTTTTTTAAATTTATGATAGTCACAGAGAGAGAGAGAGAGAGAGAGAGAGGCAGAGATACAGGCAGAGGGAGAAGCAGGCTCCATGCACCGAGAGCCCGACGTGGGATTCGATCCCGGGTCTCCAGGATCGCGCCCTGGGCCAAAGGCAGGCGCCAAACCACTGCACCACCCAGGGATCCCCGGTTCCTTCAGGTTTTGAACTATATTTCTGTATTTTTCTTGAATACTACAAAGACATTAATGTAATCACACCATTATATGTAAAGGAATATACCATATGTTAAACAAACATGTATACCTACAACATGTGTGCTTGTTTCAGAAATGCATTCCTAAGGGTAAAAAAATCAGGTCACTATCTCCCTGGCCTGAGCTGTCACAGCAGACACCCACTGTCCCCACAGGTGCCCATGTCTGGCAGTTCTCCACTTTCTTCTCACCCCAGTGGGCAATGCTGATTACATAGAAATCCAACTGTGGATTCCTTTATTTGCTCTCCAACTGCTTGTCATCCAGATGCGTGAGGTGAAGCATCAGCTTTCAAACAAGGCAACCTAATCCTTAGTGGTCTGGCTCTTGCTCCCCTCACAAGCTTGACCCTCTTACCATTCCTCAATATTATTAATGAGTGAATCAGCAAAATTCAGCAGTAGCCCACCATTATGTACCACTAGCCTGTCACATGATAAAAATTAGAGAAAGTACAAGAAATTTGTACTGATAAGCATGTAATTTATAATACTAAAATTTGAGAGCTTGGGGGTAAAGTTCAAATATATGTGAAGCAGTAGAAGCACTTCACGTTATAAAAAACTAATCTGAATTGAAAATGCTTTTATCATGAAAATGTCTAATAAATAATATCAGGGTCAATGCAGGAAAAACACATCTATGATTTAAGCCACCCTTGCTACACAAAAAAATTATATTTGTTAATTTACGTTTATCTACTTTAATTCTAAAATAAATCAAACTAGGGTGAGGGAACATACCTGTTGTTCAGCAATCAGAGATGTTCGAACATTTTGCATTTCTTCATTCTTTCTTTTCTCTTGCTCTTCAAGTTGTTCTAAAAACTTTGCTTTTTCTTCCTGAAGCTTTTCTTGAAGTTCAGCAACTAGGCTTGAAGAATCTTCTCTGGTAGATTCAATGGCAAGACTTGAAAATTATATAGAGGATTAAATTTTTTTTGAAAATAACATGTAATCATAAGTATACCAAGTATCTTAATTAGTTGACATCAGAAAGGCTATGTATCCTCCTTAAACCTAACAGTAATTAATTGCTGTTAGAGATATTTCTATGTAACCCCCCCCCTTTTATCTGCCAAGGAAAGGGAAGCAAGTAAAATGGAAAAGTTTAACAGAGATTAAATATAGATACAAACATGGTGAAAGACTATGATTATATTTGATAAATTCATAACTTGCTTCTGCCAGCAAGTGCAAATGTTTTCAATATAAAAAATCAATATGCCTCAAGAGCTCAGCTTCAAATTTCAGTTCTGCTAATCTTAGAAACTAGCTAGCCCTAAGGGTTGCTGGCAAAGCACCAGAGATAAGAGGACAAGGCAAGGAGAAAAGGCACAAACATAAGTTAGTAAGTATTGTAATTTCTGACACAGAAGTTAATTTTATCTTCTTTCAACCTAATAATCTTTTACATTAAAAAAAGTTTGCTCATGAAGTAATTAATCCCACCAAAGGAGTTACAAGTGTTAAGCCACAGGAGAGAGGCTATCATGTTAGCAAATATTCCCAAGGTATTTTAGTGACTAAGTCAACTGATTGCTTTAAATGTACATTTACACAACTTTAAATCACACTTTAATGTTTTGGGAATTAGGAGACATACTGAAGTTTTTAAAATTAAATTTATTTTTAGAGAGAGAGAGAGAACAACAAAAAAAGAGTAGAGGGAAAAGCAGAGGGAGAGGGCCAAGCAGACTCTGTGCTGAGGGCAGAGACTGATGTGAGGCTGGATCCCAGGAGCCCGAGATCATGACCTGAGCTGAAATCAAAAGCCTGATGCTCAACCAAATGAGCCACTCATGTACCCTATGGGCTCAAGAGGCATTTTATAATCAATGTGGATACTGAAATTGTTTGTATTTATTGATATAATTTCATAATTCATAAAATTATCATACTATTACAGCAATTGATAATCATACAAAGAATTGTTAGCTGCGATTCATTCTTCCAAATTTATTAACAAAATATATTAATTCATTTTCTCCTAAGGGATGGTTTTAAATGGCCAAACATGAAATATGCAAGTTAGAGACATATTACCTCTATCAAAGTCTGAGACAGATTCTGAGTTTACAGAAAGGCTTCAATTGGGAAAAAACCTAATCTGTAATGCAGTGAAAGGATAAGGTAACATTTGTTTTCAAGGTTTTTTTCTTTAGGGCTAGGAGAGGGGTATGGAAGGTAAAAATTACAGCATGGATGGAAACCCTGACAAGTCACATAAATTTTAGTGTTAGGAACTAGAATATAAATATGAACTCAACTAGTAACAATAAAGTGTTAGGGATTAAAATTGGTATAGGCAGGATTTATGTACTAGTTTTTCTTCAATACTGTTTGGCTAATATCTACCTTTGGCAATTATGAAACATACTTTGAATAATTATCCCTACAGTTATAGAACAGGTGAAGTGTTATAAGAAAACCAAAAAGCCATGTTTCACACAGGTAAGCAAGGCTGACCATAGTGGTAAATGAAGTGAATGAAGTCAGACAAGCAGGGGGAAATCCAATCATGACCAGAAAACATTCTGGGTTTTATTAGAAGTACAATGTAAAGTCATTACAGAATTTTTTCTAGAGAGAATGACAAAGTATAAATTTAGGTTTGTAAAAGACTGTTGTGAGGATATTGGTAAGAATACTGGAACAGAGTAACAAAGAAGGGAGGGGCACCTGGGTGGCTCAGTTGGTTAAGCATCTCCCTTTGGCTTAGATCTTGATCCTGGGGTCCTGGGATGGAGCCCTGTCACGTTCCCTGCTCAGTGGGGAGTCTGCTTCTCAATCTCCTCCCTGCTCTCTCTCAAATAAATAAAATCTTAAAAAAAAAAAAAAAAAAGAGTAGGAGGTTTCCGCATGAGAAAGGATGCTAAAAATCCTTTAAGAGTATGGTCTGACTTCATGTGCATGCACAAAGACGGGTGGTATTTATAAGTTCTAAGTGTCTTGAAACTTTGGGTTGCCTGGTACACCCTGGGGAGGTGTTCCCTTTACCTCAAGGATCAGCGCTGTGCTAAGATGAGGCAGGTATGGGAGAAGATAGTTTTCAGCACACAAGAATGTAAAGACATCACTGTCTCTTTGTAAATACACAATCATTCCAAATACCCAGAATGAGCACATTAAATGATTAGGTATATGCTGATTCATAAGGTAAAAAGACTCTTGGTGCCAAAAGGTAATAAAGGAGAGCTTATGACACAAAGGTCAATAATCATACTGTGTTGGAGACGGGTTTCTTGGGGTTTTATATGCCACATTGCTTGAGGCTCCTATCAGAAAAGGTTCCAGGGAACTGTTGGCCACATCATTCTGTTGTGCTGTACATTACTGTACAACCTCAAATGGTTCTGTCATCGGGGGAATTAACCCTAGCAATGAAATAGTAACAGCTAAAGTAAGTTTTATTTTTTATAGCACTACCATCTCACTTTCTTTGGGGAGTAAGTAGATGTGTGTGTGCTGGTTGAGAGGGAAGACACGAGGAAAAGATTACAGTATCTCATAATTAAGAATATATTTGGTTTAGCAATACTGGCATAGAAATCTAAGGAATCTGCAGTGTGTGGGTAGCTCAGTGGGTTAAGTGTCTGCCTTCCACTCAGGTCATGATCCCAGGGTCCTGGTATCAAGTCCTGCATTGGGCTCCCTGATCAGAGGGGAGCCTGCTTTTTTTCCCTTTCCCTCTGTCTACTGCTTCCCTTGGTTGTGCGCATGCTCTCGTTAGATGAGTAAATAAAATCTTAAGAAATCTAAAAACACTTATCAATACAGTTTGCTACCCCAAACTAAACTTAAATAATCCTGTCTTATATTAATACCCTTAAAAAGGCCTGGAAATTAGAACTAAAGGAAGCAGATACATTTGTTATCAGCTGGAACACTTCCATACCCTTACCCCGAACCTGAAATAAAGCATTTCTGGTTAATAGGTTACCCCACCATTAACAAATTAGTGTATGCTAGCAAAAAGATTCTATTGTACTCAACACTTCTAGGAACTAGAAAACTTGTGTTGAATACAAAGTAGATTGTCACAATGCTTGAACTAGTTCCTATCATTTGGGTCTACCAAACATATTATCATGGAGTTTTTAAACTGTTTTTATGATGTTAAAAATAGATGAAAATTATAAAACTGAAGTGCTCCTCTTGTACTCATCCAAATCTACATCAACTCCCAGGAGGCATGGCAATCAACAGTGTTGTACATAGATTTGTAAACAACTCAACACACGTGCACATTCTCTACACTCATTTTCTTTGTACACAGGTGTATGAGAAAGCCTTTTTTCCCTGTTAAAAATAATGTATATTACTAATTTCAATTTTCCCCAGTTATATAGGAAAAAACATCTTATTTTAATTCTGTATTTCCATAATCCCAAGTAGATTGGAAAGTTATTCACATATTAGCTATTTGTATTTCTTCATCGATCTGGTTGTTCATATCTTTTGTTCCATTTTTCTAATGAACAACTTGCCTTTTCCTAATTGACTTGTGAGAGCTTTTTAACATTATGAATACAATTAATATCTTATATTTTGCTGATGCTTCTCCCATGCAGTTGGTTTCTTCATGCCATTTCTGGCATATGAACAAGCAAATAAGTGGTGCAAAGGAGGGAGGTGTGCTAGGCAGTGTCATCACCTCATCATCATTTCTTCTTAAAGATTTCCTCATTCTTTTTCAAGCGTTTCTACTGCATGACAGAGAAACCTAGAACTACATTTGTCCAGGATGACCTTCCCAGTAAGTTCTGAGTTCAAATTTGTCAATGAAAGATACCCACACAAGATCTGGAATGTTAAATGAGAGTTTGTCATTCTAAGAAGTGACTATGACGAGACATGTGGGCTACATGAGGGGTTTCCAAGTGAACTACCTGCAGTGGTATCACAGTAGACAACTGGTGGAAGTCTCCAAGGAACTATAATAGTTTTCTGATTGGTCACTCACTTTTGGTGCTTCAGATAGCCTTGAACCTAGATTCCCAGGTTTTGTCAGCAACTCCCTTACCACATCCCTCCCTTAGGTCTCCCCAAACTCAGAGTAGTTCTAATATTAAACCCTTTAATCCTGGAATATTCAAAAGAAATTGTTTTCTAAACTCAATCCTAAGAGATACAAGTATGGTCCTTGGGGGAAAAAAAAAACAAAAATAGGAGTCCGGAATTGATTCTCTGATCTTCGATCTGAAGACACTGGCCTCACTGCCAGTGCAAAATGGAACTCTGGGAGATTAGGGCATTCCATGGCAGAACAGCTAATACCTACAGTTGTGTGGATCAGGTGACTAAAGGTGGCAAGGTTTTAGAGATGGCACAGCTGTCCCTACTATCCCAATAAGTCTTTTTTCCCCAGCAGCCACAGCCTCTTTTCCCTCATCTGAGAAGATTAGTGTCATCTTGCCTGAGGTCCCCATCTCAACAAGTAGATCTTTTCAACAAGCTGATCCTTCTCAAGTGGTTCCCTTACTATTTACTTACAGACTCATCTCTACTTTCAAATCCCCAGATCCCAGAGGAGCTGAAAATCAAACCAAGGAGGAATTACAACTGCAAAATTTTGCATTTATTTTGGTAGCAATAGAGAAAATATATATGGGGATGGATCCAATAGGAGTTAGAAAAGGAAAGGCAAACATAATGGTAACTTGGGCCGATATTATCTGTATTGATACAATAATCAGAGACTCTAGATTGATTCAATGTTAACAGCTTGCTAAATTTATTGCTGGAAATTTGGACCTAACAGCCAACATCAAAAGAAAATAAAATGTCAAAATAAGATAAATGTCAAAATAAGATATTCTAGACCACAGGCAGGCAAACAATGGCCGGCAGGACGGATCCAGCCTTTACCTGTTTGTACAGTTGAAGTTGTACTGCAACACAGCCATACCATTCATTTATATTGTCTCACTTCTGTCTTGCTAGTTGAGTAGCATGGCTAGAAACCGTATCACCCACAAAGTCTTAAATATTTACAATGTGGCCCCTTCACACAAAGTTTGTCAACCGGTCTCTGTATCAAGGATTCTCAAATTGTGATCCACAGAACCTTGGGGGTGACTAGAACACTTTCAAGAGATCAGCAAAATCAAAACTATTTTCATAATAATACTAAGATATTTATCTTTTACACCTTGTTGACATTTGCACAGGTGATAAAATCGCTGACACCTTAACATAAAGATGATAGTGCCAAACTGTACTTTTGGGTTATTGTTTCCTTTACATCAAGGCCTCAAAGTGGGGAAAGGAGTCATCGTTTCCTTTACATCAAGGCACTCAGGTTTATTTTGGAATATACATGATGTATTAAGAATTATTACTATTGAATCCTGACCACTAAGTATGCACCATCCAGTGTGATGAGTACATATAAAGTAGTTCTGCCACTTATAGAAACATGTCTGTCTCACAGAAAAGTACTTGTACTTTTTTTGCTGTGTGTTGAATTTGCTACTTTTTTCATGCTCTACTATTTCTATTTGAAAAATGACAATCTTTGGTTATTTAGATTTGGATTTTCAATAGAACATTTCCTCAAAAATGACCAATGTGGGCTTATTACTTCAATGAACAACTAAGATAATTTATTACCAATGGTAAAATAGATTGTTTAAAAATAAATTAGAATTTTAGAAAACTTGAGGCACCTGGCTGGCTCAGTCAATAAAGTATGTGACTCTTGATCTTGGGGTCATGAGTTCAAGCCCTACAATGGGCACAAAAATTATTTAAAAACCAAAAAAAAAAAAAAAAAAAAACAAAAAAAAAAGTAGAAAACTTATACCTGCCACTATGAGCTTGAGAACTTTCTAGTACCTTAAGATATTTCTCATAAAACTGGTAGATGTGTGAACACATACAATTTTTCTGTCAATAAAATATGTCAGTATTTATAAGATATACATAACTCAGTGAACCAGTTTTTCAAATGACTAATTCATTGTGCTACAAAAATCATGCATGGGTAAAATAACCACTTAGAGTGGAAGACAGTTCAATAATATTAGCATAAACAGCATGAAAAATCCATCTGACAGTTTCATATTCCATATTGAAACTAATGTTTAAGAAATTATCATTTGCTGGATTTTGAATTAGTATCAAGGAAATATCCACAAGTATCTGAAAATTATATCTAAGTGAAAGGATGAATTTTTATCATAATCAAAAGATACTGCAATAGATTGGATACAGAAGCAGATATGAGAATCCATTAAGCCACAAATTAAAGAGATGTGCAAACATATAAAACGACACTCTTCTTTTCTTTTACAAAATAGTTTTTTTAAAGAACACATTTACTGATCCTTGGTCTTGAGGAAGGCATCCAAGGAATGATGGTGATAGGCATAGTGGAAGTGGTTCATTATTTATATCTTGGGTGGATCCATAGAATATGCCTTTCACCAAGGCATTAAGAAAGTTAACTTCAAAAAATTCTGTAGTGGTGCTCTGCAGGACAGGGATAGCAGAGGGAGATGAAATCACTGAAATTCAATGAATTTAATGGAAATGACAGGATTCTGGAGTGGTAGAGGTAAATTAGTGGCACTTAACCAAAGACATGAGGTGGTATATTACAGGCAGCAGAGTCAGAGCAGCAATCATAAGGTCTGACCCAGAAAAATCTTTGGCACTGGCTGTCCACAGGGCTATGACAGAATGGGATGATAAAGGATGATTAAACTTTTTTTTTTTAGCTGTTTTTTTAAAAACTCAGTATCTAGTGCTCAGAGAGCTGATTTAATTAAATAAAGAGAATCACCATCCCTTACCTAATCCCAAGATTTGAGTCAGTCACCAACTATAATGCCAAAGTTTTATAATGCTGCCTCCTTTATAGCCTTTGGCACAGAACCTATGCCTACTTTTCAGGCTGAGTGTGTATTCTGGGAAAGTAACCAATTTTGGGGGACTAAAGAATACTGGCTCTGAGGGGACTCTAATGCCACTGTGGTCCACCAGGAGATTACTGATAGCCATGTGATAAATGGAGTTTGGGTCCAGTGGGTCCCTTTACCAAAGACACATGATACATCCTTACATCTAGAATCTCTAGTGGAACAGACATAAAAGCAACTGTTGGAAACTCCTTGTTGGTTCCCTTCCTAAAACTACTATGATAAAGAAGTCAAGTAGAATCCCTAAAACAATCTCTCACTTCGTATAATTTCTGTAACATTCTTAGTCAACTTAAGTATGTGTCCTGTAGAAAACATACAAAAACAAGCGATGGATTCTCATAAATTTAATCAGGTAGTGACTCCAAGAAAACTGTTATTTCACATATGACTTCTTTGCTGGAGGAATCAACAAGGCACTATTATTCGACATGGAACTAATGATTTAGTGATTTCTTCCCTCTTCATATCTATAAGCATACACTATGGGCTGAGAAACTTTTTACAAAGGGGGAACAAAAAAGAGTAAAATGTAAGTGAGATGATCTGCAATACCTACTTAATTCTTCCAAAAGCAACCACAGGCAACAAATAGGTAAAGGAACAGGCATCTGTGTATTCAAATACAGCTGTATTTGAGTGGTAAGCACATTCTCACCAGCCAGTTTGTCAACCCCTAGTCAACTACAAGCAGCAGTAAGATTTTACCTATGGCAAGAGCAATACACTTCCAATGTCTTATCTCTGGATTATACCAGTTCTCCAGTCCTGTGTTAAAATCTAGTTGGCAGGGGATATTGATCTTCCTGCTATTCCTTAAGATATCAATACTAACCTGAGACAGGGGTGGGGAAAAACAGACATCATACTAATCCAATACATTTATGGCATTTGTGCTCCTTAGGCTGAGTAAAAAGGAAGCAGCAACTACCTGAGCTACCAAAGCAAGATACATGAGTGCCAGAGGATGAACAATAAAGTCCATGAATTCAGGACCTTGTCAGCACAGTGAAATTTCTAAGTATCCAATGGTCCAGTCAATGAATGTCCCCTCTAAAGTGAAGGGACAAGCTGTTTGTAGGTGAGCATCTCTGAAGTTTGGAGGCAATATATATAGTACATTTGGGCATGCTACTCTGACTCAGAAGTTTGGAGGCAATATATATAGTACATTTGGGCATGCTACTCCAACAAAATATGGCACAAGTACAAAAAGATCAAGATTCAGGTTCCCAAGGTATCTTCTACTGCTACATTGCCTCCTTTCTCTCCAACATGACTCTGATGCTAACTATGAGTGGAAAAAACTGGTAGGCCTGGTTTCATATGATTCTGCAAAATATACTGACACTATTCAAAAGTATAGTTGAGGTATTAGAGACCCAGTGGAGAGTGGCTCTAAAGAACAGTAGTGAAGGGAAATCGTCCCAGCAGGAATATGTCAAGCAGTATACTTGAAGTTACTTAGGAGGAGAAATGGTCAGGGCAAAGATTTGCAGTGATTCATGGAGACTGGCCAGCCAAGGTGTTGGCTAGATAGTGAGGGGTGGAAGAAACTGGACTGAAACCTGGTAGGAATATTTCTGGAAATGAAACATGGATCAGCCTCCTGAAATGTGCAGGGTAGGTAAGAATGAGGACATGTAAATTCTCTGAGTATACTATGTCTGACTATGAAGAATCTCTTAATAATCAGATGGGCAATCTGATTATTCTGTGACTACTCAACCAGTCCTATTCAAAAGGCTGACGAACAACTGTCCATACAGGCAGGAGGTGAGGTTACATATGGGCTCAGCAATATGGATTTCTATACATCTAGTAACCAGCAGTGAACTCGATACTGCTGTGCTTTTCTAGGAGACTCGCCAGCTACTGGATGGCAGGCTGATTACACTGGACCGCTTCTTCATAAAAAGGACAGTAATCTGTCTTCACAAGAATAGTCTATTATTCTCCATATACAATTACCTTCCATGCCCATATTATCTCTACAAGAACCATTCCTGAACATACAAGAAGGCTTATTCACTGTTACGATATTCTACTTGAACTGCTTCTGAACAAGGAATTTCATTGTGCAAAGATATGTAGCCATAGCCTCATGTCCATGAAGTCACTTATCTTACCTCGTATGCCAATCCTTAAAGCAGCTGGTTTGATACAACTGTGGATCAATGTATTAAGAACTCATTATAGTACCAGATGGGTGACTTTTTTTTTTTTAAGTAGGTTACAGGCCCAATGTGGGGCTTGAACTCATGACCCTGAGATCAAGACCTGAGCTGAGATCAAGAGTTGGATACTTAACCGACTGAGCCACTCAGGCACCTTGTAATTCTGAATGGCTAATGTAAAGAATACAGTACATGCCCTGAGCCAGACACTACTTTGTGAAACTAATTCCTCCACAGTTACAATATACAGGTTGGAGAACCAAGGATAAAAATTGGAATAACATACATCTTAACTAACTACAATCTAAATAAAAATTTGAAAAAGAAAAAAATTGGAGTAACTATTATTTCAATGAGCCAAGAGTGAAAATTTTGCTTCCTGTCCCTACAAATTTGGACTTCGCCAGTTTAGTTCCCCCCAAAAGAATTCCTTTACCAAGAGACACAACCAGGGTCCCATTCAACTGGAAGCTTAAACTATCACAGATACCTAGGGTTCATCACAGCACTAAATCAAAACACCAAGAAGGAAACTGCAGTATGTACTGATACAACTTAATTGTCAGTGGAAAACAGTTCCTACACTGTAACACAGAGGAATATGCCTAGAAGTCAGAAGCTTTTCTCGGCTGAGAAAACTCTTGGAACTGCCATGTCCACTGATAAACAGTCAAATGAGAAACCACAGCAACTATATTATAGGAGGAATCATTAATGGCAGTCTCTTCAGGTCAAGTAAAATCAGCTGAGGTAATGTCTAAGGTAAAAACAAAACAAAACAAAACAAAAAAAAAAAACAAACAGAAGGAAGCTGTAAATACCAACCAGAGGTACAAGACTGGTTATAGAAATAGAGACTACCAAATTAAGCCTATATATATGGATGAATTTTTTATCTTTATCCCCCTCTGTCAGTATCCTACTATGTAATAAGTGTTGTGACAATTGTAGTTAACCTTATATTTCAATACTTAACCTGCAGACTACCAAAGAGAGATTGAGTCTGTGCAGAAAGATAAATGAACAGGATGGCTACAATGACATAAGTTTGAATCTCACCTTTTGAAGAGGCTGAGACTATCTGAGGTGATATGAAAGACATAAGTTGAATCATGTCCAACAGAAACATGACATTTTAAGTGTCTCTATCTGGAAGTTCAATATGGGTAAAAGAGACATGAAGGATCCCTGAGTTGCAAATGTATATATAGTGCTAGACTATCATCATGCAGCCATTGCTCTCACCCCTCTTCTAGAATCTCATCTGCACTGTATTGCAGAGATGCATTATTTCCCCAAATCCCTTCTAATTCCAAGTTTGCCAATAAAAAGAACATGCACAAATCTGGAAACAGAAAAGCAGTCCAGGCTTACTCTCCAAAGGTATATGCAAACAGATGAAATTTCACAGGAGTTTCCTGTCAAGTAACTGAGAGCTACCCATTTTGTGTTGTAGAATGAGCCACATTACTGGAGCTTTGAAGAGACTCTTGATTGCTACAGCAGCTTTCCAGTGAACAACAAATAACTGTCAGCTTTGGTGGGTACTTCAGCATCTCTTTTCCTGATATTTCACCCAGAGCTTTCTTGGTTTTCAGCAGTCATTCCCTTGACCTGTTCTGTAAACATTCGTGCAGGCCCTAATTTCTGTATTAAATCCTCCAAGCCCCCCAGAATACATAGAGTTCCTATTTTTAAAACAGAAGGGGCGGTTTAATCAAATACCAATATATGAATATTACACAGCAGAGAGTCTACCACAAGAGACTACAGAAGCAGT
This sequence comes from Nyctereutes procyonoides, assembly GCF_905146905.1. Classification (NCBI taxonomy): domain Eukaryota; kingdom Metazoa; phylum Chordata; class Mammalia; order Carnivora; family Canidae; genus Nyctereutes; species Nyctereutes procyonoides. The sequence continues at coordinate 24,845,688 of NW_026575035.1, read as the reverse complement.
AAGGCAAGAAACAGGTTAAAATATATAAGGTATACAAACCTATAAGTATAGTCACTCAGAAAAATTAATGATACAACTAATTGATAATGTTCCAGAAATTGTTCATTAGGTCATAAAACCCTCAGTGAAATTTTAAAAAGCAGAAATACTGATCAAAAAGTAGTAACATCAGGGGATCCCTGGGTGGCTAAGCGGTTTAGTGCCTGCCTTTGGCCCAGGGCATGATCCTGGAGTCCCGGGATCAAGTCCTGCATCAGGCTCCCTGCATGGAGCCTGCTTCTCCCTCTGCCTGTATCTCTGCCTCTCTCTCTCTCTTTCTCTGTATCTCTCATAAACAAATAAAATCTTTAAAAAAAAAAAAAAAAGGTAGTAACATCAGTCACAATATTAAACATGCAAAAAAAAAAAAAAAACAACCACAAAAAACTCACGACTGTATAAAAACCTGGAATTTAAAGACATTATCTTTTGAATAACACAGGGAATAACTGAAATTGTAGTATCAAGGAAGTAATAGTGCTGAAACATTTAGCCCCAATTTAGAATTTAGTCTTTACTAAGTAAGTAAGCACTGCTCAGATGAAACTGTTACCTTTCATACATACAATTTTAAAAAGAATGTTTCAACAAAAGAAATTAGGAAAAAAGACTTCAAATAAACCAAAAGAAGGAAATTAATGAATTAAAAAGGGAGCCCTTGAAAACATCTGAAATTTTCAAAAAAATCTTTCTCTGGAAATCCATGATACTCATCCATTTTTAAGCTTATGCAGTCTGTTACTTTTTAAATGTTTGAAAGAAATGCTAACTATAAAGTAAAAGGTTTTACTTTATAAAAATATCTCAATTACTATATTGCTAAGTAAGAAAATCAAGGTACTGTGATTACATATACAATTAAAACATGAATCACCAAAAAATAAAAAAACAAAATTTGAATCACCAATATTTTAATTTTATAATTACAGACTACAGTAATTCTTACCTTTTTGCTATCTGATCCTCAAGATGTTTAACTTTCTCTAATAACTCTTTCTCAACAGCTTCTTTCTCCAATTTAAACTCTTTTAGGGCAGTCTGAATAGCTTCTTCTTTTTCACAATTAAGCTTCTGAATTAACTGTTCTCTGTCTTGCTCCTTGCTCATGACAAACTTCTCTTTGTCCTTCTCAAGTTTCTGGATAATAGCTTCATACTTCTCTTCCTGTTGGGTGAGTTTTTCATCTTTTTGTTTTTCAAGAGCACTCAATTCTGCATCCAATTTACTCTGCAGTTCAGCTATTTCTTCTTTCAGGTTTTTTTCTATTTCAAATGCTTGCTGATGCAATGATGTTACTTTGTTTAATTCAGCTTTAAGCATATCAGATTCTTCTTCATGTCTACTAATTAACTCTGAAATGCACTGATCTTTTTCAATTGTCATTAAAGTTCTTAGCTCTGCCAAGCCCACCTGATAGTTTTCATTATTATCCTGAATCTTTTGGTTTAGTTTACTTATCTCAGTTCTCAAATTTTCTGTCTCTTGTTCAAGGAGAGATTTTAGGGTCTCCTTCTGCTGGGCTCTGCTTTCTTCTAGCAAAATTTTGATTTCATCAGTTTCTGCTTCCTTCAATGCAAGTTCAACCTCTAACTTACATCTCATGTCTGACAAATCAGAAACTTTGAGTTTTAATTCCTGTAGCTGTTGTTCTTTCTCCTGGATAACTGTGGCATGAGACTCTTGTATCTGGTCAATTCTTTGTTGATTTTCCTTTTTTAATTTCTCCAAAGACACTCTGTGGTCTGTCATAACTTTCTCAAACTCCTGTGTGTGCCTAAACTGCAGAGTGTCCTCTAACTCCTTTAGATGACTTTGCTCTAAGCACTGAAGTTCTGTCCGCAACAACTGCATCTTCTCATCATTTTCAACATGGAGCTTCTTTAAGTCTTCTAATACTATCTCTCGTGACTGTTTCAGTTCATTAATTTCACAATTTTGAGTGTGCATTATATTTTCCATTTCTAACAACTTCTGATCCTTTTCATTTTGCAAGCAGATGACAGCTTCTTTTTCATGTTTAACCAAAGCAAATTCATTATCTTTATTTTGTAAAACCTCCTCAAGGCATACCAAATCTCCTTTCAGCTTTTTAATTTTGTTTTCATTTTCTTCACTCTCCTTTATTAGTGCATCAAGCTTGCCTTCATATTCACTTTTTAGAGACTGCAGTTCTTTTTGATGTTTTTCACTTAGTGTTATTTCCAGAGAATATTTTACTTTTTCAATAATGTTTCTTATTTCTAATGCTGTACATTTTAAAGAATTTGAGAAGTCACACTGTTCTTTTTGTACAAATGTTCTGAAGTGGCAGAGGTCTTTCTTGATGGTTTGTATACTGAAATTCGAGTCTTGGGCAACAACTCGACATCTTTCCAATTGGACATTTAGAGAAGTATGATCTCCTAAATCCTCTTTACCACATATATTTGTATCCTGCATCCGTCTACTGTCTATTGCATTGATAACTGATGAATAAAGTGATTCCACCATCATTTCTGGACTCTGTGGATCACTTATAGGATTAGGAGATGATAAATTTTCTTCTATTACAAACTCATTTACAGCAGACATAAAATCTGATTCAGGACTTTCTGCTAATGAATCCAAGTCTAATGAAACTTGGTGAATAGTCTGTTCTATGTTTGGATGGGGGATAGTTTCAAAATCAAATGTATGTGCATCAATGCTATCTGGAGATAATTCTTCTAAGGGACACACTGCAGGACATAAGGGATCCTGAACAGTAAGTGGAGGAGGAGTTCTCGGTGAGGTAGTAGTTGCAATTCCTGTTGTACTTTCTATCCTTGGTGAGGAAGCCGACTGTGGGGATGTCTGACTTATGGATGCCTGAAAAAGAGAGGGACAGGCTTACAGAGCTGCAGCAACATAAATAAACATTTTATACTAATGAAGCAAACCACTTGAAAGAACTTAATTTGCCTTTTGTTCACTCAGTAGATCTGTAATGGTCTGTGACATTTCATCCAAACTTTGTGCTGCTTTTACCAAATTATGTAGAGCGAGTACATGCTGGTGAAGAGGTTCAAAGTCACAAAGTAAGGGAACCCTGAAACAGAATACAATCAAATTAGATTTGTGATTTCGTAATGAAAAGATGGATACCTACAACCAAATATTTCAATCTATGTGAAAAATAACCATGGTAATATCCGCTTTCAATCAATACCAGAAATAGCTTAAGAGGCCTAGATATAATCATTAAAGTGATAAATTAGCAATCTCCCACAGTATACGTGTCAGAGTAATTACTTGAAAAAAATCAGTTACATGTAAGCAATTAATTTCCTTTTACTTTATCTTCATTTTCTGATCATTTGCATATTCCCCAGAAACTTCCTAAAGCAGCATAGGAAAGCCAGCCTATCCTAAAATATTTCTATATTCTGGCATCTCCTAAGACTATCAGAGCTACTTTCCACAGCTCCAAAACAAAACATTTTAGGGTGGTAACTAAAGTTAAAAATACTAGTAACATTTACCTGAGGAATGGCTGAACTTCTGAAGGACAAAATGATTGCAGAAACTGTAAATCTTTCAATGAAATATCTGGAAGTTCACAGTCAAACTTTCGAGGCTTCTGAGTCTATACAAAAAACAAAACAAAACAAACAAAAAAAAACGTACAGGACAAATTTATAAATGTTTTTTTACTATAATTAATTTCAATATAAGAAAGAAGCAAAAATGCTATAAATTATCTACTGACATTTAAGAAATAGAATAAAATAAAAATGAAGAACTATTCACATATACTATTTTACTGAGTCTTAAATAACGGGGAACCATAGCTGTTTTGATCAACTGATGTGATCAACTGGTGATCAACTGATGTGACTGTTCCTCCTTTTCTCATCAGGTTTTTAAAAATGGGATGGCATCCTATCAACATTAAAGGAACCCAATTGTTTCACCAGCACATAGACTATTCCCAAATTTTTCCTTAACTTGTGACATGACCATGAAGATCTCTCTAGCCTTGGCCCTACGTCTATTCCTATCAATTAACTAACATGCGTTGTTGTTTTAAAACGGTAAAAAGGTTTTTCCTAGGTAACATTTCCTTCTTTGCCTTTCCCTTGACCTTTCCATTATATTTCCAAAAATACCTTTGTCAATTTCAGCTTCTTAAAAAGAAATGATCTGGTAAGTCCTACCATTTCTTTATAATACTGTCAAGAAATACAAATTTTAAAGTAACTCTGTTTCAATCATTACCTAAGTAGATTTAGAAATCAAGATGCTCTTCATTAAACAGGGGTCCTAAAGAAATGAGTGCGGGAAACCCTATTACATTAAAAAATACATACATTTAAAGCCCTAAGAAATCCTGCAGTAAAGAAACATGTTAGCTAAGTAATGCATCTGAAGAGAAAACAAAAAAACCTAACGCGCTTCCCAAACTTTTATGACCTGCAGAATCATTGGTTTCTCATGAAATAAAATGAATGATCCCCAGTAATTCTGGTTTAAAAACACAAACTTACTTTTCACAGTTTCAATGAAGGCCACCTGAAGAATCACCCTATTCTGATTTGTAAACAAAGGAATAAGACAAGAGTAAAGAGAATAAAAAGGGGGAGAGGACAGAAGGAAAAGAAAGGACAGGATGGGAGAGAGAAAGAAGGAGGGGAAAGATAAAGGGAATGAGAAGACGGCGAGAGACAAATACAAAATAATAAGAAAATCTACCAATTAACAGCTTACCAGTGTAGTGTGGCTTATCCTCCTATGTTATGAAAACTCTTGATCAAAAAATATGAATATATTTTCAAGTTTCATGACAACTGACTTTTAAAACCATTTTTATGTTGATAAAAAAACATTCTATGTTTCTAAAAATATCACTATTTCTCAAATAAAGGTTTGAAAACATAACAAAATTCAGTCATGGTTAAAAAATAAATACGTACACAAAAGGATGGGGGCCAGGAGTCCAATCCCCTAAACAGACGATTTCTTAAAAAGGACTTCCCTGTGTAAAGAAATTAGCAATATGGTTATTTTATATTGTATTTCAGGGGGAAAAAACTCTGGTTTTTGAAAAACAAATGAACAATTCTTCATATTTAAATTTTAACAATGGATTCAACTCTACAGACCTTAAAAGAAATGTTTTTCCAGATTTCAATGGTAACTAATATCACATACATGCTACATAACATACTCATATCTCCAAATAAAAACATTTTTCATTAAAAATAAATTTATTAGTGCATAACACTTACTAAATAATTTCCCAAAGGATTCCCTTTTTGACTTTTCAGCTTCATATAATCGCTTTCCATCTTTGACTAAAGCACCAGCCCACTAAGAGGAGGAAAGTTTATGTTAATATCACACACCAATTCATAAAGCTCATACACAATGAAAATAGAATTTAATTTCCATACCTCCCTGTAGTGTTTTATGAACATCTTTCTCCTTACAACCTCAACAACAGCTAAGCAGTACATCTGAGGAACTGTACTAAGAGCTTCAACAATTTTGACTCTTTCTAACAGTTCTATCACGAGGCGGAGCAAAGCTTGTAATTTCTCTCCATCTTGATCAGCATGAAGCATTACAAAGCAACACCACCTAGAGGATGGAATTGAGACACATAAACTCTATAAAAATGATCAAATCCCAAATTAATCAACCTATCAAGTATTTCAATATAATGATAAGGGAAAATTACTCCACTTCTTGGCAGTAACTAAAAAATCACTTCTAAACATCCAAAATTAGATGTAAGAGAAACCACTTACTTCAGTCTGACATGTAGGTTATTAGCTAGTTCTTGTTTGGCAGTGGTACACTTCTGTTTAATATCCAACAGTTTTCTATGATTTTGCAACATAATCATCAACTGATTTGCATGACTCAGGCACAAATCAGGTAATACAGATGCATCCTTCAAGTTTTCAGCTCTCATCTGATTAGCTAAAAATCCCTTTGAGAGAAAATATTTTAAAGAACATTAACTTTCATGAAAGATATCAACATTCATTTAAGAGAAAACCTTTGTTACATGAACTGTTCTAACTTTTAAACAAGATTTTAAAATCTACTATCTTGAATGTAGATATGTTCATTAAAAAGGATTGTTTTTAAGAAGTCTCTGCTCATCTAATTATTACATTTTCATGCAAGGGGGAAAAAAAAGAAACCCACTGGGAAGATAGAGTAATTTATCCAAGGACATACTTTAAAAGTCAAATTAGAACTAGAACCTCTGTATCTAGGCTCCTACTATACCATGGGTCAGTCAGAGCATGACATTAAGTAAAACATGGTCACTGATTTTAAGCCATGAAATAACTGACTTAATCTAACCAATGATATTCAAATTTTTTAAAAAAAATTTATTTATTTATGATAGTCACAGAGAGAAAGAGAGAGAGAGAGAGAGAGGCAGAGACACATGCAGAGGGAGAAGCAGGCTCCATGCACCGGGAGCCTGACGTGGGATTCGATCCTGGGTCTCCAGGACCGCGCCCTGGGCCAAAGGCAGGCGCTAAACCGCTGTGCCACCCGGGGTTCCCAACCAATGATATTCAATAGTACTTTGTACAATTCTCCAAATGAGTAACGACTGACTGTACTTTTTATTAAGAAGTCATTCCTCTCTCCAGTATTTCTTAACTATATTTTGTTCCACTATATATATGTATGTATACACACACATACACATACATGTATATATATACATGCTCATGTTTTTATATATGTGTATATACATGCTCATGTATGTATACACATACACACATACATGTGTGTATATGCTCATGTTGTTAGAACAATAACAACTTAAATATGCAATTTTACAATAACTTTTATTATTTGGTAGGAAAAATAGCTATTATATTTTTTCTTAGCTATCCTTACTTGTTTTCAAAGGTGAACTCTGCATCATTTTAAGAAGGGATTGTGTTTGGGCTATAAATTAAGTTAGACAGATGTGCCATATTTAAAATAAGGTAGTTTTATGTGCAAAACATTAAAAAAAACAAAAAACCCAAGAGCAAACACTTAAAAAAAAGGTACAAAGCCATCTTGATAAGCTTATTACTAAGTATTTTTATTGTATTTATAGGTTCTTTTTCCTACTCTGCTTACTAAACGGTTAGTGTGTTATAGAAGCTTTATGATTTGCATGTCTGTCTGACTGCCATACTTGCCACTGTAAATAATTATCTTTCTAGGAACTTAATATGGCCAGCAACATGTCTTCTAACTTTTTGGTAGTCCTCTCTCTCTTTCTGCTTTTGTGTCTTCCTAAATTTCAAGGAAATATTTAAATTTAAATGATGTGTGTTAAAGTCAAAATCACTTTTTATCTGAAAATAAGACAATTTCAACAGTAATTTTATAACTTACTTACCTTTGAATATGCTATACGCTCCACTGTGGCTATATTTTTTCTGACTTTAAAAATAACTTACTGCTTTTATCAACTGTGTTAAAACCTTACAAGTTTAACTACTTTCTACTGAATCCAAAAACAACAACAACAAAAAAAAAACCCACATAATCAATCCCCTCAAAATAAATTCTAGACCACTAATAATCTTCTGACAGGAAAAACATATACATGCAAATGTTGTTAAAAGAAAATATATAAATCTATTTTCAATAAAATAAATTCTCTATTTGTTAAGGCATTCTTAGTATAATATTTAGACTAAGTAGAAAAATTCCTTAGAGGTACAATCCTCTTAAAATAAGTCATAGAAATGAAAATCACAGGGAATATAGCCAACAATATTGTAATAATGTTATGGTGACAGATGGTGATTACATTTATCACAGTAAGCACTGAGTAATGTATAGAATTGTTCAGTCACTATATTGTAGACCTAAAACTAATGTTAACACTATGTCAACTGTACTTCAATTTTAAAAAGTTTAAGTAAAATTTCCTTGATGTCACATAGTATTAATTTTTTTATGTGTAAATATGAGGATTGATAGCTACATGATGTTTAAGTTTAAAAGAAAATTACATGGCTGACTGAGTGATGAGGGAAGGCAGAACTTAAGCTATACTATATCCTAATTCCGAATTTCACTAGGTTATCTAGTAAGAATTAAATAATCATGACTATATTTGAAAGAAATGTAACTTGTTAGTTGTATACTACAGTATTTACAACTCCCCTCAAGCTGTATTTTGTTAACTTTTGGTTTAGGAAGCAGATTCCTGTTGTTTTCTTATTTTGCTGACAATCTTTAAAGATAAGAAGATTACTAGAAAAATGATACACAGTGAATAAATTTTCAGGGCTCCAGTGTTAATGTAGCTTCACAGATAGGTTGAAGTTTCTCTGTCAGGCCAGGCAGAAGGGTCTATAATGTCCTCAGAAGTGTTGTGGTTAAAAAAATTTTTTTTCTCTTAAAGCTGCCTGAACTGGTCATTATCATATAAGATATTTAGGCAATAAATCTCCTTCCATTGTCTTTTCCCTTTTTTTTTGAGAGAGACTGTGTGAGAGAGTTTGAGAGAACAAATGGGGTAGGGGAAGAAGCAGAGGAAAAGGGAGAGAGAATCTTAAGCAGGCTCCATGCTCAGTCTGGAGCCTGATGCGGGGCTCCGTATCACAACCCTAAGATCATGGCCTCAGCTGAGATTAAGTCATAGGTTCTTCAGACTGAGTGACCCAGGCATCTCTTTTCTCTTTTCTATAAGACTGGCTAGAAGATTTAATTGCTATGTAGGTAGAAGAAACCACACAAAATTGTATTTATGTAAGATCTAAAATCAACTCCTCAAATCAATTAATCTGAATTTATCTACTTTCACCCACCACATTCTGAAGGAAATACTGATAAAAATATCTGCAATGGAAAAAAATATTAGCTGTAACAAAACTAACAGATGAGATATCTGCAAATAATAAATGTGAAAGATTCCAGACCAGATTAAAGAGAAGTCTAATTTCACTAACCCAAGTTTTCAATATACATACATGTGTATGTGTATATATGTAGGTATGTATAGCTACATATATATACATATATTTTTTTTTTTGAAAGAGAGAGAGGGAGAGAGAGTGGGGGACAGAGAGAGGGGGAGAAAGAATCTTAAGCAAGCTCCGTGCCCACCATGACCTGAGCAGAAATCCAGAGCTAGACCCTTAACCAACTGAGCCATCCAGGTGTCCCTCATTCTAGAAGTATTGACTGTGTACCTACTACAGTTCAGAAACCGTGATAAGGCATTGTGAATAGGGCAATGAGGAAGAGACACTTGAGTCCTGCTGATTAGAGCTATATTCTTTTGTTGTTAATCTCTACACTCAATGTGGGGCTCAAATTCACAACCCCAAGATCAAAAGCCACATGCTCTTCCCACTGAGCCAGCCAGGTGCCCCGAAGCTTATATTCTTAAAGAAATCGCATTAAAAAAATAATAATCACTTCAATGTAATTATAATATAGGATAAGTACAACATGCTAAGAGAAAATAAATCTGATCTGATTAAGACTGCAAAATCTGAGAAAGCTTGTCTGTGGAAGCAATGTCTCAGTTAAAATCTTTGCCGCTTTACATCTCTTGGCAGCCAAACACATAAATATAGGATTGAAAGGTTGTTCCAACAGCCACATACCAAACCTAACTTCAATAGGATATCGTTTGTCTCTCATGAGCCCATTTAGAATTACATTATAACCAGTTTCTCTCAGAGCCATTCACTCAGGCAAGCCCTGGTGACAATTTTTATCTTAGGGCCTCCATTGATGTCTATTTTACAGTATTATTCTGAATATTTAATAGTTATGATGTCTAAAAGTTAAATTCTATGAGCTACCGCAGCTTAAAACATTAGCAAAAGCTGCAAATAAAGCAGGGGGAAAGAAGATGGTTAGACAGGGTGCTTCAATGATCACAGGACACCAAAAATTAGTCTTCAAATTTTCACAGGAACAGAGCAGGACATGTCTACTAAATTTTTTTCAGTTTGGTTTCAAGAAAGTTTAAGGGTCAGCTCTGCTCTATTTTTTAAAGAAAATTAAAAAATACCAGAAGCCCCTTCATCACAGCAACTACACTTCCAGAAAAATGACTTATCCTCATATTACACAACTCCATTTGCTGAATTGAATATAGATAAGGATAACAACAGCATATTTTTTAAAAAAATACAACCAAATGTTAAATCACTCAGTGTAGTCCCCTGACTGTAGTAGTATTACATCTACTTACACACACACACTCACACACACCCTAAGAGATTTGACAGAGCAAAGGAGAGAAAATAGATTATCTTAAGATTAGAAAACTGGAAGTCCCAGTTTATTTACAGAAACAGCTATAAAGAAATCTGAAGATTTTAAAGGAATGATGAGTTCATAAAATATGAAAAAAAGACCAATAAATCTGACTAGATCAAAATTTAAAATTTGTATTACAATCTTTGTAACACTATCAACAAAGAGATAGTATCTGTGGGACACCTGGGTGGCTTACTCAGTTAAGCGTCTGCCTTTGGCTCAGGTCATGATCCCTGGATGCTGAGACTGAGTCCCGCATTGGGCTCCCTGATCGGTGGGAGCCTGCTTCTCCTTCTACCTCACTTGTGCTCTCTCTCACTCTGTCAAATAAATAAAATCTTAAAAAAGAGAGAGAGATAGTATCTGTATTATTTACAATACACAAAGGATTATCCAGACTATAATAAATTCTTACAGAAACATTAGGATAAAAAAATTGGCAAATGACATTTCAGAGGAAATAGATGGCAAACACTGATATAAAGTAAACTGTTCTCAATTAATGAGAAGAGTGTTGACAGATTTTTCCTTTACGGAGGATATATTATTACACATTACTAATTAATATTTAAAATCCACAAACACCCTAATTCAGCAATTCCATTACAGTGATTGTCCCTAAAGAAATACTAGGCCATGTACATAAAGATAGAAATGTACTGGCATATTAGAAAAACGTTTGTAACAAGAAAACCTGGAAGCAACCTAAATGACCATCAAAAGAAGTCTTGTTAAATTAATTATGTTTGATTCATTCTATTGAGGGTTTTGTCAAAGAAACAACAAAAACATCAGGAATTCAGAGCTATCTCATGTAATGGTAAACTATAATTTAATGGTTATGTCGACCAAGCTTCCTGTGGCATTCCTGTTACTAGAGACCTAAGAAAGCAGTGAAGGACAAGGGCCAGGACCTAGGAGGTGGAAGAAACCTGGGGAGGCCAGTTAAGCAACCAGCATCGCTTTCTCTAGAGACAAGTGTGGATTCTTGAAGAGCAGCCCAAGGCTAAGAATTAAAAAAAAAAAAAAAAAAAAGGCAATCCTTTGACATCCTCAAGGAGCTAACAAATAAAAAAAACTGGAGATCAGTGCCAACCAAAGGAAGACAATGGAACACATTTTGTATTAGTATCCCAAAAAGCTATATTCTATGGAGTAAAATTTACAAAAAGTAGACAGGCCATCACAAAGACTGGAAGACCAATTTTCAATCACCTAAATTCCTAAAATTGAATTAAAATGATAGAAGTTTGTAAGAGCCCTTACCATATGAAAACAAATTTTCTCCAAAAGTGTTATCTTAAGCTTTGTATTTCCTTGGCCTTTCTGATAAAAAATAATTAGGCACACGAAAAGGCGAAACCACAAGAATGAAAACTATAGGAATAGCCACACGCACACACACACAGGCACAAGTAATAGGCTTAACAGAGACTTTTAAATTACTACATGGCTAATGTGATCAAAGAGATGATGGATGAGACTATCTTGTTAGATAAATTGAAACTATATAAACAAAGAATCAAATTAAAATTGCAGAGCTAAAAAAATAAAAACTATCAATCAATAAATGAGTTTTTATTTTTATTTTCTTAAAGATTTATTTATTCATGAGAGACACAGATTGAGAGGAGAGGCAGAGACATAGGCAGAGGGAGAAGCAGGCTCCTAGCAGGGAGCCCGATGCGGAACTCAATCCCGGATCCGGGGATCACGACCTGAGCTAAAGCTGAGCCTCCCAGGAGTCCCAATAAATGAGTTTTTAATAACAGCTATTCACAGCTAGAAAAAAAATAATCTGCAATGATGGGGAATAAAGGAAACAAGGGTAAAAAGAATAAGATGAAAGGTCTAATATATATATAATTGGAATCAATGAAGGAGAAGGAAAAGAGTAAGGCAAAGGCAAAATCTGAAGAGAAACTGGAATTTTCCAAGATATGCCATTAAGCCACAGTAGTACTACAATCCCAATGCAGGAGAAATACAAAGAAAACTACATCTTGTATTATAGTAAAAACTGTTAAAAACCAAACCAAAGGGCAGCCCCGGTGGTGCAGAGGTTTAGCGCCGCCTGCAGCCCAGGAGAACCAGGATCGAGTCCCGCGTTGGGCTCCCTGCATGCAGCCTGCTTCCCCTCTGCCTGTGTCTCTGCCTGTCTCTCTCTCTCTCTCTGTGTCTCTATGAATAAATAAATAAAATCTTTAAAAAAAAACAAAAAAGAACAAAGGGATGCCTGGGTGGCTCAGCAGCTGAATGTCTGCCTTCGGCTCAGGGCAGGATCCTATCTGGGATGCTTCTCCCTCTGCCTGTGTTTCTGCCTCTCTCTCTCTCTCTATCTCTCACGAATAAATAAATCTTTAAAAAATAAATAAATATAAATAAAATAAATAAAAACCAAACCAAAGGCAATGTGCTAAAGGAAATCACTGACAGCCTAGATTCTATATCCAGAGAAAATATCCTTAAGAAATAAAAGGTGATTTAGGGATGCCTGGGTAGCTCAGCGGTTTGGCGCCTGCCTTCGGCCCAGGGCATGATCCTGGAGACCTGGAATCGAGTCCCACTTCAGGCTCCCTGCATGGAGCCTGATTCTCTCTCTCTGCCTGTGTTTCTGCCTCTCTCTCTGTATCTCTCATTAATAAATAAATAAAATCTTAAAAAAAACATGCTTTTAAAAAAAGAAAGAAAAGGTGATTTAGAGAGATTTTCAAATGACAAAAACTAAATTTGCAACTAAAGGATACTATCGTTTTAATGCATATCAAACTTAGAAGGATGCATGTGTAACATAAAAGGGAAAAAGCTGATATGGAAAACAGAATAATAAGTAATTATTATTTTTTTTACGATTTTATTTATTTATTTGAGAGAGAGAGCACAAGTAGGGGGATTAGCAGAGAGAGAGGAAGCAGCAGACTCCCCACTGAGCAGGAAGCCCAATGTGAGGCTCGATCCCATGACTCTGGGATCATGACCTGAGCTGAAGGCAGATGCTTAACTGAGTGAGCCACCCAGGTGCCTCAATAAATAATTTTTAATGATAAATTTTTAAATAAAAAAGGAAATTTTTATCAAGAGACAGCAAGCAATGGGGAGTGGGCAGAAGGAGGAGATAACCTTAAGCAGGCCCCACGTCCAGTCCAAAGTGGGGCTCAATCTCAAAAACCTGAGATCATGACCTGGGCTAAAATCAAGAGTCAGACACTTAACTCTGAGCTACCCAAGAACCACGCCAATTTTTAAATTTTAATTTTAATGATAAAAACAATCCAAAGGGGAAAAGTAAAAAGAGATATGATTGGAAGAAAAATTGGAAATAGTACATTTAAAAACAAATATTCAGCAATTATACTAAATAAATCGACTAAATATTTTAATCAAAAAATTTTTCACCTTACTTTGAGGCCATCATAAACTTGATGCCCAAACTTGAGAAATATATACCAAATCAATAATACACACACACAAGTCAACATAATTCAGTTTGCCAAAATGCTAAACTCAATCCAAAATTAAATAAGAAAGACAATATATTATGACTATGTTGAGTTTCTTCCAAGAATCCCAAGGAGGCTCAAGATTAAAAGTAGACTATAACATTCGTAATCCGATAAGGGCCTTCTATTAACACAAAGAGAAAAAACTAGCTACCAGAAACATTATAATTGTGAAATACTACTTTCTATAGATCAGGAACTAAACAAAGGGACCCACTATAACAATCTACTCAGTGCTGGTACTAGGATTCTCAGTCAGTGCAAGAGCGTAGGATAAAGGGATTCAGTTCACAATAAGATGGCTGGACCCAAAATCAGGAGGAAAAAAAAAAAGAGTCTGAGGATTACAGATGAATTCAATTAGGAAGCTATAAAAATGCAATAAACATTTTTAAATTTATTTAAAAAGAATAAAGCAAGGACATACACGTTTTATCTACCTACACACACTGTGTAATGCCAAGCAGGTAAAATAAAACATTTGCAACCAATAAGATGATTTGTATGTTCTAATGTTAAGAGTACAATCAGAGGAAAAATACTGGCAGAGGAAAGTTAAACTAGAAAAGTGTACATCTCAATCAAGATTATACAAGTTAACTCTTTTGCTGTTTTGCCAGACTGAGTGGAGGACAAAGTCACTAACGAGGCAGAAAATGTGTAGGCTAATCACTCTTAGCAACTCCATCACTTTCTTTTGGTTATAAATCTGAGAAGAGAGTTCTTGGAATACTGCATTAAATGAGACCTAAAAACCTAAGTATTAGTAATCTCTAAGATTTCATATTTTCCTCCTGTCCTTAACAAATTTCACTAATTCTTTTTCAGTTTTCTGAGGGGGAGAGCAGGAAGTACTCAAATGTTTAGTACAATGACTACTTTCTGTTTTTTTCCACAGCTGCTCACAGCATTTTCACAGTTTATCTTTTACTTACTACCTAAAGTGGCCTCAGCTCACTTTATCAAACATGAACATTAAGAACTTGTCTTAAAATACATGGAAACAATATTATTGCATTAACAATAATTAAGGATGAGGTAAAATGATGGTGTACAACAAACTGATATTACATATAAAATATTGGTATAAAGAAACTATGAATTGCTTTTTCTGAGAGAAGTTTGAAATGAGCACCTGAGCAAGTTCCTTCTGTTCATTCACTAGTCGGCTGCAGCTAGCAATCATCTGGTCCAGGGCATAGAGCCGGTCTTCAAGTCCTTTAATGGCTTTCATATTCTGATTATCAAGTTTGGCAATAGTTTGACGGCACTCTGCTATAAATGGTCGAATAATCCTTGGATCAAGCTAAATGACAACAAAACATATGAATGAAGTTTTTAGCAAACAGTAAATATATTTCTCACTATTTTGATACACAGCTTCAGAGGAAAGAAAATGAAAAACATAGAAAAGTAAAAGCACAGGAAGTCTAAGTTATACTTCCACAAAACTGGGAGGATAGTTATGTTAATAAAAATTTACTGATTATATTAGAATCCATAATTGGGAATACAGTGCCAGGAACTATAATCTTCCAATCAATGCCACAATTTAATCAATCTTCCGTGTCACAGAGAAAATGTTATCTTTAAGGTCTTATAAAGTAAAGCAGAGTTAAAACACGTTCTTTGGTCATTGTCTTAAAACTCTAATTTCCCTCAAAACAAGGTCAACTTCCTTCCTTCCTGGAGGTATGTTTATTTTCAGTCTCTATCTCCTAAAGGAATTTGCTTGATCAACCCAACTTTCTTACTCTTCAATCTCTCCTGTTCCCTGGCTTACTTCCACAAATTTTCTGGAAATCATGGAACCTAACAAATTTGTCTCAACACTCTTCCCCTTTCCTTGAAAGAATACATTGGCAGTGTTTTTGCATGCAGTCTCCACAAAAACCACTCTGCTGAAGATCACCTATAACCTCCTTTCACTTGAAGTTCATATACATTGAAGACAACCTCTCACAAACACTGGAAGCTTTGGGGCATTACCTCACGGATTCCTCCACAGTACCCTTCTTTGGCTCCTTTTCCTGTCTAATCCATGAATACAGATAATTCAGAAGGACTTTGTGCTTAGCCCATTTGTACTATTTCTTATATGATTTCAGCATAAGCATAATTTCTATGCAATCTCAACCCTTTTGTAATCCCTGATCCTTCTCACAGATTTTCAGCTTGTGTTTCTGATCACTTCTTTATACCTCCACAGGAGTATCAACCATGTTATCTTCTACTATTAACTCATTACAGTTGTCTCCTGTTGAGATCCCTAAATGGCTTTCTTCTGCCCACTATGACATCTAAAAAACACAGCATACAGTACAGCCTCCAGTGACTGAATACTAGTAAATTTTTCCAAACCTATCTTCTTTTCAAACTGAATTGCCCATTACATCCAGACAAACCCTGTGTTTCTCTAGCTCTAATCTTTCTTCAAACTGATCATTCTACCTAGGTGTTTGAAAGGCTATCTCTGTCTCTATGTAAGGGTCCTAGTCAAATACCGCCTCCTTCTTGATGCCCTCCCTTATCTCTACAATCAAAGGACCGTACAATATTTAATGGACAGTGTTTGGTACACAAAGAACATACAAAAGCCGTTAAAACTAAACTACTACTTTATTGTTATTATCCATAGTTCAATTTAATTAATAAGAGGCTGCACATTTGCATCACTACAAAAAAGCTAACAGAGCCACTACTTAAATATAGGCAGCGGTAGCCCAATACTAACAAAAACCATACATATGTTAACATTTTCTCACTTTTCTTAACTTCATGGTAACTGAGTCCAATCTGCACACATTTCTGGTCCAAAGTATTGTACAAACCAAGACTGGCTTTAAATCACTAAGGTGATAAAGGGCTAGGAATGAGGATTAAAACAGATTCAAATTTTTAGCTCATGCAGAATTATAACTACACATGGACTTCACATGGCAATGATTTAAAGAAGAAAAAACAAACCCAAAACCAGGGCTCCTGATTATGATAGTTTGTATTTCATAATTCATTGAAAGTATAATACAACAACACTGACAACGTGGAAGACTATTTTGTGAATCACCTGAGTACAGGTTATATAACCTGACTTCCTAAAAGCTGATTCTAATTAATATTTTATTTGTCTCCAAGTAATAAAAATTAAATTTTCCAAATAGAGTCCCTGGAGAATTTTTTTAAATACATATTTCAAACCAAAGATTTCTATTAATTATTTAGGAAATTTTTAGTAACTGAACACAGTGCTATCCTACTTTTTTACTCTTGGGTTTTTCCATTGATATTTACAAAGATTAATGTTACTGTCATCTTAGAAGAAACTAAAAATTTTCTTACCCTTTCCATTCTTTCCATCCCACCTCTAAATCCACACCCACTGCACAGAGCAAACAACAGTAATTCTATAAGATCACAAGAATCCTGAACAAAACACTAAAACAAGATTCAATAAATTATGCTGGTATTAATCTGGACAGCTTAGAAATGAGCTAAATGCACATATTTCCAATTATTAATTTCCAATGTCAGATATATGAATGTTTGCCTTTTCTATTTTTTTTAAGATTTTTTATTTATTTATTCATGGGGGGGGGGGGGAGAGAGTCAGAGACACAGGCAGAGGGAGAAGCAGGCTCCATGCAGGGAGCCTGATGTGGGACTTAATCCCAGGACTCCAGGATCACACCCTGGGCTGAAGGTGGCGCTAAACCACTGAGCCACCTGGGGCTGCCGGAAAGTTTGCCTTTTATAGTATAATCTGAACCAGAATATCCAAGACTCATTCTAATTATGAATATACTACAACCCAAGAAAATATGTGAATACACAAAAATGTAGCAACAATTCTAAATTTTTCTCAGTATAGGAGAGAAAAGGTCATGAAAAAGCCATCAATCTACCCAAGTATTATGAAACAGAATATTCAAATGATGGATGGATGGTGATACAGGTAATAAATGAATGGCAGTGCTAGGATATGAGCCCTTATGTTGCCCAATCTTACGCAAGTTCCATTATACCTATGTCTTGACTAGTTTTTTGAAAAAGATCTTAGATTATGGCAATTGGAAATACATGTTACAAATACTGTTGAAACTAGGATTACTATGTAAAAATGATGGCTTTAAACAGGATTTGCTTTTATAGAAAATCAAACCTTGGAGCATTTTAAAATTCACTGGCAAATAGCACTACTACTATCAGATAATCAAGCAGGTGAGTTATATGTAACTATGTAATACACATGAGATAAATGGAAGGCATCTCTGATGAGAAGTTCCATAATCAGTTTATTCTATTTTTAGAAATGCCATAGTGGTATTAAGAATAAATATATAAAACTACCAAGAGGAGAAAAATATTAATCTAATAAAAAATCATGACAAAGTACTGTTTATTATGCAGTATATCGTATTACTGTAATGTCCTACACTGTAATATATAGGCAGAAATATATAAATTCTTCAGAATGTATTATCATTCCTTTTCACAAGTTTTTAATCTGACACACACAACTTAAGAGTGCTGTATTACAGACAGTATTTTAAACTATGCTACCTCATTTTATATCAAGTGACTATAACCAAATAAAAATTTGTATTATGCTTTCAAAATATAATGGTCATGTAATCTAACACAAAGACCCTTGGTATACACTATGAAAGTAAACATTAACTTAGGTCAATAATGTGACACCCTAGTAATAATACTATATAGCTAACTTCCGTTTTCTGTAGGTATAAATTCCTGTGGAATTTCATTAAGCCAGAGAAGGATCATTGTTTATTTTCTCTTGTCATGAAAAGTGAATAAAAATTATACAGCTGTGCTGGATTTCACTTAAACATGCAAAAGGAAAGCCAACTTACAGTTCTTTTAAAAGGGGGTTCTCCTCAGTCTACAGCCCTATTCTCTAACTCATGCAGAAATACACACACACACACACACACACACACACACACACACATATATATATATACCTCAATTATTCTATTTACAATCATGTGCTTGACTTTCCACAATCATAGGTTATAAGTTTTAGGCTACTAACATGTCAACAATTTAAATAGGAACACTAGTTTTCAAACCTTTTAGGCAGCAATCTTTGCATAATATATTACACACTCCCATGCCCTGGCAAATGTCTTCATTGAAGGTGTCTTTAATGACAAATAAATGGCCAAAAAGAAATGCCTCCTTTAAAGGATTTCATCAAGGAAGTAGAAATTTAAAGAATAAGAAGAAACCTAGGATTTATTTAAGTTTTCCATTTTGAAAGGTATGTGTTATTTTCCAGGCATCCCAAACAATGCACTGCCTTTCTCAGTATTCAAAGATCAAGTCTCTTTTCCAATTGAGTGCCCTTTAAAAAAAGATGAAATATCCTGCCCATCATCTTTAGACAACAGCAAACTTCAAAATATTATCTTATCTCTGTGTAAGTGAAATATGTGTCCCATCAACTTTGACTTCAAAGATTTTTCTAGCAGCTTACGGATGTTTTTTTTTTAAAAGATCTACTTATTTTAGAGAGAGAGTAGAAGCTCCCCCTTGACGTGGGGTAAGGGGGGCGGGGAGAAGGAGAGAGGAATCCCATGTAGACTCTCCACTGACCATGGAGCCTAACACAAGGCTTGATCCCAGGACTCTGAAATTGTGCCTGAGGTGAAATCAAGAGTCGGCTTAATCGACTGAGCCATCCAGGGACCCCTGGATCATATTTTAAGAGATATTTACTCCCCAGACCTAAATGTTTTCCTAGTATATTTGGGGAAGAACTTATTAATCTAAAATACAAGCTCACTATAATTTACAAAATACAACCCAGACCATAATATTGAAATTTTGAATTTTAAAATATCTCAGGCAGATAAAGTATTTAAAACTTCTTTTAAAAGGAAGAAGTTCCTTTTAGGAGGAATGGTGATTAGAAAGATGCACACCAGATTTTCAGGGAGATGAAAGTGTTCAGTATCTTCCTTTGGGTGGTCATTACTCCGTGACCTAACCACTCAAGAACTTGTATATTTCACTGATCATAAATCATTCTCGCTGCTAAAAAAAATATTTTTAATATTTTGTAATTTTGTAAAAAACAAAATTTTCTTTAATATTTTCCAAAAGACCTTCCAAGTTCTATAGAATTTGTAAACGTGAACATCTGATCCATTATTAAACTAACTTAAAAATATGGTAGGCTAGAGGTGGCCATTTCTATTTACCTATTTACTTATATTTAGAGAGTGCTATGTATTTAAGGCACAAGAATGAAAACATTAAGACTGCACAAGTTTTACCTAACAGATGAAAGAGCCTAACTGTAAGAACAAATTAGAGGATAGGAGATATTAGCACATCTACTACATATGTTACAAGTTCAGAAAAAAAATATATTTCAAAGTGCTACCACCAAAATCTATACCATTTGAGTAGGCACTTCAAGGTTCTGCAGTGCAGTAGAAATTTTACATATATGACCTCTAAGAGTCTTCACAAATTTACTATTAATTCATAAATAAGGTTACAAAGGAAAAGATTTAATCTGTCCAAAGCTAAATCCTTGGTTATGAAGTCTTACACCAAGGCTCATTATTTCCACTATAATAATATTACCATTCTCAAGTTTATAAAATATTTAGTATAAATAATAGTTGAAATGACATA
This sequence comes from Nyctereutes procyonoides, assembly GCF_905146905.1. Taxonomy (NCBI): domain Eukaryota; kingdom Metazoa; phylum Chordata; class Mammalia; order Carnivora; family Canidae; genus Nyctereutes; species Nyctereutes procyonoides. Next base: position 24,825,208 of record NW_026575035.1, on the reverse strand, counting down.
AGAAATATTAAATTGACATGACTTACTCTGCTCATGGAATCAAAGCATTTCCTGACCAACGATTCCACATCATTAGGTCTATCTTGAACATTTATCCAGTCTAACAAAGAAACATTAAAAAAAGGCAGATCACCGTCTTTAGCATCTACTGAAGTTTCATCCTGCTGGACAGTATTTTGACAAGATTCCCTAATTTCTTTTCCAATTTCAGCATCTGTGGTATCTGGGGCTATATGTTCCACTGACTTGTGAAATGAGGTTAACAAGGATTGGTTAGTTGCTCTAGGCATATCAGGAGAAAGCACCAGTTCAGTGGAGGTTTTCATTTCAGCCTTTTCTGAGCCTTCATGTTCAGGTAAAGAATCCAGTCTTCCCAAACATTCCCTGTAACTATGTCTGGTTAGGCACTCCAACAGTGGAATCTTGGCCATTACTGAAACCGCAGTTCCTAAACTTAAAACACAAAAGATCTGTCAGTAAAATTATGGGACCACTCTAATTAGAGATTAGCATTTTGAAAGAAATAGCATTCAATTATTATACACATAAATATTACCATTACTATAATGCATATAGTTATGGCTCTTTAAAAGAAACTTAGACAGAAAAGGGTTATCATTAACACATTGAAATTTCACTCTCAAGTAAAGGGAGCCAGCTTATACTAAAGAAGTAGACACTTGGTTTTCATCAAACCTTAAGATATAAAAAATTCAACTTTACAAAAAAGATTTACGAAAGCAGTCCCCTAAAGTATGACGTTAAACCAATCAAGTATTTTTTGATAATTTTATTCTGTGCTTTCAACTTAACAATCCTAATAAAGATTAAGGTAACTCTCACATTCATTACACCCTACAGACAGGTAGATATATGTTGTCAAAAGGCACTGGGGAAGATGATATCAATGATTTAATTTATGCAAAAACATTTGTGAAGGGGCTCAGGCTCCTACACAAAATTATATCTAAAAGAACTTCCCAAATAAGAGCTACTTGAAAATGTTGTATACTCTTTCTAGTCTCAAATAATCATTCCCTTTCTTCCCAAGATCAGTTCCATTGGCAACACCAAAACCTGATTCATACTACAAAACAGAAAAATTTGAATAAGGTTCATTTTAATTAAAATGATGTTATTCCCCTCCAAGTCAAAGTAACAAAAAATATAAAAACTAAAAAATGACTGTAAAATGTGGAAAGCATACACAATGACAACAGAGGGCTATATTGGTACTGAATCATTACTATATTTTTACATTCATTATAGCTCGTTGAAAAAACAACTACTGCCTATGAGATGTGCTTATTTGCATAGAACCAAAAAGCCATCAAAATGGCTTCTTTCCACCTTAGCAAGCCTACATCCTAGAGCAATATTTAAAAAGGAAAATAAAAATTTCCTTGATTGATGAATATTGAAAAAATTTCCATTTCTGTCAGATGTGTTATATTTATATTTTGCCTTTATTGCGAAGTTGATAGCAGGGCAAGAAGGAGGCAAAGACTCTTGAGTTTGTAAATGATTTAGAAGAATTTTGAGCCCTTTACATAAAACAAGATAAGAAAAATAAATGTGGGAGATCCATAAATAGGAAGTAAATAAAACTGACCATAATTAAAAAATTTTAGAGTCATAAAAGTCTCAAAAAGTGAAGAATTATAATTAGAAATGAAATCACATTTACTAAACAACTGATAAATTGCAAAAGTATTTTAAAAAAACATCTTATTATCCATTTTAAAAGCAAACATACTGAGTAAGTTTTAACTTGATGTCTTCTATGGATTGCAGATAATTTGAATAAATACTTTCAAACTTGAAAAGTAGTTTTTGGTAAGAATTTGAACAGTCCTCCAGATTGGCCATGATTGCAGCCCAGCCTTGGTGTTGAAGATGTTCATCATGGACCAGACCTTCACAGAAAGAGCAAAGTTTCTTGGCAACTTCATACATTTCCTATATTGAAAATGAAGAAACACAGTAAAAGAAGGTAATGTTTGTGTGCACATGTTTGCATATATATATATATTTACCTGTATGTATGAACATAGCCTAAATATATTTTCAACAAAGCACTGACAAGGGAATATTTTAAACAAAGCACCGACGAGGGAATGTTTCAGTTTATCTTAAGTGGTTCTGCTTGTTGTTATGACACTAAGGAAGAAGAACTTCTAATTCAATACTGCTGGAAATATGTATTGGTGGAATACCTATAGACAGCAATTCAGCAATAACTATCTAAAGTAAAATGGCGTCTATTGTTTGGCAGCATGATTCATCTTGTAGAAATTTACCCAATAAAAGCTTAAGCAAATAAGCAAAAATACTAAAAGGTTCTTTTTTTTTTCTAAGATTTTATTTATTTATTCATAAGAGACAGAGAGAGAGAGAGGCAGAGACATAGACAGAAGGAGAAGCAGGCTCCCTGAGGGGAGCCTAATGCAGGACTCGCCCCCAGAAGCCCGGGATCATACCCTGAGTCAAAGGCAGACACTCAACCACTGAGCCACCAAGGTGCCCTTAAAGGTTCTTTACTTCAACTATAAAAAAAAAAAAAAGTCTATCAAGAAATTATGTGCATCTATACAACAGAATTTATCTAACATTAGGTATCTAAGATGAAAAAGATATTTATAAAAATAAGAAAAGATCAATACACAGCAAATTTAAAAGATAGGCTAGATTCATAAAGTGAATTTTCTACGTTTACTACTGTATGACAAATCAGTTATAGGTGACCCTACAGACCTAAATGTAAGGTTTTATGTTTTTGTTTTTACAAAAAGGGTAGATGAGGGATGCCTGGGTGGCGCAGTGGTTGAGCTTCTGCCTTTGGCTCAGGGCATGATCCTCGAGTCCTGGGATCGAGTCCCACAGCAGGCTCCGGGCAGGATCCCAGGAGGGGCAGTGATGCCCCCAGGCTCCCAGGGGCACTAACAGAGGACCTGCACCCCGGGGGGAGAGCGCGCCACACACCGTGGCTGAGCTGGTGTGCGCCTGGCGGGGCCTCGGGAGCAGCTCGGATGGCGGCTCCGCGCAGAGGGGGCTGCGCAGCCCCGGGAGCAGCTCAGGTGGTGGCTCTGCATGGAGGGGGCTGCGCGGCCCTGGGAGCGTGGTGCAGGCCCCAGAGCTTAGGGTGCTGGGGGACACAGCCCAACATCCAGCGCTCTCCCTGGGACAGACAGAGGCCAGGAGAACACAGGGCAGCAAAGATGCTCCTGCCTCCAGCCCTACCCCCCCCGCCCCAGCATCCAGGCCCCTAAAGACTGGGAGCTACCGTAGTTACTGCGGAAGCTGACTCCAGGGATGGAGAGCTGGCCGACACCACTTTTGTTGTTCCCCCTGGGGTCATCTTGTACCTGGGACTGAGCAGGGGCCTCACAGGATAAAAAGCTCCCACTGAGCCGTGCACCTGGCAGGGGGCTGGGCAGCTCCCCCAGGTGCACACACCCGAGAATCAGCAGAGCAGGCCCCTCCCCCAGAAGACCACCTGGAAGGACAGGGGAAAGCAAGTTATTCACCAAGCAGCACTGAAAGTACCAGGGGAAGTCGAGGGATTTACAGTATATAGAATCAGAGGATACTCCCCCTTGTTTTTTGTTTTGCTTGCCCCCCCCCTTCCCGCTTTTATTTCTCTTTTTCTCTTTTCCAGTACAACTTGTTTGGCCCCTCTGCACTGAGCAAAATGACTAGAAAGAAGAACTCGCCACAAAAGGAAGAATCAGAAACAGTACTCTCTGCCACAGAGTTACAGAATTTGGATTACAATTCAGTGTCAGAAAGCCAATTCAGAAGCGCAATTATAAAGCTACTGGTGGCTCTGGAAAAAAGCATAAAGGATTCAAGAGACTTCATGACTGCAGAATTTAGATCTAATCAGGCCGCAATTAAAAATCAATTAAATGAGATGCAATCGAAACTGGAGGTCCTAACGACGAGGGTTAATGAGGTAGAAGAAAGAGTGAGTGACATAGAAGACAACTGTATGGCAAGGAAGGAAGCTGAGGACAAAAGAGAAAAACACCTGAAAGACCACAAGGAAAGGTTGAGGGAAATGACAGCCGCAGAAGGAAAAAAATCTATGTTTAATTGGGGTTCCAGAGGGCGCTGAAAGGGACAGAGGTCCAGAACGTGTATTTGAACAAATCATAGCAGAGAAATTCCCTAACGTGGGAAGGGAAACAGGCACTCAGATCCAGGAGATGTAGAGATCCCCCGCTATATTCAATAAAAACCGCTCAACACGTCGACATTTAATAGTGAAGCTTGCAGGGGGATCCCTGGGTGGCGCAGCGGTTTGGCGCCTGCCTTTGGCCTAGGGCGCAATCCTGGAGACCCAGGATCGAATCCCACGTCGGGCTCCCGGTGAATGGAGCCTGCTTCTCCCTCTGCCTGTGTCTCTGCCTCTCTCTCTCTCTGTATGACTATCGTAAATAAAATAAAATAAAATAAAAATTTAAAAAAAAAATAGTGAAGCTTGCAAATTCCAAAGATAAAGAGAAGATCCTTAAAGCAGCAAGAGACAAGAGATCCCTAACCTTTATGGGGAGAAGTATTAGGTTAACAGCAGACCTCTCCACAGAGACCTGGAAGGCCAGAAAGGGCTGGCAGGATACATTCAGGGTCCTAAATGAGAAGAACATGCAACCAAGAATACTTTATCCAGCAAGGCTCTCATTCCAAATAGAAGGAGAGATAAAGAGCTTCCAAAATAGGCAGAAACTGAAAGAATATGTGACCACCAAACCATATCTGCAAGAAATATTAAGGGGGACTCTGTAAAAGAAAGAGGAAGTCCAAGGAAACAATCCACAAAAACAGGGACTGAATAGGGATCATGATGACACTAAATTCATCTCTTTCAATAGTAATTCTGAACGTGAATGGGCTTAATGATCCCATCAAAAGGTGCAGGGTTTCAGACTGGATAAAAAAGCAAGACCCATCTATTTGCTGTCTACAAGAGACTCATTTTAGAGGTAAGGACACCTACAGCCTGAAAATAAAAGGTTGGAGAACCATGTACCATTCAAATGGTCCTCAAAAGACAGCCGGGGTAGCAATCCTCATATCAGATAAATTAAAGTTTATCCCAATAACTGAAGTAAGAGATGAAGAGGGACATTATATCATATTTAAAGGATCTATCCAACAAGTGGAATTAACAATCATCAATATTTATGCCCCGAATGTGGGAGCTGCCAAATATATCAATCAATTAATAACCAAAGATATACTTAGATAATAATACTTATACTTGGTGACTTGAATACAGCGCTTTCTACAACCGACAGATATTCTAAGCACACATCTTCAAAGAAACAAGAGCTTTAAATGATACACTGGACCAGATGGATTTCACAGATATTTACAGAACTTTACACCCAAACTCAACTGAATACACATTCTTCTCAAGTGCACATGGAACTTTCTCCAGAATAGACCACATACTGGGTCACAAATCAGGTCTTAACCAATACCAAAAGATTGGGATCGTCCCCCTGCATATTTTCAGACCATAATGCTTTGAAATTAGAACTAAATCACAAGAAGAAGTTTGGAAGGATTTCAAACACGTGGAGGTTAAGGACCAACCTGCTAAAAGATGAAAGGGTCAACCAGGAAATTAGGGAAAAATAAAAAAGATTCATGGAAACTAATGAGAATGAAGATACAACCATTCAAAATCTTTGGGATACAGCAAAAGCAGTCCTGAGGGGGAAATACATCGCAATACAAACATCCATCCAGAAACTGGAAAGAACTCAAATACAAAAGCTAACCTTGCACCTAAACGAGCTAGAGAAAAAACAGCAAACAGATCCTACACCCAACAGAACAAGAGAATTAATAAAGATTCGAGCAAACTCAATGAAATAGAGACCAGAAGAACTGTGCAAAAGATCAGCAAAACCAGGAGTTGGTTCTCTGAAAGATTAAGATAGATAACCATTAGCCAGCCTTATTAAAGAAAAGAGAATAAAGACTCAACTTAATAAAATCATGAATGAGAAAGGAGATCACCACCAATACCAAGGAAATACAAACAACTTAAAAAACTTATTATGAGCAGCTATAAGCCAATAAATTAGGCAATCTAGAAGAAATGGACGCATTCCTGGAAAACCACAAACTAACAAACTGGAACAGGAAGAAATAGAAAACCTGAACAAGCCAATAACTAGGGAGGAAATTGAAGCAGTCATCAAAAACCTCCCCAAACACAAAAGTCCAGGGCCAGATGGCTTCCCAGGGGTATTCTATCAAACGTTTAAAGAAGAAACCATACCTATTCTACTAAAGCTCTTCAGAAAGATAGAAAGAGATGGAGTACTTCCAAACTTGTTCTATGAGGCATCACATTAATTCCAAAACCAGACAAAGACCCCACCAAAAAGGAGAATTATAGACCAATATCCCTGATGAACACGGATGCAAGAATTCTCAACAAGATACTAGCCAACAGGATCCAACAATACATTAAGAAGATTATTCACCATGACCAAGTGGGATTTATCCCCGGGATGCAAGGCTGGTTCAACACTCGTAAAGCAATCAATGTGACTGATCATAACAAAAAGAGAAAAAACAAGAACCATATGATCTTCTCAATAGATGCAGAGAAAGCATTTGACAAAATACAGCATCCATTCCTGATCAAAACTCTTCAGAGTGGAGGGATAGAGGGAACATTCCTGAGCATCTTAAAAGCCATCTACGAAAAGCCCACAGCAAATATCATTCTCAATGGACAAACACTGGGAGCCTTTCTCTAAGATCAGGAACACGACAGGGATTCTCTCACTGTCTGCTATTCACCACTCTCACCACTGCTATTCAACATAGTACTAGAAGTCCTAGCCTCAGCAATCAGGTAACCAAAAGAAATCAAAGGCATTCAAACTGGCAAAGAATTCAAACTCTCCCTCTTCGCAGATGACATGATTCTGTACAGAGAAAACCCAAAAGACTCTACCCCAAGATTGCTAAAACTCATACAGCAATTCAGCAGTGTGGCAGACTACAAATTACAAAATCAATGCCCAGAAATAAGTGGCACTACTGCACTAACAATGAAACCAAAGAAAGAGAAATTAAGGAGTCAATCCCATTTACAATTGCATCCAAAAGCATAAGATACATAGGAATAAACCTAACCAAAGAAGGAAAGGATCTATACCCTGAAAACTACCGAACACTTCTGAAAGAAACTGAGGAAGATACAAAGAAATGGAAAAATATTCCATGCTCATGGATTGGAAGAATTAATATTGTGAAAATGTCAATGCTACCCGGGCAATTTACACGTTTAATGCAATCCCTATCAAAATACCATGGACTTTCTTCAGAGAGTTGGAACAAAATCAGAAAAGACCCTGAATAGCCAGGGGAATATTAAAAAAGAAAACCAGAGCTGGGGGCATCACAATGCCAGATTTCAGGTTGTACTACAAAGCTGTGGTCATAGATCAATGGAACAGAATACAGATCATAGAATACAGAACATAGATCAATACATTCTACAGAACATAATAACATTTACAAAACAGAATCCAGAATCCAGAAGTGGACCCTCAACTTTATGGTCAACTAATATTCAACAAAGCAGGAAAGACTATTCACTGGAAAAAAAGACAGTCTCTTCAATAAATGGTGCTGGGAAAATTGGACACCCACATGCAGAAGAATGAAACTAGACCACCCTCTTGCACCATACACAAAGATAAACTCAAAATGGATGAAAGATCTAAATGTGAGACAAGAATCCATCAAAATCCTAGAAGAGAACACAGGTCACAGCAACTTCTTGCAAGATACATCTATGAAGGCAAGAGAAACAAAAGCAGAAATGAACTACTGGGACTTCATCAAGATAAAAAGCTTCTGCACAGCCAAAGAAACAGTCAACAAAACTAAAAGACAACCTACAGAATGGGAGAAGATATTTGCAAATGACCTTCAGATAAAGGGCTAGCATCCAAGATCTATAAAGAACTTATTAAACTCAACACCAAAGAAACAAACAATACAATCATGACATGGGCAAAAGACATGACCAGAAATTTCACAGAGGAAGACAGAGACATGGCCAACAAGCATATGAGAAAATGCTCCGCATCACTGGCCATCATGGAAATACAAATCAAAACCACAATGAGATACCACCTCACACCAGTGAGAATGGGGAACATTAACAAGACAGGAAACAACATATATTGGAGAGGATATGGAGAAAGGGGGACCCTCTTGCACTGTTGGTGCAAATGTGAACTGGTACAGCCACTGTGGAAGACCGTCTGGAGGTTCCTCAAAGAGTTAAAAATAGATCTGCCCTACAACCCAGCAATTGTACTGCTGGGGATTTACCCCAAAGATACAGACACAGTGAAACGCCGGGACACCTGCACCCCGATGTTTCTAGCAGCAATGTCCACAATAGCCAAACTGTGGAAGGAGCCTCGGTGTCCATCGAAAGATGAATGGATAAAGGAGACATGGTATATGTATAGAATGGAATATTACTCAGCCATTAGAAATGACAAATACCCACCATTTGCTTTGTGGTGACGGACCTGGAGGGTATTATGCTGAGTGAAGTAAGTCAATCATAAAAGGACAAACATTATATGGTCCCGTTCATTTGGAGAATATAAAAATTAGTGAAAGGGAATAAAGGGAAACGAGAGAAAATGAGTGAAAATATCCGTGATGGTGACAAAACATGAGAGATACCTAACTCTGGGAAATGAACAAGGGGTAGTGGAAGGGGAGGTGGGTGGGGGGTTGGGGTGACTGGGCAATGGGCACTGAGGGGGGCACTTGGCAGGATGAGCACTCCATGTTATGCTATATGTTGGCAAATTGAATTCCAATAAAAAGTTATAAATAAATAAATACAGTTGACCCTTGAACAACATGGGTTTGAAGTGCACAGGCCCATTTTTATGTGGATTTTGTTTATAGTTATAGCACTGTAAATGTATTTTTCTTCCTTATTATTTTCTTAATAACATTTTCTTTTCTCTAGCTTACTTTATTGTAGAATACAGTATATAATAACTATGACATGCAAATTATGTGTTGACCTACTGTTTATGTGAACAGTAAGGCTTCCTCCAGCCAATAGTAGGCTATTGGTTAAGTTTTGGAGAAGTCAAAACTATACACGGATTTCCTACTGTGTGAGACGTTGGCACCCCTAACCCCCATGTTGTTCACGGGTCAACTGTATAATCTAAAATATTTTTTTTAAGTTTATTTATTTATGATAGGCACACAGTGAGAGAGAGAGAGAGGCAGAGACATAGGCAGAGGGAGAAGCAGGCTCCATGCACCGAGAGCCCGACGTGGGATTCGATCCCGGGTCTCCAGGATCGCGCCCTGGGCCAAAGGCAGGCGCTAAACCGCTGCGCCACCCAGGGATCCCCTCAACTGTATAATCTAAATACTAGTCCTTTCTGTAATATGTAGTTTGCAAATATTTTCCCCCATGTGTAGCTTATTTTTTTTTTATCTTCTTGACAAGGTCAAAAATATTTATTTTTGCAGAGAAAAGATTTTTTATTTTTGAATTCCAATTTATTGACTATTTCTTTTATGGATCGTGCTTTTGGTGCCATATCTAAGAACTCCTGACCAAGCCCTAGGTCCCCAAAATTTTCTCCTATGTTATCTTCTAAAAGTTTTGTAACTTTACATTTAAATATATGATCCATTTTGAGTTAATTTTGCAAGGCATGAAATAAGGCAATCTTCATTTTTTTGTCCTATGAATGTCCAATTTCTCCAGCACCATTTGTTTTTTAATGGAAAGAGACTCTGAATCTCATTCATATCCTGTGTTTAGCAACCCTCTCTCATCACTCCAGGGGAGGGAAAAGGGAGTCATTGTGGCCAGAGCGCAGTAGAAATTCAAGTTCCTAACCCTGTGTCTCTGACACCTGGTGGTAAATGAAAACACCTCCTTGTTACTGCTGGGTGGGGATACGGGTCCCCTGTCACCCCCATCGGATATTACCCTGGATATTACAGTTTACAGTCACGGAATATACACATTTGGTTATGGCACAGTATCATATATTATGAGATTAGATAGAGATCTACATTCCACAGATTTTTATGTATTTGTTAATTTCCATTTACTTCATTATATTTTCAAATTTCCCTTCTGATTTCTACTTTGGCTTTTGGATAATTAAAAAGTATATTGTTTATTTTCTACATATTTGGGAATTTTAAGATATATTTCTGTTTTTAATTTCTAGTTAATTTCCATTGTGATCAGAAAACAAACTATACAATTCCAATTATCTATTGAAATTTTTTATGGCAGCATGTCTACCTTGATGGCACTCCATGTGTACTTGAACAGGTATTCTTTTCTCTAAACAGCAACGAGATCAAATTGATAATACTAATTACATTTTCTATATCTCTATTGACTTTCCACCTATTTATTGTGTCAATTACTGAGAGAAATAAATCTTCAAGTATAATGTGGGAAAAAAAATGTGTATAATGAATTTTAACTCATCACAAGACATCATTAGTTGAATGAAAAGGCAACAGAAAGGCAGGAGATAATTTTAACATTTAAGCACATGGCTTAATAAAGATTATATAAAGGCAATTAAAATCAATTACGAAAGGATTAGCACTCAATAAAGAATAAGAAACTAGAAGAACAACTTCACAAAAAGTATATGCAAAGTCTCATAAGTGGAAACCTGCTCATCCTTATTAATATAAAGTAAGTTAAAATCGCCTACAAGTACACACAGATCAGAATGAATACAATTAAAAGCACCAAGAAAACCAAGTATCAGTGAGTTTGTTGAGCAAATAGAACAATCATACACTGATGGGAATATAAACAGATATAACCACTTCAAACATTAGCAGCATGTAAAGTTAAGAAGAGGCATACCCAACAGAATGCAAAAGGGGCACTAAACAACTGCAAAGATATTCACAGCAGCTTTACCCACAATAGTCTATAATCAGAAACAATATCCATCAACATAGTTAAGTGAACCATGGCATATTCATACACGGAAACCATGTTGCAATGAATGTAAACCATTAATTCATGCAATTCCATGAATGAATCTCAGGAACATAATGTTTTGTTTTTGGTTTTTTTTTTAATTTTTTAAAATTTATTTATTTATGATAGTCACAGAGAGAGAGAGAGAGAGAGAGAGAGAGAGAGAGAGAGAGAGAGGCAGAGACATAGGCAGAGGGAGAAGCAGGCTCCATGCACCGGGAGCCCGATATGGGATTCGATCCCGGGTCTCCAGGATCGCGCCCTGGGCCAAAGGCAGGCGCCAAACCACTGCGCCACCCAGGGATCCCTCAGGAACATAATGTTAAATAAAAGAGGCCAGATACAAAAGAAAACAAACTATGATTCCATCTATTCAAAGTTCTAAAGACGTAAACTAATTCATGGTTTTAAAGTCAGGATATTGGTTGATTTTATGGAAGAGGGATGATGGGAGAAAGAATGGGAGAAAGCATTAAGTAGGGCTTCTAGGGTGATAACATATTTTAGAATTTCACTTTGTGAAAATGTGCCACAAATAAATGTACAATTATGATTTGTACATTTTCTAATATGTATATATCTCACTAAATAAAAATTATTAATTTCTCTAATGATGATATCTGAATCCAAGGTCACATACCACAATTGGGGTGACCAAATGTGAACTTTGGCAATGTGACTTTAGAAGACCAGACTACTGCCACTGCTACAGGGCCTCTAATTCCTCATAAAATGCACTGACATGATCACTATTTTGATTATTGTAGCCTTTCCCTATGTTTTAAAATCTAAAGAATATTAACCCCTCTACCTTCCATTCTTCTTTTTCTTAACTTTCTTAACTATTCCTGAACACTGATGCTTCCCCGTAAACTTTTTTTTACTTCCCCATAAACTTAAAGTCCATTTTATCTAAAACAAACTAAACAAAAAAACTCAAAAGTTCCTCCTCAATCTCCAAAGCAAAAATTCCTTCTTCCCCCATGCCAATGCTTTTCATGGCAACTTTAAATGCAATTCATTAAGTTCATGAATATATTAAGATTACGACTGTGAATATTAAGGATATATGAAGAATCTTATCATTAGGTTTAGAGGTAAAATTTAGTGATTCACCAGTTGCATATAACAGTGGACAACATTACTTCAAGTGCCGCCTTAATGCCAATTACCCCACTCCCTACCCCGTCCAGCAACCCTGTTTCCTAGAGTTCAGCATCTTAATTTTACGGTTTGCCTCCCTCTCAATTTTCGTCTTATTTTTCCTTCCCTTCCTCTATGTTTATCTGTTTTTCCTTAAATTCTACATGAGTGAAATTCATATAGTATTTGTCTTTCTCTGACTGATTTCACTTAGCATAATACCCTCTAGTTCCATCCATGTGATTTCAAATAGCAAGATTTCATTCTTTTTCATGGCCGAGTAATACTCCATTTTATGTAACTATATATGTATGCACATACACATCTTTATCTATTCATCTGTTGATGTACATATGGGCTCTTTCCATAGTTTGGCTATTGTGGACCTTGCTGCTATAAACACTGGGGTGCATGTGCCCCTTCAAATCACTACATTTGTATCCTTTGGATAAATACCTAGTAATACAATTGCCGGTCACACAGCAGTTCTATTTTTAATTTTAAGGAACCCCTACACTGTTTCATAGTTTAAGAGTATGTTTTTTCATTGGCTTATAACTTATGTTTCTGAACAGAATTTTATATATTTCTTGTTAATACTTAGATTGTAATATATTTTCCATTTCCATTCCAAAGCAAGCTCCAGTATGGAGAAATGTGAATGTTTATATATTTATCACATATCCAACCACCTTACCAAAATTATTTCTGATAGATCTTTATTAAATCCTCATGATAGTCCAAATATACAACCATATCATCATCTAAAATGGATGTTTTTCACTTCTTTTCCATTAATTTTGCCACTCACTTCACTTTCATTTTATTTTAGTACGTTTTTTAGAAGTTCCAAGAATACGGAGGATTCTGATTGATGCAAAAATGGCTCTAATGTTTTGTTGATTTGAAAGCTGATTATCTTTTCTATTTGGTCAATCTGTATCAATCTGTATTTTATTTTGTTTCCTTGTAGAGTAATGTTACTTATTAAGAATAGCTGCTAAATTTTAACATATGCTTCTTCTGGATAATATTAATATGACTAGGTTTTCTCCTATAAATATTCATGTTTGAAGCAACTAATTATATTAATACATTTCCAAGTATTGAGCCACCCATTCTTATAATATACCCTTTTTGCTAATATATTACTCTTTTAATACTCTCCTGGTATTATCTGTAAGAAGAAATGAATATATTATGTATTTTCAAGTTATAAAATATTAAATCTAGCCCATAAAGAGACATTATCAAAAATCTCTCATTTTAAATTATGATAAATATACATGGAAATTATTGTTTGAACCCATTTTTAAGTGTATGATTCAGAAGCATTAGGTTATTCTTATTGCTGTGCAACCATTACCACCATCCATCTCCAGAAATTTTTCATCATCCCAAAGTGAAACTGTATCCAATACACAATTAATTCAACTCTCTCCTCACCACCCAGCCTTGAGTGAGTATTCTTCTATTTTCTTTCTCTATAAATCTGACTCTTCTAGGTACCTTATATAATTGAGATTGCACAATATTTGTCCTCAAGGTTCATCCATATTGTAGTTCACATCAGTGTTCTTCCTGACAAGGTTAAATATGTCCCATTGTATGTACACACCACATTCTGTTTATCAATTCACCTACCGCTGGACATTTGGGGTTGTTTCTACCATTTGGCTGTAGGATATAATTCTGCTATGAACACTGGTGTACATAATTATGTTTTATTAAGTTTTCCTGTAATTATTACCATTTAGCCTGTGTTGGAAGGCAAATACAGATCTGACTTCTTTTTCTCACAAATTAAATCTTTTATTATAAATTTAACTTTGTTCTGTTTAATGCTTTAACATCAAATTTATCAAAAATGAATACTGCCATTTAAAATTTTGGTACATTTAACCTACCAGTTCTGTGCATTTCTTTTTATACTTTTTAAAAAAATATTTTCTTTATTTATTCATGAGAGACATAGGCAGAGGAAGAAGCAAGCTCCATGCAGGGAGCCCAATGTGGGATTTGATCCTGGGACTCCAGGATCACACCCTAAGCCAAAGGCAGATGCTCAAACGCTGAGCCACCCCCCAGGCATCCCTCTTTTTATATTTTAGCAAACTGTTTTAACTGTGTGTCTTGTGATGATATAGTTTTTTTTTTTTTTTTCACTTCATAAAACTTTTCTTCTTCTAAGAGAGAAGTTGGCTACATTAATTAACAAGTGACATACTGGATTGTATTAATCTAATTATTTTTAGTATTGTTTTTAGTACATCCTTTTTAGAGTTTTGTTAGATTAATAAATTATTCATTCCTTGTTCCTCTGTATTAATCTTGATGCCCTCTGTTTCCTATTTCTGTCTTGATCTTTGCCTGCAAGAACCTTTAAAGTCTTTAACTTAAATTGTGTCATTAGATATTGCTAGAACTATTTCTAGATTAATCCTCTTTCTCATTTCATCTATTTAACTTAAAAGTTTTGTAATACAATACATTTTGATATGCCTTTGTTTAATCTAGTTTTACTTGTTCTTTCGACTTCATTCTAATCACTTAAAAATTACATATCCTATTTGATTATCCTTTAATTTTTGGTAATATCACATTTTTCTATTAGCATGTATTACCTATATTTTCACCCAAATAAAATGGTATACATTTATTTTTAAATGGTATACAAATGTGTAGGCTAAAGTATAAATAGCTTATTTGAACATCAATATTCTTGTTTTTTCAGTTAAAAAACTAAAGGACTGTATTATATACATTTGTTTACAGAATTTGTTTTTAAAAAGTAATTCTGCTATTACAAAAACATTTCTAGACTGATGCTTATGTTCTAGAAAGATGGTTATTCTTTTTATGTTGCGTCCTATGTGAAAAAAATGATAGTTTCATACATGTACATACTACACTAAAACAAACTGCCGATTTACTTAAACCAATGTAATTATTTTGTTAATTTGCTTATTTTTATAAATGGTAAATACTGTTATTAGGTTCTAAAAGATAACATTTTTTCATCTCAAAGTAAAGTAAATGTGTCTTACTAATGATAACTTAGAGCCAGTATTACATTATTAGGTATGGGTAACTCAAAAAGTAAAACCAAAGGACTATGAAACAATCCATGGACATTGCAGAAAGCAATATAAGAGGTATATATTGGAAAGAAACTTTGTTCTCCTCTAGGACCTAAATATAGATATGAATTAAAGAACACATTTTTAAGAGTTATGTAAGCTCCCTTTGTTTCAGTCTACTCTAACACAGGTAATTTTATTGATTATAGTAATGTTCAGAAATCATTAACTGTGTATCATCATTTAGAAAAAAGCTGATCACATTTAAAACAGCTTTTCCACTCTAAGATCTTGTAACTCTTTGCAAATGCAGGATTAACTAATAATGTAGGAGTCTAAAATTTAAAATCCAGACATATTAACTAGCAAAATATTTCCCCCACACCTTTGTGTTTTTGCATGCTTCCTCTGTAATTCAGACCACTCTGCTAGCTACTTATTTATCTGAGTAGAATTGATGCACAATGTTATATTAGTTTCAGGTGTACAGGATTTGTGATACAACAACTCTATACCTTAGGCTATGCTTACCACAGGTGTAGTTATCATCTGTCACCATACAATTCTATTACAGTATTACTGACTATATTCTTTGTGCTGTATCTTTTATTCTCATTTATTCATTCTGTAACTGGAGGCCCATATCTCCCATTCTCCTTCACCCATCCCCCTACTCCTATCCCCTGTGACAATCATCCCTTTGTTCCCTATGCTATTTAGATTTGAATGCTATTAGAAATTATTGATTTATTAGACCATTCATCGGCTAATACTTCATGAAAATATTACCAAGTATATGAATAAGACATCATTTTGTCAAGTAACTAATTTTCAATTTTTTTTGAATTATACTAGATGTAAGCATAATAATTTCAAAAAACAATTATTTTTATCTTACCACTGCAAGTTGTGTCCTTGAAGCAACTGTGTGAAAAACTGCAGGCATCATAAGAGACTCTTCAACTTTTATTTCCATGTCATTTTCTGTTGAAAAGGTAGTTTTCGGAATAGCAGGTGGACGATCACATAAGATCATTTCTTTGTTAAAAAGAAAAATTGGATTTGTGTCCTACAGAAATAAAAAAGTAAAAGAAACTGAAGTAAAATGTTATAAACACTGAACATGCACACTCCCTTCAATATATGAAGCAGATAAACCTTACTTTTGAATGCTGAGTTCCCAGTTCCCTATGTAATGTGGAGTTGAAGCATGTTTGTGCAAAAGGGTTCATGGACACATACCGTCCCAGCACTGTAGGTGCACACTCTTCGATCTGCAGCCATGCATTCTCCTCCATTTACCACCAGCACCTGATGCTGAATCGCAATCTTGTATTTGCTATGAATGGCATGCTTGAGGTCTGCCACACTTTAAAAGGGGTTGGGGTAGAAGGCAAAAAAGTCAGTTATACATAACTTCCCAATGAAAACTTTTTTATCATCATAAGTAGCACTGTGTAAAAAAATATTTGATATTAATTTCACTCTAAAATTTTCCCCCAAAACAAACAGTATTAAAATATACTTCTTGTTTCTGGAATCAGATTCCATAATCAACTGGCTGATCTTAGGTGAATAAATTACGCATGTGGCACATCTAAATATGAGTCTATAAAATACAGGCAGTAGACATATTTATTTCTGTGCTCTTTATATAACACAGCAAAGGAATATGCTCAAATTAGCATCAGGTCTGTTAAAATCCTCAGAACACAGATGTCTGTTAAAATCCCAACATCACATTACACAAACTACATTAAGTATAAACTATGAAATTGCTTCCTCTCCCTACCCTTCAGAAAATCATTCCTTTACAGGTAAAATTGTATTTTATAAAAACCAGAACTTAAAAAAAAATAATTTCAAATTCCATTTTTAAAGCTAAGAATATTAATTCCACAAGATACTTATAATATTTTCACTGTCAGGTTTATTTATTCTATATTGCTAGCATGTCTTTGCTATGAGGGTCACTACCAAAATACAAGCAGGAATAGTTGTTACTATTTTCTTCCTTGCTGTTTGGCCTCAAAATATACCCTCCCTCCCCCTGACAATTCTCCCAACCTTTCACAAATATAAGAGGATGGACATTCATTGATTGAATACTGGAATCCCCTGCAAAGTTGGAGAATTATTAAATTATGAGTCCTACTAACCTACTATCTTGGTTAAAAATATTAAACTGATTTTCTTCCTGCATCAACAAACAAAAATACTACTGAATTTATTCATACAAGGGAATAAAAACAAATCACCAAAATACAAGAGACTGGACACATGCTGCTTTATATTGCTAGCAATAACTTCCTTAGCAAGGTCCTGGGAAATTTAGAAGAGCAATTAGCTTTGAAAACTTCTATTTGATAGTTTTAATTTGAAATCAGTTTGTTTGTTTATTGCAAATAATACATTCACACAAACAGAACAAAGCACAACTTTATGAATTTTTAACTTTTAGCGTTTTGGTGAAAGATGACAACTATATACATATTATGCTGAGATAGAGATTTAAGATATTGCTACTCTTACTTAACAAAGAAATAGTTTTTTTTTCCAAATAGTTTAACATTTTGCATACAGAAATGCAAAAGTGATGACATTAAATGAAATACAGCTTACGTTTGCACTGTAAGTTCAGTGTCAAATGTCAGGGTAGTTCCAGTGTTAACCAGAAATACATATAACTTCATGATGATTTCTCTGAACTCTGTGAGCGTCTACCTCACACTCTGATCTGGTTACTAAATGAAACAGACAAGAAAAATGGTCAGTTTTACAAACACAACTACAAATACAAATATCTTCATGTAAGACATGGCATAGTTGTAATACATAAATAACAACAAAACAATAGTTTTTCTGTTTATAGAAGTGAGATAAGTGAAAAGCAAACTGTTCTACATTAAAAAAATTTAAGAGGTCAGCAATTAGAAAATTATGTGTACATTTCATACTGTCTTCATGTACCCTTCTATATTAATAATTAAAAATCTGATCAAAGATTCTTCCTAACTCATAAAGTTCTTCCCTGCTTCTCTGTATCACAGGAAACTGTCTTAAGGTTAAATTTACTAATAGCAAGTAAGAGCAGCCACTACTTGCAAGTTAGGGGAAATGAGTTAGTTATTCCACCAGCTGCCTCTTAATCTAAAGTCTCCCTCCACACTGAGTTAGAAATGCTCCATAAAAACTGTGACCCTAACAGTTATATCATCTAGTTGCACAGTTGAAAATGACAGGTCCAGAAATTAGAATATTTAAAATAACTGTGTGTTTAAAAAGCTGTACAAGTCAAAACTTTATATATAAAATAAACTTCCTCAGGGTGCCTGGGTGGTTCAGTCAGATGAGTGGCTGACTCTCCATTTTGGCTGAGGTGATGATCTCAGGGTTGTGAGATCAACGCTTGAGACAGGCTCCATGCTCAGTGGGGTGTCTGCTTGAAATTCTCTCAAGCTCTGTCTATGTCCTTCCCCCACCTAACTCCTCATGTGTACACATACTCTAAAAAATTAATAAATCTTTGAAAAATAAAATAAACTTCCTCATCTATAAGAAGGGGCAGGTTTCAAATCTAGCAATTTATTTTTTTATAATTAGAGGTAAAAATCTCCCAAATTAATGGAAGTGATAAGAAACAATAAACTAACAGACAATAGAATATATCTTTCCTTATACTCTTTCCAGTGAGCTTCAGAGTAAAATTATCAGGGAAGAAAGAAAAAAATAAATACAGTCTTAAAATTAAAGTTTCCAAAATTATGCTTTAAATGAGTTATATGAAAAACTTATGAATTTAGGAACTGTGACTTACCGTCAGGCACTGTGAAAAGGACTACCACTTTTCTTAAGAAGCAGATTAAAACTGGTTTATGTTTGCTTTGCTTGATATTGGCAACTGAATGGCATTACTGGTTAAACTCAGTAAACTGGAAAAGAAAAAAAAATTCTGGATTATCCTAGAGAGAAATAATTCAGTATGCAACAACATATGGTTATTGTTTTGTTTAAAAATTCCCATCTTCAGATAATAGAAAGACTAATTTCTATTAATCTCTCTTCCTATCTGTACATTCACTAAAACTGTAAAAGCATAACTTTGACCTATAACACTCCATTAAAAGACACAAAAGTATCTAAAAAACTCTCCAAAACTGCCAAATTGTGCAGCTATTTCTTAGGTGCAGAATTATATATTTATCTATTTAAAATATAATGGTAAAAATGAGCCTGGCTGTAGTCTGACTGCCACAGGGTTTAATTCTGGCCTCATTACTCATAAATGATCCTGGGAAACTTCCTTAATGGTCTTGATTTCTTGTTTTGTAAAATGAATACAAAATGGTACCTGTAGCAGGCAACCTCTAAAATAGCCCCTCCACCTCTGGGTATCCATATTCCAGTGAAATTCCTACCCCTACTGGTATGGGCAGAGCCCATGATCTGTCTCTGAGGTTAATGACATGTCACATGACTGCTACTCAAGATTATAACTTCCATCATGCCAGCTGACTTCTTCCCTTGCCAGCTTTGATGGAAGTAATAAGCTGCCATGGAGAAGCCCATGTGGCGAGAAACTTAAGTTAGCCTCAGTGGGAAGCTGACAGTCTGAGTCTGACAAGCTGCAAGGAACTTAATCTTGACAACCACCACTGAGCTTGGAAGCAAATCACTCCTTGGTTGAACACCAGAAAAGATTCCAGTCCCGGCAAACACCTTTCACTGCAATCTTCTGAGAGACCTCGATGCAGAGGACCCAGCCAACCTATATCCAGAAAATGTGACCTAAAACATTTCTTACTCAGCAAAAGATAATTAATATAGTTTCCTACACTATAGGGATATTATGAGAATTAAGGGAGAAAAAGTATGAAAAAAATTCAATGTATTAGCCTGGTACTTGGCAGGGAATAAGAATTTAGCACTCCTTCTTGGGCTCTTTTTCCTCTGCCAACTCTCCAATGTTTGGGTGGGACTGCACCACCACCTCCAAGTCCAAGAGTACACTTTATCTTACAAGTTAAAAGGAGTTCTTCTGTTTTCTGAAGGATTAGGTAGCTAAAAGTATGGTGACTCAAATGGAAGGAGTATTGGCAGCAGAGATCATTCATTCATCCAAACAGAAAAAACACTTACTGAGCTTATGTGTCAGAACTGTGTATTTAGTGAATAGACATGATCTTTCCCCTGATAGAGATCACAGTCTTGAAGAAAAAGAAACAAGAAGAAAGTAAACATGCTATAAGTTGCAAAAAAATGCAAAGAAAGAGGATTGGGTAGCAAGAAAGACCTACTTTAGATATGGGTGATCAAAGTAGGCCTCCATGTGGGTTACATTTAAATAAGGTCATAGGAAGGACAACAAGCCTGTTCTATAAAGGTGGATAAGGCAATACAAGAAAATACATTTGTGAATCTCAATATAAAATCTTTATAATAATCATTATAAGTTTTTTACTTCTGTTTCCTTTTAAATACTATTTACCTTGTTTAGGTATAACTTCACACTTAGAAAAAAGTTACAGAAATAGTAACAAAAGCTCCTTGCACCCTTTACCCAGTGTTATCAACAACATATACTGTGCTCCATTTGCTTTATCATTTGGGCCACTTCATCCTACATATTTGATTTCTCGTTCTCTATATATATACATATACACCACACATTAAGATATATTCTTTCTGAGCTGAGAGCAATCTGCAGACAGAATGTCTCATCCATAAATACTTCAAGATGTATCCTAACAGGATTTTCTCTACATGATCAAAGTAAATTCATCAAATCATGAAATTTAACATAGATCCATATTATCTAATCCATAGTTTCATACTCAAATTATTGCCAGCAATATGCTTTACAGTCTTCCCTCCTCGATCTAGGATCCAATTCAGGATAATATATTGTGTTTAACTGTAAAATCTATTTAATCTCTTTCAATCTGGAACACTCTATCTTTTTCTTTTCATGAGCTAGGTACAATATTGCTCTCAATATTATAGGCTTCAGAAATTACTGTAAAGATGGACTCAGTGTCATTCCTTTGTTCCATAATACTTACAGTAAATGAAGGAAACTCTGTTAAATGTAGCAGCTACTATGTGCCTTACAAAAACACCAAACTTTTCACCTGGTGTTCACCCTAACAAATAGCTCAACCTAAAAACCACAATCATTAACAATGCTTACATAAACAGCTACCCAAACAAACTTTCTTTGAAAATTTGTATGTATAATTCATGAATAATGTAAAATGAGTTCACAGACAGTTCTGATTGCTGTGGCTCTAGAACTTAGGCTATAATTTTACTCCACTATATAGGCACACTTGACACTGTCATTTAAATAATTTATTTTTTTCTTTTTCATTTAGCTCATTTCTAACAGTTCCTAAGTGATATTAATGACAGCATCACTTTGAGAAGGACCTCCTGACTTATCCTGATGTAACATCCCATGTTTTCATCCATTACCTTTGAAGCCAAAGCACTGGCAACTTTTTTTTTTTTTTTAATTAGAGAGAGAGAGAGAGAGAGAGAGAGAGAGAGAGAGAGGCAGAGACACAGGCAGAGAGAGAAGCAGGCTCCATGCAGGGAGTCCAACATGGGACTCGATCCTGGGTCTCCAGAATCAGGCCCTGGGCCGAAGGCAGAGCTAAACCGCTGAGCCACCTGGGCTGCCCAGCACTGGCAACTTTAAGGAGAAGCCTCCCTCTGAATCTTCACTCTATATCCTATTTATTGTCATCTACCACCCAGGGCCTGTGTTAAAATAACATGAGAAAAATCTAACTCGTAAAGTGAGTCATCATTGCCCCATGGGTCTTACAAGCCCTGGTGGTCTTTGCGTAAATGTCAGCCAACAGTATTCCTAAAATTTGCATGGAAACACAAAAGACCCAGAAGAGCCAAAGCAATCTTGCAAAAGAATAAAACCGGAGGTATCACAATGCCAGATATCAAGATATACTCAAAAGCTGTAGTAATCAAAATAGTATGGTACTGGCACAAAAACAGACACACAGATCAACAGAATAGAATAGAGAACTCAGAAATAAACCCAAGATTATATGATCAATTAATCTTTCACAAAAGAGGTTAAGAATATGCAATGGGAAAAAGTTTATTCAACAAATGCTGCTGGAAAAACAGGATAGCTGCATGCAAAAGAATGAAACTGGACCACTTTCTTATACCATACACAAAAATAAACTCAAATGGATTAAGACCTAAATGTGAAATCTGAAACCATAAAAATCCTAGAAGAGAGTACAGGCATTTCTCTGACATCAGCTATAGCAACTTTCTTCTAGGTCTGTCCACTGCAGAAAGGCAAACAAAAGCAAAAATAAAGTAATGGGACTATGCCAAAATAAAAGCTTCTGCACAGCAAAGTAAACACTCAACAAAACTAAAAGACAACTTACCGAATTGGTGAAGATATTTGCAACTGATATATATGTGATTAATATCCAAAATATATAAAGAACTTCTACAACTCCACACCAAAAAACCCCCAAATAATCCAATTAAAAATGAGCAGAAGATGGGCGCCTGGGTGGCTCATTAGGTTAAGTGTGTACCTTCGGCTCAGGTCATGATCTCCAGGTTCTGGGACTAAGCCCCATGTTGGGTTTCCTGCTCAGCAGTGAGTCTGCTTCTTTCTTTCTCTCTTTCTTTCTTTCTCTCTCTCTCTCTCTCTCTCTCTCTCTCTCTCTCTCTCTCTCTCTCTCCCTCTCCGCCCCTCCTCCCTGCTCATCTCTCTCTCGCTCTCTCCTAATAAATATCTAAAATAAAAAGAGAGAAGACATGATCACTTTTTCAAAGAGACAGGAATGGCCAACAGACAAATGAAAACATGCTCATTATCACTCATTATTGGGAAAATGCAAATCAAAATCACAATGAGATATTAACTCATACCTGTCAAAATGGCTAAAATCAACAACACAAGAAACAACAAAAATTGGCAAGAATGTGGAGAAAAAGGAACCCCCATGTACAGTTAGTGGGGATGCAAACTAGTGCAGCTACTGTGGAAAACAGCATGGAGGGAAAAAATTAAAAATAAAAATTACCATATGATCCAGTAATTCCACTACTGGGTATTTACCCAAAGAATACAAAAACACTAATTCAAAAAGATATATGTGCCCCTATGTTTACTGTAGCATTATTTATAATAGCCAAGATATGGAAGCAACCTAGGTTCCACTGAAAAATGAGGGGCTGTACACACAAACACACACAGGGACTATTACTCAGCCATAAAAAAGAATGAAATCTTACCATTTGCAACAATATGGATGGATCTAGAGGGTATAAAGCTAAGTGAAATAAGTCAGTTGGAGAAAGACAAATACCATATGATCTCATTCATGTGGAATGTAAGAAACAAAACAAGTGAACAAAGAAAAAGACAAATCAAAAAATAGACTCTTAGTTACAGAGAACTGATGGTTACCAGAGGGGAGGTGTGTAGGGGATGGGTAAAATAGGTGTAAAGGGGATTAGAGAGTATACTTAGGAAGAGCACTGAGTAATGTGTTGAACTGTTGAGTCATTATATTATACACTTGAAACTAATATAACACTCTATACTGAAACTGAAAAACAAAACCAAAAGCATAAAGTAAAAACTAAAAGGGAATAACAACAACAAAAAAAACCCATACAAACAAAAAAACCTAATAGCTTCCAGTCACAAAACACTCATATTTAATTTCACATGTTCTACATATGACATACAAAATGATCATCAGTAACACTGAGTGATTCATTATATGCCAGTAATTACGCTAAGTAATATTATACATAATAATTCCCTTATATTTTGCAACATGTAAGATATCCATTTTAACTATTTCTTTTTGGGGTTGAGGAAAAAGATACAGAGATTATACAACTTGCCCAAAAGCAGAAAGTTAGTATGCAATCCAAGAGTTTGGACCAACTTCAATTTACAACATTTATTCAATAAAAATTTCACCTGAGGAGCTAGTATGCCCTTTTTTTAGCTTTGGCTATATAAGAGCAAACAATAGGATAAAATTGTCTATTCTCACAAAGGCTACATCTTAGCTAGGTGACATGAAAAAAAAAACTTTTTTAAAGATTCTACTTATTTACTCATGAGAGACACAGAGAGAGGCAGAGACACAGACAGATTGATGTGGGACTTGATCCTAGGACCCCGGCATCACAACCTGAGCCTAAGGCAGATGCTCAACCACTAAGCCACCCAGGTGTCCCAACATGAAAATTTTTTATCTATACAAAAATGTCATGTTATCTACTTTCAAGAAGAATAGCTACAAAAATGCAATTATTTGTAATTAAAAATAACTCTAAAATATCTGCTTGTACTTTTGTTTTATTCTTTAAAGATATGAATATTTTTGACTTAACAGTAACTGCCATTGATTGTTAACAAGAACTAAAAACCATAACAGCTACATATCCTTACAATTTCTACTGTGAGAAAAGCTAGTATCATCCCCATCAAAAAAAGTTCAATCATCTCTCAAAGTCACAATAGCAGAAACAATCAGTTCAAATCTATGGCTGGAACTAGAAGGAAAGAACATGAATGTACCACTAAAACACATATAGTAAATACATCCCATGACTTGCCATTTTACTGTTCCATTAGAAATCCCAATACTTGCTTTTCCCCAACAATTCTACCACTTTCTAGAACCATTTTTAAGCCTTCATTTTCCTAAACTGTACTTCCTAAATACAACACAAAAAAATATCAAGATTATGTAAGGGGAGTGGAATGGCAGAACACTTCAAAACTTGACAAATGGTAAGGGTTTCAAGTGAAAAAATGAGTCACCAGCCAAGAACTGGTGTAGTCCCAGGTTATGGGAGAACAAGATTCCCCTGGGTACACAGATAACATGGTTCCTTGCAGGGGGCAAAGACTGGAAATTCTTCCATATTGTGGGTCATCTTTACACAGTGGGATTCTCCGAAAACTTCACAACTAAAGGAATGTTATGTACACAGAAGAACTTACGTATGGTAGCCAAGAACACAGCTGAGTGAAATACTGAAAGTGGTCTCCTTTGCTCTGCAGCCCCCAGAGCTGTGCAGGCATCATGGTTCCAAGGTAGAAGTGGAGTCACAGAGACCCACTCCTTTACCAGTGCTGCCTTTCATTACTCAGGGTACTCACTGGGGGGCCATCAACATGGCAGGGACTCCACAGCTTCTGCTGGCAACAGAGTATAACCAGCAAGAAAATGGGGGACCCAGAAAGTCACCTGTCTCAAGCCACACTTTCAGAGAGCAAGGCAACTCAGGATCTGGGAGTCCCTGGGCAGAAAGTATTGGGTTGGCCTCTATCCCCAGCCTGCCAGGCCCATGATCACTTAGGTGGTCCCTGTGTGTCCAGAAAAAGATCTCCAATTGATAGCAACTGAGCTTGAGAACAAAGCATGCACACCACCCTGGATGGCTCATTCTGGACACATGGGACAAGGCAAGGGAGAAGTTTCTTCTCCTGTTACATAAAAACCTACATAAACAGCCTTCACCTTGCACATCTTAACCAGCAAAGCCTAAATACTTATCTGGTCCTTTACAAAAAAAGTTTGCCAGCTTCTGCTCTAAGGCTTGAGCAACTGCAGCCAATTCACTGAGAGCTTGCACATACCTGGGTTATCACCAGGCATCTAACAGTCAAGAACTGAAGCCTAATGGTGACCACATGCTGTTTGCAACCATAACACTCCCTGGAAATGATAGCAACAACAGCAGAGAGGAAGCCCTCCAGGAGACAGGCCCAATTTCCCAGCTAGCTTTCTAACACAGGACCAGATTCTGGGCAGGTCACAGGAGTTACTCATTTTCTGACTTATGGGGAGGGGAGAGGGGAGAAACCAAAAAAACAGATGAATCTTTCCATTACCTGCACTTCATTTATTTAATCCAAATATCAAAAGATGGGATCTGACTTTCTCCTCAAAACTGGTAAATGGGACAGTGTTACAACAAGTAATTAAAGGTTAACAGCCTTTAAAAAAAAAAAAAAAAAGTTTCAGGGATCCCTGGGTGGCTCAGCGGTTTAGCCCCTGCCTTTGGCCCAGGGTGTGATCCTGGAGTCCCGGGATCGAGTCCCACGTCAGGCTCCCTGCATGGAGCCTGCTTCTCCCTCTGCCTGTGTCTCCGCCTCTCTCTGTGTGTCTCTCATGAATAAATAAATAAAATCTTTAAAAATTTTTTCTATGAATTAGTAAGAAAATCCTAAAAATCCACAATAAATAGTGCATGAGAAAGTGATTCAAGTAGTTAACAAATGTGAAAAATACATGAAACCTTCTCAGTAAAGGAATACAAATCTGAAAAAGACATTATTTTCACCTATTAAACAAGCAAGAATTTCAGACTAAGATTCCTAGATTTTCAATCTAAGAGAAAAGATATACAATAAAGTAAAATGTTAGTTTGAACAAAATTTCTCTTTGCATAAAAACACATAATCCATAAACCCACTGAAATAAAGGCAGTGACAACCTAGAGCAATAACCAAGTAGCCACAGTACCTTGTAGAGTAAAGAATTCACCTTATTCAGGGGCACGTGGGGGGCTCAGTCAGTTAGGTATCTGCCTTTGGCTCAGGTCGTGATCCCAGAGTCCTGGGATCCAACCCCACTGATCCCTGCTTAGTGGGGAGCCTGCTTCTCCCTCTCCCCCCCTGCTGGTGTACTCTCTCTCAAATAAATAAATAAAATCTTTTTTTTAAAAAAAAAAGAATTGCCCTTATCAAAGAGAGGTCTAGCCTTTATTCTTGGCTATGAGGAGGGGAACCTGAGGAATGTCCTGCTTGATAAGGAGTGTCTGTTTGGGGGCTTTAGAACAGTCTAACAATGTGATTGATTTATGATGGCAGCTTTAGGATATACAGTATCCATTCCCATCTCCAGAAAAAATGGAAACTAAAGCCATTAGTTGGACCACCTCCAAGAAGAGCTAGAGACTAAAGGTCGGCTACCATATAAAGATGATAGAGCCTCAATAAAAACCCCAGACACCAAAGACTCAGGTAAGCTTCCCTGGTTAGCATCACTCTAATGTACTGTCACACACTCTGGCTAAGATGAAGTAATTCTGTCCATGACTCCATGGGAGAGGGCAACCAGAGGTTCTGCATCTCAAACCCTTCCAGACTCTGCTCTATGCACATCTTCCTTTGCCTGCTTTTAATTTTAATGTGCATCCTTTTGCTAATCAAGGAAAAGGAAATCATAATTAAGCAAATCATAATTAAGTACAGCATTTCCCCAAGGTCTGTGAGCCATCCTAGTGAATTCTCAAACCTGAGGGTGGTTGTAGGAACACCAAATCTGTAGTCAGCTGATCCGAAGTGCATGGTCCTGGGCACCACCAAACAGGTGGCTGGTATTCAAAGTGAGAGAAGTCTTATGGAGACTGTTCCATCTAACTTCAGAATATTTGTACATATAACTCTAAAATCACTGTACCCATGTTGTGGTTTCTAAATGGGACCTTTGGAGAAGTGTCTGATTCCAAAAATCTGAAGTAGAAAAACGTACTGATCACATAAGCCTGTAAGATTAAGATATGCCATTAAGCAAAGAAGCTACCAAGAATAATAAGACCAGGTCAAAAGGGAAAGAAATCAACTTCAACAGGCTTTCATGACTAAGATGGCACTGTCTGAGCATACAAAGAATACTTACAAATACTGTGTTATATACTACAACTAGTATAAACTCTGTAAATATTCATGTTCATGATACAAAAAAGAAACCAACCTTCACTGAGTTAGAGTAGCAACCTATTCTAGAAATAAAAAAGGGAAGGATTTAAGGACTTATGCTCTCTTTCCAACAGAACTTATACTTCAGATAACCAATATAATGAAGAAATAGCTTTTTGTAGAAAAGCTCCAACTATTACTACAGGCAAAATATGGAAGATGACAATTTCGCAATGAAATAATGGATCTAGACATCAACAGACATTAAAATAATTAGAAGAAATCTGACAGATTAAGCTTGATGACAAACATGAACATACTGATCACCTGTCACACTGCTATCAAGTTTCTGTGTCTCAACCGGATGTATACAGTATTCTTGCCTATCTCCCCCCAAAAAAACACAAACCCCAATTAAAAAAAACTTTTACATCTATGTATAGTTACCAGTTTATAGGTAACATGTGGTGTAGTGGAAAAAAAAAACAGTATTATAAGAAAATAACCAGCTAAATTCAGAAATAAACATTCTATAGGACAATGACCTAACTTAATGGCTTCAAAACCAGAGGAAAAAGTCTACCTATTAAAGAAAATGTAAGAGAGATAATAATCAAATGTATGGACTTCTTTGGATCCTAAAATAAAACTACTATAAAATATACTTTTGAAATTAAGCATGGAAATCTTTTTTTTTTAATTTTTTTTTAATTTATTCATGATAGGCACACAGTGAGAGAGAGAGAGAGAGAGAGAGAAGAGGCAGAGACACAGGCAGAGGGAGAAGCAGGCTCCATGCACCGGGAGCCCGACGTGGGATTCGATCCCGGGTCCCCAGGATTGCGCCCTGGGCCAAAGGCAGGCGCCAAACCGCTGCGCCACCCAGGGATCCCAAGCATGGAAATCTGAAGATGAATTAAGTATTAGACTATACAGAAGAATTACTATTCCATTTTGGTCATGACAATGGCATTTTAGTTATGAAATAATGCATTCTGGAAAATTAGTGTGTAAAATGATATTTGAGATGTTTTAAAAGTCTAGCAATAACGAAAGCAGAAGGTGGAGAGAGAGGGAAAGGTAAGTAAGGCAGAAGGACAGTTAAGATCACCAAAATTCCAGTAACTATTAAAGCACATGGGATGGACAGATTAGATTCACTATAGTAGTCTCTCTACTTAGGACAAACGGATGGTTACTAGAAGGGATACCCAGGAGGGGGTGGAGGGATGGGCTAAATAGGAAATTGGGATTAAAGAGTGCACCTGTCCTGATGAGCTCCAGGTGATGTATGGAAGTGCTGAATCACTATATTGTACACCTGAAATTAACACTATACATTAACTGGGATTAAAATAAAAACTTAAAATATATTCTCTCTACTTTTATGTACATTTGCAAATTTCTACAAAATAGTACAAAAGTTATCACAAGCATTTTGATAATCATATTCAGCATTCATATATTATAGCTGGAGATCCACTATAAATTCTGACTTTTTGGAAAAGCAATTGGTGTTCATGAGAAGTTTCATAAACATACATTTCTCTTAACCTAATAACTGTACCATAAAATTATAGTTCAAGTATATACAAAATACTTCACTACTTGTGAAGAGTGTTAAAAATACTTGGCTACTCATTCATCTATTCATACAGCAAAACAAGATATACAATAATTTTTAAAAAGCTTATGATGTTGAATGAAAACAATACATAATATGACCACAAATGTGTAAAAACATGAGAGAAATACACAATAACAGTAAATAAATACCTCTATCACTGGAATTAGTAATAACCTAGTAAAAACAATTTAGCTGCTGCCAGAATACACCACCTTCCTGGTTATAATCTGACCTAATGTGAAGGAAAAACAACTGACTGATATAGCAAGAGCTTAACGGACCTGGTTTAATTTTTTTAAAAAAACATTCAAGAGAGACAGTGAGAAATAGCATGCAGGAGATCAAGCATTAGCAGGAAGAGGGAGAAGCAGACTCCCCGCTGAGCACAGAGCCTGACAAGCCTGACATAGGGCTTCACCAGGACCCTGGGATCATGACCTGAGCTGAAGGCAGATGCTTAACCAAGTGAGCCAACCAGGCGCCCCGATTTAGATTCTTAATCTGCTACTTATAGGTTGAGTTGAAAAAGGTACCTTATACTCCCTAAGATTCAATTTTCTCATCTAAAAGGTAGAGAAAACATTTTCCTCGCTGGAAATGTTATTGTAGGTATACTGTTCTTCAAAATTTACAAGACACAAGTTGTAAGAGAAGGGGAGGTGATGGGGATAGGAATGCCATGACATATAATTGAAACAAGATTAGGCCGTGAAATAACTATTCATACAAAATGATGGTTACATGTGATCTATATTCTATTGCCTATTTCTGTTAACTTCCATAATAAGTAAATATCAAAATACAATAACAAAACAAAACTTACAGAACACTTCCAGAGGTTTCTCACACCTTCAAGAGAACAAAAATAGTATAGCTAAAAGCCTGGCTCAATAACCTGGTTTTTCTGTATTTTGGTTATGTTTTTGTTTTTGCTTTTTTCAGCAATGCTAGGAGTTATTCACTAACGCAAGTCCATTCTATAAAAGGCTGCTGTAAGGAACCCTGTCTGCTCTAAACCTAACTCCTGACAATGCCTATATAAGGGTGACATGCATGTTAGAAATTATGTGTCCCACACTTCCTGAAGTTCATGCTGGACAAAAATTTAATTCCCCCCCACAGCTGTTTGCGTGTTGATAGCAAGTTACTGAAACACCTTCTGAAAGCATCTTTTCACTGTGTTAAGACAGTGCTAAGAAATTCTTTTCTGTAATTTCTCAGAGAATTGTGAACTTGTTAAAAAAGTCTGGACCTAGCATATATATCAAATCTCAGCACATCATATTTGCAGCCAATCCACGAACAAGCGAATATACAAATAATACATAATATATAGGGGCTCTGTGAACAATAATGACAAATAAGATGAAAATCACAGCTTCCTATGAGTAAACACATATATTCAGAAATATATAAATCAAACTTTCATTTTATACCAACACCTATCAACATACAAAGGATTTGCAGTTTTCTTACTCTCAAACTACACTCTCAGCCTTTAATTTTTCAACAAAGATCACCACAGACATGAAAAATAAAATTTACTTCCAAGTTACGAGTGTTCCTGTATTATCACTGCAATGAGAAGAACTTTGACCTTGAGGACATCCAAAATGTCTGCCTATTCAAGATTCTGTAAGATAAAGTTGATGTACAGGGCTCAAGCCATCTAAGAGACCAAAGTGTCTCTTCAAGACAGAGACAATCTTGTGAGGTTAACAAAACGTAACTAACAATTCAAACTACCTAATGTGAAAATAAACAGTTAACGTCCTGGAGTTTCATTACTCTTCACATGAGCATTCGGTCCTATTCCATACACAGGGATAGCATACAGATCACCATTTTTCCCATCACCTAAATCTCTTTATAAACTTGCCTGACCTTAAGTTCTCTCTTCCGTACCTTAGCTCCTAAATTGTGAAAGTCTTTTCTGAAAAAAAATCTACTTCTGTCTTAAGCTGTTACTTTGACCCTGGATTACGAATTTTTATGTGATCACATCATAGTTTCACAGCAGAGTTTGTTTGGCTCAAGAATAATTTTATTCCTGTATTTATTTTTTTTCCATATTTCACATATTGGACACAAGGGGTGATGGAACAAATTTTTGTGTAAGCGAAAGTTTTAATTCAGATTCTAACCGAAAAGTGTGGTTTATAAAAATTATTATATGCTCTAAATGGGTGCCAAAAAATTTATTCATA
The DNA here is from genome assembly GCF_905146905.1 of Nyctereutes procyonoides. Lineage (NCBI taxonomy): Eukaryota > Metazoa > Chordata > Mammalia > Carnivora > Canidae > Nyctereutes > Nyctereutes procyonoides. The sequence continues at coordinate 24,793,368 of NW_026575035.1, read as the reverse complement.
ATTTTTAAAATTCTCTTCTTAAAATATAAAACACCCAGAATGTGACTGATCCTGGAGACCCGGGATCGAGTGCCGCATCGGGCTCCCTGCATGGAGCCTGATTTTCCGTCTGCTGGTGTCTCTGCCTCTCTCTCTCTTTCTCTCTGTGTCTCTCATGAACAAAATCTTTTAAAAATAAATAAATAAATAAATAAATAAATAAATAAATAAATAACTTCCATAAAGGCTGTAATTTAAGTCAGTTATGAAATTGTATTTAATTATATCTTCTCTAGACAATCCATGAGCCACATGACTTTATCAACTAAAAATCTGTAGTTAAAAAAACTTCCTCATCCCTATACATCAAGACTTCCATTTGGTAATGTATAAAATGGGAATGTTAGTAATACCTATCACATAAAGCTTTGTGGAAAACAAGTAAAATTACCTATGCAAAGAGCTTAATATTTAGTAGATTACCAACTGCACATTACATAGTCCAAAATGTTACCTAGGAACAGGAAGTAACTCTTGCAACATAAAAAGTACTCAAGAACACCTACTGAGTGAGTAGGCTCTCACAAGTAGACATATTGTTAGTATACTACTAGCAGTAAGTGATCAACAAAACAGACCTCAAGTAGTTAACTGAGAAAGACCTCAACCAACTTGACAAATTTTGGTAGTTTCCTTAGAGCCAAGGTATCCCAAGGCTCTTTAATTTAAAAAGAAAGATAATAATCTTCTCTACCTTAAACATCTCCAGTGTTTCTCCTGCTGACCGGGATTCACCAATGGTAATCAACTCTGACGTCATATATATAGTAAGTACTCTTTGGTCTGCATACCACTCTCTTCTACTTACTCCCAATTAAGCTGTCTAATTCAGAGCTTACTACTGTGTATCCAAGCTCTGACAACAATCTAACTGAGCTCCTATATTCAGTAGATTTCATTTCAAATCCATCCTGGAGAACACTACCAACAAAAAATGTTAGAGGTCTTATTTTAATGTCACTTTAACTCTCCCCAACTAAAAATGCTTCATACCATCTACTCAACTGTCTAAATTTTTTGGAGTAAATATCCAATATTGTCTTTCTGTGCCTGTGCCTCATTACATGAAACTCCATACCATTTAAACTGATCTCTTGATGAAATCATAAGCCTGAGAGAGATAATAAGTCTTGCCTTACTCATGTCATTTCATTGTCTCTATTTTATAACCATGAAGTCACAAGCACCCTATCATAAAGTCTTCACCAATCTACTGGCTGTCAACAATGTACCTAAAGCACTTAAAGCCCAGAACTTTAAGTTTCAACTAATCAAATAGTGTTTGTATCCAGAACATAAATAAATGTCGAAATATTTTTCCCCACAGGTGAAATGCCTTACATTCCCCAAACCATACTGTAAACAGCTAGAGAAAACTTGGCCATGCTTTACACCTCTCTTCAAGACACCACAGTACCTAACCTACTACCAAGACATTAGATAATCAATGAATGAGGCTATGGAGAAGGACTAGTGCAAGAACCACAACTGTGAAAAACAAATACAAAATGGCTCAAAGAGAATCCACAGTAATATTTTGTAAGAATGTACTATATATCCTCTATGCTTGCTATCAAAATAAGATGGCCCAACAAAGCTGAATTCACTCCTTGGTATATAATTGTTAAAATCTTAAGCAAAAGGGGCATTAGGCATTAATAACCAAGCACATCTTTGGGTATCGTGAAAATGAACAGAACTCATCCTGAAAAAATACTGGAACAGAAGATAGATCTGGGTTTTAGCCCTAGATTCACATCTTTCCTTCTGTGACACGAGAGCCTAATTTCACCAAATCTCAGTTTCTTCACCTAAAAACTGAGAAGGGTACACTGGGGGCGGGGGTGGGGTAGGGGGGAGGCGGGGATGGAGTCCCACGTCTGGCTCCCCCTGCATGGTGCCTGCTTCTCCCTCTGCCTATGCCTGTGCCTCTCTCTGTGTGTGTCTCTCATGAATAAATATATAAATAAAATTTAAAAAAAAAAAAGCTTAATCACATAAAATGAATATGACAATACAATGCGGTACATACAATAGAGGTATGCAAAAGTTGTACTGAGAAGAAATGAGCATGAGTTCATCATGTAAAGGTGTCATTCCAAAAAATACCAAAAAAGGATATGCAAAATTGAGTTCCCGCTAGAAACCAATGATTTACCCTCCTCAATCACATTTGCTAAAATTTAAGAAGATAAGCTTAGCAAATCACTAATCTCCTTGAAGAAATCAAACATTAAGAAGTGTTAACCCTTTTATCAATTTACGAAGTTGGGATTGCTCATTAAGCATAAAATCTATCAAACTTCTAAGTGGATTGCATCTAAATGATCTAAGAACTATATTCTTACACACAATGGTAAACTGCCAGCATTTAAGTCAACTGCTGCTGAGTTACAAATTAACTTTATGTGACATAAAATTTCAGCCTAGTACATAATACAGTATTACTTTTTACCAAAGTCAAGATTTGCTAAAATCTGCCCCATACTCATTTTCTATAAAAATTAATTTTCATAAAATGAAATCATAAGTATGACACAAGCTAACCCAGTTATTTTTTAAAATTTATTTATTTATTCATGAGAGAGAGAGGAGAGAGAGAGAGAGAGAGGCAGAGACACAGGCAGAGGGAGAAGCAGGCTCCATGCTGGGAGCCCCACGTAGGACTCGATCCCAGGTCTCCAGGATCAGGCCCTGGACTGAAGGCGGGGCTAAACCACTGAGCCACCCGGGCTACCCTAACCCAGTTTTAAATTAAAAGCAATAGACAAGTAAATAATTGACAAAATTTTTCTTTCCTTTTTTTTTAAAAAAGTTTTATTTATTTATTCATGAAAGACACAGAGAGAGGCAGAGACACAGACAGAGGGAGAAGCAGGCTCCATGCAGGGAGCCCAATAAGGGACTCGATCCCAGGACCCCGGGATCACGACCTAAACCAAAGGCAGATGCTCAACCACTGAGCCACCCAGGCGCCCTGATACAGATTTTCTTAAAATTATTATGTGGTACCCCTTGCCTAAACAGTGTCTTTAGTTTCTGTCCATTGAGACAATAACTATTAAGTCTCCATTATATATATATATACAACTGTATAGTATCTACATCTATACATGCAGGGAGAGAGAGACAGAGACCCTGTAGGAAAGAGCATTTATCAAAACATGTCAAACATAGTCTAACAGCTATTAAACCTGCAATTCTGGCCCATTAATAGATAACTTATGGAACAACAGATTCAAATATATCTTCATATAAACAATAACAGTATTTCAAATTGGGGAAAAGGATAAATTGTTCATGCAACAGTACTATGACAAATGGCTATCTACAGCATGCAGAAAGATTAATTCTACTGAAATGTGATCAGTTTTTACCCTTTAGGTTACTTCTGATGACCAGAAGGAACAGTGTTGATTCTTGGATTCTTGATATCTCACAATGAGCACACTGCCAGTTTTGACAAGAATAGAAATTGGTACAATTTATATAAAGAGATTTAATCTGGCAATATGTATCAAAATTTAAATTGTATATATTAAAATGTACAAACCACCACCCTACCTCTGAAAATACTGGAAGCAAATAAACAGACAAATGTAAAAAGGTATATACCCAATGAATTTTTATTTTTAACAATGAAAAATCAGAAAGCTATCAAATTACGGTACAGCTATATATTATTTAGACATTTAAAATGGTAGCTCTTTACATACTGATTAGTGATGCATTTGTTTAGTAGGAAAAGCAAGTTATAGTATATATCATGTGATTCTGTTTGTGGATTTTATTGTTATTTTATTAACTAATGGTGAAGGAGTACATGTACACAAAAGCATTAAAGAAGTCTGGACTGCAGCAATTTTTTCTAGCTATTTCTCCTGAGGCAAAGAAAACAAAAGCACAAGTAAGGAGACAACACAAAACTACAAGACAACCAATTGCATGGAAAATATTTGCAAATGACATATCTGATAAAGGATTAATATCCCAACTATATAAAGAACTTATAAAACCCAACACAAAGAAAACAAAATAAAAAACAAGAAGACATGAACAAAAATTTCTCCAAAGAAGATATTCAAATGGCCAACAGACACATGAAAAGATGTTCATCATCACTTATCAGAGAAATGAAAATCAAAATTGCAATGAGATAATACCTCCCACCTGTCAGGGTGGCAAAAATGAAAAGCAGAAGAAACAAGTGTTGACAAGGATGTGGAGAAAAATGAACACTCCTGCAAATTGGTGCAGGCACTATGGAAAACAGCATGGAGGTTCCTCAAAAACTTAAAAACAGAACTACCCTATGATTCAGCAATTACACCACTGGGTATTTACTGCCAAAATATAAAAACACTAATTCAAAGGGATGGATGCACTCCTATGTTTACAGCAGCATTATTTACAATAGAGAATTATGGAAGCAGTCCAAGTGTCCATCAACTGATGAAAGGATAAAGATATGATGTATCACATACACATTCCCCACAAGAAAGAATATTATTCAGTCATGAAGAATGAAATCTTGCCATTTGCAATGACATGGACAGAGCTGGAGAGTATAACGCTAAGTGATATTAAGTCAGAGAAAAACACCATAGGATTTCACTGATCTGCAGAATTTAAGAAACAAATGAAATAAGAGGTGGAAAAAAGAGATGAAAACCAAAAACAAACTTTTTAACTATATAGAACTGATGGTTAACAGAGGGGAGGAAGTTGGGGGGATAGGTTAAACAGGTGATGGGGATTAATTAATTAGTACCTTTATGATGATGAGCATTAGATGATATACAGAATCACTGAGTCACTATATTGTACACCTGAAACTAGTAACACCGTGTTAACTACCTGGAAGTAAAATAAAAACCTAAAAAAAAAAAAATTCTGTAACAAGTTTTAGCATCAATTTTGTTACAACGGCTATTTCTGGATGCAGGACTTTCACTTTCCCTGGTCTCCTTAAAAATCACATTTACAGGGACGCCTGGGTGGCTCAGAGTTTGAGCATCTGTCTCTGGCTCAGGGCATGATCCCAGCACCCTGGGATCGAGTCCCACATCAGGCTCCCTGTGAGAAGCCTGCTTCTCCCTCTGCCTATGCCTCTTTCTCTGTGTCTCTCATGAATAAATAAATAAAATCTTTTTAAAAAAATCACATTTATAATCAGAGATAAAACTTATTTCCATTTTGAAAAAGAAAAAAAGACAACACTTTTTATGCAACACCAAGAAATAAAGAAGCTGAATATGTTGCCCTTGAAGAGCCAGTCCAACTAAAAGAACAAGACAATGACCCCCAACTACTATTCCCATTCTAGCCCCCAATCTGCCATCCCAGTGTAGGTTTGCCTTCCCATTCAACTATCTTCCCTACATGGTCACTCATATTTAGTTCTCCAACTGTTACCTTTACATATATGTAAGAGGGAAAACAGAACTGTGAAAAGAAAATGAGATTTGGAATCAGAAGAGCTGTATGTAAGTCCTATTCCCACTAACAACTGTGTGACTCAGACTAACCTGATCAAACTTAAATTATTATTATTTTATTGTTTGGTAAGATTTTTTAAGTAAGCTCTACACCTAACATGGGGCTCGAATTCACAGCACCAGGAGTCCACAGACAGAGCCAGCCAAGCACCCTTAAACTTGTTATTTTCATTACAAAAAGAAACTCCCAATCTCACAGGGTTGATGTGAAAATGCAATGAACCTACAGATAAACTGAGGAGTTATGCAAACTGATAATGCAATACAAAAGTCAGTTACTGTTGGTTAACTAACCCAGGTCTCTGCCCCCAGGCACAGGACTAGCACTCAGCTGATGCTAAATATCCTCCGTTAGCAATCATGCTTCTGATACCACAAACTTGACAAATCCACATTTCAATTCAGTGCTTTTCCTTTGAAACTATTCCCTAACTTCTTTTGTTAAAAAAGCTATCATTCTCCCGTTGTTCACAACTTCAGTTATTTCCATCTAAAAGCCTATCCATTTTTCCTTGAGAATCCAAACTCTTCTTGCTGCCTTTAAGGCTCCATCTTGCTCCAAGTCTTCCTAAGCAGTTACAACCAGTTACACCAGTTATTAACTACTGTCTCCAGGCTGCATCCCTCAAGAACCTTCCCTAGATCCTCACAGTTGCCTACAGCAAGACACAAATCAATGGCCTACCACCCTCTGTAGCTTGTTCCTTTGTAGCTCTCTCCGGTGACCTCAAGGATAGTACCTCACAGTTTCACTGAATTTCATTATGTCTTCTCCTTTAAGAATGTGAATTTGCCAACTCTGGCTTAAAGCTACATAAATATTAAAATAAAAGTACAGGCTTTGAAGCAAGATTTACCTCTGTGTGAATCCCATCTCTCCCAATGAGGCTCAAATAACCTTTGCACTTCAGTTGACCACCCATAAACTGAAATGATACCTTTTACGGAATGTATTTCAGACTCCTTTCCAGCGCAAGGACTATAATAAAAGCTCTAAAAATGGTGGTGATTATAACTTTAACTCTGACATTCATGGACTTCATAATTAAGCCCTAGTTTACCTTTCTAGAAATATTTCCAACTACTCTTCTACATGAAACTTATATTCTCTCACTTTATATTGCCCTGCTGGAAACAATTCCCCCAATTTCTGCTAATCTGATTTTTACTCGTCCAAGTACAGTGCAAAAACATGGTTCATTAGCACTACTGGGAAGTTTTCCCTAACCGTGGATGGCCCACAAGCACTCTTTTCCCTCTGAATTTACAGAGCTCTTACTAGCTACATAAGGTAGTAGGAATTATCAGAGGAAAAAAAAAAATCTCACATCATAAAAAGACATTTGCCCTGCTTGGATACTCTTGGGATACATTCAGCTATAAGTGAGGGGGCGAGTGGCGATATAAAAGCATCTCTTATATATATATATATAATATATATATATATATATATATATATATATAAAACACTATCCAATTTATCACCTGGAGATTTACAATTTCCTCTTTGAGAGGCTGCCACCATAATGATTAGATCAGCTATTCCAGTTTACTGTCAACTATTTAAAATTTTAAATTAGCTTCCTTATGGGGAAAACAAAGGGAAAGACTTCAATTTCTGAAGTCCCAAACTGAATACATTTAAGTCATTACTCACTCTCAATTTGTTAAACATCCAACATTAGCCAGAAACTGTGCTAGGTGTTGGAATTACAATTTCCCACAAGCTGCTTTCAAGTCTAGTAGAATTCACAAAATCTGGACAAACTAGATACGTTGGACCAAAAGTTTCATGGAGAAAGAACAAGACTTAGGAATAATTTTGTCTGATTTGTAATTCTGCAAATTGCAGAATTTGATTCCATGGAGGGGTCACTGAGTGCTGCACCAATGAAAATAATGTTCACCACATACGGAAAATCTTAGGTTACCCAGGGGACTGAAAATGGGACTTCGAACCCTCCATATCAGATTATTTCTATCTGATCCTACCTTTTTCTCTGCCAAGGGGGGGGGGGGGGGAAGAGTAAGTCAGCCATTTTCCTCACATTCTCCCAAAGAGAACCTTTTCCATAGAAGTTCAGAGCCTCCTAAACAAAGCTATAACTAGACAAGCAACTTCATATACAGATAGCACCAAAAGAATAGAGACAACAGGAATACTTTTAATAGTATGGCTTCTGGGCTTTTTTTTCCCCTATTCATACAAAAAAAATGTATGTGTATATACAAACAGTTTGGTTTTATAAAAATGAGATGAACATCACGCATATGCTATACAGCTTGTTTGAATTGAATAATAAAATGTGGGAATATTTCCATCAATACATATAAATGTATTTCACATTTGCTGTCCTGCCATTCATAAAAATTATGTAAAATTCATGGCTTGCAGATAATTTGAATTTGGAATATTAGTAAATCTAAAAAACAGAAGTCCCAATACAGAGTATCACTAGATGTCATTTTGAATTAGCCTCACTCATAAAAAACTTAATTCACTTTGTAATTATTATTGTATTTAAACATGTTTTTTAATATGCTATGTCATTTCATAACTTCTGCTTAACAGAAATCCAAAAAGAAAGTTAAAATGAAATTCAGTCAAAAAAAAAAAAAAAAGAAATTCAGTCAAATTTACTAGATAACAGTTCTTCCTCTAAATTATGCCACGTATGGAAGCCACATCCATTTTTTCTGTTTTCTTGTCAGCAATTAAAATAAAAACATCCAGGACTGTGCACAGTATAATTTTTAAGGGATGGCAATACCAAGTGGTGACATTCCCTTTAAAAGTGAATTCAGGTTTTCTAAATTCTTTAATATAGACATGATTATGTCTATAGCAAAAGTGTTACATTTCTCCGCTTCATTTTATGATAGTTTGAAAATGAAATCAAAATTATATATAGCAAATATTGAATTAGCTTTGTTCTATTAAACAAAGACTATCTGTAAACACCATAGCAACATAAAAAAAAATGATGTGCACATCTGGAATTTGCATACAATGGCTAAAACAACCATGGATATGTTAACAGTACGGTACTAATCTGACTAATATTTTAACAGATATTCTGGATAGCTGCTGATCAACTACATGTAGAATATGAGGGAAAAAATAATGTGTATAGTCCCAAACCAGTAACAAAGAAATGGAAAAGGGATTGCAATTATTTTCATCCCTTATCATAATTACAAGCCAATAGAATATTAGAATTCAAAAGAGCAAAATCTTGGAGGTGGGAAAGAGGGTGGGGTGTCATTTCATAATACTGAGGGTACTCACTAAACAGCTATGAAAGAAGAAACAAATCAATGAAAGAAAGGGTGCATGACAGCACTCATATAAGGAAAAAGTAATTTAAAAGGACCTCAACTTTACTGAGGGATGGAAAGAAATGCCATCCTCTCAGGGACCATGCCACAGAGGTCTTCTTACAGGCAATTAGGTTTATTAGGCCCACAATAATAAACAAATCAGAAATGTGATAATTAAAATTTACATACTTTTATGTACAACAGTAAGTACAACATCAACCTAGCACTCTACAATCTGCTTCTCTAGCATTTTATCTATTCCAGTCTCTCAAAGCAGCCAACATTCGCAATTTATCTTCTTTAAAATTCCCCATGGTTCAAAATTTCCTACAATCTTTTATTCAAAGGTCACATACAAAGTTCTTGTTCATCATTCATGTTGCAGGAGCTAAAACTGTGTTGCAGGGGTTTAACATTTCTTGAATGTAGTACAAGTTGCCTTCTAGCCTTTCATGCTAGAAAGCTTTCATGCTGCTGGGTTTTCTGGAACAAATCTCTGTGGCTTTAGCAACGGGATGGTTACAGTATGGTACTGTTTCCTTACTATTACCCCAGGCCCCTGAGTATCTGTAGAGTCTTCACTATTACCATTCTCAGAGTACCCTCCCGTTCATTGCTATTAGTCCACCTGCAGTACCCTTTCCATTTTTTCTTGTATATGCCAATTATCTCAGAGCCCTCCCATTTACTACTCCTGCTGCTAAGAATGTTTTTGCCCCAGATAGTCACACAGCTAGCTTTCTCACTTCTCCTGGGTCTTCATTCCAAAGTTACCAATGAGTGAGGACTTCTGAAGTTTCAATCCCCTAATCCTGATACTCATCTCCTCTCTTCTGCTTTTCCTCCACTTCCTAGCATGCATCTTTTACTCCATATTTTTCTCCAATGAGTATGGGGATTTGGCTTGTTTGCTGCCAAATTCCCAGCATTTATTGACCAGTACCTAGCACAGAGTAGGCACATGATAAATCCCAAGCCAACACGTGTTGAGGTGACTAGGACATCTTTTTAAGGAAAAGTGATGTGACTTATTCATGTCAGATCATGCCTCTAAAATATCCCCCTACACTCCATAAAACCCAAATCTCCTTTTAGTAACTTTCTTTCAAACTTGCAAATACCGCAAACTTGCAATAATGCTCCAACAGTGTAAGTCAATATTAACTGTATGAATGAATGTATATAGAGAGATACTGCCAGATTTTCACTTGAGTTTCTTGAGCCACTATTATCTATACTACAAATGAAAAGCTTAATAGGGATTAGAAAAGAGTGTTATGCAAAAAAAAAAAAGAACATTTTACTAGATATTCCTGTTTTATTTATTTTTTTAAAGATTTATTTATTTATTTATTCAGAGAGAGAAAGAGAGAGAGGCAGAGACACAGGCAGAGGGAGAAGCAGGCTCCATGCAGGGAGCCCAAAGTGGGACCCGATCCCAGGTCTCCAGGATCACACCCCAGGCTGCAGGTGGCGCTAAACTGCTGTGCCACCGGGGCTGCCCAATATTCCTGTTTTAAAAAACAAAAGCCACATGTATCTGCAAAGTAAAGCTTGTAGCAGGTACTCGAACATTTGATGAATGCATGAAGATTTAAAGACAGTCTCAAAATCAGAAGCCAAATAAAAGCTCTTCTCAGGCTAATACAATAAAAATTTAGGTTCAGAAGTGTGGCTTTTCAAAAACAAAGGCCTTGTGTCCTCTGCCCTTTTGGACCTTATGAATTTGATTTGCTAAAAGTCAATCTGCCACGCATTCTGAACTTGTATTTGTTAGCAAGAGCCAGAAAACTTTGAGACATGAGTACTGCTTCACCCTGTCATCCAACATCAAAAGAACTAGGTCAATAATTAACCCTAGATTTGACTGACATGAAAAGATTCAAAATCAACTAAATAAAATTACTTTTAAAAAGTAGTCTGGGGGGGAATCCCTGGGTGGCTCAGCGGTTTGGCGCCTGCCTTTTGGTCCAGGGCGCGATCCTGGAGTCCCTGCATTGAGTCCCACACCAGGCTCCCTGCATGGAGCCTGCTTCTCCCTCCTCCTGTGTCCCTGCCTCTCTCTCTCTCTCTCTCTCTCTCTCTCTCTCTCTATGTCTATCTATAATCAAACAAACAAATCTTAAAAAAAAAAAAAATTTGTCTGTGCAGCCCGGGTGGCTTAGCGGTTTAGTGTTGCCTTCAGCCCAGGGCCTGATCCTGGAGTCCTGGGATCGAGTCCCACATCGGGCTCCCGGTGCATGGAGCCTGCTTCTCCCTCTGCCTGTGTCTCTGCCTCTCTCTCTCTCACGAATAAATCAAATCTTAAAAAAAAAAAAATAAAAATAAAAATAAAAAAATAAAAAGTAGTCTGAGTTCACATTTAATTTTCATCAACAGATAATTATCAACAAACACCAACACAAAACATTTCTTTTATAAAACTCTATTTAGGCTTGAAACACAACGTGAACACTAAAATAAAAATGACAAATGTCACTGAGAAAATGTGTTCCCTCAGGCCACATTCTGTCCTTCTGTTAGAAAAGCAAAAAATACCTTCTCACCCCTAGCTTATAAACCAAATAACCTCCAAAATAAAATCCCCATGGTGCTCGGAATGGGAGAGACCTCTTTGTATCAAACACAGAAACATAATAATGTGATTCTTGATTAAACATAGATTTGCCTATTTAAAAGTCGTCTCCTCCTAAGTTCCTAACTCCCCAATTCTTTGGATAAATCATGCAAGCGGCATCAACACAAAAACCTAGAAAACTACTACAATGGAGCGACAGGCACAATTTCACAGGGCCCAAGTCACTGCTCCATGCACATACAGTAAACTGGAAGCAAACACTGTTACCTCGCTTAAATTCTTGCAGTAATGAATGACTCTATCAACAGAGAGCGTATTAGTCCTCCTTGGCAATCCTGGCACACACCACTTCGTGTGTGCTATGACCACACTTTAAAGAGTCACGATGGAAAGAAAAGACGAGATTACGAAACCATAACAATAAACATAGTACCTCCACCAGGCGGTGGAAGAAACTATCCCCCTCAAAAGCTGCCATTTCTCCCCTTCTTCTGCTTCTCCTAAGGAGTTGTGAGATCCGCAAACACACCCCATCCCAAATCTGATCGGCGGGGCTGGCGGAGGCTGAGTCATCGCTAGGAGTAACTTTACACCCATCGCACTCCGGGGTCGGGACAAAGGCATCTCTCCGGTCCCCCCGCCGCGCGCTTCGCTCGGCCTCGGCCCAATTCCACTCTCCGGTTTCTCACGTCCGAGACGGCCTGGAGGCTACGCCTGGCCACAGTGACGACGAGAGAGGAGGCAGCCTCCCTTGCCCTCCGCCGCTCCGAAAGCCGAATCGCGGCCGGCCCGGGGCGCCGACAGGGAGGGACCCCGGGGCCGCAGCCAGGGGAGCCCTCCGTAGGCCCGCCCCGGGCGAGCCAGCCCCACCCCGCCCGCAGCCCCGGGGGCTTCGGCTCCAGCCGCGCGTCTGCTCAGGGGCCGTCGTGCCGGGGCGGCACCTGCGGCGACCGGATGCGCACACACCTGCGCGCGGGCGGCGCTCGGCGGGCGGGTCCCGGCGGGGCCCCCGGGCCTCGGTGCCCGAACCCGCCGAGCGGCCGCGGAGCCAGATGGGGGAAGGGGACACGGGCGGCGACGGCACTCACCTGGCAGCGCCGCCTCCTCTGCCGGTGGCAGCAGCAGAGCCGGCAGCCCCTGGCACCATCTTCCGCCGCCGCCTTCTCCTCGGCGGCGGCTACCAACCGCCCATCGGGCACCGCCAACCGACACGACCGCCGGCGTCCCGGGTGCCGGTCACGGCCCCAGACTCCCGGCGGGAGGGAGGGGTCGGGCAGAGGGGGTAAGCTGTCAGGCCCCTCGGCTCTGGGTCGGGGGCCGGGAGTCAGGGGGCCGCGGCCGGTCAGAGCCGAGGGGCCGGAGCGACGCGGGAACCCGAAGGCAGCGCCGAGGGCTCGGCAGGGCCGCGGACACCGCCGCGGAGGGGTTTGTTATTGTCGACTCCGGCCCTTCCTCCGCGGAGCATGCCGGGAAACGGTGGGCGGGGGGAGGGGCGCCCGGGCGACCCGGGCGGTGCTGGGAGGCGCGCGCAGGTCCGGAAGTCGGCGGGCAGCCGGGAAGGGGGCGGCTCCGCCCGCAGTCGCCGTGGGCCGGCCTGTGGCTCGGCTGTCCTCTGGTGACCCAGGGAGCCCGCGGGGCGGCCTGCGGCGGGGCGAGCGTCGTCCGGGCGCACGCTGCCCCAAGGTGATTTTGACCTTCCTTGCTACAGCGAGTTGGCCTGCGCTGGGCCGACCCCGCCGAATTTGGGACCAGCCCCAGGTTAAACAGCTTGCGTCTGCCCGCCTGTCGCGCAGGAGCCGGGCACGCCGAGGTTCCGAGCTCTCGTCTCCGGGCCGCCTCCCGGGCCAGGGTCTATGCCCGGCCAGGCCAGGCCAGGCCAGCCCGCCACGGCACCGCCACCGCCACGCCCCGACCCCGACCCCGACCCCCGCCGCTGGACCTGCGAGCAGCCCATAGGTGGCTCGGCTAACTGCGAGCGTGGGGCGGCACACTTTGTCTCAGACCAGGTAAGGCAGAGACCGGAGAGCTAAGGTTGTGTCGATTGGAACGAAGGTGTCAGCGGCAAGGCCTCCTGTTTTCAGCCCTGGAAATACTGAGTTTGTTCTCAGTAGGTTAGCACGAGGACTCTAAGGGACAGAAGGCAATTTCGGGGGAATCCCGAATTTGTGAAGACGGTAAGTCCCAAGCAGTGACTTGAGGCCACGAGGCTTTGAGTATTAAAACGTGGTGAGCAGAAGTTAGATGTAGAATGATTACGTAATGCTCTTCAAGTTCCTGGTGTGTCCAGACTTAGAGGTGCTACCGCTGTCAAAGGGCTCTTGTCGGGTTTGCATAAAAATGAGTATTATCACCGTCTTCAAAGGCACCAGAACAGAATAAATTCTATTAGGTAGCGAAGTTTGCAATGTTTTATTTGTCAGCGGTGGAAACTGACTTAAGACATTGGACGACTGGTAAGCAACGAGGGATTTTCAGTTTCCTTACACACTTATCCGGCATCTGGGTTACGTTTGAGAAGGGCTTATTTTTACCACTTTGTTTTTAATTGTACATTCCTTCATATCCCAAAGAGAATCTTGTATTTGGCAAATCATTTCACTTTAGTGTTTGTTGTTGTTGTTGTTTTAGGCTGGAGTTTTATACACCCAGAAAGAAGAGAAAATTAAGAGACTAAATTGCTCTTATGCCTAGTAGGGAGGTACGAACTGACAAGGCTGAAGTAGGCTGCTGATTTTCTTAGTCACAGCATAGGAACCAGCACACAGAAAATAGGTGGGGAGGAGAGATATTGCCAGAAAATTGGTAAGCAAAACACACTGCCAGGCCTGTAAAGAATATACGGGTGTTTAAACTTCTTAGTTATCACTGACATTCATCATTACAAATACAATACAGCTTAGAATGTGAAAACATCACTGACTTATGCAAGTGGTAATCTATTAAAAAATAAAATGTTTTAAATGACCTTTGTCTCTCTGACCTCTTTCTTTGGAAAAAGAAATTCGGTCCTCAAATCTTAGTCGTAAGTTGGAAGTAATGACCAAAAGTAATTGGTTCATACCTTAAAGATTTACATCTCCAGAGTATAAAGGTTAAGAGTTTATATACATTCAATGTTGTTTCTTAGTGGTAAGTATAAATGTGTTAACCTTAGCTTTGTTTTATATATGCAGGTATCTGGAGTAAATACTATTACAAGTTACTGATACTGGGCAGCCCCGGTGGCGCCGCGGTTTAGCGCCGCCGCCTGCATCCCAGGGCGTGATCCTGGAGACCCCGGATCGAGTCCCACCTCAGGCTCCCTGTATGGTGCCTGCTTCTCTCTCTCTCTCTCTCTCTCTCTCTCTCTCTGTCTCTGTCTCTATGAATAAATAAATAAATAAAATCTTTAAAAAAAAAGTTACTGATACTGCTTACGGTCTACAGTAATAAGTTTCAACAAGTTACATTTTCTTTTTTAGGGAAGATATTGAAAACCCTCTACACTCTCCCTTCCTTAGTAAATTAAAGCAGCAAAAATCCTTCATGCAACATTACTCTACCAAGCTTCTTGATAGGAACTCCACAATCTACAGCCTCATGTCCACCTACTGTTCTTTTCTCACTGAAATTGTAAACAAGTTAATAAGGACCTCCAAATTATTGTGTCAAATGGACAGTGCTGACATTTTATTTGCACTTTTTAAAGTACTTGTTATAATCTTTTAACTCCCCTTTTGCATTGGCTCCCTCTTCACTCTTAAATCTGTCCTTTCATTTGATTCTCTTCCAAATTCTCAAGTAATTGTAATATGACATAAATGATGCAAATATTCTCTATGGGAGAAGAGATGAGAGACTTAATCTTGTCCTCAATTACATGATTAGTTTTTTTACATGATTAGTTTTTAATTTTAATAAACATTTATGTCTTTTAATAGATTTATAGTGGGGGCAAAAGAGACTGGTTCTCTTTAGGAGTATGTAGGGATTGCACAGTCTACAGAGAAACACTGTAATATCTCAAATCAGATCTTTAAAATCTTATTTTTCCTTCAGGTCTCCATTTCAGTGTCACTTTCTCAGAGAGTCCTTCCCTAACATTGCCAGTAGTTCCTTTAGAATATTATGTTACAACTTTTACTATTTGTCTGACATGTTGAAATGTGAGTCCTTTTTTAATAGAGGAACCGTTTCCCCAATATGTGGGGTAAAGTGTTGTACGTACAAACATTTGTTGAAAAATGCTTTATACTTTTATTCAGGCCTTCAACTTATGCTTGGACTCGCCTCAACTAGTCTTTATTGTTTACTCCATCCAACCCATTATGTAGCAACCAATCTCTCCTGATATTTCTCCTGGCACTTTTGCCTTTTACACTTACGAGTTTCCTCATCCAGGATTGTTCATCCCATTTTGCTCATTTTTTCAAAGTCATTTTTAAAAACAGCTTGGACATCAGCCAACTTCTAACTTCTGGGCAATATAGTGATCCACATATCCTACTACCTCTGCTTCATACTACACAACTATAAATTTTAGTTTCTCTAAGTCTATGAAACTCAAGTTTAGAAACTATGATTTTTTTTTTTTATTTTTAAGTTCCTAGAACTTTCTAGAGGGCTTGGCACATAGCAATTAATAAAATACTTATATTGAAGGTTGACTAAGAAATTATTAGGGGAAATTCCTGTTCTCAAATATCTAAAGGTTTGTATAAGGGATCATTCAAGAATCACTGTAGTAACAAATTTAAATAACATTAATTCCTTATCCAGAATACATCACGATATTGGGGAGATCACAGTTTACAGTGTAATTTTGTTAACTCTGCCTGATTTGGGATTTTATTATGCATGCATTAGGTATTTCTCAACATAGTGTCACTACCCTCATTTTCTTTTAGTTTATATTCAGCCAGCCAGCAACTGCAATTAACATAATTTGACTTTTTTCAAAGAATGAATCAGTTAATCATTTTTAAAGATTAACTCCTTTTGAAAAGTTTTGGATTTTGTTTTTAAGATCATAGCCAATGATGCATAAAACATGCTCATGCACCACTTAGAGACTTCTGGCACTATGATTATTAAGTTAATGTTTTTAGTATTGTTTATAGACGTTAAAGCTGCCTTACTCAATTGGTCTGTTGGTACTCACATATTATTCATGATAATGATGATAGTAAACTTATGGCTATTTATCTTCAAAGCTAGTGATGAGCTTGATGAGCTAGTGAGCAACACTGTTTCCAATGCCACGGCACATACAGTACTTCCAGCATGCTTAATTTCCCAACAGATTTAAAGCAATAGATTGAGACAAAATATTTTTAGTCATTTTTCACATTAAGTTTGTTTCTCATTACCTTGAAGAGCTTTTTAATAAAATGTACAAAGACACAGCCAGACTGTCTTAAAGCAGAAGCTCATCAGTTCATGCAGATATAGATTAGACTGAAACATCCAAGTGGTAGTTGGACTAAGGGTGGTGCCTTTCAAAGGTCTTTTATTGTGACTCACATTACAAAATACATTTTAACATTGTGACCTGGTGCATACATTGAAGCTTCTATCAATGAAACCCTATTTTATGAAAAGAGTTCTTGGAATGCACCATGATATTTTCTAGTCTATCTTTGTTCCAATGCTAGTCTTGACCCACTAAATTGATTTTACAAACTTCCAGTGACTTGAAACTTCTTGGAATCGGTGACATAGGCCCCAAACCTTGAAATTCTTTGCTTCTGATTTTTCCATCAGTTCTTCCTATTTAGACTACACCCCTCCATAGTGAAGTTTGTGATTACGTTCATTAAAAAAAAAAAAAAATCATAACTGAAGCCAGTGCAACACTAGTAAGTGTATCTTAGATGACAAACATGGGCTTTACATTTATAAACCTATTTGTCTTGATAGTACTATCCAGGTTCAATTAATTTTCTCTATATTCACAGATGGGGAATTGAGAAGTTAGATTACTAATTCCTTCTAGGTAATGTTCTTCAGTTAGTAACTGTTATGGCTAACATGAGCCCAGCCAATTCAACAGGCAATATCTTTAAACACTATACTATGCTGTCCCTTAGTTTGGTGGTTTCCTGAAGGAGGGAAAAACTGAAAAATTTTAAGTCTAGCAGTAGGCTTCTGAATCTCAGCACTAATAGGATTTGGGGCCAGATAATTTGTTATAAGGGGCCGCCTTCTACGTTTCAGGATGCTTAACATTTCTAACCTCTACCCACTAGATTCCAGTGGCTTCCTCAGTGATGACAGCCCAAAATGTCTCTGGACACGTTGTGATGTTCCCAAAGGGCCAGTCACGCCCTTCACAGAACCACAGGCTAAAAGCATGGTGCACCCATATAATGAAATGAATTGCAGCCTTTAAAATTGTATTTTAGAAAACTAATGACAAAGGGAAATATTCTAAATTAAAATATAGAACTACTGTCCTATTTTTAAGTTGCACTATTTTTTTCATATGTTGACATCTCTGAAATTTCTGTGCATTTAACAATGGATAGGGCCCTACAATCTTGTTAACCAATTGCCTCCATTACCTGTTTATTCAAGATACCAAAAACACTAGCTTAGAAAAAAAATCCTAAGAACAATGGTGGAGCTTTCTTTTGAACACAAGGTATCAAAAGTTTGAGGAGAGGGATGGGAAAGATGATGAATCAGACATGTTGGACAGCATAATGAAAGGCAGTCCGAAGCATGCTTTGTCTAAAGAATTGCAAAGCCAGTACAGGAGAGTAGCACCATGACTTGCTCCGTTATGGATTCACAGGAAATACCTGTTGCCAATGCTTTCACTGGTGAAAAGGATGAATCGTATGGAAAAACCAATGTATTTTATTTACTTATATTACTTGTATAATATTTACTTATATTTTCCTTTTTATGTATGTACAAGAGCAATGATAAACATTCAAATGAAGTCTAACGAAGCTTTTTAAATAAGTAAAAGTAGGTGATATTTCCTTTCTGTGTGTACATATTTCTGCATTTTCCAAACCTCAAGATCCTTAAAAATGTATCCTTACTCTTGGGACTTAAAGTGATTCTACATTGTTTTACACAAAATTCAAGATTTTTTTTAATTCAAAATTTTCTAATTTTGATATTACTTCCTCAGATCATCCTTTTGTTTCAGTTAACACTACCTGCTGTCCATGCATGCAAAAAAACTTTCCCCAGGAGGCATTCTTTCAGTGTGGTTTATTTATTTTTTAATTTGAATATAATTGACACAATGTTACATTAGTTGCAGGTGTACAACTTTGATTTGGCAAGTTTATAATATTATGCTATATTTACCACAAGTGTAGCTAGCATCTGTCCCATTACATTGCTGTTCAATGTGGTTTATTAAAAGGAACATCGAACTGGTCATCTGGAAACCTCACATCCAATCCCTGCCTCACTCTTCTGTGCTCTATTTCCCTAGTGGTCAGCTCCTTTTACTCTGTCAAACTGTCAAACTGTTCTTAAATCCCTAACCCATCCCCCTTTGCAATTCTTTCATTCTGGGTAAATAATCTCACCTCCTACATCACTGAGGAAATAGAAGCTATGAGAAAAAAACTTGTTCACCCTTCTGCCTTAAAGTCTGCAAACCCATCTGCACCTACTTAGCCTCCTCTCCAGTCACTGTTCTGTCCCTTCTATGGAAGATAGTCGTAGGCTTTTAACTCCATCCTGTCATCTCATTGTGTCATTCTGTGGGACTACTTGGTACATGGAAAATTTAGTTCATGTGAAACAACTTGCAGAATTTAAAGAATATCTTTAACACTGGATTTGTCCTTAGTAGTTACCCTAAAGTATCTTTTGATGTACCAACTTTACTAAAATTTACTTCAGTTACTAGACAATTATCTACATAAAATGCCATATTGATCTGTTAACAAGATCAGTGTTAAAAAACTCTTAGGAAGATACAAAAACTGTTGAAAAGTGCTTTTCTTTTCCCCTTTGTAATAGTTATTTTATTTTTTATTTTTTTTAAACAGATTTTTTTTTAATTTTTATTTATTTATGATAGTCACACACAGAGAGAGAGAGAGAGGCAGAGACACAGGCAGAGGGAGAAGCAGGCTCCATGCACCGGGAGCCCGATGTGGGATTCGATCCCGGGTCTCCAGGATCGCGCCCTGGGCCAAAGGCAGGCGCCAAACCACTGCGCCACCCAGGGATCCCCTGTAATAGTTATTTTAACTTCTAATTATTGACTGCCTTGATCATATGAAATCTCTTTTTCTTTGCAAGTTTTTACTTAAATTCCAGCTAGTATACAGTGTAATATTAGTTTCAAGTATGGAATTCATATGAAATTTCAAAAAAAATTTTCACTGTCTCTTGTGGCCATTACTTCTACTAGTTTCATGATGCTTCCCAAAACTAATTTTATCAAAAAAAATTCTCCACTCCAAGTATCAAACACACTGTACAGTGACAAGGCCCGGGACTCCCTTTTTAAATAAACTTTAGAGGGAATTCTAGTGCAGACTTAGCCTTGGGAAACAAAAGACGAAATCTATAAAGATCCTTTTAATCCTACTAAGTCTTCCTTCTTTAAATCCATAGGTGGCAGGCACTCTCAGTGAAATCGTCAAAAAAATCTTAATCTTGAGTACTCAGCACTTTCTGTATCTTTGTACTATGATCAAGGGATTACTTTGAGTTAGTCATTTTCAAATGTGTTTTAATATTTTTTGGAATTGCGTACATTGTTTCTACACAACTAAATCATAAAGTTGTCTGCATTTAGGAGTTGGAAAACCTGAGATCTCATTTGGATCTAGAAAATCACTCAATAATATGTATAATTTCGATTTGCTCCTTGTATAATGGTGTTTTGCAATACCTGTTTTAGCTTTCTCATTATTCTACAGGTTAGAATGAAAATTGCAAATAAAATATACTTTGGACATTTTGTATGGTCCCAAAATAATAACAATGGCTACTCATGTTTTGAAAAATGTAACTCTATTAGTTCTTAAAATTAATAAAATGTATGTATTTAGTACAAACATCTAGTTACATTTAAAACAAAGAATTATTTAATTTTATATTTTTCTTATATTCACATTATAGATTTTTTGCCTCCTTTACTTCTCCCCTTCATTCCTTTATACTCTTGAAATTCTAGAAACTGATCAAAGAGATGGTTGTGTCAAATGCTCGTCTCTTTCTATATTTAAGGCTCCCAAGAACATTTTACATTCCTGTTTCAAGAAGGTTGGCTTTTGGGATCCCTGGGTGGCGCAGCGGTTTGGCGCCTGCCTTTGGCCCAGGGCACAATCCTCGAGACCCGGGATCGAATCCCACGTCGGGCTCCCGGTGCATGGAGCCTGCTTCTCCCTCTGCCTGTGTCTCTGCCTCTCTCTCTCTCTCTCTCTCTCTCTCTCTCTCTGTGTGTGTGACTATCATAAAAAAATATATATATATTAAAAAAAAAAAGAAGGTTGGCTTTTTGAAAATAGCCACCATCACTAAGAAATAAACTGAGAATCACGGGTTTCCTGAGAGGAAGTTCATCCAGTCTTTGAAAAGAAGTTAAAGTATATATATGTCTTCAACACAGTGGATAGTACAGATCAAAAGAAGCAAAAATCTATATTAAGTGATTAAAGAAATTATCCTTTCTCTTATTTCATGAAACTCAGTAGTATGGTTTCTATACAAAAACATTTTTATCACATTTCTGTGTATTGGCAATAAAAGATACGAAACATGTAAAGAAAATTACATAGCATCCATTTTAAAAGAATATAATAGGAATAAATCTAACCAAAGAAATCCAAGACTTGTACACTGAAAATTGCAAAATATTGCTGAAAGAAATTAAACATCCATCCCTGGTTTGTGAATCAAAACACTTACTGAGATGGCAGTACTTTCCAAATTGATACGCATTTCAACACAAGAAATACAATGCTACAAATTTAAAGTTAATTGATTTTCAAAAAGGGTACCAAGACCTTTCAACAGAGGAATAGCCTTCTCAAGAAATGGTGTTGAGACAATGGGATATTGACAGGGAAAAAAAAAAGTGGGGCTCATACCTTACATCATATACAAAAATTAATGATTGAAAACCTAAATGTAGTAGCTAAAACTATAAAACTTAGCAGAAAGCACAGGAGTAAATGTCTGTGACTTTGGATTTGGCAGTGGTTTCTTAAATTTGACGCCAAAAACAGCAACACACAATAGATAAAATTATCAAAATTAAAAAAACGTTTATGCTTCAGGGACGCCTGGATTGCTCAGTGGTTGAGCGTCTGCCTCCGGCTCAGGGCGTGGTTCCAGGGTCCTGGGGTCGAGTCGCGCATCAGGCTCCCTTTGATGAGCTTGCTTCACCCTCTGCCTACATCTTTGCCTCCCCGTGTCTCTCATGAATATATAAATAATCTTAAAAAAAACAAACAAACAAAAAAACTTTTATGCTTCAAAAGACATCATCCAGAAAAGAAAAAAATATATATCCAGTGTGAGAAAGTGTTTGTGAGTTACCTATCACCGTAGAACGAGTATTCAGAATATATAATGAGTTCTTACAACAAAAAAAGACAACCCATTTTTTAAAATGGGCTTAAGATTTGGATAGACATCTCTAAAGACATGAAGCCAATAAAAACATGGAAAGATGCTCAATCGTCGTCTCTATGGAAATGGAAATCTAAATCACAGTGAGCTACCACTCCAAGTCCCCAGGATGGTTAAAATCAAAGACTGATAATAACAAGGATGCGAGAAATTGGCACTCTATTACTAGTGGGATTGTAAAATGTTGCAGTCCCTTTGGAAACCAGATTGGCAGTCCCTCAGAAGAGTGAACAGTTACAACATAGCCCAGCAATTCTACTCCTAGAGAAATAAAAACATTTATTCACAGAAACTAGTTCATACATGTTCAAACTGCATTATTCTTAACAGCTGAAGAGAGGAAGCAATCCTAATGTCCATCAACTGATCAATAACCAAAATGTGGCATATCCATACAATAAAATTATATAATGCAAAAATGTCCATTCCTTAGAGTAAGCAGAATTACCACATGAACCCAGCATTTCCACTTCTAGATATATACCCAAGAGAACGAAAAACCTGTGTTCACAGAAAATTGTCACAAATGTTCATAGCAGCATTCTTAGTAGCCAAAAAACATAGAAGCATTCCAATATCAACTGATGAATGGATAAACAAGTGTGCCCTGTATATACAACTGAATATTATCTGGCAATATAAAGAAAAAAAGGGCTGAATCATGACAACAGAGATGAATCATGGAAATACGCTAAGTAAAGGAATCTCATCGGAAAAAGCCACATACTTTGACTCTGCTTGTATAAAATGTTCAGAATTGGCAAATAGAAAGTACATTTGTGGTTGTGGGGAGCTGGGGAAAGGGATAAATGGGATATAACTGCTGATGGGCATGACGTTTCTTTTGGGAATGTTGAAAATGTTCTGCAATTAGTGGTGATTACTTATGAATATCCAAAAAGCCACCACATTGTAAACTTTTGAAATGATCAATCTTTGGTATGTGAATTATAATTCAGTAAAACTGTTACTTAACATCTTAACGTTATATTTTTTAAAAATCTAATAAGTAGCATAGAGTGAAGAGCCCTGTAAATCGCCTGTTGCAAAGCTTTGGTTTTAAAAGTACTTTAAAAGTAGAAGTCTGATTTAACCCTCCCTTGAGGTGGCTGGCAGTCCTTTAGGAGAACCTAATGGAAATGTCATAGTTAACCATGGGTGCAGGCATAATAAGGTACTGCTTTGTCTACATAATTGCTTAACAAATAAACCATTAATCTTAATGCCAATGAAAAAATACTCCCCCAAAAAAACTTGTGTTAGTCCAAGTCAGGGTTTCTCAACCTCTTTGTCATTTGAAGCCAGATAATTCTTTGTTGTGGATGGCTGTGCTGTGCACCATGGCATGTGCAGCTGCATCCCTGGCCTCTATCCATTTGATTTCAATAGCACTGTCTTACCCACACTTGTAACAACTCAAAGTTGCTTCAGACATTGCCGAATGTCCCCAGAGGCAAAATCACCAAGACAGAACCACTGATGTAAATTCTTACTAAATGCGTGGTTTCTATTAAATTTTAATAACATATGTAAGCCTCAAAAAAAGTAATTTTTATTATCTTTTAATAAACATTGTATTCTATGGGGAATTCATGTCTCCAACCTCTGTGGTACAATATAAACCCTACCTTTAAGCAGTAGACTCAAAATATACAATGATAGCACCATGATTGTAAAGATACTTAAGCAGAAATGGAGTTATTTAAATTCTATCGTTCTGTGTGCAAATCATTCTCCAAACTTTTTTTTTAATTTTTTAAAAAGATTTTAGTTATTTATTCACGAGAGACACAAAGAGAGAGAGAGGCAGAAACACAGGCAGAGGGAGAAGCAGGCCCCATGCAGGGAGCCCGATGTGGGACTTGATCCCGGGACTCCAGGATCACGCCCTGGGCCGAAGGCAGGTGCTAAACCCCTCAGCTACCCAGGGATCCCCTCTCCAAACTTTTAAAACCCTTTTTTGAAACATTTATCTTTTTCCTTTTTCAAAAAAACTTTTTAATGAAAAGTATTACTCTATTTTTTGCTCTTTTGTATCATAATTATTATCAACTTTTTATTTAAAAAATTTTAATGACGTTTTTCAATGTCTACATTTCTACCTGGCTCATATTCATTTCATTTTATGATTAATAAAAATTCTCATTCAGAGGAAGAAGGTGTTAAATGTGCTAGATATACTACTAATTTTGGAGAAAGTAGAAGTAGCTAACAAAATTGAGAGAGCATGTGTGAAGTATCATGCTAGGTGCCTTATACCTTATTAACCTAACACAACAAACTGCCATTTACATATGTGGAAACAAGCTCAAATTTTACTTTTTCCTCAAATTCTATTTAAAATTCTAAATAGCATGAATAATTTGTATTGGCAATTTACTATCTCAGTCTTGGGCAGGTTATTGCTCTCTCAAAGCCAAATAATATAATGATATGCTACTTGTATAATAGAATTACTAACTTTAAAAATGTATATATTTCTGATAGACAACTTATTAGTTTCAGAGGTACAACATAATGATTTGATATCTGTGTGCATTGGGAAATGATCACAATGAGTCTAGTTAACATCTTGTCACCTTACATGGTCACACACACAGAAATCTTTTATTTTTTGGTGATGAGAACTTTTAACATTTATTCTTAGCCACTTTCAAATATGCAAAACATATTAACTGTAGTCACCAGGCTGTACTTTCCATCCTGATGGCTTCTCACTGGAAGTTTGTTCCTTTTGATCCCCTTCACCCATTTCCACCACCCACCACCTCTGGTAGTCATCAGCCTGTCCTCTGTAGCTATAAGCTTGTTTTTTTGTTTTTGCGTTTTGTGTTGTTTGTTTTTTAGATTCCACAAATAAGTAAGATCACATAGCTTATCTCTGACTTATTTCACTAGCATAATGCCATCAGGGCCCATCGATGTTGTTGCAAATGGCAAAATTTCATTTTAAAAAAATGGCTGAGTAATATTCCATTGTGTACATATAACTGCATTTTCTTTATCCGTTCATCCATTGGTGGACACTTAGATTGTTTCCATATCATGGCTATTGTAATATAATTAGTAAATTTTATTTTATTTTTATTTTTTTTTTAAATTTATGAAAGTCACACAGAGAGATGAGTGAGAGGCAGAGACACAGGATGAGGAAGAAGCAGGCTCCATGCACCGGGAGCCCGACGTGGGATTCGATCCCGGGTCTCCAGGATCGCGCCCTGGGCCAAAGGCAGGCGCTAAACCGCTGCGCCACCCAGGGATCCCCAATTAGTAAATTTTAAACTGTGTGCACTTTTATTAGCTCATAATTTAGTTAAGAATTCCTTTCTAGGAATTTGCGGCGAGTCATAAATTAGTAGTATTCTGTCTATTAGTACATACACATATTTTAAAAGGAATCTTTTAGACATTAGTACTTGCATCTCTGATAAATACCTAATCTGGTGTGCATTTAATTAACCCTTGTTGAGTGAATAAGGGATTAAGTTTGTGACTTGCCTGGTCAACATGAAGTCAACTCAAAGAAAAATTGTTCAAAAGTGTTTCTATCGCCAAAGCCTGCACAATTTTAATTTGAAAGGTAATAATAATTATTATAATAGGTACAATCATTATGATAAAGACCCAATCTAAAACTTAGGATGGGAAAGAAGCAGGACTGAAATCTTTTAGCTGAATTATATTCCTAGGGCAAAAAACTAAATATCGGGAGGAAATATGTGTGGCATTTTGCCTTGGGATCACAAATTTCTTAGCATGATCTCAGTAAAATTAAGCACATTAAGTGCTTCTTTGCCCCAGCCACAAAATGCAACGTATCCAAATATTAAATAACGTCCTATGCCAAAACTTGCCATCAGTGGTTAGTCAGCGTATATAAAGTTCTTACCTAGAAGCTGTCCTTGTCATGATATGAAAATTAACTAGGAAGTCAGAATATATGAACTTGAACTTGAGCTTTAAATAATTAGTTTGTTCTTTTAACATCAAAGCAATCTAGCCAGATTTATTCTTAACTCAGTAAATATAGACAGGGTGTGGTGACCCTTAGCCAGCTGGGTGTACCTCTGCAATTCAAAAGATGACTAACGAAGTACTGTTTACATTTAAAATTAGAAAAATTATCTTTGATGTGTATACTGTTTCCTTGACCAACTGGTGATTGAGGCTATTAATGCAAATTATGGAAACTGAAGAAGTCCAGAATTTAAATTTTTTTTAATTTATTTATTTATGATAGTCACACAGAGACAGAGACATAGGCAGAGGGAGAAGCAGGCTCCATGCACCTGGAGCCCGATGTGGGATTCGATCCCGGGTCTCCAGGACCGCGCCCTGAGCCAAAGGCAGGCGCCAAACCGCTGCGCCACCCAGGGATCCCAGAAGTCCAGAATTTAAAAGCTATAAAAGGCTATTCTTGTTGAACCCCTCCCATTTACCTCTAAGGTCTCAAAAAATCCACTGTGATTCATAGTGGGGATTATCATCTATAGTCCCTTCCAGTTCATACCAGCATGTTTAGCATGCTTCAGAATCAGTTTCTTATTATTCATGGATTCATTAGTTTATCCATTCACTTAAAAAACATTTATGAACCAGGCACTCTAACAAGGAAAAAGTGACATGGGACAAATTTAATTGCCCATCAGTGGATGTGTGGATAAGTAACTTGCAGTATATTCAATTTATACAACTGAGCCCTACCTAGTAGTTAAAATTGCATGAACCATGACTACATGTACCACTATGATGTCTCAAAAACATAATATTTAAGTAAAAAATAAAGACATTTGATAATATTGGAAAGGCTGTGAGAAGATGGGCACTTACTTCAGGGATATATAATATATTACTACCTCAAGTAAGGACAATTAGCAACCCATTATGATTAATATTACCATTAATGTTATGCTATAGACATAGAAAAAATAGGTGCATAACAGCATGCTACCATTTAAATTAAAAAAAAAGAATATATGTGTACTTGCTCAATGTGCATAGAACATCTCTGAAAGGATACAGAGGAAACAGGAAACACTAGATGCTTCCACGAAATAAAACTGGGTGTTTGGGCAGCTTTGTGGGAAAGAAATTTTTCACTGCATACTCCCTTGAATCATTTGAATTTTGAACCATATCTAATCATAAAATGAAAAGTTGATTGCATGTTTTTAAAGATAATGTCGAGTGGGGAGAAAAACAAAACACAGAAAATAATGTACAATCAAAATGTATAATCAAAACATAGACACACACATTGTATTGAAATATACCACAATCAGGATGGTGAGGTAGGAGAGGAGAGAATTGGAATATGAGAGGCTGACCTAGGGACCTTCAGTTATGTATGTAACGTACACATATATATGTAATGTATGCAAAGTCCTATATTAAGATGTGTTAAACGTGGGTGATGGATAGATTGGGTATTCATTGTGTTAGTATCTATCCTTCCTGTGTTTGTTTGAATTTTTTTTTTAATATTTTACTTATTTATTCATGAGAAACACAGGGAGAGACAGAGACAGAGACAGAGGGAGAAGCAGGCTCCATGCAGGAAGTCCGATGTGGGACTCAATCTCGGGACCCCAGGATCACGCCCTGAGCTGAAGGCAGACACTCAACTGCTGAGTCACCCAGACACCTCTATTTAAAATATTTTCTATTTCTATTTTTTTTAATTTTTTATTTATTTATTTATTTATTTTATTTTTTTATTTTATTTATGATAGTCACACAGAGAGAGAGAGAGGCAGAGACACAGGCAGAGGGAGAAGCAGGCTCCATGCACCGGGAGCCCGATGTGGGATTCGATCCCGGGTCTCCAGGATCGCGCCCTGGGCCAAAGGCAGGCGCCAAACCGCTGCGCCACCCAGGGATCCCTATTTTCTATTTCTAAAGGGAAAATTGTGATCAGATATTGAGGACATATGAATATGTTCATATGTATTCATATTAAATATTTGTTGGTATTACCAGGGATCATAAAAATAAGAAAGAAGTTGTTTCTCCCTTTTAGAGATTTAATACTGATAAAGAGAAATAGTATTATTGAACAATTTACACAGTTGATGGGAGAACAGGGCACCTCAACTCCCCTCAAGGTGCAGCTCATCTTCTCTTTGGAGGGGAGAGGCATGAAGAATTGTAACTTCTCACAGTGCCTAACTTTAGGTGAACTTGACCTCTCATAGCGCTGGACAGTAGATGAAGGAACTGGGCTTTCCACTTTAATCTCATGATTTCTCATCTGGCCCAAGTAATGCCTTACTGTCTACTCTATTTTAAAGTGTCCTTAAGTAGCCTTTTAGGTCCTTCAAATGAAGATCCTGACCTACATGAGGGAGAATTGTGGGCAGGCTAAGGAGTCAATCTGGCTTTGGATCCTGCCAATGTTTCCTACTGGCTGGCTGATCTTGACCAAGTACCTTACTCTGTGACTGTGTTTTCAACTCTAAAATGAAAACCATAGCAGTACTTTGTCAGGATAATGTAACACATGTAAAGAGTTGAAGACAATACCTACCATATGGTAAGTGCTCTATTAATATTGTCTGTTATTTTTCACTCTAGATATAGTTTTCCCCTTTTTAGCTTTATGCCTTTGCTTAGGATATCACTTTTCCTGGAATTTTCTCTGGTCACCTGTCAATAGGCTACCAATTTTTCAAAACTTTTCCCTGGTTGGCCCAACTGAATGTCATTTCTTTGTTCTCTGAGCCTTCATGGAAACGCAAACCTGTGGTACTTCTACTCTGCCTTTCTGAGGTTATCTGAAAACTTGTCTCCTCCATTTTATATCTATCTATCTATCTATCTATCTATCTATCTATCTATCTATCTACACACAAACACACACACTCACTGTTCTAGCAGGATTCTTGCTGAAGGCAGACCAAGGTGATCAGACATTACCGGGGGGATGGTAAGGGGACATATATAAATATATATGTGTGTGTGCATGTATCTTACAAATGTTTTTCTAAGTATATATGTGTGCATATATATGTGTCTGTATGTATACACACACACATCACTGGACAGATTTTATTTCCTTTAATGCCTTTATAGTGGTTCTATGTACTTTCTCTGTAAGCATCTTTGCCATAAGCATTTTTGCTAAGAACATTTTCACTGCATAACTAATTGGCTACAGGGTAATTTTTCTATAAAAGATAAAAAATAACTGGTATGACAATTTGGTTTCATTTCTCCATTGATGCAATGCTTATTTTTATATAATTGTCAGCCTTCATAATAGTCTACACAGTGATACAGAGTTTGGAATCCGTATTTTCCATATAACTTGGGAACATCTATCAATGGACATGAGACGATATGCCAATAATAGTGTAGAAGGCTTTCATAATGTAATACCAACCTCAGTTACAAATATACATCCTAGTATTTGGAAACTGATACCTCTCAAAGGAAATTTTAGTGAAAAAAAAAAAACAAGAGTGTAATGCTGAACAAGGAGATGAATCAACAAGCAAAAAAAAAGCAAAAAAAAATTAATACTGTGAGAGGTGAAATCGATTGGGCTCACTTGTGACAAGGAGTTTTCAAATGGAGCTGGGAGGACATTAAGGAGATGGGCCTCGGGTCACCTGGGTGGCTCAGCGGTTGAACATCTGCCTTTGGCTCAGTGTCTGATTCCAGATTCCTAGGATCAAGTCCCATATTGGGCTCCCTGCATGGAGCCTGCTTCTCCCTCTGCCTATGTCTCTGCCTCTCTGTGTGTGTCTCTCATGAGTAAAATCTTAAAAAAAAAAAAAAAAAAAGGAGATGGGCCTCATGCACATCCCCAACAGCGGAACTTTTGAACTGGGCTAAACCGTGAATATTCCAAGGAGTCAGCCTGGATGTCTACAACCTGCTACAGTAAGAGATTTTGCTTAGTGATAGCCTTAGCCACCAGTTACATTCAGTTAAGATTAGCTTTCTGCCATCAACACCAATAAAAAATTCTTTTGTAAGCAACATATATGTATTTGCTTTAAGAACCCTTGACTTTTGCTCCCTACTGAGACACTATTTGGGCTGCTACCCAAATCTGTGTGCCTAAATTGCAATTCTTTGATCCCAAATAAATTACCTTGATTAATTATTGCTTCCTGACAGTATTAGGTTGACAATACTATGAACAAAAGACTTTCAAGACAAGTGCTTAGGTATAATCCACAAATCAGTTATTTGTATAGTGTTGCCATGAATCTAAACATGTTTTAAATGTACTAAAATATTTTGTATTTGATGATCTTTTTAATTTTGTTGTTAATTTTTCATATGTTTTTTTGGTAATTTTATATTTTACAGCAAAATTGCCTTATGGCCAATTATTTATGTGGAAAAAATATTTGCAGAGAAAATGCTTTCAGCAAAGATACGGCAAAAATACTAGACATGTTTTGTAGCATTCCATCATATGGAATATTTCTATATCCATTTGCTCCTATAACTTAATCATACTATTATGTGAAAATGTTTTTTTTTTTCTTTCCTTCCTTTTACTCCACATTATGTCATGGTTAAACTCCTACGCACAATCAAGGTTTTTTTGTACAGCCAAAGGTCTTATAGTGAAAAAACATTGCTGTGATTTCTATCTCTGAGAAACCACAATCTGATATACTATTTAGAACACATGAGTGCTCTTTATGCTCTTTGGGCATGTTGGTATTGACCATATTTGGTCTCCCATTACTTGCCCCTTTGGTCCCTCTAACTCAGCACCTGCTCTCTTTTTTTCTTGTATTTTTTATTGAGCCTAACTTCATGTAAGTGTAACAAATTGTTTATTGACCTCAGATTTTGTTTTCATTTTTTTCTTTCGTTTTCTTAACCTCCTCTTTCCTCTCTCCCATCCTTCAATTTCAGGCTCTTCAGAAAAGTATAATCATAGACTTTAGTAGAAATTTCTTCATTTTACATTATCTCTTATACTTTTAGTAAGAACCTTCACACCCTGTGTGAAGAATGAAATTTCTTCATTTTATATTATCTCTTATACTTTTAGTAAGAACCCTGTGAAAATATGGATTGTCAGGAATCATCTGAGTAACTAGTGGAAACCTTTTGGGCTGTGGAGTATTCTTATGATCCTAATTTAAAAACACAAGACCTATTTGTATGTTTTACCTTATTGCTGGGCTATAAGCTTTACACATCACCTTACCACTACTGTGTCTCTCCAGAGACTCTGTACTAGCACCATAGTGGCATATTACTTTGCGGTTATACACAGCTTTACAATTACTACAGACATTGTCTCATTACAGGGCTAGCTGATGGTTAAGCCAAAATTAAAAGCCAAATTTCCAACTGGTTGCACTACACCCATCTACCCTATTCTAAATACATTGGCCTGAACGTATACATTAACATATTTGTCAAAACATATGTTTCAATCAGTCAACTTTAGATAGATTAATGAAATTGCCAATATTAGACAACCCTTTGACTAAGAGTCTCTCCTTGACCAAACTTTAGTCAGGCTCCTCTGAATCCCCTTCCCAATGAGGCCTCAATTTTTGGGCTTCTGTGTTTGTCTCTGCATTGTCCCATTTTAGCAGGAATCCTGCTGAATCAGTTTAGCCAGTATCATCCATCCTTGATATCTGACCACCCTCCATATCTGATTGGGCTCCTCATTCTCTACCATGCTTCAAGTGATATCTGACCACACTGGCCTGCCTTCAGATATTAGGTCAGTTTAGCTAATATCCTGCCCTTACCCCCTGAGGTTTCTTCTTAGTAATATTCTACCTGTTGACCACCGACCCTACTTGTTTGCTATCCATTCGCACTTTTCCTTGTGGCATTCAGAGCTGAGGCTAATCTCTCTCCCCTATTTCAAACCTCACCATAGAAATCTCTATACCTATCACAGCAATCCTCCTGAATAAAGTCTGACTTACCACCCTTTAACAACTGTCACTGAATAATTTTTTTCTTTCAATGCCTTTCACCTCTTCAATCTGATGTTAGGCATTACAGTAGGTCCAGTGGACTCAGTAATCATTGGGCACAAACTCTCAGGAAGCAATAGTCCA
Organism: Nyctereutes procyonoides; assembly: GCF_905146905.1. Classification (NCBI taxonomy): domain Eukaryota; kingdom Metazoa; phylum Chordata; class Mammalia; order Carnivora; family Canidae; genus Nyctereutes; species Nyctereutes procyonoides. The sequence goes on along the minus strand of NW_026575035.1, from coordinate 24,761,278 downwards.
TTTACCATACTGTTTTCTTTCCTCTTCCTTTCTACCTCCTTTCTTCTCTCTCTCTCCCTCCTTTCTTCTCATTTTTTTCCCTCTTTGTCCTTCTCCCTTTTCATCTCACCATGTTCCATGAAGAATGTGAGGTGAAAACCTTTGTTCTTGTTACAATGACATATTCAGATTTAAGTGTCCTGATGTACATACAGCATGAGTTACATGTGAATTTATGTACAGCATAAATATTATTTAGATAACCAATCTTAAATTTTCCATTCTTGGGAGGATATATAATTCTGCATAATTATGAATTTTAAGACACTTGGAAGATATCTTTTATATGCATCTTTTGGGATATTGACTTTTATTACATTAGGGGATAGATGAGTTTGAATTCCAATGATCACTTTTCTTTTTCCAATTGCTCTAATGACTGAGATTTGATAAAATGAATTTAGTTCCCAAGTGGCTTTATTGTAAATTTTTAAAGTAACATTTATAGATATTACCTAATATAATGTTGCTTTTTTTGTATTTTAGTGCACAGAATCTAATTCCAAAGGAGAAATTTGCTCTTTACCTCATGGACTATTGGGAATGAACTGTTTCATAGAGTTTGCCCAGTCTTGCCGGGATTATTTCTTTTTTTGGTGAGGTGAAGGAGAGGGAGAGATATAATCTTAAGCAGGCTTCATGCCTAGTGCAGTCTTTGATGTGGGGCTCAACCTCACAACCCTGAGATGACCTGAGATGAAATCAAGAATCAGGCGTTTAACCCACTGAGCCACCCAGGTACTCTAGGAACTATTTTAATACTTAAGTCTTTAAGGTAAGAGAGAGAGGAACACCTGGGTGGCTCAGTTGATTAAGATTAGTCCTTCCGCTCAGAGCACTACATTGAACTCCCTGCTCAACTGAGAGTCTGCTTCTCTGTCTCTCTCTGCTGCTTCCCTCCTTGTGCTCTCTGAAATAAATAAATAAAATCTTAAAAAAAAAAAAAAAAAAGAAAAAGAAAGAAAGAAAGATGAATCGCATACTGCATGTTTTTCAAAATAACACCAGGGGTCACTATAGGCTAGAAACGTTCAAATATGTTTAGACATGTGGAGTTAATGTTAATCACAGGATTTTTATCTGAATACTTGCTTATTGATGAGCTCATTTTAATCCTCGGTTTCATAACAGCTCATATTATCTTTAATTATAGTTCAATTGTCCAATTTCAACTCAACTGAAAAAAAAACTTCCTTTAGAATGTTTAGTAGTAAAAAAAAATGTTTAGTAGTGCTGCTACAATCAGATCAGTAATAACTAAATATTACTCTTCCAAGAAAGTTAGGAATTCCTTTTCTTCCATCAAAATTAGATATGATAACATAGTTCAGTAGGTAAAGCCAGATTTAAAATCAAGAAAGATGGATTCTTAAATTTGCTGCATGTAGCATAATCTTTTTGCCTAAATTTCCATTTGGTAGGAAGAGACAAAGTTAGAGGATTTCAAAAATTCTACCCATCTGGTAGTTTTGTGATGACACAATTAAACTTGAACATCTATTGCTTTCAGTATTCTAATAATATACAGAATGTTGCAGAATTTTCCTTATGTTCATAGAGGGCCATTTTGCTTAGGAGTAGGCTTGGGGAAAACTGAACTAGACCTGGGACTATTTTAGAGATTTAAATCCAATAAAGAGACAGTTCTAGGATTCATGACCAAAGAGGACAACATAAAATCTTTTCTTGAAAAGAGCCAAATCTCCACATAGCCTGACCCTAATGATTTCCTTCAGATCATATGTTCACACAGATCTCCATCTCCATTTAATAAATTATAATTCACTTACCATCCAGCATGTGGTTGCCCTCTATTCCCCAGCAACTCCTTGGAAACACCCAAGCCAATGGATGAAATGAAATGTGTCTCTACATCAAGGTCTTGAACCAAGGGCTTTAAGGGACTTCCTCAGGTTTCTTTCAGCCATGTCTTCAAGCTTTTCCAACTATCAGCCCTTCCTTAAGCCAGTCTTACTGCATGGAGTCTTTGCCTTCCGTAAATTGATAACCTCTTTAATTTTCCTGCTAATGCTCATTCCCTCAAAGTTTTTCTCCTCCTTTATTACCTTTTCCCAAAGCACTGATTCATGTGTTTGGTGAACACTCAGAGCAATTAGTCCACTAAGCTATATGCTGTGCCACCCACCTCACCACTCTTTCATTGTCTTGCACAATAATCTAGTTATTGTATGCAGGTAGTTATTATACACACGTATATTTTCATCTCCAGTAAAATTTTAAACTTCCATGAAAAGTGGCCAAGTCACATACTATAACACAGACCCTCAATCAACAGCCTAGCATAGAACAACTTTCAGTGGAAAGTAAATCTGGAGGACAGAATAAAACATAATTGTTTATTTTTACCTCATAGGACTTGTGGATTATTTATTATATCAATGACAAAACTTCCTACTTTTTGGCCACATCTAATTTACCTCAATGTTACTTAAAGTGGGTTATATACTTCTTTAGAATTAGATCTCATAAACCCCAAACACTTCTCAGTTTTTCAAATGCAAATGCTTAAATGAACAAAAAGGCTGTCTTAGTCTATATACATACATATATAAACACGTTTAACAATAAATGAAAGAGAATCACTATCAATCTTACAATGCAGTTTCCCTATCGATTTTTTAAAAAATGGGGGAGAGGAATTATTGGAAAACTAACAAATCATCCTTAAGAATTCTATTTAATTATGGGGAGTCCACAAATCAGAGGAACACCTAAAGCTGGTTTCATTCCACCTGGAGAAACAATTGCTTTTCTTCATTTCTCCTTTCAATAAGTGAGTATTTACTGAGCAATAACTGTATCTTGGGCGATTTTATAGTGCTTAGCCTTGAGCATTTTACAAAACCTCACTACTCTTTCCAGAAACAAAGCTATAACTTATTTGAACCTTTGTTTAACCATTTCATTACAGAATGGAATTCCACTGCAATTCCTACATGTGACACTTTTGGAAAAGTTACTGAGGATTCCAGAGACAAATTCCTATAGTTGGGAATTTAGTATAGGAGGAATGTGGAGAAATTCCTTTGTATCTGGTGTTGAAATCTTAGGGGCATTCACAATGATGCTCATCTGCCACAATTCTCATCAGGAATGAAGGATCACCTGTAAGCACTAAAGCCATAGAACTAGAAGATCAGTGTAAAGTGAAAACCACTTCTTTTTTCCTCAAAGATATTATTTATTTATTTGAGAGAGAGAGAAGCAGGCTCCATGCAGGGAGCCCGACGCAGGACTTGATCCCAGGTCTCCAGAATCACACCCCGGGCCAAAGGCAGGTGCCAAACCACTGAGCCAGCCAGGGATCCCCGCAAAAACCACTTCTGTGTCTCCTCTACTTTACACTGCTTCAACACTGCTTCACTCTAATACCAGGTGTATGAATTGTCTACACATCAAGCAATTCTGTGATAGCAGCTGAGTGTCTTACAATGTAACTCAATTATACCTAGAGGTGGCATCATATCCAATAGTTTAAAGATTTAGTCCTATAAGTTTGCTATTGCCCCAATTCTCCCTCCCATGCAACACAAATATACAAATGAATCTTACTAAAGACAAAGAGATGTATGATATTTTGAGACCCCATCTACTTTGGGAATTACATAATCAAGAGATATGCACCCCCATATTCATAGCATTATTTACAATTGCCAAAACAAAGAAATAGTCTGAGTATCCATACACAGATGAATGGATAAAGAATATGTCATATATGTAATAGAATATAGCCATAAAAAAAGAAGGAAATCCTGCCATTTGTGACAATATAGATGGACCTTGAGGGCATTATGCTAAGTGAAATAAATCAGACAGAAAAAGTTAAATACTGCATGGTACCACTTATTTGTAGAATATTAAAAAAAAAAAAAAGGTCAAACTCATAGAAACAGTAAAAAGAGGTTGCCAGGGATTGAGGTGGAGGAAATAGGGAGAGGTTGGTAAAAAGGTACAAACTTTTAGTTCTAAGATGAGATTATGGAAAGACCATTAGCTTTGTTTAAAACAACTTGGATATCTAAGTTTACTATTTCAACTGTAAATTTTTGAAATCCAGATACAGACCAGATATTTCAATAAAATCTAGGGCCTGAATGTAGATGTACTTTAAGCATAAAACATGGTGGATTTTGATGATTCAGTATGAAAGATATAAAATATCTGGATAAGATTTTTAAATATTAATTGTACATTGAAATATTATTTGAATATATTGTTAAAATATATTTAAAGAATTCGAGTGCCTGGGTGGTGCAGTCAGTTGGGTGTTTGACTCTTGTTTTCAGCTCAGGTCATGATCTTGGGGTTGAGATCATGAGATTCTCTCCCTCTCCCTTGCCTCTCCCCATTTGCATGCATTTGCACTAAGAAAAAAAGAAATTATATATATATATCATTAATATATAATATATGTAATATAATATATATAACTTCAGCTTTTTAATGTAGCTCCGAGACCACTTATAATTACATATGTGGTCAGCATCACATTTCCACTGACCAGTGCTGACCTAGAGCCATTTTTAGAGCTCATATGTTACATATTTTTTCCTATAGTTTTGGGTATCCTTGAACTAAATTTTAGCTACATTTTAATGTGAGGGTGTACAGCTTCAAGTTTTGGGGTTTCTTTTGGGATATAGAGCATATGTCTTATAATTTGACTTTCATTATTTTGGTTAGAACATCAAAAAAAAAAAAGCTGAATTCAAACAACTCCTTGTCTTGGTTAAAGGAGTTTGGGGTTTTCCATTTACAGCTCGTTGATTTGGTTGTCAGTAGATCTATTCAGGGTACATTGGAGTTTCCTCCAAAGTGTCAGAAGAGGACCATATGACGATCAAAGAGAAAATATCCACGAAGTGCACAGTACATGAGGATATGGCTTCCTGTATGTGTTCTTCAGTGATAAAAACCATACACACCTCAGTGATAAAAATCACATTGCTAAAAAAGTGCTAAATAATATCCTTTGGACAGATGTGATCACATATTTTCTATGTGGCTCTATTTTTTTTAAAGAGTATTTTTTAAAAGTGTTTCTATATGGAATTTTGTGCTATACAGTTTGACAATTACAGTGAATATTTAATATATAGTCTATTCATATTAGCAAACGAATTAGTCTGCTCATATCCATCAAAATTATGTGATGAATACCTTTGTCTCTATCTACCAGGTTTAGATTAAGTTGATACATTTCATTTTAACTTAATTTCTGAATAGGTAATATGTACATTTTGAAAAATCAAGAAATACAAAGTATTCAGTGAAAGTCTCTTTCATAGTCCTGTTCTCTATTCATCTGGTTCTCAACAACCCTCCAAAACATACATATTGATGACCACATACCCAATGTTATTTTAGGTGCATGTACACAGTTCCGTTAACATATACTGGTGAATCCTGATAGTCTTAAATGTCCTTTTCTACACAAAAGGTAGAATACTGAAAATACTTCTAAGCCCACTGCTTTTTCATTTAACATTATGTCTGAGATATTACCAAAATGTCCTCCAAAATGGAATTTGAACTTTTACCAGCAGCATATGAGTATTTACTTCCCCATTGATGCTTTCTAACTTTTCACTTTTGTTCATTTTTCCTTACAATATTACAACCAAGATATTAATGTTGATACAGTCAAGATACAAAACATTTCCATTACCACAAAGATCCTTCATTTTGCCCATGCCACTTGCCTCTCACTCAAACATCTCATTAGCTTTTGACGATTACTTATTTATCCTGTTTCTATAATTTTGTCATTTCAAGAATATTATATAAATGGAATCATGCAATATGTAATGTTTTGGACTGGTTTCTTTTTTAAGATTTTATTTATTTATTTGAAAGAGAGAGAGAACACAAGTAGGGGGAAAGGCAGAGGGAGATGGAGAAACAGGATCCCCACCGAGCAGGGACCCCAATGCAGGGCTTGATCCCAGGACCGTGGGATCATGACCTGAGCTGAAGGCAGGCGCTTAACCCAACTGAGCCATACATGCGTCCCCTGGATTGGTTTATTTCACCAGCATAATTCTCCGGCAATTCCTCTAGGTCATTGCATAGATAAATAGTATCATTTTTTTTTCTTTTTTTTAAGCTTTTATTTATTTATTCATGAGACACACACACATGCACACACACACACACACACACACACACAGAGAGACAGAGAGAGGCAGAGACACAGGCAGAGGGAGAAGCAGACTCCATACAGGAAGCCCGATGTGGGACTCGATCCCGAGACCCCAGGATCATGCCCTGAGCCAAAGGCAGACACTTGACTGCTGAGCCACCCAGGCATCCCAGCATCATTCTTTTTTAGTGCTGAGTAGCATTTCATGTACACAGTTTAGCCACTCACCCATGGAAGAGTATCTGGATTGATGCTAACTTTTGGCTATTACCATTAAAGTTTCTATAAAAACTCATGTATAGGGTATTGTGTGAACATAAATTTTCATATTTCTGGGGTAAATGTCCAGGAGTGCAATTGCTGGTCATATGGTAGTTGCATGTTTAGATTTCTGAGGAACTGCCAAAATGCTTTTCAGAGTGGCTTTGCCATTTTTTATGTTCCGATCAGTGACACGAGTGATACAGTTTCTCCAAATCTTCACCAGCATTTGATATTGTCACTATTTTTTTTAAGTTTAAACTAATAGATGTATAATAACATTCTTTTTTTTTATTGCATTTATTTATTTCGGAGAGAGAGGGAGAGAGAGAGAGAGGGAGAACAAGCATGAGCAGCAGGAGAGGCAGAGGAAGAAAAGACTCCCCGCTGAGCAGGGAGCTCAATTTGGAGCTCAATCACAGGACCCTGAGATCATGACCTGAGCCCCTGAGCTGAAGGCAGATGGTTTACCAACTGAACCACCCAGGTACCCCACCATGCCCCACCAAGTACTTGGCTTTAAAACAACTACTAGCATTCTTTTTTTTTTTTTTTAAGATTTTATTTATTTGTTTGAGAGAGAGAACACAAGCAAGGGGAGGAACAGAGGGAAAAGGAGAAGTAGATTCAGCAAGGAGCCTCATGCAAAGCTCTATCCCAGAACCCTGGGATCATGACTTGAGCCAAAGGCAGCCTCTTAACCAACTGAGCCATGCAGCTACCCCATCTTATTTTGGTTTTAACTTTCATTTCTCTAGTGGCTAATGGAGCTGAACATCTTTTCAGGTGCTTATTTGTCATCTGTATATCCTCTTTGGTAAAAAGTTTCTTTATGTCTTTTGTTCATTTTCTAATTTAATTTTCTGCTTACTGACAGAAAACAGGGTTTTGAAAGTATATATATATATATATATACATATATATATATATATATATCTCCTAGTAGGAGAGGGTTTTGAAAGTATATATATATATATATATATATATCTCCTAGTAGTAGTAGGCCTTTGTTGGACATGTGGTTTATAAATATTTTCTGAGATCCTTTCTTGTTTCAACGTGTTGTGAAATACATTTCTAATTTGTTAGACTGGAGATAAATTAGTGGGATTAAAGCCCAGATTACATATCATTATTAGTAGGTTTTTAGTGCATTTCCCACTCACTGGTTAACCATCTAAACTATGAAATTGGGTGTTATGACAGTATTTTATCTTTTGATATTTAATCAGTACCCGTTATTTAGTTAACATACTTGGTGACACTTAGATGTTTGCTTTTAAGTTTTTCTGAATAAAACCTTCCTGCTACCTGACACGTTTAAGGAATCTGGTGCTTTAAATTATGGTAACGACACAAAATATGCTGCATTCCTTATTTTACCTAACCTATGCAATCTCATGAAAGTTACTACAGTTGACCCCTGAACAACACAGGGTGCCTTGCTTATTGAAAATTCATGTATAATATTGACTTCTACAAAACTGAATTACTAATTGCCTACTCTTGATTGGATGCCTTACTGATATCATAAAATATCAATTAACATATATTTTGTATGTTACATGTATTATACTGTATTCTTATAATAAAGTAAGCTAGAGAAAAAAATGTGGTTAAGAAAATCATTCTGAAGAGAAACTACATTTATAGTACTTATTGTAAAAAAAATATTATAAACTCATGAACCCATATTGTTCAAGGATTAACTGTATTGTTACTTTATTTTATATATAAGTAAATCAAAGCTTAAAAATATTAGCTCAGGGGCACCCTGGGTGGGTCAGCGGTTTGGCACTGCCTTCGGCCCAGGGCCTGATCCTGGAGACCCGGATCAAGTCCTGCGTCGGGCTCCCTGCATGGAGCCTGCTTCTCCCTCTGCCTGTGTCTCTGCCTCTCTTTCTCTCTGTGTCTCTCATGAATAAATAAATAAAATCTTAAAAAAAAAAAAGAGAGAGAGACTCTGGATTTCTACTTTTGGCCATGATGGAATAAGAAGGATTGGGTTTGCCCTTACACCCAACCTAATAGAGCTTAAAAGTAATCCCCAAAAGGATCAAGTGGATTTCAGGTAAAACTGAAACCAAAAAATATTCAAGTAACATCAAAAACCAAGATCCAAAACATAAAACACAGTGTGGCATCTAATCACAGATTGCCAGGTATATAAACAAGCACTAAATCATGTCCCAATGCCAAGGAAAAAAAAATTAAGACAGATGGAGAAATGACACAGCTAATCCAATCAGCAGACAAAATGCTAAACATGTACTTCATATGCTCAAGAAGTTTAGAGAAAAGAATGAATTTGATGAAGATCACTGAAAATGATAAGAAGATCCAAATTAATCTACTGGATGTGAAAAATATAACATCTGAGATGAAAAAACTGTATGAGATTAACAGTAGATAAGACACCACAATACATCACAGAACACCACACTACATCACAGAAAAAAGAATTAAGAAATTGAAGACAAAGCAATCGAAAATATCCAAAATGAAACTTAGGGGAAATATTTCTTAAAAATGAATAGAGCACCATATTGTGGCCTAAAATACATCACATAATGAAGAGTCTCACAAAAGAGGAGGTGAGAATTCAAACAAAAAAATTGCTTGAAGAAATAATGGCTGAATATCACTTATCATGAAAACTACAAACCAACAGATTGAAGCTCAACAAACCCCAAGTAAAAGAAACAGGAAAATAAACCTAACCAAATACATGGCAAAAAGTAGAAGGTAAATTAATGCATAAAAAACGCTCATGGTTATTAGTCATTAGGGTGTTAAAAAAAAGAAATAACCGGTCCAAATAGAGTCACTTGTGCTAAGCCCCATCGTAGCAAACCGAGATTTAGTACCTAACATAACTGCAGTTTCAACCTCTCCCAGGAAAGTAATCTTTAACCAGTCGATCTGGAATTATGTAGACAGCACTAGTGACGTAATCTGCCCTGTAAACTCTGCCTTTCCCCAAAGGATGATCACTTTGCCTGAAACAACACATTCTTTGTCTTGTCCCCTTTCTGCCTATAAAAGCCTTCTATTTTGTACATCTCTTTGGAGTGACTTTCTATTTGCTAGATAGGATATTGCTCAATTCATTAATTATTGAATAAAGTTAATTTTATCTTCAAATTTACTTGAGTGTTTTTTTAACAAGAGACATGAAAATTAAAGTCTTGAGAAATCATACCAACTAAATGCTAAAATTAAAAAGACTTCCAATATAAAAAGTTGGCAAAACAACTGTAACTCTCATATAGTTCTGGTGGGAATATACAGTGGCCTAGCCACTTTGGAAAAAGTCTGATCATCTTTTATAAAATTAAATACTTACCATACTACTTAGTAGCCCCACTTAATTTAGTAGTCCCACTCTTGTATTTATTTGTATGTGAAATAAATTCCTATGTTCACATAACACCAGTACAGCAAATCCCTAAAGCAGCTTTACTCACAACAGTCAAAACCTAGAAACAACCCCAATGTCCTTCAATAGGTAAGTGAATAAGTAAATTACAGTATGGCTAGCCATTCAATGGATTTGTTAATTTAGACTAAACTATAGACTCAGGCAACAATGCAAAAGAATCTCCAAAGCATTATGCTAAGTGAAAGAAGTCAAACACTAAAGTACTCCCCTAGGCTCTACACAGAAGTTTGTATTCTGTAGGATCCCATTTAAATAAAATTCTATAAATGAATAGAGACAGAAAGCAGATCTATAGGATCCAGGGATGGAAGCAGGATACTGACTTCAAAGGGACCAAACTTTCTTGAGTGAAGGAAATATTTTATCTCATAATTTGGGTGGTAACTACACAACTGTTTAGATTGGCCAACATCAACTTAAGATTGGTGTGTTTTATTCTTTATAAATTCTAGGTAATCAAAGTGAGACTGAGGGAATAGTCTAGAAGCTATGATCAAAACAGTAAAATAGGAGAAATAGGCTAAAGTGGGAGTCTGAAATCTTTGATAAGCTCTACTTGCTCTTAAGGGTTAGTGAGATATTTAGGTTGAAATTGTGACAAGAACTGGTCTGTTTGCAAGGATGGAGCTGAGTTTAACTTTTATCTAACCTGAGCAAAGGAAGGGAGTAAATTCAATAAGACTTAGGTTGGAGACAGAAAAGGGAAAGGAAAGTGGGCTCTTGAGTCATTAAGAGAACTGCAAATAGATCATGACAATTAAGCACATTTTTAGAAGTAGATGCAAATACAAAGAACCAGAATGCTATGACAGAAAGCAGTAAATACTTGAACTGCTTGCTCATGGGGCACATTTCCATCAAAGTCACTTTTCTAAGTGTTCACAATCATTTGATCTAAAACATTTGTATTAAACTTTAAAAATAATTATATTCAAGATGAACATACTGCCCACACTCTAGCGGGTCAATGATTTAAGGATTAATTTAGTATCTCATTCCTTAGATAAAACCAGAAAGGACTCCTTTGGGGAACAGTTAGTAAGCTAAGAATAATTCTAAGACTTTTTGACAACTGTGCCTGACAACAGCTTATTTTAGAATAATCCCTCTCCATTGAACTCTTCTACGTGCTGCTTTGCAAAGAAGTTTCTAAATCAGACATGCTTGTTTATCTTTATGCCTATACATGCACAAATGTCAAAAAACTAAGAAATCCCATAGCACAAGTTAAAGCAACCTGAAGAAATTTCAAAAATTTTTAAGTGTGTATTCTAATCACAGGAAATTTATTTCATTTGTCAAAACTCGTATAATTTCTCCAGTGGAAAAAAAATACTTTAGTCCATTCCTACTAAAAGCTGTTCTTCTCTAAGAAGGAAAATTTAACTTTGCTCTACTTCAAGTTTGTGCGAGATAGAGCCATTAAGATTATTTTGAAAACATTTTTGGTTTTAATACACTTCTACAGAAAGCTCATTTAGCTTTCACATTCAAAAAATAGTTGTTTGAAAATTATCTAATTCACAGTTAAAGGATAAACTGCAAGGAACAATTTTTTTAAATTTTATATATATTTTAAAAATTCATTTGATTTAATATCAAATTAAATAGTCAAGAAACCAAACTATTTCCCTCTCTCCTTTTTTTCTTTACTAGAAAGAAATAAATTCAGTACTTTTTGTTAATATTTGAAATGCAAAGCAATTGGAAAAAATATCTCAGTAATATTTGAAAAATCTAATTTCACTCACCTTTTCTTGGTAGATGTAAAGAAGCAGAAGAAAGCAAATGCTATAGAAGTGATAGGGTACTTCTCTTTGGAGATTTATGTATATGACCCACCTCTTACTATCTAATGTAAATTTAAAAGACAAAGGAGCTTGTGGTCTTCAGGTAGGAGTTGCTTATTCCCCTGAGGAGATGGGATATAGATTTATCACTGGAGGCAGCCATACCTTGTAAAATTTTGTGAAAGGTTGTCATCAAGTTCTGTGCTAGAATAGACTAGATTTTTGCATTGACTCAATGAATAATTATTGCATCCCTCTTGTCCTCCAGCAATCAGTAGGCACTAGAAATGTAAGAACAAAATCCAGTCAGACCTGATCTTGTCCTTGAGTAATTTATTTTTGTAAAAAGGACTAATAAAGAAACTATCAGGGCACAATCACAATTCAGTAAAGTAAGAGCTACAATATGCCAATGCACTGGGTTACAGGAGGGATGCTCACTTTGAGGTAAAACAGAGGGTAGAGAGATGGGAGTCAGAGAAGGGTTTTAGAAAGGCAGGCTGTGGAGTACTTTATGAAATTTAAAGATTAGCTAAAATCTGGCCTAGAGGGAGGGAAAGCCCTCTTTCCTCTCCCCAGCCTAAGGGTCAGTGTTTGCAAAAACCCAAAGCTAGACAGAGAAAAAGGATAAAGTACCATTGGAATTGAGAGTTTTAAGATTAGAGGATGTAGAATATACAGCAGAAGGGAGACATAAGTTAAGACAAGATTGTTAATTTATGACAAACTAAAGGCTCTGAATTTGATAAAGAGAGCTATTGAAAGGTTTTTAATTAGTTGATGACATAATGAGATTGGTACTGTGGGAAGATCATGCCCCACCCTTCATCCTCCCAACAGCTTGGGGTAGAGAGACGCTAGAACTCAATGTTTACAAAATACAGGAATTCCAAGGTGAGGCCATGTGCATGTATGGCTAATATACAAAGGACAGGAAGGCTATCAAATTGTTCAACCCAAGTCTCGGCTAACGTGTGACTGGATAAATTGTCCATTTCACAATAAAGCCACTTAGAATGATGGCAGAATTGGGGAAGGAAGGGAAGACTATGCATCAAAGTCTAAGATTAATAACAATGACAATAGCTAGTAAGAGTTGAGCTATTAGTATGTGCCTGCCACAATGCTAAGAGTTTCATATAGTGGGATGCTTGGGTGGCTTTGGTTGAGCATCTGCTTTTGGCTCAGGACATAATCCTGGAGTCCTGGGATCAAGTCCCACATCAGGCTCTCTGTGTGGAGCCTGCTTGTCCCTCTGCCTCTCTCTGTGTGTGTCTCTCACTCATGAATAAGTAAATAAAATCTTAAAAAAAAAAAAGAATTTCATACAGATTATGTTATCTAATCCCCAAACACACCATGGAAGGTGAGGAGTGATCAAGAAATCTATGCTTGGCAGTAATACAGGAATATGGGTGGCTAGAAATTTAAGAGGGTTTGTTGAACATGGGAGCAGTTAATGATCTAGAAGGATTTTTAGGGTAGTGACATCACTGATAGAGAATGATGAGAGGGCCATGGAGGAAGTGATGTCCTCAGAAGAGAGGCAAAGATATAGAAGGGACTTTGAAAACCAGTTGTGGACAAGAACTTGTTTACCATAATGTAAAATTGCCAAAGGAGTAGGTTCAGACACAGAGTGGAAAAACTTGGGAACGTGAGAAACAGAAGAGATTTGAATTTAGGAAAAAGAAGTTATAAGGAATTGATCTAAAGGTTAGTGACATTAAATAACACAAATTCAACTGAATATATTGTAAAGAAATGGGTACTGATTGATGCATAAATTGAGCAGCATCCCATCCAGCTATAGCATTCTGTAGCTGTGAAGGACTACAAAAAGGGAAAGGTTTTAAGGGTAGAACAAGAAAGTCATAAATAGAAAAAAAAAAAAGATTATTTTGGATGAGGTCCTCTTTCTTTGGGGGAGGAAAGATCTTATTAGGTGGATGACCTCATCTCCCTTTGCAGAATGGAGGCATAAGTGACTCCATTTGGGACCTGTGGTGTTTTTTTTTGTTTTGTTTTTTTTTTTTTAAAGCAGACAACCACAGAAACAGATGACCTAGATATGTACCATAGAAACATAAGTAACACCCAGTAGCCCTGCTCAGTATTGAGCAAAACTGAATTATTATATATCCAGACAACCTTTGTGTGTTTAACAGCCAATTAATAAAATCTATGAATATATATAACATATATAATATATATTTATTTCACTTCATCCACAATATAAGGTAGATATTTTCATCTCCTTTTTATAGATGGGAAATGATTTGGAAAGGATAATCACTTGCACAAAGTTTTGACGTGGGAGGGATATAAGATTTGGATCCTGACACCACACTCTTTCTACCATAACTCACTGCCTTTCATAACACATATATTCATCATGGCTACTGTAAATATGGAATTATCCAACTGACAATCCCATGTCAGAATTTAGTGGGAGAAACATGAAGTGGACAGCAATAACAAAAATAACAACAAAAAACTACAATGAAACATTCCATATATGAATGAAGGCATATGGTATTTCTTTCTCTGACTTATTTCATCTGGAATTATATTCCTAGATCCAAATGCATATATGTCTAGGTTTCATTCCTTTTTATGGCTGAGCAATATGCTATATAATATGTGGCATTCTAATCTTTTGAGGAATCTCCATACTGTTTACCTCAGTGGCTGTACCAGTTTGCATTCCCACCAACTGTGCTTAGGAATTCCTTTTTCTCCACATCTTTGCCAACGCTTGTCATTTCTTCTGTTTTTTATGTTAGCCATTCTGACAAGTACACGATGTTATCTCATTTTGGTTTTGCTTTGCATTTGCCTGATGATAAGTGATAGTGATGTTGAGCATTTTTTTCATGTGTCTGTTGGCCATCTCTATGTCTTTAAAGAAATGTCTGTTCATGTCTTCTGCCCATTTTTAAACTGGATTATTGCGGGGGGTGGGGTTGGTGTTGGGTTGTATAAGTTCTTAATATATTTCAGGTATTTTTAATAGAGATTTTTATTTATTTTTTTGACAGAGAGAGAGAGAGCACAAGCAGGGGGAGTGGCAGGCAGAGGGAGAAGGAGAAGTAGGCTCCCCACAGAGCAAGGAGCCTGATGTAGGACTTGATCCCAGGACCCTGAGATCATGATCTGAGCTGAAGGCAGATACTTAATGGACGGAGCCACGCAGATGCCCTATTTTGGGTAATAACCACTTACCAGTTATATCATTTGCAAATATCTTCCCCCATTCAGTAAGTTGTCTTTTAGTTTTGTTGATTATTTTCCTTTGCTGTGCAGAGCTTTTTATTTTAATGTGGTCCAATAGTTTATTTTTGCTTTGTTTCCCTTGACTCAGGAGAGATATCTAAAAAAAAAAAAAAGTTGCTATAGCTGATGTCAGAGACATTACTGCCTTTGCTCTCGTTCAGGATTTTTCTGGTTTCAGGTCTCACATTTAGGTCATAATCCATTTCTAATTTATTTTTGAATGGTGTAAGAAAGTGGTCCTGTTTCATTCTTTTGCATGATTGTCCAGTTTTCCCAACACTATTTGTTGAACAGACTCTTTTCCATTGCATATTCTTGTCTCCATTCTCAAATATTACTTGGCCATATAGTCATGGGTTTGTTGCTGGGCTTTCTATCCTGGTCTGTTGATTTATGTGTCTATTTTTGTGCCAGCACCATACTATTTTGATTAATACAGCTTTGCAGCTAACTTGAAATCTGGAATTTTGCTGTCACCAGCTTTTCTTTTCTTTTTCAAGATTGTATTACTATCAATTACTTCCTTTATGTTAGTTAATAGCTGCTTTATGTATTTAGGTGCTCCCACGTTGAGTGCATAAATGTTTAAAATCATTATATCTTCTTGTTAGATTGTTCTTCTTATAATTATATTCTTCTTTGTCTCTTATTAGAGTCTTTGTTTTAAAGTCCATTTAGTCCAATATAAGTATTGTATCCCTGACTTTCTTTTCAATGCCACTTGCATGATAAATGTTTCTCCATCCCTTCATTCTCAACATGAATGTGTCTTTAAATCTGAAATATGTTTCTTGTAGGTAGCATATTGATGGATCTTGCTTTTTTTGTCCATTTCACCATCCTATGTCTTTTTCTTGGAGTTTTATACATTCAACGTAATTATCAATAGCTATGTACTGCCATTTTTGTTACTTGTTTTATGGTTATTTTGTAGTTCTTTTTATTTTCTGGATCTCTTCTCTTGTGGTTTGATGGCTTTCTTTAATGATATAATTGGATTCCTTTCTCTTTATTTATTGCATACCTATTACCAGTTTTTGAGTTGTAGTCACCATTAAGTTAGTATATAACATCTTATGCATATAGCAGTCTGCATAGTAAGGTGATGGTCACTTAAGTTTGAATCCATTATAAAAACACTAACAGAGGGCAGAGCAAGTTGGCAGAGGAGTAGGGTCCCCAAGTCACCTGTCCCCACCAATACCTAGGTAGCTTTCAAATCATCCTGAAAACCTAAGAATTCGGCCTGAGATTTAAAAAGAGAACAGCTGGAATGCTACACAGAGAAGAGCTTGTGCTTCTAACAAGTAAAACTCATTTTTAGCCACTCAGCACTGAGCAAAATGACTAGAAAGAAGAACTCACCACAAAAGGAAGAATCAGAAACAGTACTCTCTGCCACAGAGTTACAGAATTTGCATTACAATTTGATGTCAGAAAGTCAATTCAGAAGCACAATTATAAAGCTACTGGTGGCTCTAGTAAAAAGCATAAAGGATTCAAGAGACTTCATGACTGTGGAATTTAGATCTAATCAGGCCGAAATTAAAAATCAGTTAAATGAGATGCAATCCAAAGTGGAGGTCCTAACGATAAGGATTAATGAGGTAAAAGAAAGAGTGAGTGACATAGAAGACAACTGTGTGGCGAGGAAGGAAGCTGAGGACAAAAGAGAAAAACAATTAAAAGACCATGAGGAAAGGTTAAGGGAAATAAATGACAGCCTCAGAGGGAAAAATCTACGTTTAATTGGGTTTACAGAGGGCACTGAAAGGGACAGAGAACCAGAAAGTATATTTGAACAAATCATAGCTGAGAACTTCCCTAACTTGGGGAGGGAAACAGGCATTCCGATCCAGGAGATAGAGGGAGTTCCCCCTAAAACCAATAAAAACTCCTCAACACCTTGACATTTAAAGTGAAACTTGCAAATTCAAAGATAAAGAGAAAATCTTTAAAGCAGCAAGAGACCAGAGATTCCTAACTTATATGGGGAAAAATATTAGATTAACAGCAGACCTCTCCACAGAGACCTGGCAGGCCAGAAAGGGCTGGCAGGATATATTCAGGGTACTCAATGAGAAGAACATGCAGCCAAGAATACTCTATCCAGCAAGGCTCTCACTCAGAATAGGAGAGATAAAGAGCTTTCAAGATAGGCAGAAACTGAAAGAATATGTGACTACCAAACCAGCTTTGCAAGAAATATTAAGGGGGACTCTGTAAAAGAAAGAGGAAGCCCAAAGAAATAATCCACAAAAATAGGGACTGACTAGGTATAATGATGACACTAAATTCATATCTTTCAATAGTAACTCTTAACATGAATGGGCTGAATGATCCCATCAAAAGATGCAGGGTTTCAGACTGGAAAAAAAAAAAAACCCATCTATTTAGTGTCTACAAGAGACTCATATCAGATAAATTAAAGCTTATCCCAAAAACTGTAGTAAGAGATGAAGAGGGACACTAGATCATACTTAAAGGATCTATCCAACAAGAGGACCTAACAATAATCAATATTTATGCCCCTAATGTGGGAGCTGCCAAATATATCAATCAATTAATAACCAAAGTAAAGACATACTTAGATAATAATACACTTATACTGGGAGACTTTACCACAGCACCTTCTGCAAATGACAGATCTTCTAGGCACAACATCTCCAAAGAAACAAGAGCTTTAAATGATACACTGGACCAGATGGATTTCACAGATATTTACAGAACTTTACATCCAAAGCAACTGACTACACATTCTTCTCAAGCGCACGTGGAACTTTCTCCAGAATAGACTACATACTAGGTCACAAATCAGGTCTCAATTGATACCAAAAGATTGGGATTGTCCCCCGCATATTTTCAGACCATAATGCTTTGAAACTAGAACTCAGTCACAACAAGAAATTTGGAAGAAACTCAAACATGTGGAGGTTAAAGAGCATCCTGCTAAAAGATGAAAGGGTCAACCAGGAAATTAGAGAAGAATTAAAAAGATTCATGGGAACTAATGAGAATGAAGATACAACGTTTGAAATCTTTGGAATACAGCAAAAGCAGTCCTGAGAGGGAAATACATCACAATACAAGCATCCCTTAAAAAATTGGAAAAAACTCAAATTTGTAAGGTAACCTTGCACCTAAGGGAACTGGAGAAAGAACAGCAAACAAATCCTACACCCAGCAGAAGGATAGAGTTAATAAAGATTCAAGCAGAACTTAATGAAATAGAGACCAGAAGAACTGTAGAACAGATTAATAAAACCAGGAGTTGATTCTCTGAAAGAATTAATAAGATAGATAAACCATTAGCCAGCCTTATTAAAAACAAAAGAGAAATGACTCAAATTAATAAAATCACAAATGAAAAAGGAGAGATCACCACCAATACCAAGGAAATACAAACGATTTTAAAAACATATTATGAGCAGCTATATGCCAATAAATTAGGCAATCTGGAAAAAATGGACGCATTTTTGGAAAAACACAAACTACCAAAACTGGAACAGGAAGAAATAGAAAACCTGAGCAGGCCAATAATCTGGGAGAAAATTGAAGCAGTCATCAAAAACTTCCCCAAACACAAAAGTCCAGGGCCAGATGGCTTCCCAGGGTTATTCTATCAAACGTTTAAAGAAGAAACAATACCTATTCTACTAAAGCTATTCTGAAAGGTAGAAAGGGATGGAATACATCCAAACTTGTTCTCTGAGGCCAGCATCACCTAATTCCAAAACCAGACAAAGACCCCACCAAAAAGGAGAATTATAGATCAATATCCCTGATGAACACAGATGCAAATATTCTCAACTAGGTACTAGCCAATAGGATCCAAGAGTACATTAAGAAGATTATTCACAATGACCAAGTGGGATTTATCCCTGGGATGCAAGGCTGGTTCAACACCCGTAAAACAATCAATGTGATAGATCATATCAACAAAAGAAAAAACAAGAACCATATGATCCTCTCAATAGATACAGAGAAAGCATTTGACAGAATACATCATCTATTACTGATCAAAATTTTCAGAGTGTAGGGATAGAGGGAATATCCCTGAGCATCTTAAAAGCTGTCTATGAAAAGCCCACAGCAAGCCCATCATTCTCAATGGGGAAACACTGAGAGCCTTTCCCTAACAGGGAAGTCCACTCTCACCACTGCTGTTCAACATAGTACTAGAAGTCCTAACCTCAGTAATCAGGCAACAAAAAGAAATCAAAGACATTCAAATTGGCAAAGAAGTCAAACTCTCCCTCTTTACAGATGACATGATACTGTACCTAGAAAACCCAAAACACTCTACCCCAAGATTGTTAGAACTCATAAAGCAATTCAGCAGTGTGGCAGGATACAAAATCAATGACCAAAAATCAGTGGCATTTCTATACACTAGCAATGAGACTGAAGAAAGAGAAATTCAGGAGTCAATCCCATTTACAATTGCACCCAAAAGCATAAGATACCTAGGAATAAACCTAACCAAAGAGGTAAAGGATCTGTACCCTAAACACTACAGAACACTTCTGTAAGTAATTAAGGAAGACACAAAGAGATGGAAAAATATTCCATGCTCATGAATTGGAAGAATTAATATTGTGAAAATGTCAATACTACCCAGGGCGATTTACACATTCAATGCAATCCCTATCAAAATACCATGGACTTTCTTCAGAGAGTTGGAACAAATAATCTTAAGATTTGTGTGGAATCAGAAAAGACTCCAAATAGCCAGGGGAATATTGGAAGAGAAAAACAGAGCCGGAGGCATCACAATGCCAGATTTCAGGTTGTACTACAAAGCTGTGATCATCAAGACAGTGTGGTACTGGCAGAAAAATAGACACATAGATCAATGGAAGAGAATAGAGAATCCAGAAATGGGCCTCAACTCTATGGTCAGCTAATATTTGACAAAGCAGGAAAGACTATTCACTGGAAAAAAGACAGTCTCTTCAATAAATGGTGCTGGGAAAATTGGACAACGATATGCAGAAGAATGAAACTGGACCACTCTCTTGCACCATACACAAAGATAAACTCAAAATGGATGAAAGATCTAAATGTGAGACAAGAATCCATCAAAATCCTAGAGGAGAACACAGGCAACATCCTTTTTGAACTTGACCACAGCAACCTCTTGCAAGATAAATATATGAAGGCAAGGGAAACAAAAGAAAAATGAATTAGTGGGACTTATGATAAAAAGCTTCTGCACAACAAAAGAAACAGTCAACAAAACTAAAAAACAACCTACAGAATTGGAGAAGATATTTGCAAATGACCTATCAGATAAAGGGCTAGTTTCCAAGATCTATAAAGAACTTATTAAACTCAACACCAAAGAAACAAACAATCGAATCATGAAATGGGCAAAAGACATGAACAGAAATTTCACAAAGGAAGACAGAGACATGGCCAACAAGCACATGAGAAAATGCTCCGCATCACTTGCCATCAGGGAAATACAAATCAAAACCACAATGAGATACCACCTCACACCAGGGAGAATAGTGCAAATGAACAAGACAGGAAACAACAAATGTTGAAGAGGATGTGGAGAAAGGGGAACCCTCTTGCACTGTTGGTGGGAATGTGAACTGGTGCAGCCACTCTGGAAAACTGTGTGGAGGTTCCTCAAAGAATTAAAAATAGACCTGCCCTAGACCCAGCAATTGCACTGCTGGGGATTTACCCCAAAGATTCAGATGCAGTGAAACGCCAGGCACCTGCACCCGATGTTTCTAGCAGCAATGTCCACAGTAGCCAAACTGTGGAAGTGGCCTCGGTGTCCATTGAAAGATGAATGGATAAAGAAGATGTGGTTTATGTATACAATGGAATATTACTCAGCCATTAGAAATGATGAATACTCAACATTTGCTTGGTCATGGATGGAACTAGAGGGTATTATGCTGAGTGAAGTAAGTCAATCGGAGAAGGACAAACATTATATGGTCTCATTCATTTGGGAAATATAAAAAATAGTGAAAGGGAATAAAGGAGAGAAAATGAGTGGGGAAATATCAGTGAGGGTGACACAACATGCGAGACACCTAACTCTGGGAAACGAACAAGGAGTGGTGGAAAGGGTGGTGGGCGGGCGTTTGGGGTGACTACTTGATGGGCACTGATGGGGGCACTTGATGGGAGCACTGGGTGTTATGCTTATGTTGGCAAATTAAACTCCAATAAAAAAATACAAAAAAAGCACTAACATTTTTATTCCTCTATCTACCATGTTTCATGAATATGATGTTATACTTTATATCCTATTATTTTGTGAATTCCTTGATTTTTACCTGATTTTACTGCTTTTGTGCTTCCTATTTTTCTTACTCCTGTTCACGATCTTTCCTTTTCACTCAAAGAATCTCCTTTAACATTGCTTTTAAGGCTGGTTTAGTGGTGATGAATTCCTTTAATATTTTTTTATCTGGCGTACTCTATCTCTCTCTCTATTCTGAATGATAATTTTGCTGGATAGAGTATTCTTGGTTTGCAGTTTTTTTTTTCTTTTCAGCACTTGGAATATATCATGCCAGTCTTTTTGGGACTGCAAAGTTTCCTGAAAAATCAGCTCCTAGACTTATGGGTTTCCCCTGTATTCGGCTTTTTTTTTTTCTCTTGCTGCTTTTAAAATTCTCTTGTTGTTACTACTTTTTGCCATTTTAATTATTATGTGTTTTACATGGGTTGATTTTGGGGGAGCTCTCTGTGATCTTTGGATCTAAATTTCTGTTTCCTTCCCTAGATTAGGGAAGTTTTCACCTATTATTCTTAAAATAAATTTTCTGCCCCCTTTCCTCTATCTTCTTATGGAATCCCTATAATGTGAATGTTATTATGTTAGATGGTGTTGCTGAGTTCCTTTAACTTATTCTCATTTTTTGTAATTCTTTCTTATTTCCTCTGTTCAATTTGATGGCTTTCCATTACTTTGTCTTCTCAGCACAGGTCCCTATGCCTGGGGTACTTCTTGTAGGGTCTGCTCTGCTCCCTTCTCCATGCCTGTGGTGTCCCTCCCTCCCGTGGTTAATTTTGTGGTTAATATTGTGGGTCAGTTTGGGTTCAACTGCATCTCCTTCTTACCCTTTTCAATATTGCTTCTTCTTTATGATTAGCTGTGGAGAGCCTGTTCTGAGAGTCTTTGGGTTATTTTCTGGGTTATTTACACTGATGTGGGTATCATCTAAGTGTATCCATGGGACAAAGTGAGCTTGAGATCCTCCCACTTGGTCATTGACCCTGGAAGTTAATTTTTCTTTTTCGAAAATTAATTTACTTAAAATATTGTTCTGATATTTAGGAAGGCATATATTTTAATCCTAATGGTTATCTTTTGACTAGTAACTTTTGTACCATTCTCTGTCTCTCTTTTCTTTTTATTATTTAATTTGGTGAGTTTAAATGATATGCTTTGACTTCTACCTATTTCCTAGGCAATGATCAAAAACATTCTGTTTCCCCATTTCTCTTGTATCTGTTTTTTTTTTTTGCTTTGTTATTTCTGCTGTGTTAGAGCATTTAACATTTGCAAACTTTTTGTTTCATTACCCCACGTTTGTTAACTCTTAAAATTACTTTTGCTAAAGTTCGCAATTACCTTGGATAGAAACTTACTTAATATCCTATACATATTGCCTGATAGTTGATGGAGAGCTTGGTTGGATATAAGATCCCTGGGTCGTACTTTCTATTTTAGTTTCTTGAAAGTACTGTTGTGCTATTGCTGTTTGTTGCTATCTGAAAGTCTGTTGTCAACCCCAAAATTTCCCCGTCTTATTAGTCTTTCGGATTGGAAGAGAGAACTCTTCTTTATTTTAAAAGTCTTATAGTTCTATTCTGAAATGTCTGAGAGTCAATTGACACATTTTCCCCAGGTAAGTGATTTTTCCCTGGCCTTTCAGGTTGTAGATATAAGATTTCTTTTCTGTCAGGGAATTTTCTTGAATTATATATATATTTTTTAATTTTTATTTATTTATGATAGTCACAGAGAGATAGAGAGAGAGGCAGAGACATAGGCAGAGGGAGAAGCAGGTTCCATGCACCGGGAGCCTGACGTGGGATTCGATCCCGGGTCTCCAGGATCGCGCCCTGGGCCAAAGGCAGGCGCCAAACCACTGCGCCACCCAGGGATCCCCTGCACTTCCACTTTGGAAGATCATATATCAACTGATACATTCTTCCCACCAACTTTATGAAATAGGTTACATTATTACTTCATTTTATTGATACCAATGTATCTCATTTATTCATAAGATTTTGTTAAGTGAAGCCAGAAAAATGTTATTTTTGGTGGCAACTCTGGGAAAATATTGATCTTAGATTAGTACAGAAAATTGTTTTAAAAACAATACAAAATAATTGTATTATAAAGTTGGAATACAGAAAATATAAAATGTATTTGTTTTCACATTTCTGGAACTCAGTCTAAGCTATAGGGTATTCAGACTAATTTTAAAAATAAATTGTCTGTTAAAAGTTGTTCAGTGTTGAGTGACTGTACAAAAAGCCAGATGTCACATTTGTATTGGGCACTAGCCTCAAAGGAGACATTAGTTCACTTTGTCTCTTAATACTACAGGCCTTTGGCTATTTCCAAGCAACACACAATGTTTGGAAAATACGTGTTGAATTTAGACAGTCATTCACATGTTTTGTCTACGTACTGTCAAACACCCAGATGCCTGTAAGCAAAAATATATCTCAAGGAATTATGTTTTTATCTGTATATTTGGCATCATGTAGACTTAACTTGGCAGCCTCTCAAAAAAGCATGCCTTCTTTCAGAGTTTTATACTCTACATTTTTGTCACTTTACAGCAGCAGTTAATAAGACATGTCAGTCACTCCCCTGTTCTGGAATTACAATGAGCTGGAAGTGACACTGATCCGATGTAATATAAGATTCCCAGACATTTCAAGAGGCCAATGATAGCTAATACAATTCAATTTTTATTTCTGTCCTGTCATGGAGCTATGTATTTTTAAAGAGAAAAGCCTTAAAGAATATTCTTCACCCTACTTTGTAAAGAAAATCAAAATAGGTAGATGCGTCTTTTCCCATAAGAGTTATGGTCATGTTAGTAATTGAAATGATAACTAGCTCTAAAGTACTTAGATAGAATTAATTTAACCAATTTTAAAGATAGTATTATTTTCTAACTGTGGTGTTAGAAGAGGGAAATTGGTGTAGCCACCATTTGTTATTTTCTTCAAATTTATTTCAATTTTTTTTGAAAATTATCAATGCATGTAGATCCCTGTGGGCATTATATTCTTGTTGGTGCTACTTGCATACCAAGGAGTCTCAATGTGGTGGGGTATAAACACAAAATGCTTTTTATCTAATACATGTATCCCAAATGTGTAAAATTAAACCTATAAACCCACCTCTCCCACTGGGAAAGTGGCTCCTTAATACCACCTTGGCCATATTCCACACCTTACCAGATATTGGAATTGTCATTGTCAGAGATTGGAATACTCATTCCAGTAGGCATGATTAAATCCTCTGGTTTCTCTCTCTCTCTCTTTTTTTCTTCTAATTTTGAAGCCCCCTTCCCTCCTCCAGGGCAGACCAGAACAGTGGGTAATTTACTTCCTTTTTTGTTCTCTTAGGGAAGTGGAAAAGGGAGAGAAAAATGTTTAAAGAGATGCCCACAGGGGCAGGTCTCACCCTTCAATTTGGTTGGTGGTAACTGTGCTGAAATTCATTATCTGTGAATATAGTTGGGTTGTGTGATGAATCAACATGTCCCCATAGTGATATGCAATTCCCTGCAATTCTTCTGGCCTTGCAGACTTTCAATAGCTTTGTTCTGATTTCATAGGGACATCATGCTGAATTCTCTGATGTACCAGGTGGTCTTGGTAAGGCTATAGTTGCAAAATGTCTACTTTTCTGAGGCCAACTTTTAAAACTCCAGACACTTCAGGATCCATTCCATATCTCTTTGGAACTAAGAAGTGAGTGGCTGGCAGTTCTCTACCACCTTATATCTCATTTGTCTTTTCCATTGCTACAGTAGCCTAGAGGAAATTTCCCAAGTCAACAGTAAGCAGACATCCAAGGAGAGAACAGAATACTGGTTGTCCTTTTTTGTAAAAGCCTTCAGTTTTTACAATTGACTCCCTGAAGCCTCCCTCCCTCAGCAAAAGGGAGGGGAACCTCCTCTGAAGGAAAAGCGAGAATAGCACCTCTTCAGCAATAATGTGGTCCCTAATTTGTATCTCCCTTCCTGTATACCAAGGATGGCAGGAGGAGGTTATATGAGAGGGTGGTTGGCAGTGGAACCTATTCTCTGACTATCTCAGTAAGAACAGTGAGAAAATGACTGGTCTAGGCAGCAGCCTGAACTTAGAATGTGGGACCTTAGCAGCAATTCCATAGCAACGCCAGCACAAATTCCTGTTACATTAGTTAGCTTTATAGGGGCTACTTGTTATGGATCTGGGTTGCTCAAGCCCATGCATGCACAATATAAGGAATGTGCTTAGGTGGTCCAGCGCATCAGGTGTACTGCATCAAATCCTGTTCAGCACAAGGTGGTGCATAATGATTCATGATTTAGCAACACTTTATTTTCACTATGTACTCTTACACTGATGGAAAAATGACAAAAACTATTATGATTAATAATAGCACTATTCTCCCTATCAGTTCTAAGTGATTACACAGAAACTGAGGTATAAATAAATACATACTTCTGCAGAGAGGTATAATCATTTTCCTGAACTTTTAACTTTAACTTTCAGCATATACATAATCCTTGTAAAAGTACTGTGTTTGCAGAGCTGAAATTCTGTCCTCTGAAGGGCCAGTGTGTCATTCTGCGGCTGGCAGTTTGGAAAAACTTTCATAGCCTCAGGTTTGTTCTCTGCATCCATGACTTGGATAGACTTGGCATTAAGATTGTTGGAATTCCAGAGTTCTGCACTTCCTCAGCTGTGTAGGGAAAGCTGATAAGACGTCAGACATCAGAAAATAATTTGTCAAGTGAGAGAATGTTTTCTTCTATCTTCACTATCTAATTCACCATCTGTCTATACCAATGATATGTGTGAATTGACCCAGTCAGAAAATAAAAGTTTGCATATAAATTATTAATTTTTTTAAAACCACTTTTATTTACAAGTGTAGGAACCAAATTGTTTGAAGGTAACTTTTGCTTACTAAAAAACTTAGTCTCTCAAAATTTCAGGCTTTGTCATGTTTTGTTTTGCTTTTTAGTAAACTTTTTATTTTAGAATATATTTATAGAAAATATCTAGAAAAAAATGTGAAGGAGAACTCTCAAATATACCCCATAACTGGTTTCCCCTATTATTAACATTTTACATTGTATGGTGTATTTGTTACAGTTAATTAACCAATATTGAGACCTGACTTTTAACTAAAGTCCATATGTTAATTAGGCTTCCTTAGTTTTTGCCTAGTGACCCTTTTGTCTTCCAGGATGTCACATTACATTTAGTCATTATGTTTCCTTAGGCTCCTCTTGGTTGTGACAGTTTCTGAGACTTTCTTTGTTTTTCATGATACTTAGAATTTTAAGGAGTACTGGTGAGTTATTTTGTAGAATGTCCCTCTGTTGGATTTGTCTGATGTTTTTCTCTTGATTAGAATGGAATTATGTGTTTTAGGGGAGAAGACTACTGAGGTAAAATGCCATTTGTATCATATACATCAAGAATAATACCATCAGTGTGACTTATTGCTGTCAATGTTAATCTTGATCAATTGGCTGAGGTAGCAGGTCTCTCCACTGTAAAGTTACTCTATTCTCCCAATCCCTCTTTCATTAATTACTCTTTCATTCATAGTTTTGTAAGTCACTAGGCACAGTCTACACTTAAAGAATGGAGAGTTATGCTTTACCACCTTGAGGGAAGAGATCCATAGAAATTATTTGAAATTCTGCACAGGAGATTCATTTATTCTCCCTCTTTAAAAAATTCAGTCATTTATTTATATCAATATGAATATATGGATACTTATTTTTTCCTTTAGGTTATGATCCAACACTATCTCATGTATTTGTTGTTCAAATTGTTCCAGCTTTGGCCATTAAGAACCCTTTCAGGTGACTCCCATGTCAATTCTGTAGGCAAGATTAAAATGCTGGAGTGACAAGTTTATTTGAAGAATTTGAAGCAAGTGAGAAGCAAGGGGAAGAAGAAGGAGCACTTTAATGCACTTAGGGGAGGGTGCCTGTGGGTGGAAAGACATACCACCTGAATCTAGTGTGCAGGTGTTCATGTGTCCTGTCTGTCTCAATACCTTATCAGCCTTCCCCACTGGGGGTATAGTCATTAGGACCACACATAGGGCTCATGCAAGAGGCTTATGGACAAAAGGTACTGAGGCCCAATGACACACACTTGCTCTAGCAGAGAGACATGGTGATAAGTACTCCTGGGCACAGCTGTGGCTCCCCTATTAGCTCAATGGACAGCCATATGTTCTTCATGTTTCTTTGGTAGAGGACACATGAATTGAAAGGTGTTACAACTAGGTGTCTGATTTAAGATGTTCTGAACATTGAGCCTTTCCATCCTTTCCTATCTATGTCACATGCTCTACTTAACTGTTTAATATATATCTTGGGTTATGGATGTATTTACTATCTATGCTTAACTCATATCATGAGTTCATTTATCTATCTAATTTTTTTGTCCCTTCTATAGTAGAATTAAACATTTTCCTAAATACAAAATCACATAGACATTTTACATATTACATAGACAAAGAAAATATAGGTAGATTAGAAGACATAATTGCAACCAATGTCCCCTTTCGGGAAGTGGGATCTCAAGCGATATTGAATAGATAGATTGATCAAGAAGTTGAAAATACTGAAAATATCAGATGTGCTTCCAAAGGAGGATATGGTATTTGATTCAACGGCCATATGGGGGGGTCAATTTACTCTGAAGAGTTAAAGTTTTGTCCAGGAGAATCTCCTATTTTTCTTTCAAAAAAAATTTGCAAAAGACATTCCTCCAAGGAGCCCTGTAGATGGATGGAGCTGAGTACTGTCAGGAGGGTTGCTGGCTTCCTGTTGCTAAGGAATCTGAGCATTTTTCCATCTCTCTCTCTTTTTTAAAAAATTTATTTGAGAAAGAGAGAGAGCGCATGTGCACACACACTAGTGGTGAGGGTGGGGGGGGGGGCAGAGGGGCAAGCAATGCACTGAGTGCAGAGCCCCACTTGGGGCTTGATCCCAGCACCCTAAGATTAGAGGCTTAACTGACTGAGCCACCCAGGCACTCCTCCATCTTTCTTCTAAGAGAAATAATCTGACAAAGGCACAACCATCTCTATACTAAAGATGTTCTTGTCAATTGTTACAAACCCACTTAGCATCTTCTTGACATTCCTGATATAAAAAAAAAATACCAAATTCTTGTATGGTCAAAGTCATATGGAACCTTATTAAGAATTTGTCAGGTCTGTGCCATGGTACAAATGGGGCAAGCAGAGCCAACTTCATGGAGGAAATCATGTTAGAACCATGCCCTGAAAAATTTGATAGAATTTTAAAAAACAGAGAAGATAGAGAATAGCATGCTCGAAAAGGAAGTAGACTAAGCACAAGAGGAAGTCTGCTACATGAAACAGTATGGCTTTAACAAAAGTTCCTGTAATGAAGGCAGTAGAGTCCAGGCTAGAAGCTCAGCCCATAATGCTTAGTAAGACCAGAGGTTCCATAATTTTCTAGGAATTTTTTATTACCCAGACTTTATAACAGCACAAAATTACCCTGTTACTCATGGGTATAAGGGGAGCATGCGCATATTACCGTTTAAGGTGTGATTCAAACACCCTTGGGGAAGAGAAACTCTAGAGTTGGATGTGGGGGAGCAATGCTGCAAACCCAGAACAAAAGGTGTCAAGATTTTCTGATTGTCAGGGGCAGTTCTGGAAGCATCACCCATTCTGCCAAATCACCTATTCCTCACAACAATCCCTATCTTATGTATATAATATTAATGTCTCTGTTTTATAGATAGTGAAACTGACACCTGGAGAGGATGACTTATCTGCTAAAGGTCAAAAAGCCAGTAGGTCATGGAATTCCTTTGGATTTTAGACACACATCCTTGGGATGCCTGGGTGGCTCAGTGGTTGAGTGTCTGCCTTCGG
Source organism: Nyctereutes procyonoides (assembly GCF_905146905.1). NCBI lineage: Eukaryota > Metazoa > Chordata > Mammalia > Carnivora > Canidae > Nyctereutes > Nyctereutes procyonoides. Next base: position 24,732,152 of record NW_026575035.1, on the reverse strand, counting down.
TTCAGCGTATGATCCCGGAATCTTGGGATCGGTTCTCGCATTGGGCTTCCCGTAGGCAACCTGCTTCTTTCTCTGCCTCTCTCTGTGTCTCTCCTGTGGATAAATAAATAAATAAAATATTTTTTTAAAAAAAGCAGATGCACATCCTTAACTACGATTATATTCTTGCAATCTAATTTTAAACTTTTATCAAAATATTCTAGAAATGTTCACAGTATGAACACTAGGAATGCCCTAAATTGCAAATGGCACCTAAGCCTAGTAGCTACCAACTAAATGTTGAGTAAATGAGTGGCTGGACTGATGAATAAATTAATGAATGAGTGCAAGATGCTCCAACTGAAAAGGAAAATCCTCTTGGCTCTGAAAGGCTGAGAGCATTAGAGGACATAGGAGAGAAAAGGAAAAAGAAAAATTTTTATTTCACATTCCGGGGAAGCTATAGAGAAAGTATACTTGTTTTATTTATTTTAAGATTTTATTTATTATACATAGAGACACAGAAAGAGAGAGGCAGAGACACAGGCAGAGGGAGAAGCAGGCACCATGCAGGGAGCCTGACGCGGGACTCAATCCCCGGACTCCAGGATCCCACCCTGGGCTGCAGGGGGCGCTAAACCATAGCGCCACCGGGGCTGCCCTGTTTTAAAAATCTGTATAAAATCTAATGGAAGATCAGCAACATAGGCTTGTTGATTTTTTTTTGGTTTCTGGCATAAAAATAAATGTAAACATGTGTGGTCAGAAGCCAGAATCAGCTACAGAGGCTTTTGATCATTATTTTAGATTTTTCTTTTCCAGATTTAGGTTTTTCCTGGATGTCTATTTCTGGTAGTCTACAGAGTTGGAATTTATTAATGAAGTTTTCTGTTCTGCAGTCTTGAGCTTTTGAGAACATGTGTTTTGATGATGAGGAAGAGCTAGTTACAAGCCTGTGCCTCAACAGTAGTACTTAGTGACTATTCATGACAGAATTGTTAGCGAGGATGCAACAAGGAAGTTATTAAAATCAGAAGGTTGAAAGCTATCAGGAAAGGGGAGGAGGAGAAAGGGACACAACTGGGAAGGAATGTGTTTTCTTTTTTGTTTGTTTGTCTGTTTTTCAGAACCAACAGTTCCAGCCCAGGGACTGCTAAGTGTTTCAAATAAGAGCCCCTTGCAATGTATGTCTCACCTGATAACCTGTTATATGTACCAGTTAGAGCCAGATTGGAGCTAAGCACCTGCACAAAAGCCCCCTTCAATTGTCTAGAACTTACATTTCATTCATTATAATACCAGGATTTCCTCCTATGGGTGGAGTTTTCCACCATTTTTGGAACGCAGATGTATGAACTAGCATACTGACATGCTAGGCACACACAATTGAATCTAAGTGCCTAAGCAATAGAATATGTGTAAGTTTCTTAATGTATATTCATATTCCCTATCTCCATCCTCATATACACCACTGGATAAAAGTTTTTTTTTTTTTTTTTTTTTTTTTTACTAACCCCACAGGAGACAGCACTTTGAGAGCTATCTCACCATCTCTTTACTTATAACAAGCAATAAGAAATTTGTTGCTTTTAACATTTCCTTGGGGGTATGTTCAATTCAATGCACTCCAAGAAGTGAACCCCTTGAGTTCAGTTATAGAATTACTTTGAAAACACAGTAGATCATATTGATTGTATAAAGACCATTCGGGAAGATAATCACACTTAAATTAGTTCAACTGTCAATTCAGTCATGTGAACTCAGCTCAGAAATGGGGAAAATAGTAGAAAGAGTATCTTTATAATCTTTGCCTTTTGTGTAGCCCTTTTCAGTATTTGGCAAATATTTTTATGTCAACTATTCTTTTTCTTGTTCCACTAAATCTATAAACTCATTAGGGTTAACATGAAATTATAATAATCATGTTTTAAAAGTTTTTTGTGTGTTATGATGTTCTGACATCATAAAAATCTTGTAGGAACTGCTGGGATAGCCCATCTTGGAGCTAACCATTTTTTAGAGACAAAAGACACCCATAGAGTGTGCTTTTCATATGCAAACCAATCTATCCCCAGTCTATACTCCTAACCACTTCCCAAAGCCAATATTTTATCTAAATCTTTCCAGCTCCAGGTACCAGCCTACTGGAGACCACCTCATAGTCCAAAACCTGCCAGAATTATCCAAATGAGACAATCCTAAACTATTCACTCTGTTCTGTCTTGCCTTTCCTGCAGAAATCCCAATAAAGGATCTGGCCTAGGCTTTCTCCTCCCTCCACTTCTACTCCTGACCAGAACCTGGTGCTGCGCCTGTGGCCCTGTGTGGCATCAGCACACCCCCTTCTGTTGGGAAATGTAGGTAATAAATTCTTCTTTCAATGGCATTGACATCTTCATGGTGACAGTCACTTCCATAAGTTAAAATCACATGGGTACAAATGAGATAGGAATATCAGAGAGGGTGACAGAACGTGAGAGACTCCTAACTCTGGGAAACAAACAAGAGGTAGTAGAAGGGGAGGTAGGTGGGGGGATGGGGTGACTGGGTGATGGGCACCGAGGGGGGCATTTGATGGGATGAGCACTGTGTATTATACTATGTGTTGGCAAATCAAACTCCAATAAAAAATATACAAAAAATAAATAAATAAAGGTTTAGTGTCTCCAAAAAAAAAAAAAGAGAGAGAGAGAGAGAGAGAGAGAGATAGTAATGTGTTTGAGAAAGCTGTGGCACGCTAGCACGTAGAGCTTAGTGATTTTGCATAAAACAATAAATACATGCATCAATGTGTGTGTGTGTGTGTGTGTGTGTGTATGCTATGAAGCTAAGCTTACCCATATTTTATTTTAAAATTAGGAAGAGGGCAACCCAGGTGGCTCAGCGGTTTAGCGACGCCTTCAGCCCAAGGTGAGATCCTGGAGACCTGGGATCGAGTCCTACGTCAGGCTCCCTGCATAGAACCTGCTTCTCCCTCTGCCTGTGTCTCTGCCTCTCTCTCTCTGTGTCTCTCATAAAAAATAAAATCTTTAAAAAACTAAAATAAAATTAGGAAGAATTTAGCTATATTGTCAAAAAAGGAGAAAGAACAGAAAATACAAATAAATTTGACGTATAAAATTAGCATTTTTGAATAACACAATAGGAATAGCAGAGATTATTAAAACATAGTTGCACAGACCTTTAATACTTTCCAAGCTACTGTCAAAAGGCAAAAGAAACTAAATGTTATTGGTAAAGGTCAAACCTAGAATAGAAATTATAGAGAAAGAGAAGTTGTATTTGTGTTTTATTTTAGAAAGTTTTCTCATCAAAGAACCTCAAACCAATAGGAACTATAGCTTTGATATGAATATGTGAAACCACCCAACTACAGGAAAAAGGATTACTCGTATTTACTTCCCAGTTGGAAATTTCAGAGGGTGTCTGTTATGAGATTATTTATCATGGAATGCTTTTGTATGAGACTTTTAAATTGGACTAACACCACCCTAAGGCCATGTTTATTCACACAGAGATTACAAATGTTTTGAAATTCACCAGTCACATTATACCTAAAGTCAGGAGACCATGTATCCTGGCATAATTATTAATACATACCCCCCCTCACTTTCAAAAAGTGTGCCAATTTGGACAAAAAATTACAACAAATTGCACATTTGCCTATCTCACCTCTCTTATCCTTGGGCAGAACATTTTTAGCACATGATTAGTGGTGTATATGTATGCTGTTATAAAGTGTTTACCCTAAAAGACACATGATTGGTTCTCTAAATCACCACATAATGTAAACAGATTTTTAGTTAATTAAAAATTCTGGAATTTTGTGTTTGAAGTTTATATTAACACTGTAAGTTTAGGTATCACCAATGGTCACTGAACATTATTACCATCATCAAACCTGTTTTCTTGATTTAGTTGTAGATTGACTTCAGTGCCTTTGAGTTACAATCAGATTTCATTATTTGGAAAATGCGTTGGAGGTATCTGTGAGCCTTTAGACTTCTACAGGAATTCTCCTTTCCAAAAGCAACCACTGAAAGACTTTTGTGCTCTGATATGTACTGAAGGTGAATAAACTAGCTAAGACTTTTGATAAAACATTGTGTCCTCCCACACCTCGTGGATTTATTGAAAATAACTGATTTTAGGGGCACCTGAGTGGCTCAGTCAGTTAAATATCCCATTCTTGATCTCAGCTCAGGCCTTGATTTTAGGGTTGTGAGTTCAAGCCCCTTGGGGGGCTCCAAGCTGGGTGTGGAGTTTACTTGAAAAAAAAAAAGAAAAGAACTGTTTTTTGTCTTATTCAGAATATGTCTGGTTTTTAGTTTCATATTTGTTTTAAGCATTCCATACTTCAACCTCAAAATAACTTTCTAAAATCCATCAGATCATGACACCTTTAGCAGGTCTTGGAGTCCAGAATAAACCTGATCTCCCAGGCATGGCACAATCGCCTCAGGTTGTGTCTGTCCTTCCTCAGCCTCCTTTCCTGTTTCTCCATTCCTAGTTCTTTGCACCAGGAAAACTGACCTGGAGCAGTTGCCCAACATGGAAAATTTCAGGCTTCAGGATTTTGAGTCTTTACTATCATCTCTGAAACTCCAAAGTCATATAAGAGTTTATTTTTCTGGGAATTATTTGACTTAAAATTTTATTTGTTAATTTTCCTAATAAAGTGGAAAAAATCACTTCCTTTACTCCTTTCCTCTGACTTAGAGGCAATTTATTGTTATCCCATTTTCAATGTTGAGTTAAACAATGAAATTCGTTTTGAGCCTGTCCTTTGATGAATGAGCCTATCTCGTTGATACCCAGAAAGAAGACAGTAGATAGTGGCATCATCTTAGTAGAAGTGCACATTCTCAGGTTTTACTCCAGACCTGCTGAATCCAAACTTTTGGGGGTGAGACCCAGGAATCTGGATTTGAACAAGCTCCCCAGATGATTCTAATATGCATTAATATTGAAGAAACATCAGTTTCTAAAGCTCCAGAAATGTTTCTTAGAGTGTGGCTTTAGTTTCTATTTATTGGTCATCTACAAAGGTTTATCTACAAAGGCATATTGTGTGGTTGGAGGTTTCCTTTTTTTTTAATAAATTTATTTTTTATTGGTGTTCAATTTACCAACATACAGAATAACACCCAGTGCTCATCCCGTCAAGTGCCCCCCTCAGTGCCCGTCACCCAGTCACCCCCACACCCCACCTTCCTGCCCTTCCAACACCCCTAGTTCGTTTCCCAGAGTTAGGAGTCTTTATGTTCTGCCTCCCTTTCTGATATTTCCCACACATTTCTTCTCCCTCCTTATATTCCCTTTCACTATTATTTATATTCCCCAAATGGATGAGAACATATAATGTTTGTCCTTCTCCGATTGACTCACTTCACTCAGCATCATACCCTCCAGTTCCATCCACGTTGAAGCAAATGGTGGGTATTTGTTGTTTCTAATGGCTGAGTAATATTCCATTGTATACATAGACCACATCTTCTTTATCCATTCATCTTTCGATGGACACCGAGGCTCCTTCCACAGTTTGGCTATTGTGGACATGGCTGCTAGAAACATCGGGGTGCAGGTGTCCCGGCGTTTCATTGCATCTGTATCTTTGGGGTAAATCCCCAGCAGTGCAATTGCTGGGTCCTAGGGCAGGTCTATTTTTAACTCTTTGAGGAACCTCCACGCAGTTTTCCAGAGTGGCTGCACCAGTTCACATTCCCACCAACAGTGTAAGAGTGTTCCCTTTTCTCTGCATCCTCTCCAACATTTGTGGTTTCCTGCCTTGTTAATTTTCCCCATTCTCACTGGTGTGAGGTGGTATCTCATTGTGGTTTTGATTTGTATTTCCCTGATGGCAAGTGATGCAGAGCATTTTCTCATGTGCATGTTGGCCATGTCTATGTCTTCCTCTGTGAGATTTCTCTTCATGTCTTTTGCCCATTTCATGATTGGATTGTTTGTTTCTTTGGTGTTGAGTTTAATAAGTTCTTTATAGATTTTGGAAACTAGCCCTTTATCTGATAGGTCATTTGCAAATATCTTCTCCCATTCTGTAGGTTGTCTTTTAGTTTTGTTGACTGTATCCTTTGCTGCGTAAAAGCTTCTTATCTAGATGAAGTCCCAATAGTTCATTTTTGCTTTTGTTTCTTTTGCCTTCATGGATGTATCTTGCAAGAAGTTACTGTAGCTGAGTTCAAAAAGGGTGTTGCCTGTGTTCTCCTCTAGGATTTTGATGGAATCTTGTCTCACATTTAGATCTTTCATCCATTTTGAGTTTATCTTTGTGTATGGTGCAAGAGAGTGGTCTAGTTTCATTCTTCTGCATGTGGATGTCCAATTTTCCCAGCACCATTTATTGAAGAGACTGTCTTTCTTCCAGTGGATCGTCTTTCCTCCTTTATCGTATATTAGTTGACCATAAAGTTGAGGGTCCACTTCTGGGTTCTCTATTCTGTTCCATTGATCTATGTGTCTGTTTTTGTGCCAGTCCCACACTGTCTTGATGACCACAGCTTTGTAGTACAACCTGAAATCTGACATTGTGATGCCCCCAGATATGTTTTCTTTTTTAAAATTCCCCTGACTATTCGGGGTCTTTTCTGATTCCACACAAATCTTAAAATAATTTGTTCTAACTCTCTGAAGAAAGTCCATGGTATTTTGATAGGGATTGCATTAAACGTGTAAATTGCCCTGGGTAACATTGACATTTCCACAATATTAATTCTACCAATCCATGAGCATGCAAAATTTTTCCATCTCTTTGTGTCTTCCTCAATTTCTTTCAGAAGTGTTCTATAGTTTTTCAGGTATAGATCCTTTCCCTCTTTGGTTATGTTTATTCCTAGGTATCTTATGCTTTTGAGTGCTATTATAAATGGGATTGACTCCTGAATTTCTCTTTCTTCAGTCTCATTGTTAGTGTATAGAAATGCCATTGATTTCTGGGCATTGATTTTGTATCCTGCCACGCTACCAAATTGCTGTATGAGTTCTAGCAATCTTGGGGTGGAGGCTTTTGGGTTTTCTATGTAGAGTATCATGTCATCTGCAAAGAGGGAGAGTTTGACTTCTTCTTTGCCAATTTGAATGCCTTTGGAGGTTTCTGTGATTTGTCGTGTGTAACTAACCACCCTGACCTGCTCGTATGCAGGCAGACTAAAGAATGTGTGCTGCATAAGTGACCTCTGGAGCCCAGTTAGCTGACATTGCTGGCCTCCAGGTCAGAATTGGCCCTTCTGGTCTGGAGACCAAGAGCTATAGAATTTGCCTTGCCTCCCCTCTAGCTCTGGGCTGAGCTGGCCCCCCTGAATAGAATGTGGAAGAGGAGGCAAGCACGTAAGGCCCAGGCTCCTTGAAGATGTAAAGATATGATAACATAGAAATGTGGCTCACTCCAAACTGCATGTAGGCAAAAAATGTTTAACTTCAGACCCCATCATTTGCACTATAAATATGGCCCTCATGAGGATGATCAATTGGAGGTCTTACCTGAGGGGAGGATGTTCTGCCCAGGATTCTCAATCAGGACTCCAGCCTGGCTCTCTCTATGGGGCTTCCCCAGCTGATGAGGTTGGATGTTGTATCTGATTTGATGTAACTCTGTCTTATTCTTATTACTGCTTACTATCTCCCTCTTCTATGTGTAAATTTCCCTTTTCTTCTTTGCATTTCTATTAGATTTTTGTAATATCAATAAAGTGTTTTTTCTCCTTTGAAATCAAAAACACAACTGTTGTGAATCTTTTTTTTTTTTTTTTAGAATAAGAGGCCAACTACAGGTTAGGTAGAAACAATTACTTTATTATTACTGTTATTAAGATCACTTTAAAGTGAGAGCGAGAGAGAGAAAGAGGCAAGTCTGAGAAAGTAACGATTCTTGTCTCATAATTAAGGTTTTAAATAAATCAGTGTCATGTCTGATTCGAGGTGACCAAAATTTAAGACTTGAAATCTTGTTAATCAAAGTGTGGCCCTTGAATCAAATGCATGGGCATCACCTGAGAGTTGTGAAAAATACTGTATCTCACATTCCTCCCCAGGCTACTGGATCAGAATCTGCATTTTGACAAGATCCTTGAGTGGCTAGTGTGCAATTAAGGTTTGAGAGAAGAGCCAACTAGCCTACCACAGGCCCTTCATAATACACTAAGAAAACATATTTCATGAAAGTTGTAGCTGTTTACAGCCACTGCAAGAACTATGTCATATAAAGAGAGAGGAAATGTTAGTAAAGACTATATTTTAATAGTCTTACACATTCTCTGGAATATATTTTAAAAATTATGTAGCTTCTGAAGTACCCATTTTAAGCAATACTTCACTGTTTCCTATGGAGGGAATTTTAGGCTTTCTGACCGTTAAGGACGTGGAGGACTTGACAGGGTCTCAGGGAAAGCTCATGGTGCCCCATGGATGCATCATGAATGTTCAGGTGGTCATGCTGTTCCTCATGCCTAAAGGGTCCTTCTCTCCTTTTCTTGCCATTATCCTTCCTTGCCTTGGTAGAATTTCTTCCTCCTTCTACTCTAATTCTTGTAAAGACAGATGATCATAAGCTGCATGCCTGGGCTTCATGGCTTGGGTCCCTCATGGAATTGCTTTATATGAATTGTTTTGGATTTATGCACTTGACATACTTCCAGGGACATTATAAGAAAAAGCCCCATGAGGTTTGCTATTCTAAAGATGTAGCTGTATGTATCACTATTTTGCTAATGCTCTCTCCGTCAGTGGGACCCAAATACCTAGAGTGGCATAGGGTTCAGAGCAGGTCTCAGTACCAGCTGGAGATGAGGAAGCAGTGGGAATCTTGTGACACCCCTCTGTCAAACCAGCCAAATGAAGACTCTCCTGACCAGTGAACAGCTGGAATTGGTTTAAGCAACAGTGTATGGACACATGGACTCATCTGATCCGGGGAGCAACTTCGGTCCTTATTTTGTGTAGAGACAATGACCCACCCATTGCTGATATTATATGTAACTCTCGTTCTCACCTTCACTTCCACACTGACTTCTTCCCCTGAGGGATTGATGTGTCTTCCTTTACTAGTAAAGACTGATGTGTCTCCCTTTACTAGGTGACTGTATAAAAAAAAATCAATGCTTGCTCTATTGATCATTGTGGTGGTCTTTATCTCCTCTTTATTATGAGGGTATTTTATAGCAGAAACCACAGCTTTAATCTATATACTTTGTGTACCAACCTTAATGTTCCACAGGCCCATGGAGAGAGGGAGTCCTGCAATTCTTCCTGAGTGCTGTTCAGGGAAATCTTTCTGCTCTCTTTTGGGGAAATGATTTTCATTTCCAGTGATATATTCATATTATCAGTATTAAAAGGAAGGTGAATCGGAGCTTGTTATGTGCAGCACTATCCTGTGATTCACATAAATTAGTTAGTTCCTGCCATTCCATTGCATTACTGAATGATTTTTTTTTGTTTCTTCTGAATGATAGTTTTTTTTTTTTTTAAATCTTTTTTTAATTTTTTTTTTTTAATTTATTTACGATAGTCATACAGAGAGAGAGAGAGAGAGAGGCAGAGACACAGGCAGAGGGAGAAGCAGGCTCCATGCACCAGGAGCCTGACGTGGGATTCGATCCCGGGTCTCCAGGATCGCGCCCTGGGCCAAAGGCAGGCGCCAAACCGCTGCGCCACCCAGGGATCCCTGAATGATAGTTTTAAGTATAGAATTATCACATCTTCATTTGAGTTTGGGATCCAGGGCTTCAAGTGGTACAGCTTATGAGATCTGCTTTTAAGGTCAGGGAGCTTCTCCAGAGTTGGAAACATCTACCTGACCTGTTTTGGGTCTCAAACTACTCTTCAGAGGAAAGTGAATGCATAGCCCTTCCTGTAGATGAAGGAGATTTAGAAGGTGTCTTCCACTGTATTTATCAGACCACCTCAAACGTGGTTGAATTGGCCACAAACTGCATTTGCAAAGCTGGTAGCTCAGATAGAATCTCAGTTCTGTGAACTGCCAGGTATTTGGAAGGTAGCCACAGCCAGCAATGGTGGGTAAGCCTCTGCAGGTCAAGACAGCAATGGTGGGTAAGCCTCTGCAGGTCAATAGGAACAGTTAGCCTATCAGTCACATCTCTCCAGAACTCCGAGGGCTTTAGCATTGGCAAAGCAGACGGCCAAGTGGTGGCACTGTGGACAAGCAGGATCTTTAGCAAGGTGCACTGATGATTGTAGTTGCAGAGTCTACCTTTAGGGAAGCATCTGAATTCTGCTCTCCCTGTGGGCAGCAAGCAAGCTACCTGGAAGACCAACTTATGGACAAATACTGATAATATTTGTGGTAGGGTTGAGACATAAGTGGGATTCTTAGAAATGGGAAAGTACTTTGGACATTGGAGGACATATGATCTTAGCTTTAATCACAGACTGGTGAGGCATTTTGGTTACCAAGAGAAAGACCATGCTCTGAGCAATAATCACAATACAGAATGTCCCTAAGGAACAGACACAAAATTTCCTGGAAATGAAAAGTACCAATGTCATTGAATCATCCTAATGTAAAAGTTACTAGAACAGTCTCCCCTCCCCCCCCCTTTTTTTAAAGATTTATTTTATTTATTCATGAGAGACACAGAGAGAGACAAAGAGAGAGGCAGAGACACAAGCAGAGGGAGAAGCAGGCTCCCTGCAGGGAGCCTGACGTGGGAATCTATCCCCAGTCTCCAGGATCACGCCCTGGGCTGAAGGCAGCGCTAACCCGCTGAGCCACTCGGGCTGCCCAAGCAGTCTCCCTTTAAGAAAAAGATTTATACTTTACTTAAAGTGGAGCAAAATTTCTATTCTCTCTGAACAGAGCTGAAAAAGAGATCAGTCAAAATAAAGTATATATTTGAGTATATATTTTAGGGGATAGCTGTGTTCCAAAGTCCCTGTTCCAAACCACATGCAATAGCCAGATATCATGCACCTGTTCCTAGAAGGTTGTGACAAATAATTGGTTTTCATAATAAATCAGTCTGTCTCAAAGTTTGTTTTATAAAACCCTTAGGGTCAAGTAAATTTAGAAAACTTTGCCAGCTATGTCTTCTTAAATATTCATAATGCTTATGAACATATTTAATGGACATGAGAAATTAAATGATAAGCGATAAGCCTCTCAATTTTATTTAACCAATAATTTCCTAAAATTATTTGATCTTGAAGTGCTACTTTCACATACCACCCATGAAGAGTTTAAGTAGTTCTGCTCACTATGACATATAGCAATGCTTCTCTCTCTGTGTCTTTTGGTATTTGTCAGATCTCTTAATGCTGACATGAGGGAGGCCTTGAGCAATGTTCTTGGTGCATGATATTGAACATAATATTGCAAGATGTTTAGAACATGCAAGAAGAAGCTGAAGATGTGAATTGTTAGATCACTAGACTGTAGGATTCTGTGTTGCCATCTGGAACATAGACTGAACAAATGATCATCTGGTAAATAGGAAGCAGATGGAACTGAGTATCCTAATAGGCATATGAAAGAAGGACTGAAGCACTGGTGATCAAGAAGAAGATGAATAAAGTCCATAAGGTGTGAGGGAACAGAAAAGGCTAAAGGATACATGACTTTAAACAAAGAAGAAAATATCAGATCTAATGATCTTGGAGGGGGAGGAAGTTTAAGTGACAGGTGTTGCCAGATATTTATGGGTTGGTGAAATGGAGTTGAGATAAAGATTTTTGGAGATGAGGCAGCTGTGACATTTGCTAGGAGGGTGTTGAAGAACCAACAGAAACAAGGGTTGCATAATATAGGGTTAGAAGGTGCCTGTAATTCAAATGCTGAGATTCTTAAGGAATAACAGTCATGGTTTGTTTTATTTTGAAAAGTTTATGAGCACATTCTTAGTGCCCTGTTCATATTCCTCAGCACTTCCCATTTCATTGCCCAGAAGCTGCACACAGGGGCTCTGCCCAGGTCTAGTGCAGGCCAGAATTGCTGGGAAATTAGTAGTGGGAAACATTCCTCAACTGACAACTTAGCTTCCTTGCATCCTGGGTAGGATAACTCTGAGACATAGGTTTTATACTTTCGCCCACAATTTCCTTGAAGGATCAAACTCCAGTGACCTACACGGAAGTTATTTGCTGTCTTCCCTTTCTGGTGTTACTTCTTCCCTTCCTGGTATTACTTTTCCCCTTCCCTTTCAGTGTTTCCAGAACCTTCCAAATAAAGGTTTGTGTTTGAATCTTTGTCTCAGTCTACATGGGGGGCGGGGCAGGGGCAACCCAAATTCACTAACATTTTGTCATTTGGTCATCAGGATAACTCCAAAAGGGTGGTAAAATGTGGGAGAGCAAGACCTCACTGGGTAAGTGAAACAGTAAGAACAGGGACACATAAATGGCAACAGCTTTATGGATGTGGTAAAAGCCAATTATTCCTGTCATTGGTCCCTACTGAAAACAGTACATGCTGGAAGCAGCAATTGATGGTGGATAGATAGCCAGGCCTGCGAAGGTTAGTTTTCCCTTCCCCCACAGCCCAGTAGTTAATGCTTCTCTGAGACCCATACAGATAGTTCCCTGCTGCCCCTCACTTACCTGGTTTCTTGAATAGTTTTTCCTTCCTGGTTTCCACATATTTTACATTCTATGATAATAAAGCCAAGAGCCAACTCAGATTCGAGGCTGGCTACACTTCTTGGTGGTGTCTGGCAGTATAGCCGTGTTGGGTCTCTCTTTGTTCCAAGATATTGAACTCTGAATAATCATTTCGTCTACACGCCATGTGGCAAGTGGTGACTCAGACATGATGGAGTGAGGAGACTGACCTTCCAAGCCTGGTAAAGGAGAAGGATACCCAAATTTCATTCTGGTAAGGAACATGGCAGCCTTGGAATAGCCTGATATGCCTATAGCAAGGTCATTTTAGGCAGTGCACCCAAAGGCTTTTTTTCTTCTTGGCTTATTTTTTTCTGCATTTCCTTTTCTTTGAAAGCTATGTCTCTTTCCTCCACTGGCATGGGTGGCTGTCTTTCTTGTGAGGGAAAACAACACAGATTGCAATTGCTTTGTCTCCTAAAGGCAGCAGAATGTAAAGTCTCAGGTAAACAAATAACTAAGTTACTGATAGTTATTAGAACGCAATGCCCCTGGTACCCTAAAGAGGGAAGCTTAAATTTAAGCTCCTCCCCCTTCAGTGACCCCTTCTTTCCACTGCTTCTTTCTCTCACTCCTGAATCATCATCTTGTAACCATAATGCCTTATGTTTAAGCAAAGACTCTTAGGTCTCACCGCCCGCCCCCCTTCTAGCTTTCGGGAAGGATGACAAACAGAAGATAAAATATTGCAAACCTGCCCTGTAATAAGGGGAGGACATCAAGGTCCCAGACATGAAAGTCTACCCTTTCCAGTCTTTAAATAATTTAGGAAGAGCATAGCTGATAATGGGATTCAGAGCTCATTTACTAAGGGGATGATTGAAACCATTGGGCATGGTTATAAAATGACCACCTGGGATTGGAAGACTTTAGTTAAGACAGTTTTAACCATAGCCTAATTTATTGTTTGGTTAGAAGAATCATTAATGATGTATCTCTTTGAAAAATCTGGGGAATACAACTTCTGTAGGGTTTGATATGATCACTAGGTCTGGCTCTTATGCTGACCCTTATGTCCAGGCCCAATTACAGAGGCAAGTTTTTGTCAGACATTTCAGACAGCCATGAGAGCACAGAATAAGATCCCTAAAGTCAATGTACCTACTGGGTCCCTTGCCACAATCAGGCAAAAACTCAGAACCTTTCATTGACTTTATTAATAGGCTCAAAATGCTGTTGTAAGGCGAGTTGATAATCCCCCAAAACTAAGGATCTAGTACTACAATTGACCTATAAAATGGCCTTTAAGGGGAGAAATTGCAACAAGTGGCACTCTTAGTTCAAGAGCAACTAGAAACAGACCACTTAGAGCCCTTACATAGTCCCTGAAACACACTCATTTTTTGTATCCCTAAAATATCAGGAACATGAAGGCTCCTCCATGATCCCTTCCAAAAAAATACCCATGTAGCCCCTATGAGACCACTACAGCCAGGTCTTCCAAACCCAGCATCAATTCCCAAAGGTTATCACCTCATCATAATTGACTTAAAAATTGTTCCTTCACTATTCCTCTACAACAGGATGATAGGAAGAATTTTGCTTTACTCTTTGCCTGTATTAATTCAGAAGCCCCACTAAAAAGACACCCATGGAGGGTCCTTCCCCAAGGAATGGTCAACAGCTCCAGTATTTGTCAGGATTTACTGGACCATGCTCTACGGTCTACCCATACTACATTCCCTGAAGCTCTGATATGTCACTTTATAGATGATATTCTCTTGATACATCCAGATGCCATCACCTTGGCTAAAATATATGCCCATTCGGCAGATCATACCAACAGGGTAGGTTTACCCCTACCTATTCACCCCTAAAGGTACAAAAGATAAAGCCACGAAATATTTGGGCTATATTATTACTCAAAAACACATCCTACCACAGGGGGTCACTATTGCAATTAAGGAGACTATGACCCTCAACAACCTTCAAAAATTGCTAGGGAGTATTAATCGGCTTTGGCCCTCCATGGGCAGTCCCATTTATAGCCTACAGTATTTCTTTGACACCCTAACAGGGAACCCCAACTTATTTTCTCCTTGAATTTTCTTCCCACAAAGCAAAAATTAAAACAAATATCTAAATGGCTCAATATTTGTCACTTAGAACGAGTCATCCTTGGTAGTCTGATACATTTAATAATCTTAAACACACCTCATAGTGTCATAGGCCTCCTCTGTCAACTTCTCCCTCATATCAGGGTCCTTAGAATGGATATTTCAAGTTCATCACCCCCAAAAGAAATTATGTACTGAATTTTAACAATTGGTTTACTTAATTAAATGGGGCCGGCACCAATGTCAAACACTTACTGGGTGAGACCCAGATATAATTGTTCCAGGACTCAATATGACAAATTTTTAGGTGGCTCTCGACCAATCCAAAATCATTCAAATAGCATTAGCTGATTATTATGAAAACATTAATTTTTCTTTTCCATGAGACAAAATCTTGCTAGGTTTTCAACTCCTTCTTGCCCCTTTTACTGTCCTATCTGTCACTCCTTTTCCCTTTTCCTGATGTCTTAACACTCTTTGCCAATGGATAGGAAAAATTGGTAAGGGCTCAATCACACAGCTTAAGCAAAGTACTTAGAGACTTTTTTTTTTTTTAACTATACCCCACAGCTCCACTCAGCGGGTAAAACTGGGTGCTGTCACTGCAGCTCTTCAACATTTTCATGACCACCCTTTACATATTGTTGCTGTCTCTTCTTATGTAGTGGGTACTGTTTAGATCATTAAAATAGCCCTTACTCATAATAGTAATAATGAAATACTTTTTAATAGGTCTAAGCACCTCCAACATCTGATACAGACCAGGACAAAGTTAGTCTATATCACCCATATCACACCTTGTTCTGGGCTGCCAGGTCTTTGGTGGAAGGTAATAAAAAAGCTAACAAATAAAAATGTTTTCTACATTTTCTACATACAAAAAGCACTTTCTTCTCATCAGTTTTCCCACAAAGGTACCGAAGCTTTGGCCTTAACCTATTAAACACCTTTATGGCAGGCTTAAGAAATCATTAAAACCAGTCTTAACTGTTAGCCATACTCCAAGATTGCTCCCGAAGGAGGGGTTAATCCACAAGGATTAACATAAAATGAGATCTGGAAAATGGATGTCACCCATTATGAGCCCTTGGATGTCTTAAATACCTCCATGTCACTATTGATACTTTCTCTGGCCTACTCCATGTGACAGCCCAATCAGGAGAAGCAAATAAACATGGTAAATACACACTAACTGCAATAAACACCATGGGCCTTCCTGAACAGATTAAAACTGACAATGGTCCTGCTTATACCTCCAAGGGCCTTGCAATCTTTTTCAAAACATTAAACACATAACTGGCATCTCATATAACCTAACTGGACAAGCCATTGTTGAATGGGCCAACAGCCTTATAAAAGCACAACTACATAAACAAAAAGGGGGAATATGGAGAGATATACCTCCCCTCAGGAACAACTTTACAAAGCCCTATTTACTCTAAATTTTAAAAATTGCAATGTATCAGGTCTTACAGGCATAGAATGATATTTTATTCTGGTACAAAAAAGGCCCACGCTTCTAGTCCTCTATCTGCATGTCCTTCAAGGACCTCAATGGCAGGGGCCAGTAGCATTGTTAACATAGGGAAGAGGGTATGCTTCTGTGTTGTCTCCTTCAGGATCCTTTTGGATCCTGGCAAAAGCTGTATGACCCTACCATGGGCTGGCATCTACAGGGATCAAACCCAGTTCCAGAACTTTAGCAGCTTGCAGCCCAGTTGCCCCCCAGGATGATGACAAAGAAAAGGAGGATGCAATCCCTTACCTCCATGATTTACTGCCTTTGAGCCAACATGGGGTGACCTGAAAACACTCACCACACAAACAGAAAAAACCTTAGAAATCAGGGGAACACCTAAGACCCTTGAAAATTTACTCCTTTTCATTTTTCACACATAACCATTAACTCCAAAGCTCCCAAGGTATCCGTGCTATTCATGTTATGGGGATTCCTTGACTTCTTCCCTATCTCCATGGGAAGTCACATCTATTGGACACATATCTTAAACCCTCTAGTCTTTGACCTTCTTTACTGGGGGATCCTGAACCCCCCACTTCCATCAATAACACCACTTACATAGAAGGTAACTGGCTTCCCCATCTGGCTGCCTTCAGGACTATGGAAAATTCTGCAGCAAACTTGGGTATCATAGTGGATGGCATAGACTCACTCATAATTGGTTCTTTCTTACTGAAGAGCTATCTGTCTGTTCTGTAGCGCACACTACCCTGCATATTACATTTTCAACTGCAGTGGTATATGCATCACATCTTCACAGGGATGAATTGTATAAGGATTATAAAGTATCAGATATTCATCAGGACTGCCAGGGTAGGTGGTAAAATCAAATTGGGAAAAAATTATTCTGAACCTAACATTTCTGTATGTTCCCACCCTTGAGTACAAATTGGAGAAGGCCTAGATTTGGCTGGGGCTCCCGTAGATCAAAAACTTCACTGAAAATCCACTATTTGAGGGATGAATGCTAGACAATTGGGGCATAATGGGTCTCCTGGCTCAAAACTCTAGCATCACATGCTGTTATAGCCTCCCTTATAGCTATCCTGGACAATCTATATCTTGAAACTGGGTCTGGCAGAGCCCCAGCTATGTATGCACCAGCACTCTCACTGGTCATGATTGAAAAAATACATCTGGCACCTGGCAATTGTCTTTTTTCCTTGCAAAGTGCATCAAGGAGAATACTAAGGTCTAGGAGTAAGAAGATAACTTGGGTTGCCAATGATACCACTGAACAGGTTATGGTTTACACCTCTCACCCCTACATACTTGCTATGTTCTCCTGTGAGCCTTCTATCTCTCAAATTCCTCATCTTCTCGTTATCCCTCGATAAAAAACTTTAACATTAGCTGCCAATTTCACATGGCTCACTCCCTGTATTATACATTTAAATATAACTCAACTAAACATCACTCCTATTTTTGTGCTTTAACAGAGGGCTGAGGCATGGATCCCAATCAACTTAACTAGGGTTTGGGTTGGAGATTCTGCCTTAGAACAACGTGTTAATACTCTATGTTAGGAACAGAAGATTTCTCAGGCACCTCATAGCATCCATTATAGCTGTCACTGCCATGGTGACTACAGCAGCTACAGCTGTAGTCGCTCTTTCCCATTCTATTCAAACAGCCCATCGTATGAACACTTATCTACAAAATGCAACCTCTGACTTAATCACTCAGACCACTCAGACCACAGTTGATCAGGAAATCCTACAGCACTTTAATGTGTTAAAAGCAGTGGTCTCTTGGCTAGGAGAGCATCAACAAGCCCTTTGGACTCACAGCCGTCTCAGCTGTGACATGGGATATTGTTCCATGTGTATCACTCCTATCCCTTTTAATAGTTCCAATTCTTGGGAGGATGTTCAAAGGCTTCTTCAGGGAGCTTTCACTCCCCCCTGGGTCAAGATAGTCTCAGTCTTCAAAGTTGATTACATAGGCAAATAATTAAATTACATGAAGAGGCACAAAATGCTATGCTTGACCACCTTAATGATTTAGCTCATTGGCTCAACTCTCAAAACTAATTTTCAAGACTAAACCTCCAAATATGGATTCTCATAGGTCTTGGTATGCTATTTCTTTTATATTTTCTTGCAGTGTTAAAGTCCCTTTGCTACCTGTTTCATAAAACTCTTCCTGCTAAAGCCATGATGATGCTCTTGCGACAGTCTATCAGCTGATTCTCAAACTGCCACCCTGTAACCTCCCCCTGAAGTTCAAATTATATAAACAGAAAAGGGGGAGATGTGGGAGAGTAAAATCTCAGCGAGGAAAAGAAACAAGAACAGGGACACACAAATGGCAACAGCTTTATGGGTATGGCAAAAAACAATTATTCCTGCCATCGGTCCATACTGAAAACAGTACATGAATGATGGTGGATAAATAGGCAAGCCCACTGAAGTCAGTCCTCCTGTCCTCAGCAGCTCCCTAGTTAATGCTCCTCTGAGATCCATGCAGATAGTCACTCCTCACTGATTGGTTTCTTGAGTTGTTTTTCCTTCCTTGTTCCTACCTGCCGAGAGCCAACTCAGACTCAAGGCTTCACCTCAATGCCTACACTTCTTGGTGATGCCTCATGGTGTAGCCCCTTGGGGCCTCTTTGTTCCAAGATATTGGACTCTGAGTAATATCATTCGTCTCTCATCGGAACATACCATGTGACAGCAAAAGAATATCATTTCCTTTTTAAAAAAGGATACAGAGGCTATGCACTTTTCAGAGCCACCCACATAGTAAGAAGCTAAACTAGTCTCTGGTTGAACTAGTCTTGTGACTTCAGGCTCTATGTTCTTTCCTTATGTCTTGAATCCCTATACTAAATCCCTATAATCAAGATATGTTCTTGTCCACAAGGTTGGTCGATCACAGCAAGGAGGATGGAGACAGGAAAATATAAATGGATGTGTAAATACCAATAGAAAAAGTCATGGGACTATGACACAGGAACAATGGCCTAAGGTCACAAATGGATAGGGAATTATAAGGGAGTAAACTGTAATGCAAACAATTGCCCAAAATAAGGGATGGCCCAACAGCACAGGACTGTTGAAAATCATGTTTCAGTTAGGTGATAAGTCAAGAGGAAAATGACCAAAGGTAGAGTGGCAAGTTCATTCACCATAGAAAGTAGATTTGATAGGAAAAAAAGAATAGATTGGGCTCTAAAGGGAAGATGTGTACTGGGTCAGAATGCTAGATGCTGTCATTCTATTTGCTGTAGCCTGATTGGAAGCTTCCTGGGCATTGGGAGAGAAGAGAAGGCTTCCTCCAGAGTCTCACAGAGAGTTTCTGCATTTACAGTGAAAAATATCTTTGGAAGACCAGACTGGGGAGAAGTTTGGAATCTTTTGAGACATGCTCATGGTCATTAATAAGATAACATTTTAACATTATAGAATTATAGAAAATGGCATTATAGAGTTGAAAAGATTACAATAGAGGTTTAATCTTCATTTTAATTATTCTATTCCCTTTCTTTTTCTTATCTGACTCTCTCCCCATCCATTTCTGTTCACCTAAGAATCCTGATCCTGATAGCACTTGGCTGTTGGCATTCAAACAATTTAGTTCCTTCTAATGAGTGCCGTCATAGGCTAGCAGACACCCAGTCTTCTAACCACACAGAAATCCCACTGTGCTTTATAAGATGATGAAGTAAATGTGTACTTATAAAACACTATTTCCACAAATTACCATTGAAATAACATCTATATTGCCTGAATTAACCACATTAAGACAAACTTTCCCCTTACTTGTACCCCATTTTTAAAAAAATGAGATTAGAGTAACTGAGATCAATGGGATTAACTAGAAGGGTATTTGTGGAATCAAGCCTGGATTTCTTTATTCGTTTTTCCCCTGACTAATTGTGACATCCTAAGCAAGCCATATAATAGTCTCATTAGAAGACCCCGTTGAGAAAAGCAGGAGTAGGGAACCATCTGGTGTGTAAAGTACCTGCTGGTTGAAAAAGTTATGGGGCTAAAAATAATCTCAATATGATAGCTGTTTTGAAATTAGGCATCTGCGCAAACAAGCTGATTATTGACCACCCAGGAGAATGCTATTTTTCCTGTACAGAGTTCAGACATGATAAATAGCCCTGTAAAAACCACTGCTCTGGTTTGGGGGTGGAGAATTGATAGTGTAGGTTTCAAAATGACCGTTAAGATGGAGGCATGATCAATAATCATCATGATGCTTCTGAACAGATTTGAGTCGAGTACAGAGCACATGGGGAGGAAAATGAACTAGAAACATAGAGAGGGGTATCTGGCTGAGAACATGATGACAATGCCAAATATAGCCCAGGATTTAGAAGATGTAGACAACCCCAGATGAATGTTAATAATAATAATATAATGCTATATTAATTCTAAACTTTTAAGGAGTATAAAAAACCTTTTAGGTTCATATTTTCCATTATTTATTATGGAAATATACAGAAAAGTTTCATTTTACATTATAAACCTATGTAGCCATAACCTAGATTTTCCCATTAACATTTTATTATACTGGCTTTATTAACTATCTATCAATCTGTCTGTTCATCCTTCTGTCATCCATCAACCCATTTTATGAGTTGATGCATTACAAAGTCAGTGCAGACAGTACTATAATTCCCCTGAACTCAATATTGTTTACAGTTATTTTTAAAATTATTTTTACACATAATGAAATGAGCAAACCTTTAAGTTTAGTTTTCTGTGAGTTTTGACAAATCCATACACCTATGTGTCCCACACCTGTGTCAAGATATAGAACATCTCCTTCACCTAAGGAAGTTCCCTCACTCTTGTTTCCAGGCAATCTTTGTTCCTACGCATGCAGAGGCAGTCACTATGCTCATTTCTACTTCCAGGTTAGTTTTTCCTGTTACAGACCTTCATATAAATGGAATCATACAATATGTACTCTTTCATGTTAGGCTTTTATTCAGCAGAATGCTTTTGAGATTGCCTTCAAATTGCTGCATGTATTAGTAATTTGTTCCTTGTTTATTGTGGATTAGTGTTCCATTTTATGAATATACCATAACTTGGTTATCCATTATTCTATTGATGGATACTTGACTGTTTCCAGTTTTTGGTTATCATTAATAAAGCTACTATGAACATTCTTATGTTTTGTGGATATGCATTTTAATTTTTCTTGAGTAGTAGGTAGGAGTAGAATTGCTAGGGTAGGTATATATTTATTTTTCAAAGGAACTATAAAGTCATTTTAGAAAATGGTTAATTGACTTCACACTTTTCACCAATAATGTATGAGCTCCAGTTGCTCTACCTCCTTGCTAGCACTTGGTACTGTGGTATGTAGTAATATCTTAGTGTGGTCTTGATTTGCATATTATTAATGACTAATGATACTGGGTTATTTTTTTAAAGATTTTATTTATTTATTCATGATAGACACAGAGAAAGGGAAAAAGAAAGAGAGAGAGAGAGGCAGAGACACAGGCAGAGGGAGAAGCAGGCTCCAGGCAGGGAGCCCGAGGAGGGGGACTGGATCTTGAGACTCCAGGATCATGCCCTGGGCCAAAGGCAGGCACTAAACTGCTGAGCCACCCAGGCATCCCCGATACTGGGTAGTTTTTAATGAGATATTTGACAATTGATATATCTTCTTGCATGAAGTATCTGTTCCATTCTTTTGTCCATTTTTTTCATTGGGTTGGTTGTTTTTAATTCTTAAGTTGTTGGGGGTCTTTACTTATCCTGAGTGCAAGTCCTGTGATATATGTGTCTCCAAGCTTGTGGCTTGCTTATTAATTTTCTTAGAGGTGTCTTTTAATAAAAAAATTTAAATTATGTTTAAGTCCAATTTCTCAGTTTTCTCTTTTAAAGTTTCTTTTGCTTTTAATGATTTTTTTATTGTTTTGTGTATATTTTTCTAACAAATCCCAAGCTACTCTCAAGTCACAAAGGTATTCTCTTACATTTCCTCTTGAAAGTTTTATGGCTTGAATTTTTACATTTAGGTATATGATCCATCTCAAGTTAATTTTTGTGTACTGTGTGAGGTAAGACCCAAGCCTTTTTTTTTTCTTTTTTCTACGTGGATATCCAGTTCTGGCACCATTTGATGAAGAGACCATCTTTTCCCAATTTCATTTCTTTGTCTTCATTGCTGAAAATCAAATAATCCTATAAGCTTGGGCCTATTTTTCTTCTCCGTATGATCCCTGTGAGTATCATACTGTTTTGAAAACTGAAGATTTTTGTTATGTCTTGAAGTCAGGTGGTGTAAATTCTCCAACTTTAGTCTTCTTAGGATTGCTTTGCATATTCTAGGTCCTTTGTATTTCCGTACAATTTAAGGTCAATTCCAACAAAGACCACTTGGGATTACAATTGGACTTGTATTGAATCCAATTTATTTATTTTTTTTATTTTTTTGAATCTCATTTATTTTTGAATGCAGAAAATGTTGGTGGATTATTTCAGTATTTGATTTTATTCTGATCGCACTTTTAACAGGAATAAAGAGAAAATACAATATAAGATAAAGATAGATCAAAGTGATTAAATAATTGTAAACCAGGAACAAGGAAATAGTATAGGAAAAAGAAAAGAGTGTCTATAAGGAGCATATTTCCTCCCAATTTTTGCCTAGTATTTTTAAAAATTGTTTGATGATTCATATATGTGTATTATATAAAGCACAAAATAAACCACAGAGCTCAGTCTGACTTTGCTTCCAAAATTATTTACTAATTGTATTATGGTTTTTACACTAAGAATGACAATAGAATGTATGCTCACCTGATTCAAACATAAGTAGAAAATTCTGCTCCAGGATGGGATTTAACCTCAAAATTCTTATAGTATCCCTGTTTGTCAACTTCCCTTTGTAAATTTGAGACATTTTTTTCTATCATTCTGTGTCTTTCTCTTCTCTTTTGGTTCTTGCCCATTTAATATCAGGAATCTTTGTCTGCATAACTCAACCTTAGAATGGAAATGGAAAGAAATAATAAGCCAGGAGGGACAATTTATTTACTTCTTCTATTCTATTTCAATCCAGCTTTTAAAAAAATAATATTTAATTCCAAATTAGGCAAAATTTATATTCAAATCATGCAAATTCAGGGATACACTTAAGACAGAAGTTTGTTCTAGGCTAGTAGACCAGTTAACTATAAGTCTAAAGAGATTAATTTTCTATTTTGCTGAAAATATCTCTTTAATGTGTCCAAATATCATACTAGGTATATGTATTAAACATTTTGTGAGAGCAGATAGTTTGGAGTTTGACACCATCTCTTCTACTTATCTGCCTTGTTTGCTAGGACCAAAACTTTGAAATAGGCTAAAAGTCTGTCTTTTAATATTTCCAGTATTCCCATAAGAGAGGTCATTACTGGGCTTTTTGATTTTGAGAACAGAGTAAGGGTCAGCAACAGTTTGGCCAAGGATTATTAATGGAAAAGTAGTTTCCTTTTGGATCTTTAGAATTTCCTTCTCTTTGTGTGCACTCATCTTTATAGTCTAACTGCCTAGCTTGGTATCTAAAATTAGCATGTGCTGGGATCCCTGGGTGGCGCAGCGGTTTGGCGCCTGCCTTTGGCCCAGGGCGCGATCCTGGAGATCCGGGATCGAATCCCACGTCGGGCTCCTGGTGCATGGAGCCTGCTTCTCCCTCTGCCTGTGTCTCTGCCTCTCTTTCTCTCTCTCTGTGACTATCGTAAATAAATAAAAAATAAAATAAAAAAAATAAAAAAAATTAAAATTAGCATGTGCTTTATTAAATATTTGTTAAATTGAATATCCTTAATCTTTGGGGTCTTCCCTATTTTGTCTGAAAGACAAATAAATTAACAGGATGACCTTTCCAGATTCTTGTCTAGCTTGCCATTTTGATTTTAGCATCCAATACAATTTCACAGTCATTTGATCTTTTAAAAAGTTTAGAATGTTTTTGTGAGCCTGCCTGGAGGGCCCTCTTACCCATGCAGTTGAGAGAACATCTGCGCCAAAGTGCTCTGTGCATATGGAATTGACTACTACTGCTTCAGGGCTGGGACAGGATTGAATGCAATAGCCGTCATTCTAACAAACTGCTACATGTTCTGTCACATAAAACAGCCCTAGAAGGAAAGTACTGGTAGGATCTTCTCTCCATCTCCCCCAGAACTGATTAAAATTGAGTGTTTCTGTTGACTCTCTAATTGTTCCTTTCTTTCCTCTTCTGGCACCTTATTTTAATATTTTAATACTGAAAAAAATTCAGTGTACTCTGGGCTTGTCATGCATCCCATTCAAGGAATGAAGCAGAAGGAGAGGAAAGCAGGAGGGAGACATAAGTTAACTAATTGAATTAAGCACTTTTTAGGTACTAGAAGTTTTCATATATTCCATATTTCATATATTGAATAGTTCATATATTGAATGCTCATTATATGCCAGATATTTTCATATATTATATATTTCCTTCATTTGCTTTCCAGAGGAACCAGTGGGGTCAATATGATTACATAATTTCCATATAAATAGGAAGCTGAGGTTCAGAGAAATGAAATGACTTAACCCTGGAATTAGACTCTAAGCCTATTTGACTTTGAAGCCCAAGTAGTCTCTATTCCACCACCTTACACAAAGAACAAAAGGCACCAATGCTGAAAGAACCGTGTTTCACAATATTATAGGAAGGGTTCTCAGTCTGACTTCTTTCAAGTTTATAGAACTCCAAATTTACTTTCACGACCCCAAGCACTGAGGAAAGACTCAGCTTCTTTCAGAGATTTTGGAAGCAGAGTTAAGTAATAATTTTTCCTGGTTTTCACTATTACATCTTCTTTCTTTCTTAGCTGCCTCCTACTTCTGTTAGGAATGGGGGATCTGGGTTAGTGACAAAGGATACAAAATGAAAATGGCAACCTTTGGGATAGCAGAAATGCCATTTTTAGTAGGAAGTTTCTATGTCTTCAGTGCAGTGATTGCTGTTGGCCAGCATCACCCAGCATAAGTTGGCAGTGTATTTCTGCCTCCTGCCCAGAAGGCACCTACTGTGTTTGTGCAGTCGTTGGCACCCTGGCGCATCATCCATCCTTGCATTGTGGTATTCCAATTAGTCTTACTCAGTGTGGCTGGCACCCATCATCCAAAATTATTTCTTTCTGCTCAGCTACAGAATTATAATTTCTATTTCCAACGGGCAACAGCTTGTCACCCTTCCCAGATATATTTCCATCTTAATGAAGCTCTTATCATGCCAGCCCTTTGCATGAAAATTTGCAATGTTTTCCCATTGTAGTTAGAAAAAAACCCACCTCCTTGCCATAGCCTGTAAGGCCTTATGTGATCTGGCCCATTTCATGTCTCATGACTTTTCTCTTCACTCCTGGGACTCTGCCACACTCCTTGCTTTTTCTTAAACACTCCAAACTCCTTTTTATTTTCATTAGCTGTAGCCTGGTTCCTTCTCATCATACAGAGCTTTTAGCTCATTTAAAATCTCAGAGGAGCCTTGCTCACCTTTCACCCTTACAGAGTTCCTCTCCATCCAACATTGGCTTTACATTTATCACATCATCTTTCCATTTTTTCCAAAGAAAGTTTCACAGTCAAAAATCATGTCTTAGATGTATTTGTTGTTTTTTTTTTGATGTATTTGTTAATTTTGTTTTATGACTTTCTCCATTGGAATGTAACCTGCACTTGTAAGGGGCTATCTTTACTTTATTTCCCATGATGTTCCTTGTGCATAGAATGATAAATACTCAGTAAGTATTGATCAAATGAGGGCAGTGTATTAGCACCAAGGGATGGCTGATCTTCAATGGAATTCTAGTGACTATGGCAATCAGGTAAAGATTTTTCACAGAAATGGGGAATAGGAGGTAGGGATTAGGTCTTATTGACTCCCTAAAATTCCTTCTCATTATTGGCATATGCAAGTCAAAGCCAAATACATGCAGTTCTTATTTTGCATGGTTCTAATATGCATGAATGTTCAGTTACCCAGTTTGGCTTAATAAGCCAGTCCCACAACACAGTTCACATTTCAGTTACCATGATACGTTAACTGTGAGTTGCCAGATTGAGTACAAATTTAACTGCTAACTCTTTAATATACACATCATTACATAAACAACAGATGTACACCACTAACCATGATATACAACATCTTTCAAAGTCTGTCTATAATGGGTTATTGCACACCCATTATTCAATTCACACACAGACAGTAAAGCATGTAGCTGTGTTGCCTCCTTGTCTCACAGTGATAAACTCATGTGCCATTTTGAGAAAATAGATACTCAAAAAAATGAATTGGTCAACAAAGTTGAAATTTCAACAAAGAAACAAAAATTTATAATGTTGGAAGTGAAATTTGAATCAAACATAAATGGAATTATAGAATAAATACCCAGCTGTGGGAATGTTAACACTGTCACCATTGGGGAGAACCTAGATGTACAGCCAAGGAAGTTAGTGAAAATAAAATTTATCAAAATAAATGAGTAAAAGTAATGTGGGAAAATCATGATGATGACCAGAAGAAGTGATGCTGGTAAAAACTTCACATTAAAGGAATTCTTGATGATGTTCAAGGCATCAAAAGCACAAAGGATAAAATATTAGAAGCTGATCCATATAGAAAGGAGAATGACAATGACCAAAGACATGAAAAAGATGTTTACTTTGTATTGTAAGTCATATGAGAAAAAGCAAGCACTTTTCAAAATCTTTTTTTTTCAAGAAATAAAACATTATGATTCTCAATCTTCCTAATGTTTTAAATTACAGGAAACAAGTTTTTGTCTATTTTTCATTTTCCTTTACATTTATAACTGATAGTAAGACAGTGTTTAATATTCTGACAGAAACTTTTAAAAGCAAAGACCAGTGTTACTTTTCTCCTTTGATGGTTAAGGTTACTTTGTATGGTTTCAGCGTGCATGGTCATTTTGCAGCTCCACACTAATGCAAAGTGGAGACTTCTTACTGGCTCAAGTGCTCACTAGCACCTCTTTGCACCTGAATAAGGATCCCTAGGGAGAACTAGCAAAGAGGGTTTTCCTTTAAAGAAAATAATTCTTTTCAATGGAAAATTGATCACTGAATATTTTTCTTAACAGCATGCATTTCTTTTTATATAATATAGCTTCATAATGATGAATTGTTAAAAATTTGGAAACTGGGCAGCCCCGGTGGCTCAGCGGTTTAGCGCCTCCTTCAGTCCAGGGCCGGATCCTGGAGACCTGGAATCGGGTCCTACATCGGGCTCCCTGCATGGAGCCTGCTTCTCCCTCTGCCTGTGTCTCTGCCTCTCTCTCTCCTTCTCTGTGTGTCTGTCATGAATAAATAAATAAAATCTTTAAAAAAATTTTTTGGAAACTATAAAAATTGTGAAGAAGAAAACACAAATCACACTTGAGGTTGCCACTATCTAAAGATAATCATTATTAATATTTAGGAGGATGGTTTTCCATACTTTTCCTTGTGTATACATTTTGATGAGATTTAGAACATTCTGTATATATTTCTTCATTTAAAAATTGCTTTTAGCCAAAATGTTATATACATGTTTACGTTATATTTTAAAAATGATAGATAAATGCTCTGAGAAGAACTGCTGTGTGTGTGTATGATAAAGAAAGATAAAGAGAGGTCATAGATGTTACTATCTCACTATCTCAATGGGGGAGTTTGTTTTATTTTATTTAGTTTCAGAAATGGGAGATGCTATCTCATATACTGCTGATGACAGTGAAAATTGGTACAAACTTTCCAGAGAACAATTTGGCAATACACAAAATTTAAAAGTAAACGTCACCACTCAACTCTCATCTGAACTCCTAGGATAAATTCTAGAAACTTAATCATAGAAAATAGTGGGAAAAACACAAGGGTGTTCATCACATTTTGGCTTATGAGAATAAAAGTAGAAAGTAATTTATATCCATCTTAATAGATGGCTGAGTGGATAAATTTTGATCCATGTACATAATGCAATGTTATGCACCTGTCCAGTTTATGAAATAAATCTATATTTATTGACATGGAAAATTGTTTAAGATATCTTAAGTTAAAAAAATAAAATTATAAGATAGTATGTAGAGAATGGTTCAATTATTGTAAAAAAGGAAAATAAAATAAAAAGATATATATTATAAATATATAAATTCACTCATGCATATAGAGAACAACAGATATAAGGAGTATAAGCATTTAGTACTGTGCCTAATAAGTGCTTCTCCACTGGGCAGTGGAATCAGGTGTGAAACTTTCTCTGTAGCAGCTCAAACAAATCCCTGTAATTCTAACCTCTAGAGGGACATCAGGGCTCTATTTTTCTTAAATTCCACAGCTTGAATTAGTGTAGTGTAGTTTTACAGATACTTCTCTCTCTGTCCCTCCTATACACTCATCAGGTCAGTTTCCCAAAGTCCAGCTCCTTGGCTGGGTCCTGCTTTGAGGCTAGCCTCCCTCCTGGTACCCCACTCTGCTCCACTTTCAGGATGCCCAGCCACAGGTGTCCTGTCCCCAGAACATACTGTTTTCCATAGTGGCTGCACCAATTTACATTCCCACAAACAATGGATGTGGGCTCCCAATTTCCCCAACACATGTTATTCCTTGTCTTTTAATAGCTATTCTGAAAAATGTGAAATAATATCTCATTGTAGTTTTGATTTGCATTTCCACGATGATTAATGATATTGATTATATTTTCATGTACCTCTTGCCCATCTCTTGTCTTCTCTGGAAATATGTCTATTCAGGTCATATACCCTTTTTTAAATTAAACTCTTTATTTTGGAATATTTTCAGATTTACAGAAAAGTTGCAAAGATAGAACTGAAAATTCCCACATACGCTTTCCCAATTTTCCCTAAAGTGAACCTCATGTTTTTTTAATTCATCAGTATGTACTGAGATACTAAACTCAACCCTTGCTATAGATGAGGCATGGCCATTAAAATTACACTGCAAATCTATCATGTAATATTTATTTCTTGGCTCTCATTGGTCATGCTGCTTCAGCCTTAAGCCTACCTTTTAAAATCAAGTAGAATCTAGTGTAAATTGTTTTGACATTGGAATAGAAGGCCTGAATTTAGGTCTAGACTCTGCTGCTTACCAATTTCTTCCTCTGTAAACCACAGACAAAAATACTTAATCTGCTAGACTTGGAAAACTGGTTTGAGAATATGTCAACTGTCATCTCTATAAGGATAATGGCCTTGCTCATCTCATTCATTACCAATAGCCTGGTGTCTTGTAAAAGTCCAGATTTTGGGAAGCCCTCATACAAACATGATTGTAATGAATGAATGGTTAAACAAGGTAATGTCCCTAATGCTTATTATAAATTAAAAAATGGCATAAAGATGTTAGGAGTTTTTCTCTTAAGATTTTATTTATTTATTTTTGAGAGAGAGAGAATAAGCACAGAGGGAGAGTGAGAAGATGAGGGAGAAGCAGACTCCCTTCTGAGTGGAGAGTCTGACATGGGGCTTGATCCCAGGACCCTGAGATCATGACCTGAGCCTAAGGCAGACACCTAACAGGCTGAGCCAACCAGGTGCCTCAAGATATTAGGAGTTTCAACTACTCATCAATAAACAGGGTATGTGTATTATTGTTGCTGTTGGTCATGTTCAACTCCATGATGAAGCCCATCCACCACTTCCTATTTTGTTTATGATGAAGTGAAACCCTTTATGAGTACTTGGCAAGGAGTGGGCATGGTGAACCACCTTTCAGTCTTGCTAAGCTATTTTTTAAAAATGCTAGGCAAAGTAGCAGTTTGTTCTTTTTGCTAAAAATCTTTTCTGACAGCTAATGAGAACTTGAAAATAAACATTGTTCTTTCCTCAGATTTTTTATCGTCCTACAGTGCTGATTTGCATTTTTGTTATCTATCGTTTTCTTGATTCTATTTCATGAGGAAAGTAAATGTTTATAAACCATGCATCTGCATTTTGTTACTTATTTCTGAAAGTCAAAAATACCTTCATCTAACCCTTGCCTTTCACCTGTAATGAATTTTGTGTTTCGTTTTGATTTGATTTTCTTTCCAGTCAGCTATATCAACAAAAAACTTGAGATATTATATTTAGGATCCCTTTGCTGGAAGGGCAAACTAAACATTTTATTTATGCTGTAGCCCCTGGAGGTCCCTGGGGGACAATGTTATCATTTCCATTCTCATGACTGTTGTGTGAAATTGTCCCTTGTTATTACTAAATCTTCTGAAGTTACTGATTCTGGGGAGGAAGGAAAAGGTGTAAATATTTGAGCATTCTCTGCACATAGGAATCCAACAGTGTCACATCAGTCCAATACATCCATGAGTCAATCCATTTGCATAGAGAATACAGTACTGGGAAATAAAGCTATTCGTAGTGTCAAGTTTGAATATAAAACTGCTACCCTGACTTTAAAATGTATATACAGAAATGGAGTTCACTCATGTATAACCTTAAAGATTGCTCTGAATGGCAATAATGCTGGTATAGGGTTATGGAGTTTTAGAACTGGAAGTTCTGGTTTTACTCTCTCATTTTATACATGAATAAATGGAGGCCTCAGGAGACTTGTAGCCTGTCGATGTTTAGACAGCTAGCCAGTGGCCAAGTCAACAAAGAAATACAGGCCTTGGGATCTGAATACCAGTTTTCTCTGAACCGCAGTTGCTTTTTAATGGTTATTAATTATTCAGTTTGGAGATTATCCAGGGCTACTACTTTTCCTCATTTATCCTGCCTCTATTTTAAAACATATGCTAATTGTATCTGATAGGCCTGGAAGGTAGACCCTCAGTCAATTGATTTTGTACTCTTTGGTAGATTTGATAAAGATTTAGTAGGAAGGAATCTTTTTAAAAGATAAAAATAAACTCATTAGAAGATTCTGTGATTTTTATCTATGGCTCCATGGTTTCTTCTCATTAAAAATATTTCAATATATATATATATAATTTTATTATACCAACATAGATTTTTATCAATATATTATCAGAAATATGATTCCAGATAATATTATTGTTAATGTGCTTTATCCTATGACATAAAAGAAACAGAAAATAATACTTGCAATCTGGTTCAGTAGTCACACATGGATTGCAATAAACAGTGCAATATATTTTAAAAATATAATGTGGAAGTGTTTCTGTTAGTTGAATAAGATTAAATTTTATCACATCTTTTACACAACGTATGTACAAAAGCTACTATAACAATTTTTCCAGTTTTGCATATTTTAAAAGGATTTGCATAGGATTACCAAAATACCCATCATAAAATTGTCATTGTCAGTATCCTTAGAGAAGAAATAATTTCAAAATTTACTTCTGTCTTGGGTTGAAATATATACTAGAGAAATGTCCAAAAAAAAAAAAAAGAAAGAAAGAAAGAAAGAAAAAGAAAGAAATATAGAAAGAGAAAGAGAGAGCTTGATCCTTATAGAAAATCATGTTTAAAAGACATAGCCAATGATGACAAAATCACCATACATAGATGGTTCTTAACACCTTGGTGGCTAGAGCTAGCATAGCATATTGAATAGGGGCATTTCTTCAGCAGTTCTCTCCTCTGTAGCATCAACATTTCTTTCCATACTTAATTATTGCTCCCATCTTAAAAACACAAATGAACCTCCCTTGACACCACTTCTCCAGTTGCCACCCTTTGTACCCAAACTACTAGTTGCCTCCTTACCCTCTCCAATTCCTTTTCTTCCTTCCAAACTGTATACTTTTTATTTCCTCTTCATGTCTTGTTACATTAGCTAGAATTTCTACTTTGATATTGAAAAGAAGCATTGGGAGGAGACATTCTTTCCTTGTTCCAGATCTTAGTAGGAAAACATTGAGTTTCTTACCAGGGAGTATGATGTTAATTATAGATTTTTTATAGATATTCTTTATTAAGTTGAAGAAGATCCCCCTCTGTTCCTAGTTTACTGAGAACTTTTATCATGAATGAGGGTAGGATTTTGTCAAATGATTTTTCTGCATCTATTGATATGATAAATGTGATTTTTTTCATTTTCAACCTGTTGATATATTACATTGATTTTCAAACGTTGAACCAATCTTGAACACCTGGGATAAATCCCACTTGGTTATGGTGTATAATTCTTTTTATATATTGTTGGATTTGATTTGCTAACATTTTAATGAGGGTTTTTGCATCCATGTTCATTCCACTCCCTTTTCTGCCATCGTGTCTTAAACCACTTGAAAGTGCTTTGTTCCACCATTACCCAGAGACTGTTTTATTCACAGGCCCCAATAACTGCAATATGTGAAACCAGTGACCTTTCCCTGTCTCCACCTGCTCTAACAGCAGAGTTGGATGCAACTGGTTACCTCTGATCCCTGAAGATTTTTCTTCATTGGGTTTCCTTCAGGATCTCATGCTCTTCTTTCTCTCATATACCCAGCTAATCTTCCTCATTTCTCTTTGGACCTCATCTGTATCACATATAGGCTCGTGGTGTTAGATATCATCAACACGTGTCCATTCCCAAATCTTCAGCTCAGACTGTTCTCTACACTCTGATCATATACCTAGTGTTCTATGTAAAATCTTCAAAATATCCCCAAACCACAATCTTGGAGTCTCCAAAATCTCCTGCATCTCTCAACTTAATCTTCCAGTTGGCTTGGCCCCAAATTCCAAGTTATCCTTATTTTTTTTTTCTCTCACACTTCAAATTGAATCTTCAGGAAATTCTCTTGGCTCTACCTTCAAAATATCCAGCATTGGATTACTTCTCACTCTTCCACTCTTATGCCCTGGTCTAAGACACCACCATCATCTTACTTAGACTATTTAAAAATATTTTTTATTTTATTTTTAAAATATTTTATTTTTTTATTTGAGAAAGAGAGAGAAAGAGTGTGCCACACAAGTATGGTGAGTGGCAGAGGAGCTGAGCAAAGAGCCTGATTCAAGGCTCAATCCTAGGACCCTGGGATCATGACCAGAGCCACAGGCAGATGCTTAACCGACTGAGCCACCCAGGTGCCCTTTACTTAAACTATTTTAATGGAACTTAACTCTTCCATCTGCTTGCTTTCTTTCCCTCTACTGCCTCCCGCAGTCTATTGTCAACCAGAGTGTCACTTTACAGATGAATTCTGGGCATGTTGTCTCTCTGCTCAAACCTTCCAACATCATCCAACCTCAGGATACAAGCTTTCTGGCTTCACTGCTACTATTTTCCTTTTCCTGGCTACCTTGGCGCTCCTTGACCACTGGACATGTTTCATGTCAAAGTCATGGCAACATCCCCATTCTACTACTTGTATTGCTCTCCCTCCACATGTCCTCATAACAACTATCTCATTCAGTGCTTCTAAGCCTATGTTCAGATGTTACCTTTATCATGAAGCTTTCTGAGACTGTCCCATTTAAAGCCTCAGCCCCTCTGACCTGTGGCACTGGCTTTTCCTCCTCCCTGCTTTATTTTTTCTCCCAATTATTTATCTCCTAATAGCATATTATTTCACTTTTTGTGTTTATTACCTGTTCTCCCACTAGAATGCAAGTTCCATTGGGGTAGAGATTTTTTGCCTGTTTTTTTTTTTTCACTGTTTTGTACCCCTTCCTAGACTGGTCCCTGTTGCCCAGCAGATACTGAGATGTTCATTCAGTGGATGCATGAATGTGACTTGGGGTCCTATAAACCTACTGAGAATATTAAGATCTTAGTAGTTGTACCTGTAGATGAAAAATCTTGAGTTATTTTTCTTAAAATATTATTTTAGGAAACTTTCAATGCAATTACTTAAAAGTTGTGTTTTTCTCTAGAAAATGTTAGCACACATTTTAGTATCACTCTTCATGTTTAAGAACATAGATGGTCTCTAGAGATTGCTGGTATCTCAGCCACTGTGTTTCAGGCTAAAGAGAGCATTTCCCATTTCCTTTCATAAGACATAATAAAGATCATTTTTAGAATTTTTTTTCATTTTTAGAAAATTAATTGCTTTTTGATGTTTAATATTAAGTGGAAAAAAGTAAATAGCATTAATTCTAGATGTTTTTTTCCTTTCCTGCTAAGATTTTATAATAGCTTTAGATTTAAAAAATAAATTACTAATAATTTTCTAAATGGTGGATATACCATTTATTATTTTAATCAATAGCAGGTATTGTATTAATATTTAATATTACCCATCTTGCTAAAGTTTTAGAAACAAACTTTACTGGGTCTCCTGGGTGACTTAGTTGGTTGAGTGCCTGATTCTTGATTTCTGCTCAGATCATGATGTCAGGTGAGATCAAGCCCCACATGTCATGTCAAGCTCCTCACTCAGTGGGGAGTCTGCTTGAGATTCTCTCCCTCTCCCTCTGCACCTTCCCCCACTCACATTCGTACTCAGGTACTCTCTGTCTCTAAAATGAATAAATAAATCTAAAAAGACCCCAAACTTTACTGCAAATCATACAGTTTTTAAAAGCACAGTGCTGTAATAGTACATAGGTGCCTAAGAATATTACTCAAATTTAAAACCATTTGCTTATTTTTTACTCTTGTATGATTTTGACAAAATTTTACAGATGCCTCAAATGTATTTGACCTAAAATTAAGTGCACATTTCTTCTGAACTGCTCCTTTTCCTGTGTTCCTTATCTCAACTAAGGGAATCCTACAAAGCTGGGATATAGGTGATCACCTGGAGGTGATCTTAAACTTCTTTCTCTCTCTGTACTCTGACAACACCTGGTCAGGAAAAAAGATTGCTGTTTACATCCAAATATCTCTTATGTCCATTCCTATCACCTTAGATTAATTTGAGTTGTTATTTCCTATAAAAACTAATTTAAGGACAAATTTATCATTGAACCTATG
Organism: Nyctereutes procyonoides; assembly: GCF_905146905.1. Lineage (NCBI taxonomy): Eukaryota > Metazoa > Chordata > Mammalia > Carnivora > Canidae > Nyctereutes > Nyctereutes procyonoides. The sequence goes on along the minus strand of NW_026575035.1, from coordinate 24,697,143 downwards.
GCTTTGGCCCCTTTGCAATCTATTCTCATCGAGTTACTAGAGGGATGTGTCTCTTTCAGGCTAGTTGGATCTCAGTGGCCTGTATGCTCAAGTCCAAATACCTTAGCACAGTATATATGGTCTGATGTCCAATCCACTTGGGCTGGATCTTGTTTGATGGGGAGCTAAAGAAGGTGCTTGACTGGCTCAGTCAGTAGAGGATGCAACTCCTGATCTTGGTGTTGTGGACTGGAACCCAAGTTGGCTGTAGATTACTTAAGAATGAAATTTAAAAAAAAGTAAAAGACGGGAGCTCAGGAAAGGGGCCTTAGCATGGAGAAGTCTCCGTGGGCTACACCAGAGTGTGCCATGTATTTAGTACAAAGGTAGCCCTCTTCAAAGGAGAAGCTATCTGGAAAAGAGGTGGGTTGGTAGAGGGTGGGGACACACAAGTAAAGCAAGACCCTAAAGCCAGGACAATATGAAAGAAATAATAAAAGATAGTGCTATGAAGCAGGAGGCAAGGAGACTTTTTCTTCCTTTATTTTTATTTTTATTTATTTTTTTTATTTATTTATGATAGTCAGAGAGAGAGAGAGAGAGAGAGAGAGAGAGAGAGAGAGGCAGAGACATAGGCAGAGGGAGAAGCAGGCTCCATGCACCGGGAGCCCGATGTGGGATTCGATCCCGGGTCTCCAGGATCGCGCCCTGGGCCAAAGGCAGGCGCCAAACCGCTGCGCCACCCAGGGATCCCTTCTTCCTTTTTTTTTTTACACCTTGTACTTTATTTAAAATTAATGAAATGATAAACACAGACTTAGACAAGTGACAATTCAATACATTTCATTGAATTATATAAAAATGTACATATTCACAAGCACGTGGGTCCTTCACCAACATCGAACTTCTCAATCTATTTGGTCAGAGTATTCTGGAATTCCAAAATTTTTTATCAGTTTTATTTTCTTCAAGTCCAAATTCTCTTTTGGCCCAAGATTTTATTGCAAATATGTTATACTCCATCTGCCAGCAGCTTTTTTGGCTACTTTGTTTCTTGGTGCATTTCCTCTACAACTTCCGGGTCACATTCTTTGTATTTTTCTTTTTTTTTTTTTTTATTTTATAAATTAATTTTTATTGGTGTTCAATTTACCAACATACAGAATAACACCCAGTGCTCATCCCGTCAAGTGTCCCCCTCCGTGCCCGTCACCCATTCACCCCCACCCCCCGCCCTCCTCCCCTTCCACCACCCCTAGTTCGTTTCCCAGAGTTAGGAGTCTTTATGTTCTGTGTCCCTTTCTGATATCTCCCACACATTTCTTCTCCCTTCCCTTATATTCCCCTTCACTATTATTCATATTCCCCAAATGAGTGAGAACATACACTGTTTGTCCTTCTCCGATTGACTTACTTCACTCAGCATAATACCCTCCAGTTCCATCCACGTTGAAGCAAATGGTGGGTATTTGTTGTTTCTAATGGCTGAGTAATATTCCATTGTATACATAAACCACATCTTCTTTATCCATTCATCTTTCGATGGGCACCGAGGCTCCTTCCACAGTTTGGCTATTGTGGACATGGCTGCTAGAAACATCGGGGTGCAGGTGCCCCGGCGTTTCATTGCATCTGAATCTTCGGGGTAAATCCCTAACAGTGCAATTGCTGGGTCGTAGGGCAGGTCTATTTTTAATTCTTTGAGGAACCTCCACACAGTTTTCCAGAGTGGCTGCACCAGTTCACATTCCCACCAACAGTGTAAGAGGGTTCCCTTTTCTCCGCATCCTCTCCAACATTTGTTGTTTCCTGCCTTATTAATTTTCCCCATTCTCACTGGTGTGAGGTGGTATCTCATTGTGGTTTTGATTTGTATTTCCCTGATGGCAAGTGATGCAGAGCATTTTCTCATGTGCATGTTGGCCATGTCTATGTCTTCCTCTGTGAGATTTCTCTTCATGTCTTTTGCCCATTTCATGATTGGATTGTTTGTTTCTTTGGTGTTGAGTTTAATAAGTTCTTTATAGATTTTGGAAACTAGCCCTTTATCTGATATGTTATTTGCAAATATCTTCTCCCATTCTGTAGGTTGTCTTTGAGTTTTGTTGACTGTATCCTTTGCTGTGCAAAAGCTTCTTATCTTGATGAAGTCCCAATAGTTCATTTTTGCTTTTGTTTCTTTTGTTTTCGTGGATGTATCTTGCAAGAAGTTACTGTGGCCAAGTTCAAAAAGGGTGTTGCCTGTGTTCTCCTCTAGGATTTTGATGGAGTCTTGTCTCACATTTAAATCTTTCATCCATTTTGAGTTTATCTTTGTGTATGGTGCAAGAGAGTGGTCTAGTTTCATTCTTCTGCATGTGGATGACCAATTTTCCCAGCACCATTTATTGAAGAGAGTGTCTTTCTTCCAGTGGATCGTCTTTCCTCCTTTGTCGAATATTAGTTGACCATAAAGTTCAGGGTCCATTTCTGGATTCTCTATTCTGTTCCATTGGTCTATGTGTCTGTTTTTGTGCCAGTACCACACTGTCTTGATGACCACAGCTTTGTAGTACAACCTGAAATCTGGCATTGTGATGCCCCCAGCTATGGTTTTCTTTTTTAAAATTCCCCTGGCTATTCGGGGTCTTTTCTGATTCCACACAAATCTTACAATAATTTGTTCTAAGTCTCTGAAAAAAGTCCATGGTATTTTGATAGGGATTGCATTGAACGTGTAAATTGCCCTGGGTAGCATTGACATTTTCACAATATTAATTCTGCCAATCCATGAGCATGGAATATTTTTCCATCTCTTTGTGTCTTCCTCAATTTCTTTCAGAAGTGTTCTATAGTTTTTAGGGTATAGATCCTTTACCTCTTTGGTTAGGTTTATTCCTAGGTATCTTATGCTTTTGGGTGCAATTGTAAATAGGATTGACTCCTTAATTTCTCTTTCTTCACTCTCATTGTTAGTGTATAGGAATGCCATTGATTTCTGGGCATTGATTTTGTATCCTGCCACGCTACCAAATTGCTGTATGAGTTCTAGCAATCTTGGGGTGGAGGCTTTTGGGTTTTCTATGTAGAGTATCATGTCATCGGCGAAGAGGGAGAGTTTGACTTCTTCTTTGCCAATTTGAATGCCTTTAATGTCTTTTTGTTGTCTGATTGCTGAGGCTAGGACTTCCAATACTATGTTGAATAGCAGTGGTGAGAGTGGACATCCCTGTCTGGTTCCTGATCTTAGGGGGAAGGCTCCCAGTGCTTCCCCATTGAGAATGATATTTGCTGTGGGCTTTTCGTAGATGGCTTTTAAGATATCGAGGAAAGTTCCCTCTATCCCTACACTCTGAAGAGTTTTGATCAGGAATGGATGCTGTATTTTGTCAAATGCTTTCTCTGCATCTAATGAGAGGATCATATGGTTCTTGGTTTTTCTCTTGCTGATATGATGAATCACATTGATTGTTTTACGAGTGTTGAACCAGCCTTGCATCCCGGGGATAAATCCTACTTGGTCATGGTGAATAATTTTCTTAATGTTTTGTTGGATCCTATTGGCTAGTATCTTGTTGAGAATTTTTGCATCCATGTTCATCAGGGATATTGGTCTGTAATTCTCCTTTTTGGTGGGGTCTTTGTCTGGTTTTGGAATTAAGGTGATGCTGGCCTCATAGAATGAATTTGGAAGTACTCCATCTCTTTCTATCTTTCCAAACAGCTTTAGTAGAATAGGTATGATTTCTTCTTTAAACGTTTGATAGAATTCCCCTGGGAAGCCATCTGGCCCTGGACTCTTGTGTCTTGGGAGGTTTTTGATGACTTCTTCAATTTCCTCCCTGGTTATTGGCCTGTTCAGGTTTTCTATTTCTTCCTGCTCCAGTTTTGGTAGTTTGTGGCTTTCCAGGAATGCGTCCATTTCTTCTAGATTGCCTAATTTATTGGCGTAGAGCTGTTCATAATATGTTTTTAAAATCGTTTGTATTTCCTTGGTGTTGGTAGTGATCTCTCCTTTCTCATTCATGATTTTATTAATTTGAGTCTTCTCTCTCTTCTTTTTAATAAGGTTGGCTAATGGTTTATCTATCTTATTAATTCTTTCAAAGAACCAACTCCTGGTTCTATTGATCTGTTCCACAGTTCTTCTGGTCTCAATTTCGTTGAGTTCTGCTCGAATTTTAATTAACTCTCTTCTTCTGCTGGGCGTCGGGTCGATTTGCTGCTTCTTCTCTAGCTCCTTTATGTGTAAGGTTAGCTTTTGTATTTGAGTTCTTTCCAGTTTTTGAATGGATGCTTGTATTGCGATGTATTTCCCCCTCAGGACTGCTTTTGCTGCATCCCAAAGATTTTGAACAGTTGTATCTTCATTCTCATTAGTTTCCATGAATCTTTTTAATTCTTCCTTAATTTCCTGGTTGACCCTTTTATCTTTTAGCAGGATGGTCCTTAACCTCCACGTGTTTGAGGTCCTTCCAAACTTCTTCTTGTGATTGAGTTCTAATTTCAAGGCGTTATGGTCTGAGAATATGCAGGGGACGATCCCAATCTTTTGGTATCGGTTCAGACCCGATTTGTGACCCAGTATGTGGTCTATTCTGGAAAAAGTTCCGTGTGCACTTGAGAAGAATGTGTATTCAGTTGAGTTTGGATGTAAAGTTCTGTAGATATCTGTGAAATCTATCTGGTCCAGTGTATCATTTAAAGCTCTCGTTTCTTTGGAGATGTTGTGTTTAGAAGACCTATCAAGGGTAGAGAGAGCTAGATTGAAGTCACCAAGTATAAGTGTATTATTATCTAAGTATTTCTTTACTTTGGTTAATAATTCGTTTAAGTATTTGGCAGCTCCCACATTCGGGGCATATATATTGAGGATTGTTAAGTCCTCTTGTTGGATAGATCCTTTAAGTATGATATAGTGTCCCTCTTCATCTCTCACTACTGTCTTCGGAGTGAATTTTAGTTTATCTGATATAAGGATGGCTACCCCTGCTTTCTTTTGAGAACCATTTGAATGGTAAATGGTTCTCCAACCTTTTATTTTCAGGTTGTAGGTGTCCTTCTGTCTAAAATGAGTCTCTTGTAGACAGCAAATAGATGGGTCCTGCTTTTTTATCCAGTCTGAAACCCTGCGCCTTTTGATGGGGTCATTAAGCCCGTTCACGTTCAGAGTTACTATTGACAGATATGAGTTTAGTGTCATCATGATATCTATTTAGTCCTTGTTTTTGTGGATTGTTCCACTGAACTTCTTCTTAAAGGGGAATTTTAAGAGTCCCCCTTAAAATTTCTTGCAGAGCTGGTTTGGAGGTCACATATTCTTTCAGTTCCTGCCTGTCTTGGAAGCTCTTTATCTCTCCTTCCATTTTGAATGAGAGCCTTGCTGGATAAAGTATTCTTGGTTGCATGTTCTTCTCATTTAGGACCCTGAATATATCCTGCCAGCCCTTTCTGGCCTGCCACGTCTCTGTGGAGAGGTCTGCTGTTACCCTAATATTCCTCCCCATGAAAGTCAGGGACTTCTTGTCTCTTGCTGTTTTAAGGATCTTCTCTTTATCTTTGAAATTTGCAAGCTTCACTATTAGATGTCGAGGTGTTGAACGGTTTTTATTGATTTTAGGGGGGTATCTCTCTATTTCCTGGATCTGAATGCCTGTTTCCCTTCCCAGATTGGGAAAGTTTTCAGCTATGATTTGTTCAAATACATATTCTGGCCCTCTGTCCCTTTCGGCGCCCTCGGGAACCCCAATTAAACGTAGGTTTTTCTTCCTTAGAGTGTCATTTATTTCCCTTAATCTGTCTTCATGGTTCTTTAATTGTTTATCTCTTTTTTCCTCAGTTTCCCTCTTTGCCATTAACTTGTCTTCTATGTCACTCACTCGTTCTTCCACCTCGTTAACCCTCGTCGTTAGGACTTCTAGTTTGGATTGCATCTCATTCAGTTGATTTTTAATTTCTGCCTGATTGGATCTAAATTCTGCAGTCATGAAGTCTCGTGAGTCCTTAATGCTTTTTTCTAGAGCCACCAGTAGCTGTATAATAGTGCTTCTGAATTGGCTTTCTGACATTGAATTGTAATCCAGATTTTGTAGCTCTGTGGGAGAGAGGGCTGTTTCTGATTCTTTCTTTTGAGGTGAGGTTTTCCTTCTAGTCATTTTGCTCAGTGCGGAGTGGCCAAAAACAAGTTGTATTGGGAAAAGGAGAGAAAGAGAGAGAAGGAAAGAAAAGAGAAAAAGAAAAAAGAAAAAGAAAAGAAAAAGGAAAGAAGAGAAGAAAAAGGGAAAGAAAAAGAAAGAAAGGTGAAAAAAAAAAGAAAAAAAAGGGGGGGTGGGGGAAGCAATCAGAAATCAAAAAGAAAAGAAAAAAGAAAAGAAAAAAAAAAACACGGGGGAGTATTTCTGTAGACTTTAAGTCCCTTGACTTCCCCTGGAAGTGGTCCGTCCAGCTGGTCTTCTGGGGGAGGGGCCTGCTGTGCTGATTCTCAGGTGTTAGCACTTGGGGGAGCTGCTCTGCCCCTGCCTGCTGCAGGGCTCAGCGGGGGTTGTTTACCCCGTGAGGTCTCAGGAGGAACAGTTGCAGTTGCTATGGCAACTCTAGAAGCCTGGATTCAGCCTCCGCAGGAACTACGGGGCTCGGGGCTCTCGGCTTTCCATCTGCAGGGCCTGGAGGCTCCGGGGCGGGGCCGCTGATCTGCTCACCTCGGGGCAGGAGCGTCCTTGCTGTCCTGGGCCCTCCCGGCCTCTGCCTGTCCCGGGGGGAGGCCGGATCCTGGGCTGTGTCCCGGCGCCCTGTGCTCCGGGGCCTGCGTTGTTGGATTTGCGCTCCCGCCCCGCAGCTCCCTCCCTGGAGCCGCTCCGGAGCCCCTCCGAACTGCTCCGGTGCGTGCTGCAGTCCTTAGGGAGCTCGGAGCACTCTCCTGCGCTCGCAGGTGTCTGTTAGTGTCCCCGGGAGCCCGAGGGCATCCCCGCCCTCCTGGGTCCTGCTCCAACTCCCTGCGAGCCCCTTTCCGCCCGCCCGGGAAGGTTGGTGCAGCTCCTGCTCCTCCGGGACGGGGCTCTCCTGTCCTGGGGACACTCGCCCCGGCCTCAGCCCGGCTCCTCGCGGGGCCCCTCCCCCTCGGAGGGCTTTTGTTCCTTTATTTCTTTTTCCCCGTCTTCCTACCTTGATAGAAGCGCGGACTCTTCTCACTGTAGCATTCCGGCTGGTCTCTCTTTAAATCTCAGGCCGAATTCGTAGATTTTCAGGATGGTTTGAAGGTTATCTAGGTAATTTGTTGGGGACAGGTGATTTGGGGACCCTACTCTTCCGCCATCTTGCCCCTCCTCCTGACATTCTTTGTATTTTTCTATTTCTGCCTTTAGCTGTTCCCTTTGATCTCAAAGTAAAAAAAGCTCTTTTTTTAAATAATAAATTTATTTTTTATTGGTGTTCAATTTGCCAACATACAGAATAACACCCAGTGCTCATCCCGTCAAGTGCCCCCCTCAGTGCCCATCACCCATTCACACCCCCCCTCCCCCCCGGCCCCGCCCTCCTCCCCTTCCACCACCCCCAGTTCATTTCCCAGAGTTAGGAGTCTTCATGTTCTGTCTCCCTTTCTGATATTTCCTACCTATCTTTTCTCCCTTCCCTTCTATTCCCTTTCACTATTATTTATATTCCCCAAATGAATGAGAACATATAATGTTCGTCCTTCTCCGATTGACTCATTTCACTCAGCATAATACCCTCCAGTTCCATCCACGTTGAAGCAAATGGTGTGTATTTGTTGTTTCTAATGGCTGAGTAATATTCCATTGTATACATAAACCACATCTGTGTCCATCGAAAGATGAATGGATAAAAAAAAGCTCTTTTGCTAGCATGGTCGTTTCATGTCAACTAATTTTAGTTTCTAGATGCTTTTTGGTAGGTCTGTGTCTTTTTGGTTTCTCTCAGATTACTGAGGTTCCAGGGCCTCCAACTTACATTTTCTCACATGAAGAGCTTTACTTGAGAAAGCCCAACAATCATTAGACATTCCAATCCTCTCCCAGCCAACCACACCATAAGGACATCTTTTACAGACAGAGCACTCATGCCTTTCTTTTGGGAAATAATCTGCTTGTCTTTAATTAAAGTACATCTTTCATCTCAAAAAAATATTTCCATCACATGAGCTCTCTTTTCCTCTACACTCAGTCCTTTTTTCCTTTGACAGGATTTAAACTATCATGGCATGCAAACAAGACTAACTCAGTGTGGTGTTTCCCAAATAAAGCGACTAAAAGACTAACTCCTATTAACCAGAAGCTGAAGCACAGAAGGGCAGGGATTCGGGTCCTTTAGTGAAAACCAATGGACTTTCACAGAAACCATCTAACTAGCATAAAGATTCGTTAAGTTACACTTGAAATTGTGAGTAATTTGTTTTTTTTATTTATTTATTTACGATAGTCATACAGAGAGAGAGAGAGAGGCAGAGACACAGGCAGAGGGAGAAGCAGGCTAAGCAAGCTCCACGCACCGGGAGCCCGACGTGGGATTCGATCCAGGGTCTCCAGGATCGCACCCTGGGCCAAAGGCAGGCACCAAACCGCTGCGCCACCCAGGGATCCCTTGTGAGTAATTTGTAAATGTGCTCTACAGGTTACCAAACATAAAACCACTCATTTGTCAAAAGATCAAGAGAGCGTTACGGGATCTGGGATGTCCCACATTGCCTGCTCAGCATTTTCTTTCCTGGGTCCTGATAAGCGGCTGCATGTTCGGTGGCCCTAATCGAGGAGCCTGGGACACTGATGTTGAGGTGACTTGTGGTCGTTTTGAGGCTGTATGATGATTGGATCATGTTCTTCAAAGCTCAGCTTGTTTAATGGAACCTGCCCTGGAGGGCACCAGGGATAGTGATGAGGTCAGAGTGAAGGTAGGTGGTGGGTCCCCAGGCTTTCCTCCTGTGTGGCCCAGGAACACCGAGAAGGAGAGACATGATGACACTGGGCTCCTCAAAATTTCCTTTTTAGATGAGTTTGTTGGTTTGTGATAAGGGAAAGAACTGCACATGAATCATGTTTAGCGTTCTTTCCCAGGCAAGTGGGGTCAGTGTTCTCCCCCCAGGCTGGATGCTTGCCTTCCAGCGCTGCTTGTAAACATCAAAGGCTACATGCTCATACCTCTGACTTTTTGTGAGCTGTTCCCTCTGCCTGGAAAACTTTACTCCAGGTACTTACAGAATTATCTCCTACTGACCAAAGCTCAAAGCTAACATTTTCTGTGAAGGCCTTTCTGCACTTCCCCCCAACCTTTTATTTTCCAAGAAGAAAAAAAGCACCTGTTCTTATGCCATTCACACCTTTGTAATATTGTTGCTCCTCAACTTATCACTATTTATTTATTTATTTATTTATTTATTTATTTAATTTTTTAATTTATTTTTATTGACAGCCTTACTCCATTATCAGCCAGATCCTTCACTTTGCTTGTACAATGTCTGGTATATATCAAACTCTCAAAATGTTTTCAGTGCTTTAAAAGTCAAATACAATCTTAATTCTTTTTCCATGCAGTGATGATAGAAAGAGAAGAAAGTCATCACCTCTAAAGGGTACTGTTAAAAACATATAAATTTATTTTATACTAAAAGAAGATTTTAAATGGTGCACATTCTTTTCCATACTTTTTAGTGTTTTGCTTGCTCTATGATTTTGGATGTTAAAGTGATATGAAGCAATCAGCTTAAAGAGATCAAGATTTATATTGGCAAAAATAACATAATAAAATTCAGTTTAATCTATATCATTTACTGGATCCAAACCTCTAATCACTGGGTGGGGTGGGATGGGGGTATAGGTGGCAGTTGAATATAAGTGAATGACATTTTGATGAGTGGAATTTTTATTTTTTAAGCCAACAATTTAAAGTTTCCAGCTATTGTAGAATTAGGAGAAATGACAACTTCTTCATACCTCTGCTTCTTTTTTCTTGAATTTGTCCTTTAGACTTCTAGGCATAAAGTTCTTGGAGACAACTATCCAGTAAAATGACCTATCAGAATCTATGTTCCTATAGTAATAGAAATATTCGCATCTGATGAAGCCAGGAGAGCCTTGTTGTGGATTCTTCTGTCCTTTATGGGGTACAGATGTTTCTGGTTGGTGTTTATTTAATTCTGAGAACTTTGATTTTGCAAAATGTGGCATTGACTTATTGCAGCAAGGAAAATGGAAATGGAGATAACAGCCTTTTCCTAGGCCTTCTAGAGTTTTTGGACTTAAAATTAGACTTGCTGGTGAGTTTTCTTTTTTGAAAATGTACCCTCTGAAAATAGAAGTGATATTTTAAGTCTTTTCAAAAATATGTACCCCATATATATAGTCTCTGAGATTCCTGCATAACTGATCTCAAAGCATTCTGTCTACATTCTACTGTTTAAAAAATTGTGTAATGGATTAAACTATCACTTGGTGTACCATCTATGAATGTTTCCCTATTTAAGTGATATTCTTTCTCTTTTCTTTTTTAATTATAAAAAGTCTGCTCTAACATCTCTAGAAACATGAAAGCATGTGGAAAATATAATATATACATGCATATATATTTATATATGTACATATACACACCCACCCACCCTCATATATACATATATATGCATATATGCTTTTTAACTTCTTTCCTTTATCCCCTCTCATTCCAGAGTTCCAGAGGCCACTTCTATTTTCAGTTGAGTGTGCATCTTCCTAAAATCCTTACTATGTGTAGTTTCCTAGGATTGCCATAACAAATACTACAGATAGGGGACATTAAACAACAAAATTTATTGTCACATAGTTTTAGAGGCTAGAAGTCCAAGATCAAGGTGTTGGCAGGGTTGGTTTATCCTGAAGCCTCTCTCCTTGGCTTGCAGATAGCCACTTTTTTTCTGTGTCTTCATATAATCTTTATTCCCCTGGGTCTCTTTGTATGTCCAATCCTCTTCTTATACGGATATAAGTCAGATTGGATGAGGGCCCACTCTAACAGGCTAATTTTATATTAATCACCTCTTTAAAGACCCTATCTTCAAATATAGTCGTGTTCTGATGTATGGCAGTTAAGTCATCCACATTTGAATTTTAGGGGGAACACAATTCAGTCCATAACACTACGTATAAATGCACTGTCTTTTTCCAGCATAGGTAGGAGTACAGTATACATATTTTCCTGTGATTTGTTTTTCACTTAACAATATAAGATCTTTCAATGTTGATAGTTTTTCTCTTCATGGACTACAACGTTTCCTAGTATAGGTAATCTATAACACTTAACCATCACATTTTTACTGGATGGTTAGCTCCTTCCAGTTGCTTGCTATCATATACACTACAGCATTGAATATCCTGGCAAACATACCTTTTTTTAAATATATCTGATTATTTCTATAGGGATAGATTGATAGGGATGGAATTTATGGGTCGAAGTGTAAGCCAATTGTATGTTTTAAAATATTGCAAATAGTGGTCCCAAAAAGCTCAATTTATATTCACAGGAAGAGAACTTGAGAGTGACTGTCAATCTCAACACTCACCAGCTTTGAATATTATCAATGTTTTTTAAAATTTTGTATACCTGATGGACAAATTTAGTGTTTTCATAATAGTTCTTCATATGTTATGACTGTTTATCCTTCATCTGTTATACATTTTAAAATATTTCTTTCAGATATGACTTGTGTTTTATTTTGTTTGTGGGTTATTTTGACCTAAAGAGGTTTTACATTTTTATGTATGTATGTATGGATGGATTCATACATGTTTTCCTTTTAAAAGTTTGTATATTTTTTAGGATTGCCATCTCTGCTAATAGGCAATGGCACTTTGGTATGAATTAATTAAATGTTTCTTTTTTTTATCACATAAGTCCTAGTTTTAAACTATACAGAAGAACTTGGAGTGAAACATGAAAGTCTACTTTACTTTTCCATCTCTTAACTACCCACCCACCTCTACTGCCCCTACCTGGGAAACCAGCATCTACTGCTTGGTACCTAGCATCCTATCTTATTCGCTGTGAGCTACATTCACTGTGAGAGATACATTTGTATCTCTCATTATAAAAACATAAGTAAGGTCAAGATTTATGTCTGCTTTTTTCACTTACTTTTTCCATGCAGCAGTATGTCTCCAAAACTTTAAATGTCAGGAGAAATAAGTCTATCCTTATACTTTTTAGTTTCTTGGAAACTTTAAATGTCAGTACAAATAACTGTACCTTACTCTTTAGTGGCTGAATGCTGTTGCATAGTGTGACACTATACGTTATTTAACTACTTCTATTGTGATAAACATTCAGTCCTTTTCAAATTATTTTGCCATTATTATGATTTTAGAAAGTAAAATTGTTAGTTTTGGTTATTAATGTTTAAATTTTAATCTATCTGATACTTATTTTTATAGACAACATGAGATAAGACTTAGTCATATATTTAACAACCCTCTTTATCAATTTGAAATGCTACTTCATTATGTTTTATTTTATTTTATTTTTTAATTTTTATTTATTTATGTATGATAGTCACACAGAGAGAGAGGCAGAGACACAGGCAGAGGGAGAAGCAGGCTCCATGCACCAGGAGCCTGATGTGGGATTCAATCCCAGGTCTCCAGGATCGCGTCCTGGGCCAAAGGCAGGCGCTAAACCGCTGAGCCACCCAGGGATCCCCCTCATTATGTTTTACAATACAATGCCTAATTCTGCCTCTTGAATCACTTTTATTATTTTCTTATTGCTATTCCAAGACAACACAATTTTAATTATTAAATAATTATAAAATGTTTGATTATTTGCTACAGCAAATTAATCTATATTACAATTTTTTTTCCTCTAAAAGTGTTTAGGTAGTTCTTGCCTTTTGCTTTATTTCTTTAATGAACTAGAAACAGCTTGTCAAAATATGGAATTTTTGGGGTCTGATTTAGATTGATAGCTTGATTTGGGAAATACTGATTTTTTTTTTAGAGTATTGAGACTCCTACAGGAACAATGGTATATCTCTGTTTTTTTCAGGTTTTCTATATTGTCCTTCAATAAGGTTTTTTTTTTAATAGTGGAATTGCATGGTTTTGTTTTTGTTTTTGTTTTAGTTACATTCCTAAGTGTAGTATTGTTTTGGTATTATAAGTGGGATTCTTTTCTATTACATTTTATAATTGATTATTGCTGTTATATACAAGAATGTTATTGTTTTCTTTGGATGTTTATCTTGCATCTCATTAAGAAATAGCTCTGTCCCCAAGAATTCACAAATTTAATTCAAAGAAAAGCTAATATTTAAATTAGAACATAGGGATAATTAGATGCACAATTGTGTGTTGTAATCTATAAATTACCTTCAGAGCTCTCAAGGGTTCAAGAAAGCTTATCATGGTCACACAAGGCTTGACCTGGTTCTTCAAGAAGAAGTAGCTATGTAAGCAACAGGTTACAGTGAATAATGTCAGAGAGATGAGACTGAGTATGATACATACTTAAAAATGATTAGCATTTCTGGACAGATTGGAGGATGAAATCTAAAACCCAGCAATAACAGAAAACCAAAAGAAAAGGTGGAGGTGATTATGGAAGCTCCTCAAATCTCCTCTAAGTGAGTATTTGGGATTTAACTCAATAAATAAAAGGAATCATTTTGGGAACAGAGAAGAGACATTTAAAACTTGGGAGTTGTAGATTTTTTTTTTTTTGGCATACTGGATGGAATTTGGAATCAAGGTAGTCCACTAAAAGGCTATTTCAGTAATATACTTTCATAGAGAAAAGAGCCTAAAACAATGTAGTAAATAAATAAGTCATTTCCAAAGAAGACACAAATAGGATGTGAAAGGTTGAATAGGAAAGAAGAGCTCAATATTTACAAATTCTTACCTTAGTAGAAAGGAGTAACAGTGATATGATTACCAGAAGTGGGTGGGAAGGTGTTTTAATGAAAGACAAAGTTTGTGTTAGAATATGTTTAGATAATTTGTTCCAACTCTCTGAAAAGAGTCCATTGTATTTTGATAGGGATTGCATTGAATGTGTAAATTGCCCTGGGTAACATTGACGTTTTCACAATATTAATTCTTCCAATCCATGAGCATGGAATATTTTTCCATCTCTTTGTGCCTTCCTCAATTACTTTCAGAAGTGTTCGGTAGTTTTTAGAGTATAGATCCTTTACCTCTTTGGTTAGGTTTATTCATAGGTATTTTATGCTTTTGGGTGCAATTGTAAATGGGACTGACTCCTTAATTTCTCTTTCTTCAGTCTCATCGTTAGTGTATAGAAATGCCACTGAATTCTGGGCATTGATTTTGTATCCTGCCACACTGCCAAATTGCTGTATGAGTTCTAGCAATCTTGGGGTAGAGTCTTTTGGGTTTTCTATGTAGAGTGTCATGTCATCTGCGAAGAGGGAGAGTTTGACTTCTTCTTTGCCAATTTGAATGCCTTTTATTTCTTTTTGTTGTCTGATTGCTGAGGCTACGACTTCTAGTACTATGTTGAATAGCAGTGGTGAGAGTGGACATCCCTGTCTTGTTCCTGATCTTAGGGGAAAGGCTCCCAGTGCTTCCCCATTGAGAATGATATTTGCTGTGGGCTTTTCGTAGATGGCTTTTAAGATGTCGAGGAATGTTCCCTCTATCCCTACACTCTGAAGAGTTTCGATCAGGAATAGATGCTGTATTTTGTCAAATGCTTTCTCTGCATCTAATTAGAGGATCATATGGTTCTTGTTTTTTCTCTTGCTGATATGATGAATCATATTGATTGTTTTAGGATTTGTGTAGAATCAGAAAAGACCCCAAATAGCCAGGGGAATATTAAAAAAAGAAAACCATAGCTGGGGGCATCACAATGCCAGATTTCAGGTTGTACTACAAAGCTGTGGTCATCAAGACAGTGTGGTACTGGCACAAAAATAGACACATAGATCAATGGAACTGACTAGAGAATCCAGAAGTGGACCCTCAACTTTATGGTTAACTAATATTCGACAAAGGAGGAAAGACTATCCACTGGAAGAAAGACAGTCTCTTCAATAAATGGTACTGGGAAAATTGGACATCCACATGCAGACTAGACCACTCTCTTACACCATACACAAAGATAAACTCAAAATGGATGAAAGATCTAAATGTGAGAGAAGATTCCATCCAAATCCTAGAGGAGAACACAGGCAACACCCTTTTTGAACTTGGCCACAGTAACTTCTTGCAAGATACATCCACGAAAGCAAAAGAAACAAAAGCAAAAATGAACTATTGGGACTTCATCAAGATAAGAAGCTTTTGCACAGCAAAAGATACAGTCAACAGAACTCAAAGACAACCTACAGAATAGGAGAAGATATTTGCAAATAACATATCAGATAAAGGGCTGGTTTCCAAGATCTATAAAGAACTTATTAAACTCAACAGCAAAGAAACAAACAATCCAATCATGAAATGGGCAAAGGACATGAAGAGAAATCTCACAGAGGAAGACATAGACATGGCCAACATGCACATGAGAAAATGCTCTGCATCACTTGCCATCAGGGAAATACAAATCAAAACCACAATGAGATACCACCTCACACCAGTGAGAATGGGGAAAATTAACAAGGCAGGAAACAACAAATGTTGGAGAGGATGCAGAGAAAAGGGAACCCTCTTACACTGTTGGTGGGAATGTGAACTGGTGCAGCCACTCTCGAAAACTGTGTGGAGGTTCCTCAAAGAGTTAAAAATAGACCTGCCCTATGACCCGGCAATTGCACTGTTAGGGATTTACCCCAAAGATTCAGATGCAATGAAACGCCGGGACACCTGCACCCCGATGTTTCTAGCAGCCATGTCCACAATAGCCAAACTGTGGAAGGAGCCTCGGTGTCCATCGAAAGATGAATGGATAAAGAAGATGTGGTTTATGTATACAATGGAATGTTACTCAGCCATTAGAAACGACAAATACCCACCATTTGCTTCAACGTGGATGGAACTGGAGGGTATTATGCTGAGTGAAGTAAGTCAATCGGAGAAAGACAAACAGTGTATGTTCTCATTCATTTGGGGAATATGAATAATAGTGAAAGGGAATATAAGGGAAGGGAGAAGAAATGTGTGGGAAATATCAGAAAGGGACACAGAACATAAAGACTCCTAACTCTGGGAAATGAACTAGGGGTGGTGGAGGGGGAGGAGGGCGGGGGGGTGAGGGTGAATGGGAGACGGGCACTGAGGGGGACACTTGACGGGATGAGCACTGGGTGTTATTCTGTATGTTGGTAAATTGAACACCAATAAAATTAATTTATTAAAAAAAAGACAGTCTCTTCAATAAATGGTGCTGGAAAGTTGGACATCCACATGCAGAAGAATGAAACTAGACCACTCTCTTGCACCATACACAAAGATAAACTCAAAATGGATGAAAGATCTAAATGTGAGACAAGATTCCATCAAAATCCTAGAGGAGAACACAGGCAACACCCTTTTTGAACTTGGCCACAGTAACTTCTTGCAAGATACATTCATGAAGGCAAGAGAAACAAAAGCAAAAATGAACTATTGGGACTTCATCAAGATAAGAAGCTTTTGCACAGCAAAGGATACAGTCAACAGAACTAAAAGACAACCTACAGAATAGGAGAAGATATTTGCAAATGACCTATCAGATAAAGGGCTAGTATCCAAGATCTATAAAGAACTTATTAAACTCAACAGCAAAGAAACAAACAATCCAATCATGAAATGGGCAAAAGACATGAACAGAAATCTCACAGAGGAAGACATAGACATGGCCAACAAGCACATGAGAAAATGCTCCGCATCACTTGCCATCAGGGAAATACAAATCAAAACCACAATGAGATACCACCTCACACCAGTGAGAATGGGGAAAATTAACAAGGCAGAAAACAACAAATGTTGGAGAGGATGTGGAGAAAGGGGAACCCTCTTGCATTGTTGGTGGGAATGTGAACTGGTGCAGCCACTCTGGAAAACTGTGTGGAGGTTCCTCAAAGACCTGCCCTACGACCCAGCAATTGCACTGCTGAGGATTTACCCCAAAGATACAGATGCAGTGAAACGCCGGGACACCTGCACCCCAATGTTTCTAGCAGCAATGTCCACAATAGCCAAACTGTGGAAGGAGCCTCCATCCATCGAAAGATGGATGGATAAAGAAGATGTGGTCTATGTATACAAAGGAATATTACTCAGCCATTAGAAACGACAAATACCCACCATTTGCTTCGACGTGGATGGAACTGGAGGGTATTATGCTGAGTGCAATAAGTCAATCAGAGAAGGACAAACAGTATATTGTCTCATTCATTTGGGGAATATAAAAAATAGTGAAAGGGAATAAAGGGGAAAGGAGAAAAAATGAGTGGGAAATATCAGGGAGGGAGACAGAACATGAGAGACATCTAACTCTGGGAAACAAACTAGGGGTGGTAAAAAGGGAGGTGGGCGGGGGTTGGTGGTGACTGGGTGATGCACACTGAGGGGGGGCACTTTGTTGGGATGAGCACTGGGTGTTATTCTATATGTTGGCAAATTGAACACCAATAAAAAATAAATTTATATATAAAAAAGATTATGTTTAGATAAATTTAGAACTAGAAAAGCACAATTGGTATGAAACTGAATCTGGGCAATTGGCTCACTGAAATAATTCTATAGGATAGCACACTTCTGTTCTTGGAGCAACTCATCATTTTCCAATCTTCTTTTGATTCATGATTTAGTAAGACTTAATCCTTCTGGAGCTCCTACTTTGTGATTTATGGTGTTTTGTTTCTGCTTTTGTTTTAGTCAAAATTATTAAACTGGTGAGAAGTCATAATTGGAAGAATGGGTTTACAAAGAGAATATGATTTTCTAAAAGTACAACTCTCTTCAAGTTGTGCCCTTTATAAAGGGTATTTTGATGTTATATAAAAGGTAAAGACATTAGACTTTTTTCAAACTCAAAGGCCACATGCATGGAGCAATGCTTTCAAGAACCACTGCAAAGGAATTATTTCTGTTGATGAACAGTACAGATTTTTGAATCATAGAAAGTCATCAAATGCAATTTATGATATTTATACATAATGTAAATTTGCTTCTTTATTTTAATTAACAATTATTGACTCTTAAATATTAAAAACACTAGGAACATTTCAGTTTCATAAAAATGCTCCCAAGAAATCTCAAAAATAATCTCAAAAATATTTGATTGACAGAAATAAATTTCTGGAATTCCAGAGTACATTTCTTTCATACCCTAAATGTTATGAATAAAATCCAAGCAGCAGCTTTAGATATAAGTGAAAATATTATGGATGGATTTTAAGCATCCTCTTGACAAACTTCTGATTCTGTAAAACATAATCCCTTTTAATTTTCCTAGTACATTATAAGGGCCAATCAGAAAAGAGAATTTCGAGGATAAAGACATTTCCATTAAGAACTCACATTTATTTGATGGTTAACTCTAATTACCTGTTGACAAAAGTAGTTGAAAAAATATAGATAGACTGCCATCAAGTTTTTGGACTGTTTTTATGTACAGTTTTAATGCATATGGATTCATAAAGCCACCACTACAATCAATACATAGAATAGCTGTATCACTAAAAAGTCCCTCATGCTGCCTCTTTGTCATCATTTCCTTCCTAGGCCTACTAACCATTGGCATCAATTCATCTATTGATGAATTGCATCTGCCACTGTGGTTTTGTGTTTTTAGAATGTCATACAAATAGAATCATACAGTAAGTAACTTTTGAGACCGGCTTTTTTTCACTCAGCATAATGTCTTTGAGATTCATCCAGGTTGTGTATATTTATAGTTCATTTCTTTTCATTGCTACAGTATTATTTCATTATATGCTTAGGCCTCTATTTGTTCATCCATTCATCCACCAAAGAACATTTGGATTGTTTTCAGTTTTGGGCAATTATGAATTGAACAGCTATAAATATTTATCTGAAGGTATTTATGTGAATATAATTTTTAAAGATTTTATTTTTTTTATTTTATAATAGGGAGAGAGATAGCATGAGTAGTGGAGGGACAGAGGCAGAGTGAGAGACAGAACCTCAAGCAGACTCTGTGCTGAGTGGGGAGCCCTATGTGAGGCTTGATCTCGTGACCCTGAGATCATGACCTGAGCTGAAACCAAGAGTTAGTCTCTTAATGGACTGAGCCATTCAGGTGCCCCTTTGTGGATATAAATTTTAATTTCTCTAAGGCAAATGCCTAGGAGTGGGATTATTGGGTCATATGGTAAAATGTAGGTTTAATTTATTAAGAAACTGCTACATTATTTTTCAGAGTGGCTGTGAGATTTTGCATTATGCCAGTGATATAGGAGAGTTCCAGTTTCTTCACATCCTTTTAGCTTTTGATATGGCCATTTATTTTGGACATTTTAATTGGTGTGAATCTCACTGTGGCTATAATTCCCATTTTCCTTAAGGTTAATAATGTTGAACATCTTTTCTGTATGCTTATTTGTCATCTTTATATCCCGTTTGGTGAATTGTACATGTAAACATGTACATGTTTATTTTTAAATTCGATTGTTTTCTTAAAACAGAGATACATTTTTTTTGTATAGTCTGAATACAAGTTGTTTGTACAAACAAATATTTTCTCCTGGTCTGTAACTTACTTTTTCAATCTCTTAACGATGTCCTCAGTTCAAATGATTTTCTTCTCTTAACAATGTCCTCAGTTCAAAGATTTTAATATTATTTAATTGATCAATACTTTTTATTTTATGATTGTACCTTTAGTATCTAAGTCACAAGGATTTTCTGCATTATTTTCTTGTAAAATTTTATAATTTTATGTTTTATGTAAAACATAAACATTAGGTCTGTGGTCTATTTCGAGCTAATTTTTGCATAAGCTGTGAGGTTTAGGTCAAGTTTTACATTTTTTTCCTCAGGAAATGGTTCATTTATCTAAGTTGTTGAATTTATGTGTGTGGAATTGTCAGAGCAACCCCTTCTTCCAGGAAGGTCTTTGGAGTCTGTTGTGATGGTCCAACTCCTTCCCATCTCCCCTCCCACCTCCCTTCCTACCTCCCTTCCTACACTCCCTTCCATCTTCTCTCCCACATCTTCCAACCCCCCTTCTGCCCACCTATCATTCTTGATATTGATAGTTGTGCCTTTCCTTTTTTTCTTTGTTAGTCTTACTTGAGGTTTACCAACTTTAATGATTGTTTCAAAGAATTAGTTTTTCATTTCATTGATTATCTCGTTTTGGTTTTCCATTTTATTGGTTTCTGCTCTTTTTCAAAAATTATTTCCTCTTTCTGTTTCCTTGCTTCTTTTTTTTTCCTTGTTTCTTTTCCCTACTATCTTAATGTGGACATTAGATTATTGGTTTGAAACTTTTCTGCTTTTTCTAGTTTAAACACTTAATGCTCTAACTTTCCCTCTAAGCACTGCTTAACTATGTCCCATAAATTTTTATGTGCTGTACTTTTATATTTGATCAGTTCAAAATGTTTTCTAATATCCTTTGAGATCTTTGACCCATGAATTATTCAGAGGTGTATTGTTTAATTTCCAAGTGTTTGGAGATTTTTCTGTTATCTTGCTGCTATTGATTTGTAGTTTTTTTTTTTAAAGACTTTATCTATTTATTCATGAAAGACAGAGAGAGAAAGAGGCAGAGACACAGGCAGAGGGAGAAACAGGCTCCATGCAGGAAGCCTGATGTGGGACTCGATCCCAGGTCCCCAGGATCACACCTTGGACCGAAGACAGCACCAAACCGCTGAGCCACCTGGGCTGCCCTGATTTTTAGTTTAACTCCATTATTGTCAAATAACATTCTTTGTATAATTTTAATTACTTTAAATTTGTTAGGTTTATTTAAAACTTAAGATGTAGTCTATCTTGTTAAATGTTTCATGTGCACCTGAAAGAATATATTTTTCCAGTTAGAGTATAGTATTCTATACATACCAGTTACATTCAGATGATTGATTGCTCAATTCTTTTATATCCCTTCTCGATCCATTTTATCTCTACTTGTTCCATTGATCACCAAGAGAAGAGTGTTAATACAACTATAGTTGTGAATCTCTCTACTTCTTTCAGTTGTCTCAATATTTTTTCATTGTGGTAAAATATACACAAAGTTTACCATTTTGGCCATTTTTAGACGTACAATTTAGTGACATTAAGTATCTTGACATTGTTATGCAAATATCTTCACTATCCATTTCCAAAGCTTTTGCATCATCCCAAATGTAAACCCTAAACATTAAACAGTAACCCCATTCCTTCCTTCCCCTAGCCCCTTAAAATCTTTATTCTACTTTCTGTCTTCATGATTTGCCTATTATAGGCAATTTAAGCAAAAATCTCATATAAGAAAAATCACATAATATTTGTCTTTGTTTTGGCCAGGGAACAGTGAAGGAAAAATGAGGAGGCACTGGTTTTCTGCAGAAGAGTCAGGGTGGATGTGCTTATTCTGTCTAACCTGGAACTGGAACCTCTTCTTTTTAATGTGATTATTGTATCCCAGCTTGTTTAGAAAACTACAAATGTTTTCAAGAAGACATTTATAAATTAGAAACCAAATTTATTCTTAAAATAATTTTTATCTATATAGGTGATGTATTAATAATTCTTGTTGCACTAGTTAATTAATAGTTAAGGCTAAAAATTCCTTTAATTAAACTGTCTTGTCTCAGTGCCCCCCCCCCCATTTCCTGGAGGTTATTGCTCTAAATAGCTTTTTTTTTTCCCCCCTCTCAATGCTATATCTTAGATGTCTGGCCATGTTTATCTATATAGAGCAACCATGTTTCTAATGGGCTCATTGTATTTTATGGTTTTTATTTAACTCAGTTTATTAGGTCATTCTCCTGTTTAGATACCTAGATTTTTAAAATAAAGAATATATTTGCTTAGAAAGAATATTAGCATCTGTGTTATAAATGATCCCTGTGGCCTCATTAGTCTGATCCTCTGAGTTTCAGTGGTGTTTCCTGAAATTCTTAATTGGATTGCTAAAAGTTCACATTTTTTTGTTTTCCAGCATCAAAGCATAGTATTAACATTTTTAAGCCAAGTGTCAGGTCTTTTTACTCAAAAGTAATGTGCTAAATTGAATGCCAGTGGAAATCAATCACCTTTAATTGAATTCCAATAACTTTCCCACGAGTATAATTAAAATAATTGGCTCAATCCACAGCCACAAAAACTCAGTCCAGAATAATGTAGCTTTCCCTATAATGCTATAATAGGATTTGATTTCTATACAAACTGGATTTTTGCTAGACTATAAATCCTCATCTAACATCATTATTTATTTATTTGCCCATAACATTGTTCTCTGCTTCTTGGAATGTTGAAAATTTCATTTACTTGAGCAACAATGTTGATGTTTTCTAGAAATCCATACATGGAATACCCAACATGTTTAGAGGCTTGATGGCACATAGTGGCTTGAATCATGAATTCATCTCTAGCTTTTCCCCAACATCCATCGAAATGACAGTAAAGGAATAGAAAAGAGATAACCTATGAGGAAAAAAAAAGACAAGAAGTAAAAAACACACCTGAGAGGTCAAAAACATTTGGAAGAGCAAATGAAGGAATGTAGCTCAAGTAGTATCAGGACTATTCTTAGATAACAGGGCTGAATTTTTTTTTAACTTGAGAAAATTTACTGTAATGATATCAGGGGATTGCAGATTGTTGAGAATCTTGAATTTGAACAAGAATGTACAAGAACAAATGGAAGCATCTCCAGAGGGATAGAAATAGAAATATTTTCTATTTTCTAGAACTTACAGAATATCTTTTGTATCAGAAAAATGTGGCCAGAATGCTGCCACCACCTTCAACCATGAAAATACCTCTCTATATCATGTTCCCTCAAGGACAAACCATGTGACTGAGTTTAAGTCATATCTCTGCTCCCTGGATGTACTAGGGAGTGGAAAGAAAAAGTAGCTTCTCTGCTTCCAAAGTGGGAAATGGGCACCTGATTTGCTCTGCCATGCAGGTGACAAAGGGAGAAGTAATTTCCCAAAAGGAAATCAGTACATTGCTCAAAAGTGATATTAAAATTAAAATAATGCCAGCTGCTAATCTTTTATATGAGCATGACCCTTCCTCTCTTAAGTCTTTCTTAACCTCACATAGACAGACTCCCATCTTCTCCAATTCCTCCTCCCCTACAGAACACTGAGGGTTCACTCTGGAAGCATTGAACCAGGGAGGCTCTGGACTAGGACACCAACCACTACTGAGAGGGCAGTGAGGTATAGCACTAAAAGTTGAGAGGTGAAAGCTCAATAAGGAGTATCCTCCAGCCCCCTATCCTGGTCTTCTAGAACATCAGCACCCAGGTTAATACTCTGTGAGCATGAGGTTAGCCAATTGTTTTCTGGAGAAAATCAGTGGTCCCCCCAAAATATTTCACAGATTCTGAAAACTAGAGATCTCCCAGTGAAATAACAAGTCATCCTAAATGAGGCTCAGGAATCCATGTGTGTGCCCAAATACGTAGAAACTCCAATGGTCTTTATTTGTCCCTGTTCTTAGTTCTATCAGCCAACAGCAAAGAATCCTATTTGAGGAAAATCACCAATACGAGTAGAGAACCTCCAATACAAACACCAAGAAAGAGCAATACCTGCAATGCAGGAGCAGAAGAAAACTTCAAAAAACCATATAATGTGCTCTGAGAGATTAGATATTGAATGCACACACGAAAAGAACAGGGCTTATGAACAGAAGAAGGAGTTTTTAAAATAATTAAATATGATATTACAAGTAAAAGTGTTGGAACACAGAGTTGAAGAAATTTTGCAGGACATTACAACAAAACAAAGAGAAAAGAATAGGAGAAAAAAGAAAGAAAACTAGAGGATTAAGGAGGATTCATACCATTAAAAGGGTTTTCAGAAAAAAAAAAACAAGGAAGGGATGCCTGGGTGGCTCAGCGGTTGAGCGTCTGCCTTTGGCTCAGGGGTGATCCCAGTTCGGGGATCAAGACCCGCATCAGGCTGCCTGTGAGGAGCCTGCTTCTCCCTCTGCCTGTGTCTCTGTCTCTCTCTGTGTGTCTCTTGTAAATAATGAATAAAGTCTTTTTTAAAAAATAGATATATTTGGCTCTGTGGCGTAAGTAGATTATGGAAACATAGAGAAGAAGATGTCTAAGAAGGGTGAGAGCAGAGAAACTGATGCTTGGACACATGGGGATGGAAGTAGTAATTAGCTATGAAATCAGAATACAGCTTCAAATGACAGAAAAAAAAAAAGCATGGGTTTACGTTACAGAACCCCAAAAGATTTTGAAAGATGTGAACATAGTGGGAAAGCAGGCAGGACTGAATTATTTTTTAAATTGAGAAAATTTACTGGAAGGATATCAGGAGATTGCAAATTGTTGAGTGTTCTGCTTAATCATCAAACTAGCTTTTTGGCTATTGATAAATACAACCATAACATAGGAGGAAATTTCAATATTCATTGCTGCCTAAGAAGGGCTGGTAAGTAGTCAAGGGTCCGTGCTTGTGTTCGCAGAAAGGTGGTGGGTGTGCATGTGAGCGTGCACATATGCACACTCAGGGAAACTAACAAGCAACAGCAAGGCAGAACCACACCGAAGAGAATCATGGCAGGTTTTTATTCCTAGATATGAATTTGGGGAGTAAGAACAGCAAGAAGTACAGTAAGAAGTCTTGAGAGGAGCCTTCAAGACCAGAGGGCCCTCTAGTCCCTCTGCTTATCCAGAGAGGCTAGGTCCCTAGCATTCTAGTTGCCTTCTTTCTCCATTCCTGCCCCACTGGTGGGCAAATGCTGTGGGAGAGACACAGCACAGTTGGAACCACTGCGAGTTGTCCTTCCATATTTGATGAGCCTTTAATGCTTTCTGTTTCCCTAATCTGCATTTTCTCTTGTGTCTTCACAGGGACTGTTGTATATTTCCTTCATTCTCTGACACCTCCCTTTTTTCCTTAGTATTGGAAAATAACTCCACTTTCTAGTTTATGAAGAAAAGTGCCAATGTAAACTTTTATTTTCCCTACGCTTCTATATTGCCATCTGTGTATTGATGATTCTAGGTCTCTAATTACATCCCATGTCTCCTGAACCTGAGTTCTATAGATGCTTCGAACTTAGCTGAACTTACCTTGCCACCCCTTGTGATCAGCACCCTATAAACAATACTCAAGCCAGGATCCTAGGAAGGGATCATGCTTGATGTCTCCCTGTCTCTAAAACCATGTCCCCTCCCCTTCACTGCCATATCCCATTAGACCAATCACCAGTTCTAGTCAGTTCTGCTTTCTTACTATTTCTCTTCAGCTTTTTTGTCCCTTGATGACTCTGACCGAGTCTTTCCCAGCTCCGATCCATTTTCCCAGACTGCCTGTAAATGATTTTTCTAAAGTAGAATTCTGTTCCCTTTTTGTTCTGTAGATTCTAGCTGTGGGTCCTCTGTTGCACTCAGGAAAGTCCCAAGTCCCAAACTTTTAGTGTTCAAGGATCTTGTGGTTCAACACTGCTCACCTCACCAGAATCCTCTATTGCCACTTCCTCCCTTCCCAGACTTAATGCCTTCCTTAAGGATATACGATCCAGGGCTTAGGAGTTCTCTGGAATGCTTATTTAAAATACAAAGTCCTGGGCTCCAGATTCTGAGATGGTACATGGGTTTTAGGGCTCGGGAAGCTGCATTGCAACAAGCTGGGTGACTCATGTGGAGGTGGCCCTTGGGCCCACCTGGAGAAATTCTGCTGCTCAGGCTGAATGCAGGATTCTTTCTCCAAGCTTCATGCTGCTAACCTCTAACATTTCCATGTGCTATGTTCATTACCTGGAATTTCCTTCTCATTTTTTGCCTTCTGCCTTCCTTATCTCCATCCCTACGTAGTTTTTTATCCCTTTCTTCTACACTGCAGTTTACAAGTGGGGTCTACTGGGAAACCTCATCACTT
The DNA here is from genome assembly GCF_905146905.1 of Nyctereutes procyonoides. Lineage (NCBI taxonomy): Eukaryota > Metazoa > Chordata > Mammalia > Carnivora > Canidae > Nyctereutes > Nyctereutes procyonoides. The sequence goes on along the minus strand of NW_026575035.1, from coordinate 24,671,234 downwards.
CTTCAATTGTTAGTGAGTAAACTCCCTTTCTTTGTACATGCTAAGAAATTTATTATGCTGTCACTACCTGTTCACTGTTTTCTCCTGTATGAGCTGATGAGTTCCTTATGGGCTCGCCCTCAATTCGTGATTCTTCCAAACCTGGCATTTTAAAAAGAATGACAGTACTGCACTAAGGCCATTAAGCCCTATTTCCTGGCAGCACAAACACCACAGAAGTGTCATGGCAACCTCCTTCTATCCTTTGTCCAACATATTATCAAGGGTGAATTTCCCTTAGCTTCAGTTATATAGCATGTTGACCTTGCTTAGGGAGAAGCATGGAAACATCCCACAATAAGTTCACTTAAGGAGATGATGAGCTTCTTTGTAAATATATTTTTAAAATTGAATTCTTATTTTCCCATGGTAGTAAATAGAAATGAAAAGAAGATCTTAAATCATTTAGGGTACTTTCTGTATATTTGTAGGTTCCTATTGGAAGAGAGGAATGCTTCTGAGAATAGCTAAAGTTATTGGCAACAGCATGAAAAAGATGATTCGTTTTTGAGCTTTCAGGCAAGAATACTGATGAATTAAAAAGCCTAAGTAAGAAAAGCCTGGCAAGAAAACCAGATTTAGTTAAAAAATTATAATAGTATGGGCTAAATTGCCATCCATGCTTTTAGCCATCCAGGGTAGAAGTAATTTTCCCTCAAGCTTAATTTTGAATTGTTTAAAACTTTTTCTTCCCCATAAAACAGGAAATAATTATGTGATTCTCAACATTCTTGTATTTATTATCAACATATCTTACCTACTCCTACCAGGCAGTGTGTCAGATTTGTGTAATCAGTAATGATCTTAGGTTGTGTCAATTGAGGTGTTATATAGAGTTTGGAAATCAGAGTCTTCACTTAGTATTCTCCCCTAGGGTGTATGCAGCTTATTGCTTTGTTGATGTTACTGTTAGGTGGGAGAGAACTTCAAATGTGTCATAGATTGGATTTTAATGAGAAAAATAAAGTCAAAGAAAAGGGAGTGACTGAATGCACCATCAGGATTTTATGGGAAACATTTGCTGGTCTCATCTGATTTTGTTTACTGCATCAACTGCACCATGTCTCAGGCATATTTTGTTCATATATAATTTGTGAAGTATGTTTTGATGCATGGCCCTATTCTGGTGACTTTCTCCAAAGTATTCTTTTTTATTTCTCCAATGTAAGCATTGGCACTTAACACGCTTCTCTATAGTCTTTATGGATACACTATATTTTTTGTGGCTTTTTTGGTCAGATAGATCTACAGGAAGTATTTACCATTATATTTGTATCGTGCCGTTAGAAAAATATATGCACAGTGAATGCTTTTATTCATAGGATGTTGATCACTAATTAGTACCTATACAAGACCCAGAACAATGCTGACAAGTAACTTCATAAATAGGATGCATTTCATGTGTCCTCTAGGCACTGTGTTTCCACCTTTAGTTATCCCATTCCTTTCTGGTTCCTACAGACAGACCCAGAGTCCCAGTGACTAAGTCAGTTGTCCTGAACCTGTTCACCTCTTGGTGGAGGTTAAGCCAAAAGAGTGGGAAGAAGAAGGGTTTTACTTGTAACAAGTAAGGAGAACACCGTGAATATTTCCCAAATCAGTGCCCACGCCTTCTGCCACAACAAAATTAGGGAGGTTTTAGGTGGAGAGTGCAGGCATATTTGTGGAAGGGCTTGGCAAAGGAGAGTTCAGTGCAGAATTGGAGCCAAAGTAATCCTAGGTCAACAAAAACCAGGTCCTGTTTGATTGAGGTCACTGGGGCCAGCAAGGGTCCATCCACATCAACAGTTCTCTGGATCCAGTTAGTATGGAGCTTAAGTGCTCAGAGGGATTTAAATCCAGCAAAAAGAACTCAAGAATCTGTGTTAGGTCAATCTTTACTTCTGAAATTGTTTTACTATTGATTTATTGTCTCTGATATGGTCAAGCTATTTTGTGGCCTGTCAGTAGACACTTGAGTTTTTGCATTCTCTTTATTTCCTTCAAGTCTTTAACTATTGCAGTCTATTTTTCTGCAATTTGAACATATCCCAGGCAGTTTTGCAAGAAATGTGCTTGGGCACATAGTGCTGGTCAGGCATAGATCACAAAATAGCTGGGGAGCCTAAAATGTTTCTTATATTAAGATACCTATGTCTTATCTTTCTTTTTCCAGGGATCCCTAACTTACCTGCCTACAAGCCCATCACCATGGCAACCCTCCTGGGGCTGCTCTCTACCTCACCAACTTAACCTCTTTCCTTTGACTTACCATTTCTTCAATAAGAAGCTTCAGGAAAAGGTATTTGTAGTTTCAGCTCACATGATGCTCCTCACTCTTCTGTAACTGTTTGGCCTCATGAAACCACGGAGAGAGAGTTGTTGGTCATTCAGTGGGAGGAGTCTACTCTATTTCCTCATGTTTTACAAACGAGGGCTAAGTGTATCGGGCAAACGATCATTCAGCTTCTGAAGCAAAATATCTAACTTTGTTCATGCAGAGATAGTTCACAGAGATAGTTCCACAAATGGAAGATGATTAAAGTTCTCATAAAAGTGTATCAACTCTCTCTTTCAAATTAGCTTACCTACATTTTGGCATGGATATCTTGATCTAGGGATCAGAAAGAACCCTGGATGTAGTTACCTAGCAACTAGCTTTAAATTATAATGAAGTTAAGTAAGTTTGCCCAAGATCCAACCATATCAGGAACGGACACTTGGCCAAGATTGACCCAAATCCATTAACTTGAAAAGTCCCAAAAGTCAAGGTTGCTTTCTTAAGTATAAACAAATATAACGCTTCAAATATAAATTATGTTGATGTTTAGAGCTTTTACAATGTTTGAAATTCTCTGTGATTGTGTTTTTTTTTCTCATCATATTCAATCTTTCTGTCCTTGCCTCCTTGTCCTGCCTCTTCACACACGTCCAGTCAACCACTGACTCTTGCCAGCTGTCCCTCTCAATACCTATAACATCAGGGTGCTCTTCCATGTTTGCTCTCCTATGCTGTGGTTTATGGTATCATCATTTCTCATTTAGCACACTCTTTTCTGTATCTTTATAAACCTATCCACAGAGACAAAGCACAAACTTTTGTAATTAATTTGGCTTAGACTTTTCTGTTCCTCTTTCTAGTCCTCCATGGCACTGGAAAATCCTGCGAAGCATAGTTCTTAGATTCTTAAAGTTTATAGTAAGATAGTTGTGCAACCAGGAGCTTAAATGAGATTGAGTGAGAAGGATCCATTAATATAGTCAGAATTCTGTGTGGTCCCTCTGTGACCCAGAACAGATGTTTCCTGAGAGTTGTTGAGAATGGATTCTCCCTTCTCCTCACCCACCTCTCTTCTGAGTTGGTATCCATGTGTGTCTAGGCAGATGTGCAGGAGTGGCCTACCAAAAAGTTTAAGAGTAATTAGTTCTGATGACTAGAGGTATGGTGTTTTCTATACTTTTTTTTGTTCATATGTATTTTCTTTGTAGTTCATAAATGCCACATATTATTTTTTATAAAAAGTAGCCATTTTCCAAAGAAGATATATGATTGGCCAACTGATATATGAAAACATGCTCACCATCACTAGTCATTAGGGAAATGCAAATTAAGACCAAAAATGAGATATCACCTCACACATGCTGGAATGGTCATCACCAAGAAGATAAGAGATAGAAAATACTGGCATGGATGTGAGAAAAAACATTGTGCACTGTTAGTGGGATTGTAAATTGGTGCAACCACTGTGTAAAACAGTATAAGGTTCCTCAGAAAATTAAAAATAGAAATACCATTTGATCCAGCAATTTCACTTCTGGGAAGATAACCAAAGAGAATGAAAATACTAACTGAAAAAAATATTTGCATACCTCCCATGTTCATAGCAGCATTATTTACAATAACTAACACATGGAAACAAGCTAAATGTTCATTGATGATGCATTAAGAAGTTGTGGTATTTATGTACAGTGGAATATTATTCAGCTATAAAAAACAAGTAAACAACTTGTTTGGACCTGGAGGGCATTATGCTAAGTCAAGTAAGTCAGAAAAGACAACTACTGTATGATCTCACTTCTAGGTAGAATCTAAAACAAAACAAAAACAAAAACACTCACTGAACTCATAGAAAAAGAGTTTGGACTTATAGTTATCAGAGTCAGGATGTTGAGGAAAGGGGAATTGGAAGAAAGTGTCAAAAGGTACAAACTTCCAGTTATAAGATAAATAAATACTAGGGATTTAATGTACAACATGAAAATTACAGTTAACATTGCTCTGTGGTATACAGGAAAGTTGGTAAAAGGGTAAATCCTAAGAGTTCTCATCACAAGAATTGTTTTTTTCTTGTTATTGTGTCTACATGAGATGATGGGTGCTAACTAGACCTATTGTGGACATCATTTCACTTTACATGTAAATCAAATCATGATTCTGTACAACTTAAACCTTATACAGTAATGTCTGTAAATTATTTCTCAATAAAACTGGAAAAAAAGATATTAGAAAATTAGTTTTTAAAAATTTTTACTTTCAAATAATTTCAAATGTGCAAAAATTTGAAGGAAGAATACAAAAGATTTCTGTATACATTCTCACTCTACACATCTACATACATACACATTATTCTATATTTTTCTGAAGGATGTGAGAACAAATTGCAGATATGTGGTGGGCATATGATGTAATGAGCATTGGGTATTATATAAGACTGATGATGAATCACTGATTTCTATCTCTGAAACAAATAATACATTACATGTTAATTAACTGAAATAAAAATATGTGTAAAAAAAGAAAGATATGTATGTATACCACTGCATGATAGTGATGAGCTTAACCCTAACCCTAACTCAGGACCTTCATAGGTGAGACTGCTTTCATTTCCCATTTGTGTCACTTGTGCTTCCGCCACCTGAAATGTGAATGCCCATGTCTTGACTGGATTATTTGTTCTTTGGGTGTTGGGTTTAATAAGTTCTTTATATATTTTGGATTCTAGCCCTTTATCTTTTTTTAAAGATTATTTTTATTTTATTTCTTCATGAGAGACACAGAAAGAGAGGCAGAGATATAGGCACAGGGAGAAGCAGGCTAGTTAAAAAAGAAAACCAAACTTAGAGGCATCACAATTCCAGACTTCAAGCTGTATTACAAAGCTGTAATCATCAGGAGAGTACAGTACTGGCACAAAAACAGACAAGTAGATCAATGGAACAAAATACAGAACCCAGAAATGGACCCTCAATTCTGTAGTCAATTAATCTTCAGCAAAGGAGGAGACAATATCCAATGGAAAAAAAGACAGTCTCTTCAACAAATGGTGCTGGGAAAATCGGACAGCCACATGCAGAATAATGAAATTGGACCATTTTCTTACACCATACATAAAAATACACTCGAAATGGATGGAAGACCTAAATGTAAGACAGGAATCCATCAAAATCCTAGAGAAGAACATAGGCAGAAACCTCTTTGACCTTGGCCACTGCAACTTCTTGCTAGACACGTCTCCAATGGCAAGAGAAGCAAAAGAAAAATAAACTATTAGAACTTCATCAAGATAGAATATTTTTCTATCTCTTTGTGTCTTCCTCAATTTCTTTCAGAAGTGTTCTGTAGTTTTTAGGGTATAGATCCTTTACCTCTTTGGTTAGGTTTATTCCTAGGTATCTTATGCTTTTGGGTGCAATTGTAAATGGGATTGACTCCTTAATTTCTCTTTCTTCAGTCCCATTGCTAGTGTATAGAAATACCACTGACTTCTGGGATTGATTTTGTATCCTGACACACTGCCGAATTGCTGTATGAGTTCTAGCAATCTTTAACATTACTTTGGCTATTCAGGGTCTTGTGGAATGATGGGGGGAATGATCCATAAATTTTAGGATTGTTTGTTTTAATGCTGTGAAAAATGCTGTTGATAATTTGATAGGGATTACATTGAATGTATAGATTGCTTTGGGTAGCATAGACTTTTTAATGATATTTATTCTTCCAATCTATGAACATGGAATATTTCTCCATTTCTTTGTCTTCCTCAATTTCTTTCATGAGTATTCTATGGTTTTCTGAGTATAGATCCTTTGCCTCTTTGGTTAGGTTTATTCCTAGGTATCTTATGGTTTTTGGTGCAATTGTAAAGGGGGTTGATTCCTTGATTTCTCTTTTTTTCTGTCTCATTGTTATAGTATAGAAATGCAACTGACTTCCATGCATAGATTTTATATTCTGCAATTTTGCTGAATTCCTGTATGAGTTCTAGCAATTTTGGGGTGGCATCTTTTGGGTTTTCTACACAGATTATCTACACAGATTATCATGTCATCTGTGAAGAGTGAAAGTTTGATTTCTTCTTTGCCAATTTTGATACCTTTTATTTCTTTTTGTTGTTGGATTGCTGAAGCTAGGACTTCCAGTACTGTGTTGAGCAACTGGTCAAAGTCGACATCCCTGTCGTGTTCCTGACCTTGAACGAAAAGTTCTATTTTCCCCCATTGACGATGATATTCACTGTTGGTCTTTTGTATATGGTTTTTATGATATTGAGGTATGTTCCCTGTATCTTTACACAGTGGAGAGTTTTTATCAAAAAAGGAGGCTGTATTTTGTCAAGTACTTTTTCTGCATCTATTGAGAAGATCATATAGTTCATGTCCTTTCTTTTATTACTGTCATGTATCATATTTATTGACTTGAGGGTGTTGAACCAGGGATAAATTCCACTTGGTCATGGTGAATAATCCTTTTAATGTACTGTTGGATCCTATTAGTGACTGTCTTGGTGAGAATTTCTGCATCCATGTTTACCAAGGATATTAATCTGTAATTTCCCTGTTTAGTGGGGTCTTTGTCTGGTTTTGGGATCAAGGTAATGTTGGCTTCATATAATGAGTTTGGAAATTTTCCTTCCATTTATATTTTTTGGAAAAAGTTTCAGAAGAATAGGTACTAATTATTCTTTAAATGTTTGGTAGAATTCCACTGAGAAGACATTTGGCCCTGGACTCTTGTTTGTTGGGAGATTTTTAATTACTGATTCAACTCCTTTGCTTGTTTTAGATCTGTGCAGGTTTTCTATTTCTTTCTGTTTCAGTTTTGGTAGTTTATATGTTTCTAGGAATGCATCCATTTCTTCCAGATTGCCTAATTTATTGGCTTATAATTGCTCATAATATTCTCTCAGAATTTTTTCTGTTTCTTCAGTGTTGGTATTCTGTTTCTAATTGTCCTTGTGTCAGACAATTTGAAGCTGGCCCTGGAATGTTAACTGTTGAGGAGCATGGCTAACTCAAGTTTTCCTCTATTAAAGTTTATCAGAAGCCTGGGTAAAAGGAGCTTTTTTGAATCACCAAATTAGAAAAAAAGACCACATTGAATAATAATATCCATGGCTCTCAAAATGGACTTAAATTCATTCTCATGCTTCCTTGATGACTTTATAAGTTCACTCAAACATTTAGGAATTAGTTTGACTATATCAAGCATTGAGAAAGCACTATTAACTTACACCATTTCATGAATTCTACTGAAGAAATCATCTAGTACAGGGGGACAAAATTATCTGAAGGATGTTTATGCAAATTATTGAAAAAGAATAAAATTTATGGAAACAAATTAAATGTTCAAAATGGAACAATAATTAAATAAGCCATGTTATTTTTGTTCCAAGGAACACTTTGTGGCAATAAAATACAGGGCAACATGGAAAAAATTTATATATTATTCACTGAAAATCACAACTAAGTATGCTGTAATTACAGCTATGTAAAAACACTGATTTCAAAAGACCTTTCAAGGAAATGAATAAAAATGATACCAATTGGGTGGTAATAAAGATAGATTATAGAATATCAATTTTCATTTAGTAATTCTCAAATTCTATATAATACAATTATACTATTTAAATCTTAAAATGAGTGAAGCTCAAGAATATGGTAATGCAGTTTGAATTTGAAAAATCCTGATATATCATCCAATTGACAGACTTAGCCCTAATAGAGGGCATGAGAGCCTTGATACATCACGTGCTCCCCACCAGTGGGAGCTGTCCTTCAAAACATTAACATTTGTTAATTTAAGAAGCATGCATGTTTTGTTTCTGTTGTAGTTTTTGCACTTTTGCAGTAAGGTTGAACATTTTTATATGCTTATTGGGTTTTTGCGTGTGTGCATACTCTCTTCTTAGAACTACTTATATTTTTGCCTATTTTTCTACTTTAGTGATTTTAGTATTTTTTTGGTAATTGGCTTATATAAGGTCTAAATAGAGGAAGGAATTTAGTGGTCTCATCATTGTGCTATTCTTACTGCCAAATTTTTTCTCTTAATTTATTAAATAATTATTTTAGGTATAAAGATGTTTAAGATATTTTTTATTATTCAAATCAGTAATTTCTGTACATAAGTAATTTCCTACTTCTTCCTTTGGGGCAAAGTATAACATACATACTGAAGAGTGTTTTACACACACACACACACACACACACACACACACACACAACCATTTCATATGTATGAAGAAATACAACTGCCAACATCTCAGAAGCCCTCTTTTGTCACTTTTTTCACTTTGTGGTCACAGGACTCCTCTTCCTTCTAGTGGTAACTGACTGTGGTATAGGCAGCCTTTATGATGACCTCCAATGTTATTCATATTCTTGTGTAATTCCTTTCCCTTCATTATGAACTGGACTTGAATCCAGGATAGACAATGCTGTGGCACTTTTGAGATTAGGTTCGGTGGTAGTTTCTATTTCTCCTTTCCCATTTTCTGTTCTTCCCTATCCCTCTCCTAGTCTTTGTTCAGCAGAAGAGCTGCCATGTTGTAAGCTGCCTATGGAAAGGTCCAAGGGACAAGGAACTGATATCTCCAGTCAACAGCCATTGAGGATCTGAGGCTGCCAACAACCACATGAGTAACTTGGAAGAAGATCCTGGCCCAGTCCAGCCTTGAGATGACAATAACCCCTGTAATACCTTGATTGGGCCTGTGAGAGGCACACATCTAAGACACACTGGGATTCCTGATCTGTAGCAACTATGAGATAATAAATGTTTGCTGTTTTTAGTCACTAAGTTTGGGGATGACTTGTTATGCTGCAATAGATAACCAATACATTACTCATTTTAATGACAATAACTTGCTCTTCTTTTTATTTCTCATATAAATTTGGCTTTCCTAAAGTTGAAAATTGATACATAGGTATAACCTACCATTATTTATATCTAGCTTCTGCAACATAATGATTGCAGTACTTTTCAATCTTGTGGCATGTAGTTATATTTTTTTATCTTTGTGGCTGTATGGTATTCTATTTTAAAAGTACATCAAGTTATTCACTAAATGTTGATGGAAATTTAATTCATATTTTTGGCTATAATGAACTATGATTCTGTCAACATTCTTCTACATGCACAGTGGTACGCCTATACATACATACACTCTGTATGTGTACCTAGCAGTGGAATTTGCTGTGTCATAAAATATTGATATCTTCAGATGTTCAAACTATTTTTCTGAAGTGTTGTTCTAATTTATTCTTCCACAAGCACGTTATTAGAATTGTTTTGTCCCACTTTCTTGTCAATCCTTCTAAGACTTTAAATATTTAATCAATCTGGTGAGTGTATGGTGCTATGTCATTGTGGTTTCAGCTTTTGTTTCTTTTTTTATAATGCAATGAAGAAGCTTTTTATTTTTATTATTTTTTAAGATTTTATTTATTTATTCATGAGAGGGGCACACACACACACACACATACACACACACACACACACACACGAGGCAGAGGGAGAAGCAGGCTCCATGCAGGGAACTCAATGTGGGACTCGCTCCCAGGACTCCAGGATCATGCCCTGGGCTGAAGGCAGGCACTAAACCACTGAGCCACCCAAGGATCCCCTGAAGAAGCTTTTTATATACTTATTGGCCAATAGGATTTTATCTTTGTCTAGTGTGTGAGTCTGTCTATTTTTTAACTGGATCTGTTGTCTCTTATTGATTAATAAAATTGAAAAATATACTCTGTGTAAGAGGGTTTTTTTTGTGTGTGTGGTTGTATGTTACAAATATCATTTCCCAATTTGTTGGTGCTCTTTTTTACTCTTATGGTGTATTTATTTGAACAAAAGTTTTGTGTTGTTTAAGAAATCTTTCCCTATCAAGAGATCCTGAAAATATTATCTTCATCATATTTTTCTAGTATTGCCTTTTACATTTAGGCATTTAATCCTTCTTAAGTGGACTTTTCGCTATAGATGTAAGGTATGAGTCAAATCTGTTTTTTCCTGCATGGATACTTACTTGTTTCAGCACCATTTATTAAAAAGCTCACTTTTTTTTCCTCCACTGCTCTGCTTTGTTTGCAAACTATGTGCCTGTCTTTAGGTACTAATTCTGCTCCACTGATCTATTTTTCTATCCAGGCAGTAATACCACACTGTCTCAATTTACTATAGCCTTATTATGAGCTTCAATATGTAAAAGAACAAGATACTTCTTTTTTAGAAGTATCTTGCTTATTCCCTTTGCATTTCTATATACATTTTAGAATGAGCTCATGTAGTTGTACACACACATACACACACACTGACAAACACTTGAGGTTTTGAGATTGTATAAATTAGAATTCACATCTTTACATTTCTGAGTCTTCCTTTTCCCCCCAACATTTTTATTTAAATTCCAGTTAGTTACCATACAATATAATATTAGTTTCAAATGTAAAATTTAGTGATTTATCACTTACATACAACACCCAGTGCTCATCACAGGTGCCTTCCTTAATATCCATCACGCAATTACACCATCCCCCTGCCTGCCTCCCCTCCACTTACCCTCAGTTTGTTCTCTATAGTTGAATCTGTTTCCCAATTTGCCTCTCTTTCCTCCCATGTTCATCTGCTTTGTTTTTTAATTTCCACGTATGAGTGAAATCATATGTTACTTGTTTTCCTCTGACTGGTTTATTTCACCTGGCACAATACTCTGTAGCTCTATCCATGTCATTGTAAATGGCAAGATTTTATTCTTTTTTTGTGGCTGAGAAATATTCCATCGTATATATGCACACCGCATCTTCTTCATCCATTCATCAGTCAATGGTCATTTGGACTATTTCCATATTTTGGCTATTGTAGATAGTGGTGCTATAAACATCGAGGTGCATGCATCCCTTCAAATTAGTATTTTGTATTTTTGGGTGAATACTTGGTGGTGCAATTGCTAGATCATAGGGTAGTTCTTTTTTTTTTGAGATTTTATTTATTTATTCATGAGAGACACAGAGAGAGGCAGAGACATAGATAGAGGGAGAAGCAGGCTCCATGTGGGGAGTCCAGTGCTGGACTTAATCCCAGGACCCCGGAATCATGACCTGAGCCAGAGACAGGTGCTCAACCACTGAGCCACCCAGGTGCCCTTCATAGGGTAATTCTATTTTTAACTTTTTGAGGAACTTCTATAATGTTTTCCACAGTGGCTGTACCAGTTCACATTCCAACTAGTAGTGCATGAGTGTTCCTTTTTCTATGCAACTTCACCAACACCTGTTGTTTACTGTGTTTTTCATTTTAGCCATTCTGACTGGTGTGAGGTGATATCTCATTGTAGTTTTGATTTGTATTTCCCTGATGATGAATGTTATTGAGCATTCTTTCTTGTCTGTTAACCATCTGGATGTTTTCTTTGGAAAAGTGTCTATTCATGTCTCCTGCCCATTTTTTAACTGGATTATTCATTTCTGGGGTATTGGGTTTTATGTCTTCATATATTTTAGATACTAACCCTTTATCCAGATATATCATTTTCAAATATCTTCTCTCATCCTGTAGGTGAACTTTTAGTTTTGTTAACTGTTTCCTTTGGTGTGTAGAAACTTTTTTTTTTAATGAAGTCCCAATAGTTTGTTTTTGCTTTTGTTTCCCTTGCCTCAGAAGACATATCTAGTAAGAAGTTACAATGGCTGGTGTCAAAGAGGATATCGTCTGTTCTTTTCTAGGATTTTGATAGATTCCTGTCTCACATTTAGGTCTTTCATTCTTTTTTAATTCATTTTTGTGTTTGGTGTAAGAAAGTGGATCATTTTCATTCTTTTGTATGTTGCTGTCTAATTTTCCCAACACCATTTGTTGAAGAGACTGTGTCTTTCTCATTCTCATTGCATATTCTTTCCTGTTTTGTCCAAGATTAACTGACCATAAAGGTGTGAATTCATTTCTGGGTTCTCTATTCTGTTCCACTGATCTACGTGTCTGCTTTTGTGCTAGTACCATACTGTCTTGATGACCAAAGCTTTGTAATAAAGCTTGAAGTCTGGAATTGTGATGCCTCCACCTTTGATTTTCTTTTTCAATATTATGTTGTCTATAAAGGGTCTTTTGTGGTTCCATACAAATTTTAGGATTGTTTGTTTTAATGCTGTGAAAAATGCTGTTGATATTTTGATAGGAATTCTATTAAATGTGTAGATTGTTTTAGGTCATAGACATTTTGGCAATATTTGCTCTTCCCTCCAATCCATGAACATGGAATGTTTTTCAATTTCTTCATGTCATCTTCAATTGATTCCTTGATTTCTCTTTCTGTTGCTTTATTATTGGTGTATAGAAATGCAACAGATTTCTGTACATTGATTTTGTGTCCTCTGACTTTACTGAATTCATGTGTCAGTTTTAGCAATTTTTTGGTGACGTCTTTTGGGTTTTCTATATAGAGTATCATGTCGTCTGCAAATAGTGAAAGTTTGACTTCTTCCTTGCTAATTGGATGCTTTTTATTTCTTTTTGTTGTCTGATTGTTGAGGCTAGGACTTCCAATACTATGTTAAATAATAATGAACATCCCTGTCTTGTTCCTGACTATAGAGGAAAAGCTCTCAGTTGTTCTCTATTGAGGATGATATTAGTTGTGGGTTTTTCACATACGGTCTGTATTATGTTGAGGTATGTTTCCTCTAAACGCACTTTGTTGAGGGTTTTTTTTTTTATCATGAATGGATCTTGTACATTGTCAAATGCTTTTGATGCATCTAGTGAGAGGATCAAATGGTTTTATCCTTTTTTTTACCTAATATGATTTATCATGTTGATTGATTTCAATATTCACAAATCAATCAACACTTGTTCCTTGCAACCTAGGAATTAATTCCACTTGATGGTGCTGAATGATTCTTTGAATGTACTGTTGGACTCGATTTACTAGTATTTTATTAAGAATTTTTGCATCCGTGTTCATCAGGGGTTTGGCCTGCAGTTGTCTTTTTTAGTGGAGTCTTTTCTGGTTTGGGAATCAGGGTAATGCTGGCCTTATAGAATGAGTTTGGAAATTTTCCTTCCGTTACTGTTTTTTGGAAAAGTTTTAGTTATTTCTCTTCCCTCATTTGTGATTTTATTTACTTAGATCTTGTCTCTTTTCTTTTTGATAAGTCTGCCTAGAGGTTGATCAATTTCATTAAATTTTTTCAAAGAACCAGCTCCTGGTTCCATTGATCTCTTCTATTATTTTTTTCTTTTTATATCATTTATTTCTGATCTATTATTTCCCCTCTATTATTTCCCTTAATTATTATGTAAGGTTAGGTTATCTATTTGAGATTTTTCTTGCTTCTTCATATAGGCCTGCATTGTTCTATATTTCCCTCTTAGGATTGCTTTTGATGCATCCCAAAGTTTTTGGACTATCATGTTTTCATTTTCATTTATTTTAAAAATATTTAATTTCTTGGTTGACCCATTCCTTGTTTAGTAACATGTTGTTTAACTTCCATGTATTTGTAGTCTTTCCAAATTTTTCTTCTGGTTGATTTTAAGTTTCATAGCCTTGCGGTCAGAAAAGATGCGTGGTATGCATATTCTCAATCTTTTTGTACTTATTGAGTCCTGCTTAGTGACCTAATATGTGGTCTATTCTGGAGAATGTACTATTTGCACTTGAAAAGAATGTATATTATGGTCTTTAAGATGGAATGCTCCATCTGGCCTGGTTTATCATTCAAAGCCATTGTTTCCTTGTTGATTTTCTGCTTAGATGATCTGCCCATTGACGTAAGTGGGGTTTAAAAACCCCTACTATTATTGCATTATCATCAATGAGTTTCTTTACACTTGTTATTAATTTATATATTTGGGTAATCCCAAGTTAGGGGTATAAATATTCACAATTGTTAGATCTTCTTGTTGAATAGTCCCCTTTATTATTAAATAGTGCCCTTCTTCACCTCTTGTTACAGTCTTTGATTTAAAATCTAGTTTGTCTGATTTATGTATTTCTACTCTGGCTTTCTTTTGAAATCCGTTTGCATGATAAATGGTTCTCTAACCCTTCACTTTCAATCTGCAGGTGTCTTTAAGTCTAAAATGAGTCTCAGTTGAACCCGGCGCCAGATCCGCAGACGGCTGTTGTCTCCGCGAGCCGAGCCCGGCCCACACAGAAGCAACTATGTCTAAGGGACCTGCAGTCGGGATCGATCTTGGCACCACCTACTCCTGCGTGGGTGTCTTCCAGCACGGGAAAGTGGAAATAATTGCCAATGATCAGGGAAACCGAACCACCCCAAGTTATGTCGCTTTCACGGACACCGAACGATTGATCGGTGATGCTGCGAAGAATCAAGTTGCGATGAACCCCACCAACACGGTTTTCGATGCCAAGCGGCTGATTGGACGTAGATTTGATGATGCTGTCGTCCAATCTGATATGAAGCATTGGCCCTTCATGGTGGTGAATGATGCTGGCAGGCCTAAAGTCCAAGTAGAATACAAGGGGGAGACCAAAAGTTTCTATCCAGAGGAGGTGTCCTCTATGGTCCTGACGAAGATGAAGGAAATTGCAGAGGCCTACCTTGGGAAGACTGTTACCAATGCAGTTGTCACGGTACCTGCATACTTCAATGACTCTCAGCGTCAGGCTACCAAAGATGCTGGAACTATTGCCGGTCTTAATGTACTTCGAATTATCAATGAGCCAACTGCTGCTGCTATTGCTTATGGCTTAGACAAGAAGGTTGGAGCTGAAAGGAACGTGTTGATCTTTGATTTAGGAGGTGGCACTTTTGATGTGTCAATCCTTACTATTGAAGATGGGATCTTTGAGGTCAAGTCCACAGCTGGAGACACCCACTTAGGTGGAGAAGACTTTGATAACAGAATGGTCAACCATTTTATTGCAGAATTCAAGCGCAAACACAAGAAGGACATCAGCGAAAACAAGAGGGCCGTCCGCCGTCTCCGTACTGCATGTGAACGGGCTAAGCGTACACTTTCTTCCAGCACCCAGGCCAGTATTGAGATTGATTCTCTGTATGAAGGAATTGACTTCTATACCTCTATTACTCGTGCCCAGTTTGAAGAATTAAATGCTGACCTGTTCCGTGGCACCCTGGACCCTGTAGAGAAAGCTCTTCGAGATGCCAAGCTGGACAAGTCTCAGATCCATGACATTGTTCTGGTGGGTGGTTCTACCCGTATCCCAAGATTCAGAAACTTCTGCAAGATTTCTTCAATGGAAAGGAACTGAATAAGAGCATCAACCCTGATGAGGCCGTTGCTTATGGTGCAGCTGTCCAGGCAGCCATTCTTTCTGGTGACAAATCTGAAAATGTTCAAGATTTGCTGCTATTGGATGTCACCCCACTTTCTCTTGGTATTGAAACTGCTGGAGGAGTCATGACTGTGCTCATCAAGCGCAATACTACCATTCCTACCAAACAGACACAAACCTTTACTACCTACTCTGACAACCAGCCTGGTGTGCTTATTCAGGTCTATGAAGGTGAGCGGTGCTATGACTAAGGATAACAACCTACTTGGCAAGTTTGAACTCACAGGCATACCTCCTGCTCCTCGTGGCGTTCCTCAGATTGAAGTCACTTTTGATATTGATGCTAATGGTATCCTCAACGTGTCTGCTGTGGATAAGAGCACAGGAAAAGAGAACAAGATTACCATCACTAATGACAAGGGCCGCTTGAGCAAGGAGGACATTGAGCGCATGGTCCAGGAAGCTGAGAAGTACAAAGCCGAAGATGAGAAGCAGAGAGACAAGGTGTCTTCCAAGAATTCACTGGAGTCTTACGCTTTCAACATGAAAGCAACTGTTGAAGATGAAAAACTTCAGGGCAAAATCAATGATGAAGACAAACAGAAGATTCTTGACAAGTGCAATGAAATCATCAACTGGCTTGATAAGAACCAGACTGCAGAGAAGGAAGAATTTGAACATCAGCAGAAAGAGCTGGAGAAAGTCTGCAATCCCATCATTAGAAGCTATACCAGAGTGCAGGAGGCATGCCAGGAGGAATGCCTGGAGGCTTTCCTGGTGGTGGAGCTCCTCCCTCTGGTGGTGCCTCCTCTGGGCCCACCATTGAAGAGGTTGATTAAGCCAACCTGATGACAGGTCTAGCATTGTTCCACACATTTGAAGGACCCAAATTTGTAGCAAATTCCATGGCAGTTTTAAAGTCAAGCTGCTATAGTAAATATACTGGGCATTCTTGATACTTGAATATGGAATATGTGCACAGGGAAAGGAAATAAACATTGCACTTTATAAGCACTGTATTGTTAAGTGGAAAATGCAATGTCTTAAATAAAACTGTATTTAAAATTGGAAAAAAAATAAAATGAGTCTCTTGTAGGCAGCATATAGATGGGTCTTGATTTTTTATCCATTCTGACACTCTATGTCTTTTGATTGGAGCATTTAGTACATTTACATTCAGAGTAATTATTGATAGATATGTATTTAGTTCCATTTTATTACTTGTTTTGTTGTTACTGGAGATTTCTCTCTTCCTTTCTAGTCGTTGTCACTTTTTGTCTTTCCTTTCCACTCAAAGAGTCCCTTTAATATTTCTTGCAGGGCTGGTTTACTGGTCATGAATTCCTTTAGTTTTTGTTTGTCTGGGAAACTATCTCTCCTCTTATTATGAATGATAGCCTTGTTGGACACACTGTTCTTGGCTGCAGATTTTTCCTATTCTGCACATTGAATATATCATGGCATTCTTTTCTGGCTTGCCAAGTTTCTGTGGAGAGTTCTGCAGCTAGCCTTATTGGTGTTCCCTCTAAGTTAAGGACTTCTTTTGTCTTGCTGCTTTTAGGATTTTTTCTTTATCAGTAAATTTTGCAAATTTAACTACTCTATGTCTTGGTGTTGGCCTGTTGTTGTTGATTTTGACAGGAGTTCTCTGTGCCTCATGGATTTGGATGTCTATTTCCTTCTCCATATTAGGGACTTTTTCAGCTATTATTTCCTCAGATAAACATTCTGTCCCCTTTTCCTTCTCTTCTTTCTGGAAATCCTATGATACAAATGTAATGTTGGATGGAATTGCTGTGTTCCCTAAGTCTTCTTTAATGATCTATAGTTCTTTCTTTCTTCTGCTCAGCATTCTTATTTTCCATTATTCTATCTTCTACATCACTTATTTGTCTTTTGCTTATTCCATCAATTTGGTCCTTACATCCAGTTAGTTTCAAATCTCAGGTTTTGTATTTTTCATTTCTGTCTGATTCATTTCTTTAACTTTTTTTTTAATCTCTGCAATAAGGCTCTCCCTGATATTGTCCATGCTTTTCTCAAGGCCAGTGAGTATTCTTATGATTGTTGCTTTAAATTCTCTGTTAGGCATATTACTTATACCCATTTTGATTAGATGTCTGGCAGTGACATTTTCTGTTCTTTCGTTTGGGATGAATTCCGCTATCCTGGCATTTTGTCTAGGTCTCTACCTTCTTCTTTGTGTTAGAAAAGCCTTCTATGTTTCCTGCTCCTGAGAGTAATGGCTTTATGAAGAAGAAGCCATATAGTGTCCAGGGCCTGACCCTCAGTGAGGGTCTCTGATGTGTGCTGCCTGCACTCTACTTCTGTGGTTTGACTCTTTTTACCTCAGGTTAGTTACCTGAAGAGGCTGTCCTTATTTGTAGTGGGCAGTGTTTGGACCTTATCTAGAGTTTGGTCAGTTTTAACTAGGTATGCTCTGGTTTGCTTGCTAAATGAGACCTGACACTACTTCCACTCAAACTGAAGCCTTGCAGAACTCTACGGTTGGTAGACACAGTGTGTGTAGAGATTTCTGCTGGTCTTCTGGGGGAAGAGGCCTGCTGCACTGGTCCTTAGGCACACTTGTCCAAGATAAGCAGTCCCAGAAGAGTGCAGGGGGCCGTGACTTGGTGTAAGCAGGTTAGGCAGCCAGTGTTGGTGCTACACTGTTTATTGAAGTTTGTTTATACTGAAGAGTAGGGGAAGGAAGTGGCACTAGCCAGCAACTTTGTCCTGAGAGAGCGAACTCTGTGCTTGCTGCTTTCAAGGAAGCACCCCATTGAAAAACGAATAATTTTCCCTCGTGAATCCCATGTGTTTTCAGATAGCTGTTTTCATATAATTTGTCTCTGGGTTGTTTGCCTGCCTAGGGCAGTGAACTGCACTTTGGGCTCTATCCCAGTCAAGCCTGCTGATTTTTTAAAACTCCAAACTTTAGGGACATGCTGTGGTGGAGGCCTGTGCTGGTCTTCAGGGGGAAGGTCTCACTTGCTGGAATGAATGTAGGTTTGACCAAGAAGGACAGTTCCACTAGAGCAGAGGGGTGTGTGATTTGGAGCAAAGCAGGCTAAATAAACCAGTGTCCAGGTTAGCTACCCTCAGCAGGTGTCTCTGCACTTATGCTGAGGGGTAGGGGAAAGTGGGGTTGTTTGCCCGTCTTCTCTCCAGGAGTAGGTCAGCACTCTCAGGGTTCTAGCCTAGCCAAGCCTACCAACCTCCAAAACTATAGTCTTTGAGAACTGGTTGTAAAAACTCACAAAAATCAGCCCCTCTTGTTTTCCCAGCCAGTGATTTGGGGGAAATGTTCTTATACATCCCCCAGCCTCTCTCTCTCTCTCTTTCAATGACCAGGATTCCTTCCCACTGCAGCACCACAGTCTGGTTTCCCTCAAACCACATCTCTGCACTTCCTACCTTATTTGATGTGGCCTCTTGTCTCCCTCTGGTTGTGTAGTTTGTTCTGTCAGGCCTCAGGTTGATTTCTTGGGTAATCAGAATGATTTGCTAGTTATCTAGCTATGTTCAAGGAATGAGGCAAACCTAGTGTTCTACTATGCTGCCACCTTAACTGCTCCTCCCCATGGGTTTTCCAATCCACAAATATATAGCAAATATGTTTCATATATAACTATACTTATCTCTATAGAGCTTTCAAACAGATTTTGGGTTGACTTTATTCTTAGTTACTTGATAATTTTGAAGCTATTAGTGGTATTTTTAAAAATTTAGTTTCTTGGTTTATTTGTTCATTTATTAATGGTATATACTAATTTTCTGGCATACAGTAATTAAATATTATATATTATATTTATATGTTATATATTTTGTTAAATTCTCTTATTAATACTAAGAGTTTATAAATCCTTTTGGATTTCTTACCTAAGCAATCATGCCATCTGTGAATAATGACAATTCTTTTTAGTTTCTGTAATTCATTTTATGCTAAAGAAATAGTTTTCTGCTTCCAGAACAAATACTCAACATTTTTATTGATCCTTTATGACATTATAAAAACACTTACAATGTTAAAAAAATAGTTAATATTGATTTATAGCTAGAGTTTATTATATGTTGTGGGAAATAAGATTCCAACTTTGTCTTCCAAAGATTAACCAATTGTTTAGACACTAAACATTTATTGATACAGTCATTTGTCGCCTTTATCATATACCAAATTATAGCATACAATAGAG
This sequence comes from Nyctereutes procyonoides, assembly GCF_905146905.1. NCBI lineage: Eukaryota > Metazoa > Chordata > Mammalia > Carnivora > Canidae > Nyctereutes > Nyctereutes procyonoides. The sequence continues at coordinate 24,651,478 of NW_026575035.1, read as the reverse complement.
TTCTTTAAAATTTACCTAATTTACCCCATTGATTTGTTTATTCTTGCACTGATTGCTGTTTTCTTTCTTTCTTTCTTTTTTTAAAGATTTTATTTATTTATTTGAGAGAGTGAGTGAGAGAGAGAGAGCATGAGAGGGAGAAGCATACTCCCCGCTGAGCATGGAGCCAATGTGGGGGTCGATCCTGGGACTCTGGGATCATGACCTGAGAAGAATGTAACCACATTTGTGAAGTGCACAAGCCTGACAAGTGTGTACGTGGTGCACATATTGTCAGTGTTCTTGCTGGTTTTATTTAATGGTAGTCTGGAATTCTGGATTTTGTTGTTTGTTCTTTTATAACCAAAGAGAAGCATAATAACTCCCAATTAACATAGTCTGTTGAGAGTGATCAAAATAATTTTCTATTTTCTCATTGATTTGCGAAGAATTGTTTAAAAAGTATATTAATTATTTGTTAAAGGTTTTCTAATGCTTCTTCTCAAGAGGCCAAGTTTCAAGGCCACCTGGCTATCTTTGAAACTTCAGCTTACAGAGGCAGAACATTTGTTTTCCTGCCCAAATATGACCCCGCACACACTTCCCTCTCATGCTATGTAATAGACTGCATGGGGGGTTTGGATAAGCTTGGGAAATGATATTGACTAGACACCATACATTTTGGTTCATAGATTTCCTCATTTTAAAATGCTGCTCATTCTAGATGCGAGAAGGCAGCATTATGATTTTTGAGTGTTGGGGAGGTGCATTTCAGGCTTTGCCTCCTACCAGGGACTATTGAATTGCTAGTGCCCTCAGGGCTATCTTTTAGGTCACACATGTCTCCTGGAGCTTTAGTAGGAGATCTTTTTAGACATCGTATATGGTCCTTATCCAAAGAAAACCACTTTGTTTTACCTAATAAATATGCCATGGGCAGGGGCACCTAAGTGGCTCAGTGGTTGAGCGTCTGTCTTCAGCTCAGGTTGTGATCCCGGGGTCCTGTGAATAATACTATAAGGAACACCAAGATACATATCTCTTTGAATTCTTGATTTCAATTCTTCTGGATTAATTACCCTGTAGTGGGTTTGCTGGATGATATGGTAGATCTTTAAAATTTTTTTTTTTTTTTTTTAGGAACTTGCATGCAATTTGCCCTAGTGGCTGTATCATTCCCGTCAAAGTATGAATTCCCTTTTCCCTACATCCTTGGCAGCAGTTGCTATTTTTGCCTTTTGGTAATAGCTTTCCTAACAAGTGATAAGGTGATATCTCATTGTGGTTTTGATCTTCATTTCCCTGATGATTTGTAATATTGAGTACCTTTTCATATACCTGTTGGCCATTTGTATGTTTTCTTTGGAGAAATAGCCAAGTCCGTTTAACATTTTTTAAATCAGGCCATTTTTTAATGCTATTGAGTTATATGAGTTTTTAAATATATTTTGGATATTGACCCCTTATCAAATAGATTGCAAATATTTTTCTGCCGTTCCTTTTTATTTATTTTATTTTATTTTATTTTATTTTAATTTTTTGCTTTACTGATGGCTTCTTTTTTTGTATAGAGGCTTTTTGTTTGATGCAGTTCCACTTGTCTATGTTTGATTTTGTTGCCTGTGCTTTTGGTGTCAAATTCAAAAAATTACTGCCAAGACCAATGTCAAGAAGTTTTTCCCCCTATATTTTCTTTAAAGAGTTTCATAGTTTCAGTTCTTATTAAGTTTTTAGTACATTCTGTGTTAATTTTTGTGTCTTACACTAGTAAGATAAGGGTCTAATTTCATTTTTTTGCTTGTGGTTTTCCAACAGCATTTGTTGAAGAGATTATCCTTTCTTGATTGTTTGGGCTTTCTATTCTGTTTCATAGGTCTATATGACTGTCTTTATGCCAGTACCACACTGTTTTAATTACTATAGCTTTACATTTTAAAATCAAGAAGTGTGATGCCTCTGGCTTTATTCTTCTTGTTTGAGGTCACTTTGGTTATTCAGAATCTTTTGTAGTTCCAAATGAATTTTAAGATTGTTTTTCTGGGACAACTGGGTGGCTCGGCGGTTGAGTGTTTGTGTTTGGCTCAGGGTGTGATCCCGGGTTTCCAGAATTGAGTCCCGCATCAGGCTCTCTGTGAGGAGCCTGCTTATCCCTCTGCCTATGTCTCTGCCTCTCTCTCTGTCTCTCATGAATAAATGAAGTCTTTAAAGAAAAAAGATTGTTTTTCTATTTCTGTAAAAAAAAAGTATTGATAAGTATTGCACTGAATATACAGATGGCTTTGGGTAGGATGGACATTTTAACAATATTAATTCTTCTAATCCATGTACATGGAATGTCTTTGCATTTATTTGTGTCTGCTTTAATTTTTTTAATCAGTGTTTTAGAATTTTCAACGTACAAGTCTTTTGTTTCCTTTGTTAAGTTTATTATATTAAGTGAAATAAATGAGTCTTAGACAAATACTGCATGCCTTTACTTGTATGAAATTGCCAGACTCATAAAGGCAGAATATAGAATGGTGATTGTCAAGGGTTGGGTGATGGGGGAGTGGGTAACTGTTTTTCAATGAGTATAAAGTTTCTGTAACGGAAGATGACATAGTATGCATAGTAAAGAATATGGTATTGTACATTTAAAAAATATGTATTGAAACTTCTAGGTCCAAGATGGAGCTCCTCTTGCCCAGAGTGCCACGTCAGCAATCTGAAATCTATGTAACTTTCCTGGTCCCATAAATGCTGTGCATGACTAGAAATACGGTACATCCAGCCAGTCAGTCCCCAGCTGCCAATATGTATCATGATTTCCTTGTTCTAAATAAGGTTAGATATACAGTTAACTTAAGCTGAAGACTCTTTCTTTATTCCCTGATTGGCTTCTTCTGCAAAAACTTCCTGCTGTCTAGTGTTCTGGACTCTTGAGAATAAAAACTATCCACTCCATGAAGTATGAAATAAAATTTGCTTAGATTAACTAAATTGCTCTCTTTGATTATTTTAACATGTGTTAAGAGGATGCATCTCACCTTAAGTCTTCTTACAATAAAATATGCATAAAAGAACATAGGGAAGGTTTTGGAAGTGATGGGTATATTTAGTATCTGTGTTATGATGTTGATATCATAAGTGCATGTATATGTTGAAACTCATCAAAATATATACATTAAATGTACACAATTTTTTGTTTGTAAAATATTACTTAATAAAGCTGAAAAAACACACAAAAAAGGAGCTTTCTAAAAAGCATACAAAAAAAGAGGGGACAGTAATATGATATGTAAGTTTTGAAGTAAGGTAAATAGTAAGATTATGTCCAATAATCTGTTTCAAAACAATATTAATGAAGAGTTTAATGGCACAATTTTCACCATTTTTAACATTTATAACATATTTCTCTATTTGTTTAAATATCCCATAAAGAAATAAGTAGTTAGAATAAAATAAAATTACCTAAAATTCCATCAAATTAATACAAAAATTATTAAATTTACTCAGCTCTAGAGAACAAACTCATGGTTACCAGAGAAGAGGTGGGTGGGGGAATGGGTAAAATAAGTGATAGGGATTAAAGAATGTACTTGTGATGAGCACAGGGTTATGTATAGAATTGCTGAATCACTATATTATACACCTGAAACTAATGTAAGACTGTAAGACTGTATGCTGGAGTTGAAAAAAAAAGCATCATTAAATTTGATTTTAATGTCTATAAATAAGAATTTAGTACTCTTAGAAACTGACAATAATTTAACCAATATTATCGGAATAACCAAAAAGCCACTTTTTTCTCACCTTCCAGGTTAGTAAATTGTTTTTGGTAAGTGACCAAAATATCCAACTAACAATGGCTTAACAGTAAAGTTCGCCATACAATTTCACATAAGAATAGAAGATTCAGGCAATTCTTGTTTTGGCTACCTCAACCTCACAATGATGTCAGAGCTTTAGGTAGACAATATATATCCGCTTCAGGATTTACCCCCACCCTTCCTTCTGGCCAGTAGATCTCTAACGAGGGTTAAGTTACAGTATAATTCATCTAGGGGCATACTGGACCTGATAAGGGAGAAATAAGTTATACTTCACAGCAGCTACAAGGGCCTAGATATCATGTACTAGAGGACTACTTGGGATTCTGATGGTATTTGGTCAAAGTGGTCAACGTAGAACATAAAAAAAAGGGAGGAGTTCATTGTTCTGGGAACACTTGACCCAGATGCTGGATTTATTATCCTATGTTCCAGAAATGATGCAGTCACAGTGCTAGGATGGTTACTAGAAACATGAAAAAAGCATATTCCAGGTGCATCCAAAGGTCAAGCAGTCTCTAAGTAGTTGGAGTATTAGAATGGATATACCATGAAGGGTTGGGAGGCCCATAGATGATTTGGCTCCATGGGCTGGCCCAAAGGATAGCTATTTACCAGTTTTAAGCAAAGTGCTGACAAGGAGATTCACTAAAATATTCAGTGATGGTTCTCTATAAGCCAAGACTGATTGCAAAGAGACCACTAAAAAACTAGGCTCACCAATAATAAAAGGGATAATAGAACCCTGCAACAATGGAGGCCAAGTGACAGCACTTTCTGTCCGCCACTTGTGACATTTTGATGTGTGTGACATTTTGAAAATTCCTTAATTCTGTTAACCTGGGATTCTCATAAACAACAAAGGATAACTTCTACATTCTTAGCTTCTCCTCCACAGCAAATTTCCTCTATCTTCAAAATGGCAAGTGCCAACTTACAAACATGTTTACTCAAATATTCAAACAATAAAGATATATATTTGGTCATTTTTACTTTTTTTGTTTTAAATATTTTATTTATTTATTCATGAGAGAGAGAGAGAGAGAGAAGTAGAGACACAGGCAGATGAAGAAGCAGGCTCCACACAGGAAGCCTGATGTGGGACTCAAATCTTGGGACCCCAGGATCACACCCTGAACTGAAGGCAGGTGCTAAACCACTGAGCCACCCAGGGATCCCCTGGTCATTTTTTCTTTTCATTCCTTTCTTTGCTGTTGTAATTTTTACTAGGTATGGATATTATTATTCTAATGTTGGAAAAAAGTAATAACCTGTCTCAAGTCTTGATATTGTCCCAACTTGTTACTGTCCCAAAGAAAGCAGGTCAATAGCTCATATATTAACAGGGTAGTGTACACAGAACCTGAAACCACCAACATGAAATGCCTATTTCATTACTCCTACATTTATTAGTTGGCATTCTACTATAAGGAACAACTATTTCTTTTTTTTCCAATGTATTTATTTATTAATATCTTTATGGTCTTATTGATTTTTAAAATCTAATTCAAACAGTCATAAACAGTTCTATTATTGTTCTTTTGGGTATTTAAAAAATTTCATTTCTTTATTTGAGAGAGAGAGAGAGAGAGCAAGAGGAGGAGCAGAGGGAGAGGGACAAGCAGACTGTGCTGAGCACAGAGCCCAACACGGGCCTTGATTCCAGGATCCTGAGATCATAATCTGAGTCTAAAATCAAGATTCTATCACTTAACCCATTGAGTCACCCAGGTATCCCCACTGGTTTTTTTTTTTTTTTTTTGGTTTGTTTTTAAGACTTTTTTTTTTTTCCAGAGCAGTTTTAGCTTACAGCAAAACTGGGTGGAAGGTACAGAGATTTCCCACATTCCTCCTGCCCTACACATGCATAGCTTCCCCCATTATCAATATCCCCACCAATGATGCATTTATTATAACTGATGAATGTACACTGACACATCATTATCATTCTAAATCCATAGTTTACATCAGGGATCACTCTTGATGGTATACATTCTATAGATGTGGACTAATTTTTAATGACATATATCCACCATGATAGTATCATACAGAATGATGGCCTAAAAATCCTCTGTGCTCTATTCATCCCTCCCTCTCTCCCTAATCCCTGGCAAACACTAATTGTTTCACTGTCTTTATAGTTGTCTTTTCCAGAGTGTCATATAGTTAGAATTGTATGTTAGGTAGCCTTTTCAGACTGGCTCCTTTCATTTAGAAATCCACACTGAAGTCTCCTCCATATCATTTTATGGCTTGATAGCTCATTTCTTTTTAGCACTGAATAATATTCCATTGTCTGGATGTATCACTGTTTGTTTATCCCCTCACCCACTGAGGGACATCTTGGTCGCTTCCAAGTTTAGGCAATTATTGTTTGTTTTATGCTCAGAATATGCAACATTTGGTCAAAGGTAGTCACTTTGGCTGTCCTTAGGTCCTTTTGATTTCCTCCCACTTTCTGTTCTTTTGTTTGTTTTTGTTTTGTTTTCTTTTTAGCATTTCCTTACTTTCTGGTAGAATAAGATATTTTATGCTCCTCTGGTACTTTTCCAGCGTCATCCCTATCTCCCAAAGTAGCATTGCTTCCTTTTAATAGCATTATAACCAAGATTTGGATGCTAGATGCGCTCATTGTTACTGGAATGTCATTGCTTCTAGGTTCTCTTGATAAAGAAAACATAAGCACGTAGACATAGACACATTCATACACACCCATGTACACACAGACACATACATACACTCACATACACACACAAATAGATAATACACACATAACACAAAGCACACTTGTATATTTAAATATCTATTTAAAAATCTTAAAAAAAATAAAAATCTGGTCATACTGATACAATACTTCTATTTCCTTCCAATTCAACATTCCAGAGTTCATTTTGTTCTTTCTCCTTTCCATATTTGTGACTGGCCATGTGGAAGAGAAAATGAAATCAACATACAGAAATGCAAATAAAAGCTGTACAAAGACTCCTGGTGACAACATAATCCTTGATTCCAGTTGTTCTGGGCCTGCTCTGTACCTGCCTTTCCTAAGGTTTTTTTGAAAATTTCAGAAAACTTCCCTAAATAGCCTGGTTGGATGATAGTCTTTTGCAACTTGCATAGTATTGACTAATGCTGCGATGAAGGAAAATCCAATGCATGGTCCTGATATATCCCTCCTTTATTCTCTTCCTCCAACCGTATTGGAATGTAACTCACCAAATTTGGCCATTGTGCTATTTTTCTGTATCTGCCTGCAAAGGCAAGGAGACCATGGTTATTTCAATGTGATGTTGAGGCATTTAGGCATATAATAAAGTGTAATCTCTGTGACAATGTGAGGAGTTAGTAATAGAACTTCATTTACAGATAAGGGAGTTGGAGTTTAGAGAAGAAAAGGGAGTTCTTTGGGTCACACAGATTGGAATGAAATTGCTGGTCTTTGCAAAACCCTTGGTTTACTTCTTCACACAATGTCACTTCTTACACAACTCCTTACTGTGTGAATTAATTAATTAAATAATTGTTTTTAAATACTGCATATGCCAGTCTATACCAGGGTTGATTCAACAGACTTGTCAACACTTGTCAAGTCTGTTGGTTGCTTTAGCCACTTCAAAGAAATTTTAAGTTACATTCATGTAAATTACACTCATGTAACAGTGGGAAGGAACTGGAGAAGAAAAACTTGAATCAAAGCTCCTGTATCCAAAGGAGCTAATTTACTAATTAGTAAATTAGTTTACATTCAAAAATGGTTCTGCTTTTCTAGGGAAAAAAATTACCTCGTAGTGTCCATAAATACTTATTAGGAAATGCTAATTGTGTTATTATATAAAATACTTATCATTATTTCAGTCTAAATTTCTTACTGAGATGGCCTTTCAGAAAATTTATTTGGAATGGATCTGACCCCAATTGCTTGATTCAGATTCAATAAGATGATTCAATCAAACAGTTAATAAAAACAGTTATAATATTTTAAGGGTATTAAATAGTGATAAAAACATTAACACAATATTATTAGGTATGAGTGGAATGTTTCGTGCTTTTAGAAATGGCTAATCTATTAGAAGCCCAAGGCTCTGTGCACTCCCCGTCTTGGCTACACCTGATGAAAGTAATCAGTGTCATTCTGGCTTTAATGTGAATAAGCCAGAGAAACAGTACAGAGCATGCTGGGTAATGAGGCTTTGGGATTTTTTTGAACGTCCTGGGAGCCAGCCTCTCCTCAGAGGACTTCACGACATCAGACAGCTGCTGCCCTGAGCATCATGACTAACTTGTCAGAATTCCATTTCAAGTTTAGAAAGGCAGGACTCGCATATTTTAGCCCTTGTCCATTCCTCATCATAAATGAAGGAAATGCCTCCCCCTATCACTCTCTTCTGTCAGCAAAGGGCAGGAACAAACATTATTAAAAGTGCCAGATTTTATGCCCATGACATTTTATCTTATATCATCATTATAATAACCCAGGGAAGCTATTTTAACTCTTCCCATTCTGCATATGGGAAATGGGCTCAGAGAAGTTAAGGTGAGCAGATTGGATACTCATGAAGGGCAGAGTCTGCACCTGAACCTGAATGGCTTTGACTCACTTGGTCTACTACTAATCCTTCCCGTGAGCTTGCAAATGCCTGGCCACTCAGGACTTGAAAATGTGGTTTTAAGTGTTAATTAGGATAATTATTTGGTCCATTATTTTAAGATCTGCCTATATTCTAATAATAATAATTGTATGGAATTGATTATTTTTGGTCAAATGCTTATATATAATATAGTTATTGTTACTTAGAAATCTTATCAAAAATTTGGTTTTAACTATAAATGATATTGTTGAGCATGAATTGCTATGAGGCTTATATGTTTTGGTTATATAAAGTACTTTCTGAAAGAAATAAATTTAGGACAAAACCTCTCATGCCCCTCAGGATAGCATGGACTTTTATTTGTTAGGATTCTATTATCCAAAATGAATATAACTGACATATAATGACATTCTTACATGATTACACATTACATTTGTTACATTTTCTGGTAACAAAATAAATGCAGTAATAATAAAATGCATAAAAATAATAAATTAAATTAAATTAAATTAAATTAAATTAATAAAGCTTTGTGCATTAGAATATTATTTCTGTACTAAATTTAAATAAGATGGTGGAGTGCATATGTGCATGTGTGAGTGTATGTGCGTGTGTGTGTGTGTGTGTGTGTGTGTGTGTGTGTGATGTGTACCCAACATCTCTCCTTGATCAGCTCTTCCTCTGGTCTATACCACGTTTTGTATTTGGATGGTTCTTTTCTTTTCTTTTTTTTTTTTTTGGATGGTTCTTAATACGTCACAACAAAGTGCTGCTATACAGCTATTCAACATTAATGTTTCATCCTTGTGAAAGGAAGAGAATAAAGAAATTAAAATGTGACATGCTAATACCTTTCCTTAGTTCTGTGAAGTTTCTACTTGGCTTTGATTTGGATTCAGTTAACTTTTTTTTTTTTTTTTAAGATTTTAGTTTTTATTTGAGAGGGAGAGAGAGAGCACGAGTAGAGGAAGGTGCAGAGAGAGAGAGAGAGAGAAAGAGAGAAGTAGACTCTCTGCTGAGCAGAGAGCTGGACCTGGGCCTCAATTCCAGGACCCTGGTTACATATCTGAGCCCAAGGCAGACAGTTAACCGACTGAGCCACCCAGGCATCCCCTCAGTTAACTTTCAAGCAAGTCACAGTCAAATAGTATATTGCTGATTCTAACTAGAATCTCTATTGCTAGTTTCTGAAATGCTTCTTATAAAGAGATGCTTTTCATTATGTGCTGTTCAATTGTCAATGTTACAGTGCCCTAGCTTCTCTGCTGTACTGTTTTTCCCACTAGGTTCCTTACCCTTACCTCCCTTCCAGATCCAACCCTTTGGCTCACTGCTTTATCTAGATGATTGATTATGACCTCAGTTTGAATGTGCCTTTTGACTGTAATTTCAGCAGTTTTTCTAGGTCATCACTTACTTTTGGTATCTATCTACTCTCCGGTCTTTGAACCACAAACTCTTCATCTTCCCCTAAATCCTGTGGGACCAGCAGCCAAGCCCATCAAATCAGAGAGATGCAATTTCAGAGACCACAGCACATAGAGTTCAGCCACTGAATGCATTTTGATCCTTCTGATCCTATCTTTATCTAAAATTTTTAATATATTATTCATCATGGATTTTGTGCATTAATTTTGATTTAAAATTAGTATTAAATATTATTTATCTTGATGACTGAGATTTTGGCACCCTTAAGTTTTATGTCTGGGGTCAGTGCATAATCTACCAATCCCAGTCCCACCTGTGTCTGGAAGTATTCTAGATCTAAACCACTGTCTCCCTACTCCTGATGTCAGCCTTTCTTGCTTTGTAAGCACTCCCTTGCTTTGATTCTACATGGAAGCTGTCAACCTTGCCTAATCTGCTGTGATTTTTCTTCATTTTGGACTTCCTGCTCTTATTAACCTGGGATTTACTTTGACACACCTCCAGTACCCCTGGCTGTACTGGCTATGACCCAGGAAAGAGGTATCCCTGTCCTATACACCGTTAGTGTCTGTAGTATCATGAGAATTCAGCCAGAGAAACAGTAGGAGATAGATGTATTAAGATATTTATTGCAAGGAATTGGCTTATATGACTATGGGTCTGACCAAGCTGGTCTGAAAATTATAGGAATGCAGGCTGGGACTCAGCTCAGGGTGAAGCTGAGTACCAAGCCAGAATTTCCTCTTCCTTAGGGAAGACTCAGTTTGAGTCTTTCAACTGATCAAATCAGGCCTACCTAGATTACCTAAAATAATTTCCCTTGCTAATAGTCAACTAATTATGGACTTTAATCACACATCCAATGTACCTCCTGGCAGCACTTAGATGAGCTTTTGAATAGCCGAGGGCTTTAACTTAGCCAAATTGACACGTAAAGTCTAACTGATTAGGCCATGTCTTGTGTGGGGTTCCCTGTAAAAGCAATCACTTTTAAAGTTCAATATAAGTTATCAAAAGATTAAAAAGAGGAAAATTTCTCAGGGCTTGTGCTATGAACATGCTCTAAGTCCCATGGGAGAGACTCATATTTATTACTTGTTTGTTTTCTTGCTCCAGGGATAACAGTAGCATGTCCTGAGACTTAATGTTAATTGTTCAAATTTTGGAACATATTTTCGAACAGAAGGGAAAAGAAAATGAGAGTCAAGGCTCATTTCTGGTCCCTTTTTCTGCATAGGACTTGTTCTAGGCCAGATTTCAAAATGTGTTACCAGGAGCCTTTGTGGGACCCAAGAAATTCAGAAAATGTTCCCCACCCCTGGCCCCTAGATAAGCAACAAGAAAAACCATAGAGCTCACCCTTATTGGAATGAGGAGCTAAAAGCTTAAGAAACTCCCCCACCCTTTCCCATATCAGAATGAAGAAGTTCTTCCGAAAGATGGATGGATAAAGAAGATGTGGTTTATGCAGACAATGGAATATTACTCAGCCATTAGAAATGACAAATACCCACCATTTGCTTCATCGTGGATGGAACTGGAGGGTATTATGCTGAGTGAAGTAAGTCAGTCGGAGAAGGACAAACATTGTATGTTCTCATTCATCTGGGGAATATAAATAATAGTGAAAGGGAATATAAGGGAAGGGAGAAGAAATGTGTGGGAAATATCAGAAAATATCAGAAAGGGAGACAGAACATAAAGACTCCTAACTCTGGGAAACAAACTAGGGGTGATGGAAGGGGAGGAGGGCGGGGGGTGAGGGTGAATGGGTGATGGGCACTGAGGGGGACACTGGACAGGATGAGCACTGGGTGTTATTCTGTATGTTGGTAAATTGAACGCCAATAAAAAATAAATGTATTATAAAAAAAAGAAAATGCTTAATAAAGAATTATTAAATAATTTAAAAAAAAAGAAGTTCCTCCACCCCTTCTGAAAATCCCCTAGACCAGCCCATAAAAACCCAGCTGTAACCCACCTCGGAGTTCAAGTCCCTGCTCTGCTGTGTCGGGTATACTTGGACCCAATCTCGAGCTTGCTAATAAACCCTTGTGCACTTGCATCGGTGTCAGCTCCTTGGTGGTTTCTCGGATTCGCAATCTTGGGCACAACACCTTTTTGCATTTCTTTCTTGCTACCTGGGTCACCTGTGCTAGAAATTTGGGGATTACGAGGAGTCTCCCACTGTGGTGGCTGAGTTCTCTGCACTCCTTCTCTCTCTGATCCCCAAATAAACTCTAATTTGTCTTCTGCTGGACTTTGCTCATCTTAAGACTTCAGAGGAGAGAATCTAAGCCCAAATGACCTTCCTGGAAAGGTCATGCCCACCCTAGCCCCCTGACCTTTTGCACCAGGAGAACAATGTATGGCCTGCTGAATTTTCTTTGTGAACTGGAGCCATCACAAGAACAACTGCTCACACCAGGTAACTTCAGAGGAAGGGTCCCACCCTATTCCTTGCATTGAGTTTTTTCTTTACCGATGCTGATAACAGGATCAGTGTAGACAACAGACATCACTCTGTCCTGAATGTGGGCCTGAGTGAGAGTGAGGTGTGTGTGCTGAAGGTGGGGGCTGCAAATAAATATACCAACATGAGTTTTTTTAATATGTTATTTATTTATTCATGAGAGAAACAGAGAAAGGCAGAGACAAAGGCAGAGGGAGAAGCAGGCTCCCAGTGGGGAGCCCAGTTAGGGACTGGATCCCAGCATCCTAGAATCACAATCTGAGCTGAAGGAAGACGCTCAACTGCTGAGCCACCTGGGTGCCCCTAACATCAGTTTTTATTCAATATCCCATATAATTTGATAATACATTTATTTTTGAAATATTTGAATTGGTTAAACTTTTTATAATTGTTTTTCATGAGTATGTATTATATCATTAGAAATAGGTACAAAGTATAATTCTAGTTTTCAAAATCTCTATTGGTTTTCCCTCTTAAAACTGAGAGTGTATGTTATTATGTATGTATATAGTGTTTGAAGCAATTATGCCTGTGCCCTCTGACTTGGCCTCTTGGTGGCTGGGTGACCATGAATCAGACCCCAATTTTAGCAGAGCTAAAATTTCTGGATCATCAGTGTGCTCAGGGAAAACAGAGGGGTCAAGAAGGAGTAGGAAGCCTAAGAAGAAGATGGAGTTCCCTAGATCATAAACTGTAAGAATAGAGGGAGAGTCAGGAGAGGCTTCTTGGAGCTATACAGGCTTGGTTCTGAACCTCAGCTCTACTAGTGTGTGACTGCAGGAAGTGGGCAAAGAGGTTTTCTGTTGTTCGTGGTGGTGGTGATATTTTTTAACCTGTAAAATCAGGATGACATTTTACCTAATTCATAAAATATTTTTGTGGGTCCAAAAAGATACCACAGATCAAACATCTGCATCAGGTTGGTATTTTATAAATGATAAGTTTTATTAGTACGACTATTAATGTGGGGTTACAAGTCCTCAGAATATGCAAAGTGCTTAGTTAATAAGCAATAAAGAATGGCTGTTGCTTTTATTAGTAGAAATAACTACATTACAACTGTAGTGGCCAAGGGAGAAATTCAAGGAAATGATTTGTAACCCACATTTATGACGTAAGTGGTGGAGGAGACAGGGGCAGATTTGTTTGAAAATACACTTCACTGGCTCAGGGACTTGGGCATTGAGGTGGGTGCAGAATGTAACACTGAGTCAGGAAGGCAAGGGGCTGAGAGAGTAAAGGCCTCTGTTGCAGAGTTCCTAAAAATTCATATGGACTAGTTTTGTTTCCCCAACAGGTTTACAAAGTCTATTACAAAACTGACAACACACTGACATTTATAGAATGTTGAGCAAAGCTGAACAATGTCAATGTGGTACCATGGATTTGAGAAAAACCTGTCAGAGAGCAGGATTTTTTGCACCAGATTTGATGCAGCAAAACTTAAAAAAATCATGATTTTGACAAGTTCTAAAATGAAGACTGCTGAAATGGATGGCATATATAATACAATTCAATCTGGAGTGACCTCAGGCAGAACTTGTTCTTTGCAATAAAAGAAAGTATCTTCCTGTCTGTGTGTGCCTGTGTTTGTATGGGGTGGTGGACTATTTGGGACAATTGAGGCAAATCAGTCCCACTCACAAATGAATCCATCTGGCACATGGAAAGGACACATTTGGAGACACCAAGATCTCTCATAAAGGGAGCAATGTGGACAAGTAATGTTTGCTTGAGCCTGAAGTAATGTCCAATTGCTGAGAGAAGGCTCACTGCAGTAATATGAATTCCTCTTGTGAGACATCCCCATTGCGACTGTCATTTAAATTGCTGCATTTTTGCAAAGAAAATAACTCAATGCTTAGCATGTTTGCTTATTTGAGTCATGGATGCAAAAACTGAGACAGATATTAAGAATAACTGCTCTCTGATAGAAAAAAAAACAATTTAATCTAAATGTTATAAAAACAGACACATAGATCAATAGAACAGAATAGAAACCCCAGAAATGAACATACAGCTATATGGGCAATTAATCTTCGACAAAGCAGGAAAATAATATTCAATGGAAAAAAAGTTTCTTCAACGATGTTGGGAAAACTGGACAGGAACATGCAAAAGAATGAAACTGGACCACTTTCTTACACCAAACATGAAAATAAATTCAAAATGGATGAAAGACCTCAATGTGAGACAGGAAACCATCAAAGTTCTGCCTGATGGAGAACACAGCATTGGCCATAGCAACTTCTTACTAGATATGTCTCCAGAGGCAAGGGAAACAAAAGCAATAATAAACTATTGGGACTTCATCAAAATAAAAAAAGCTTCTGCACAGTGAAGGAAATAATCAACAAAACTAAAAGGCAATCTATAGAATGGGAGAAGATATTTGCAAATGACATATTTGTATTAAGGGGAAGTATCCAAAATCTATAAAGGGTTTATAAAAATCAACACCCCCCCCCAAAAAAATAATCCAATAAAAAATAGGCAGGAGACATGAATAGAAATTTTTCCAAAGATGACATAAATGTGGCTAACAGACACATGAACATCATTCATCATCAAGGATATACAAATCAAAACTACAATGAAATATCACCTCACACCTGTCAGCATGGCTAAAATGAACAACACAAGAAACAACAGGTGTTGGTGAGGATGCAAAGAAAGGAGAACCCTCTTGCATTGTTGGTAGGAATGCGAACTGGTGCAACCACTGTGGAAAACCATATGGGTGGTTTCCTCAACAAGTAAAAAATAGAATTACCCTATGATCCAGCAATTGCACTACTAGGTATTTACCAAAGGGATACAAAAATACTGATCTGAAAGGAAACATGCACCCCAATGTTTATAGCAGCATTATCTTCAATAGCCAAAATATGGAAATAGCCCAAACGTCCATCAACTGATGAATGGATAAAGAAGAGGTGATGTACACACACACACACACACACACACGTGAAAAAATGAATATTACTCAGCTATGAAAAAAATGAATATTAATCAGCTAAGAAAAAATGAAATCTTGCCATTTGCAGTGATGTAGATGGAACTAGAGAGTATTATACTAAGTGAAATAAGTCAGTCCATTTCATTCATTTGGAATTTAAGAAACAAAACAGGTAAATACAGTGGGGGAAAAATAGAGGTAAACCAAGAAACAGACTCTTAACTGTGGAGAACAAACTGATGGTTACCAGAGGGCAAGTAGGTAGGCTGATGGGTGAAATAGGTGATGGGGATTAAGGAGGGTACTTAATGTTGTTGTATGGAAGTGATGAATCACTAAATTCTACACCTGAAAGTGTGTTAACTAGCTGAAATTTAAACAAAAACAGACAAAAAAAGAGAGAGTAGACACATACGCTTGGGATAAGAGCAGCTATGATTGTTCAGCACACTGTCCTGTGGTTTAGCTCTATGTATACGTGCCTGAGCAAAGAGGAGCAAAGAGGAGCTGACAGCTACAAACTACAGATTAAATAGGCTGCTACCACAGCAGTGCCTTTTGAGCCAGAGTGACAAGAAAAAGCAACATTGTCTTGGAACCCATGTCACTGAGTAGAAAACTTATCATATTGTGGCTGGAGTATGTTGTGAAGCCCCACAAATATTGCCAGAGGCCTGAGGCCTTTGGCAAAGAGCCATCTCCAAATGGTTCAGTGTTGACTTAGCAAATCCACTCAGTAGAGCCAGGAGTTGGTGGTAGGAGCAGCTGGGCAGCTCCAAGGCCTTTTTTTGGGGGTGGGGTGGGTACTGAGTCCTTAGCAGGAGATGTCACCACAAGGATCAGGAACTGGAGGTTGACAGGAGCCAGATGGTGGGCAGCAGATGGCAGATGAAGGGTTATTGATTTTGGATTTTAAATGAAGCCAGTTAAGTCTTGGGGACATAGAGGTAATAACACACTGGACTGAAAGGCAATCTGGCAGTCTCTTTTGGAGTTAGTAATAATAGCCAGGTGCCTGGGACCTGCCACCCACCTGTGGCTTCCACAGTTCATCCGCCGCATGGCTCTACTTTTTCTTTGCACATGTAAATCTCCAGAGACATACTCACCTACCCCATGGTCTTTCTCAGGAATCATCTTCTTTGACTTCTCTATAGCATTTGGAAGTGTTGGCTCTTCTTACTTCTGGAAACTTTCTTATTTGGTGTTGGACTCACAGTCTTATACAAACTCTCTGCCCCACTTGTGTCCTTCCTTTTATCCTCCCTTCCATTCTCACCTCTGAGACACTCTCTTTCAAAATTCTCTATTCAGGCAGCTGGTATCATGGGCATCCAGGCTACTTGTCTCTTGCCTTTAGTCCTGCACCTACCTTTTTTCTAATAAGACTCTTCCTCCTTTTATACTCACTAATTTAGCATATTGGCAGCTCAGGATTGTGCCTCTTGTTGAGTCTTACTGACTCTGGTCTCTCCCCTCCAACATGAGCTTTGAACATGTGGATAATATGTATTGTAGTGTTCCTGCCTTATACAACTCCATGCTTCCCACAGCACTTGGCACAATGCCTTTTGAAATATAGATACTCAACAAATGTTTGTGTAATAAATCAGTAAAAAGAGGTGTGCTGGCTGGGCACTTCTGAAGTATGAGTGGCAACCCAGATAGGGAAAGATTGCAATTGCAATTTATAAATGCTCTTCTGTTGAAAATGAACAAGAAGATTAAGCTATAAATATTCTTTCTGAGTAATTAAACAGACCAAAAGGTAATAATAGTTAGAATAAAATGCAATCATTTTTTAATAACTTCTGAAAATTAAACAGGCTTTATGGCAGTAAATCTTAAAGCATTTCCATTACCCATATTAGAGAACCATAATTCCTGGAGATTCAGAAATGTCCCAGTCCTTTGAATTGCTTTGAAATTATTACTATAGAGCTTGAACGTTTCATCACTGGTAAAAGGAGCCAAACAGAATCATTTAAATATTAGATGTCTTCAGGTCTGGCATTTGATTTCACCCTACTTACTAAGCTTGTGAGTTATCCTGTTAGTGTTTGATGAATACTGACAGAAGACACAAGACTACTGGATCAGAGGCAAAGGACTTTATTACTCACAGCACAGCAAGTAGTGTGATTTGCATTGTTTCTCTTGTCCTCCAAGTCCCAGGGAGATGAAGGCCCCAGTGGATGTCCACACATGTAGTGAGTTGTGTTACAGCAAAGGAGCATTGAGTTTGGGAAGCCCTCCAAAGAGCCTGCTCTTTGAGCTGCAAGGAGGCCTTATCCCTCCTTAAAACTGCTGCAAATACAACCCAGAGAGATGGTTCAAGAAAACAGGGCTTTGTATTCTTGACATACCCAGCAAGAACCTGCAGGGGACACTTAGGTCACACAACAGATTACCTCTCCCAATCTATGTCAGATCTAAGATTTATATTTAAAATAACAAGGACACCAGTCTTGGCTTTCAGAATTTAGAACATTGGCTATTAGGACCCTTGATAAATGTCCTTGGAGAGAAAAGTAAGTGAGTGGAAAAAATATTTGTTAGTTAAACATACAAATACAAACCAGATCATAAAGAAAGGGAGACTTAGATTATCACTTGATGTTTTCCCACAACACAGTATAGTAAGCCAAATAAAATTTTCCTACTTTAGCATAAGAATTGAGACTTTTGGAAAAAAAAAAACTTTTCCTTGCTATGTATTATTCTTAAAAGCCCATGGCTATTTTACTGCAACAGAATCTGACATTATACTGATTGTTGTCTTAAAATTTGACCTCTTTACTAAGTCATGCAAATTTTGCGAGTTTCAAACTTCCTTAAAAAACATACAGTTGAAGGGAGGGGCAAGATGGCGGAAGAGCAGGGTCCCCAAATCACCTGTCCCCACCAAGTTACCTAGATAACCTTCAAACCATCCTGAAAATCTACGAATTCGGCCTGAGATGTAAAGAGAGACCAGCTGGAACGCTACAGTGAGAAGAGTCCGCGCTTCTATCAAGGTAGGAAGACGGGGAAAAAGAAATAAAGGAACAAAAGGCCTCCGAGGGGGAGGGGCCCCGGAGGAGCCGGGCTGAGGCCGGGGCGAGTGTCCCCAGGACAGGAGAGCCCCGTCCCGGAGGAGCAGGAGCTGCACCAACCTTCCCGGGCGGGCGGAAAGGGGCTCGCAGGGAGTTGGAGCAGGACCCAGGAGAGCGGGGATGCCCTCGGGCTCCCGGGGACACTAACAGACACCTGCGAGCGCAGGAGAGTGCGCCGAGCTCCCTAAGGGCTGCAGCGCGCACGGAGGGACCGACCGGAGCAGCTCGGAGGGGCTCGGGAGCGGCTCCAGGGAGGGGGCTGCGGGGCGGGAGCGCGAATCCAACAGCGCAGGCCCCGGAGCACAGGGCGCCGGGACACAGCCCAGGATCCGGCCTCCCCCGGGACAGGCAGAGGCCGGGAGGGCCCAGGACAGCGAGGACGCTCCTGCCCCGAGCTGAGCAGATCAGCGGCCCCGCCCCGGAGCCTCCAGGCCCTGCGGACGGAGAGCGAGAGCCCCGAGCCCCGTAGTTCCTGCGGAGGCTGAATCCAGGCTTCCAGAGTTGCCATAGCAACTGCTGCTGTTCCTCCCTGGGTCCCACGGGGTAAACAACCCCCGCTGAGCCCTGCAGCAGGCAGGGGCAGAGCAGCTCCCCCAAGTGCTGACACCTGAAAATCAGCACAGCAGGCCCCTCCCCCAGAAGACCAGCTGGACGGACCAGTGATACTCCCCCGTGTTCCAATACAACTTGTTTTTGGCCACTCTGCACTGAGCAAAATGACTAGAAGGAAAACCTCACTTCAAAAGAAAGAATCAGAAACAGCCCTCTCTCCCACAGTGTTACAAAATCTGGATTACACTTCAATGTCAGAAAGCCAATTCAGAAGCACCATTATACAGCTACTGGTGGCTCTAGAAAAAAGCATTAAGGCCTCACGAGACTTCATGACTGCAGAATTTAGATCCAATCAGGCAGAAATTAAAAATCAATTGAATGAGATGCAATCCAAACTAGAAGTCCTAACGACCAGGGTTAACGAGGTGGAAGAACGAGTGAGTGACATAGAAGACAAGTTAATGGCAAAGAGGGAAACTGAGGAAAAAAGAGATAAACAATTAAAGAACCATGAAGACAGATTAAGGGAAATGAACGACACTCTAAGGAAGAAAAACCTACGTTTAATTGGGGTTCCCGAGGGCGCCGAAAGGGCCAGAGGGCCAGAATATGTATTTGAACAAATCCTAGCTGAAAACTTTCCCAATCTGGGAAGGGAAACAGGCATTCAGATCCAGGAAATAGAGAGATCCCCCCCTAAAATCAATAAAAACCGTTCAACACCTCGACATCTAATAGTGAAGCTTGCAAATTCCAAAGATAAAGAGAAGATCCTTAAAGCAGCAAGAGACAAGAAGTCCCTGACTTTCATGGGGAGGAATATTAGGGTAACAGCAGACCTATCCACAGAGACGTGGCAGGCCAGAAAGGGCTGGCAGGATATATTCAGGGTCCTAAATGAGAAGAACATGCAACCAAGAATACTTTATCCAGCAAGGCTCTCATTCAAAATGGAAGGAGAGATAAAGAGCTTCCAAGACAGGCAGGAACTGAAAGAATATGTGACCTCCAAACCAGCTCTGCAAGAAATTTTAAGGGGGACTCTTAAAACTCCCCTTTAAGAAGAAGTTCAAGTAACTCTGAACGTGAATGGGCTTAATGACCCCATCAAAAGGCGCAGAGTTTCAGACTGGATAAAAAAACAGGACCCATCTATTTGCTGTCTACAAGAGACTCATTTTAGACAGAAGGACACCTACAACCTGAAAATAAAAGGTTGGAGAACCATTTACCATTCAAATGGTTCTCAAAATATACCCTAAAAACTACAGAACACTTCTGAAAGAAATTGAGGAAGACACAAAGAGATGGAAAAATATTCCATGCTCATGGATTGGCAGAATTAATATTGTGAAAATGTCAATGTTACCCAGGGAAATTTACACGTATAATGCAATCCCTATCAAAATACCATGGACTTTCTTCAGAGACTTAGAACAAATTATTTTAAGATTTGTGTGGAATCAGAAAAGACCCCAAACAGCCAGGGGAATTTTAAAAAAAGAAAACCATATCTGGGGGCATCACAATGCCAGATTTCAGGTTGTACTACAAAGCTGTGTTCATCAAGACAGTGTGGTACTGGCACAAAAACAGACATATAGATCAATGGAACAGAACAGAGAACCCAGAAGTGGACCCTGAACTTTATGCTCAACTAATATACGATAAAGGAGGAAAGACGATCCACTGGAAGAAAGACAGTCTCTTCAATAAATGGTGCTGGGAAAATTGGACATCCACATGCAGAAGAATGAAACTGGACCACTCTCATGCACCATACACAAAGATAAACTCAAAATGGATGAAAGATCTAAATGTGAGACAAGATTCCATCAAAATCCCAGAGAAGAACTCAGGCAACACCCTTTTTGAACTTGGCCACAGTAACCGGAGAAGGACAAACAGTGTATGTTCTCATTCATTTGGGGAATATGAATAATAGCGAAAGGGAATATAAGGGAAGGGAGAAGAAATGTGTGAGAAATATCAGAAAGGGAGACAGAACATAAAGACTTCTAACTCTGGGAAATGAACTAGGGGTGGTGGAGGGGGAGGAGGGTGGGGGGTGGGGGTGAATGGGTGACGGGCACTGAGGGGTACACTTGACGGGATGAGCACTGGGTGTTATTCTGTATGTTGGTAAATTGAACACCAATAAAAATTAATTCATAAAAAAAAAACATACAGTTGAGTTTGGACACAGGCCCTGTCATCTATTCTAGTACATTTGAGCATAAAGAGACATAGTAAAGCATATTAGCAGCTCATGAAATCCCTAAGAAGACCTGACAAGCAGTTAGGGGTCCACACCATCAAAAGATATATAAGAAGGAACAACTCAGTCAGGAGAAATGCCCAATTTCATAACAGGCTGTTGAGCAGATACAACACAGTGGCCATAACCCATGGTGTGGCAGCTGTGTTGCTTGGACTAGACTCTAGATCCTCTGCCACAGGTGTCCTAGGAAACAACATGCTTGTACCACCAGGTGGTACAGATTCTCTGTCAGAGAATCTTCTTTCTGTGACTCCTTCTACATTCTCTCTTTTGTTTCTAGTTTGTACACTGTGCAACCTGATGGTAGAAGCTTGATCTCATATAGAACTTTGCTACAAAAAACTTAGAGAAATGAAATTTTAGCTTTATGGTACTGCAGGAAGACAGAATGGAAGGGTGATTAGCATAAGCGAGCCAGCCTTCAGCCTTCTCCATCAACAGGTAGTATATGTGAATACTAAATCACAAGCAGTTATTAATGGTGGGTAAAGAAAAGACTGCAGTAACATATGCACATGTTCATTGAGTGTGTATAGATCAGTGCCACCCATTGGAAGCACAGTGTGAGCTACAAATGTGAGTCATATGTGATTTTACATTTTATAGTCCCCACATTAAAAAGGCAAAAATAAGCAACTGAGATTAATTTACTATAATTTAACCCAATATATCCAGAATATTATCATTTTTATCATAGAACCTCAACATACGATTAAAAAATATTTTGAATTTTCCAGCACATGCGCTGCTCCTCCACTCTATGCCAGGTCCTCCTGCTCCTCTGTCCACTCACCACCTGGCTGATGTGCACCTGGCACTGCCAAGACCCAGCCCATCCCCCACCAGGTGAAGTCCTAGCTGGAAGACAGGGAAAATAAGAAGTATAATGTTTTTAAGACTGTGGAGTTCAAGAGCCACAGGGTCTTGGGAGGAAGCTCTTTATCCAGGTTCAGGTTAATGAGACTTCCCGCACCTTTGAGTGTTTGAAAGTATCATACATGAAAACGGCCATAGCCTCATCCATACACCTTTTTTTGTTGTTGTTTTGTTTTGTTTTATCCTTACAGATATAAATGAAGACTTCTGGAGGCCTTCAGAAAAGGATCAAGGAGCCCCAGGGTGGTGCAGCAGAACTTCATTGAAAAGTGACACTCGAATTAATCTTTAAAATGTTAGAATTTACAGAGTTTGAAAATGGGAAACAATATGGCAAGTGTCAAGGTTGGTTGTTTTTAAAGGTCTCAGAAGTCTTCACAGACTGGTTGCCCTTGCTGGGTTTGCCCAGGTTGGAATCTGACCCTGAGGAACCTAATTCTGTAAACACAGTGAGTTCTTCTTTTCATAGAGATGAATGCATAGTAGCCAACATTGCAACATTAATACATGAAATCAAAGCAACATTTTTTTAAAAAAATTAACATTTTATTTTGAGATAATTATAGATTGACATGTAGTTGTGAGAAATAAGACAGAGAGATCCCATGCACCTTTTCCCCAGTTTCCCCCAATGATATATTGCAAAACCATGGTATCACTACCAGGATATCGACATTGATATCGTCAAGATATAGAGCATTTTCATCACCAAAGGATCCCTCATGCTGCCTCTTATAGCCACATCTACCTACCCCCCTGCTACCACCTCTTTTTTTTAAATGCTTAACATCCACTAAACTGCTCTCTATTTTATAATTTTGCCCTTTCAGATATATTATATAAATAGAACTATACAGTATTATAAACTTCCGGGGCTGGATTTTTTCACTCTGGAATTTCATGCAAGTTGTTGCATGTATCATAGTTTTGTTCCTTTTTATTGATGACTAGTATTTCTCTTGTATGAATGTCACACTGTTATACCTACTGAAGGACATCTGGTTGTTTACCATATTTTGGCTACTGCAAATAAAGGTATAACAGACATTTATGTACAGGATTTTTATTTACTTTTTTTTTCAAGGAGAGGTCCATTCTAGGACCCACTCCTTTATCTTACCCACTACAATCCAAAAAAGCTTTATGTACAGGCTTTAGTGTAAACTTAAATTTCCATTTCTCTAGGATAAATACCTAAGTGTGCCGTTGCTGGGCTCTTATGGTTGTGGTATGTTTAGTTTTTAAAGAAACTGCCAAACAGCAACGTATGAGCAATCCAGCTTCTCCACATCCTCATCAGCATTTGGTGTTGTCACTATTATTTATTTTAGCCATTCTATATGGTGTGTAGTGATATCTCATTGCAGTTTTAATTTGCATTTCCCTAATGGCTAATGATATTGAACACATTTTTATGTGATTATTTGCCATCTGTATATTGTCTTCAGTGAAATGTCTCTCCATGTCTTTGAACCATTTTCTGTATCGATTGTTTGTTTGTTTTTTACTGTTGAGTTTTGATAGTTCTTTATATGTTCTAGATATCAGTCCTTTGATGGATACACAATTCGCAAATATTTTCTCCCCATCTGGAGTAGCTTGTCTTTTTATTCTTCTGATAGATCAAAATTTTTATTTTGATGAAGTCCAATTTAGTAATTTTTCTTTTTATGGATCATGCTTTTGGTGTCTAAGAAGTCTTTTTACCATTAGATCACAAGATAGTTTTGTAGGTTTTTTTCTCCAAAAGCTTTACTATCTTAGGTTTTATATTTGAATTGGTGATCTATTTTGAGCTGATTCTTGTATAAATATAGTGTGAGGTTAGGTAAATGTCCATTTTCTTTTGCCTATCGATGTCCAGTTGCTTCAGCACCATCTTTTGAAAAATCTATCTTTACTCCATTGAGTTGCTTTTGAACTTTTACCAAAAAGTTGTTCTTATTTGTGTGGGTCTACTTCTGGGATCCTCATTTCATCAATTTATATGTCTATTGTTCTGCCAACAGGATGGACAGAGGAGACATCCTTGCCTTGATCCTGATGTCAGGTAGAAAGCTTTCAGTCTTTTAGTATAATGCTAGCTATAGGTTTTTTGTAAGCACTTTTCCTCCTAAATTTTTATTTAAATGCTAGTTAATTAGCATACAGTGCAATAATGGTTTCAGGAGTAGAATTCAATGATTCATCACTTACATGTAACACCCAGTGCTCATCATAACAAGTGCCCTCCTTAATCCCCATCACCCATTTAGTCTATCCCTCACTCACCTCCTTCCATCAACCCTGTTTGTTCTTTACCTTTAAGAATCTCTTATGGTTGCTTCCTCCTCTCTCTTTTTTCCTCTTTCCCATATGTTCATCTGTTTTGTTTCTTAAATTCCACATATGAGAGAAGTATGGTACTTGTCTTTCTCTGCCTGACTTATTTCATTTAGCATAATACACTCTAGCTTCATCCATATCATTATAAATGGGAAAATTTCATTCTTTTTGATGGCTGAGTGATATTCCATTATATATTTGTGTGTGTATATACATATATATGTGTGTATATATATATATATATATATAATTGTTTTGTTCTAGACTTACAGATATAAATGAAGAGTGCTGGAGGCCTTCAGAAAAGGATCAAGGAATGCGCAGCAGAAATTCATTGAGAAGTGGCACTTGAATTCATTTTTTAATGTTAATATTAGCATTTACAGAGTTTGAAAATGGAAAACAATATGGCAAGTGTCAAGGTTCCATATCTTCTTTATTCATTCATTGCTTGGTGGACATTTGGGCTCTTTCCATAGTTTGGCTATTGTAGATAATGCTACTATAAACGTCAGGGTGCATGTATCCATTTGAGTCTGTATTTTTGTATCTTTTGGGTAAATGCCTATTAGTGCAATTGCTGGATCATAGGGTAGCTCTATTTTTAATTTTTAACTCCATACTGTTTCCACAGTGGCTGCACCTGTTTGCATTCCCACCAACAGTGCACAAGGATTTGTTTTCCTTCACTTCCTTGCCAACACCTACTAGTTCTTCTATTGTTGATTTCAACCATTCTGACAGGTGTGAGATAATATTTCAGTGATTTGTATTTCCCAATGATGAGTGATGTTGAGCATCTTTCATGTATCTGTTAGCCATCTGTATGTCCTCTTTGGAAAAGTGTCTATTCATGTCTTCTGCCCATTTCTTAACTGAATTATTTGTTTTATGGGGGTGTTGATTTTGATAAATTCTTTATAGATGTTGGATACTTTCTCTATTAGACATGTCTTTGCAAATATTTTCTATCACTCCATAGGCTGCCTTTTACTTTCATTGATTGTTTCTTTTGCTGTGCAGAAGATTTTTATATTGATTAAGTCCCAATAGTTTATTTTTGCTTTTGTTTCCCTTGCCTCTGGAGACATACCTACTAAGAAGTTGCTATGACCAGTGTCAAAAAGGTTATTGCCTGTGTTCTCCTCCAGGGAGTACTTTGATGGTTTCCTTGCTTATATTTAGATCTTTCATCCATTTTAAATTTATTTTCATGTATGGTGTAAGAATGTGGTCCAGTTTCATTCTTTTGCATGTGACTGTCCAGTTTTCCTAAAACCATTTGTTGAAGAGACTGTCTTTTGTCCATTGGATATTCCTTCATGCTTTATTGAAGATTAGTTGACCATATAATTATGGGTCCATTTGTAAGTGTTTTTGGTCAAATTAAGGAAGTTCCCCTCCATTCTTGTTTTAATGAGAATTTTTATTATGAACGGGTATTGCATTCTCAAATGCTATTTCTTTATCAATTAATAAGATTATTGCATTTTTCTTCTGTAACTTGTTAATATAGTATATTACATTATTGATTTTAGAATATTGAATAAGCCTTGACTCCTTGGAATAAACTCAAATTGGCCATGGTGTATAATTCCTTGTAAAATACTTAGTGTAAAAAAACCCATAAAATTTATCTAACCCTTTTTTTTAGTGAACAGTTAAGTAGTTTTAAGTATTATTCACATAACTGTGAAACAGATCTTCAGAGATTTTTTTCTCCTTGCAAATTTGAAATTCTATATTTATTATATAACTTCCCTTTTTCCTCTTTCCCTAGCCCCTGGTCACTACCATTCCACTTCCTGTTTCTTCGAACTTAACTACTTCAGCTACTTCATATAATTACAATCATACAGCATTTGTCTCTTTGTGACTGGCTTATTTCACTTAGCATAATGTCCTCAGGGTTCATTTATGTTGTAGCTTGTAACAGCATTCCTTCCTTTTTAAGGCTGAATAATATTTCATTGTATATATTGACCACATTTTAATTTCCCATTCATCTATTGACAGACACTTGGGTTGCTTCTACCTCTTGGCTATTGTGAGTAGTGCTGCTATGAACATGGATGTGCAAATATCTCTTTGAGACCCTGCTTTCAATTGCTTTGAATAAATTTTCAGAAGTGGAATTGCTGAATCATGCAGTAGTTCTATTTTTAATTCTTTGAGGAGCCCTGTACTGTTTGCCATAGCGACTGCACTATTTGGCAATCTTACCTACACAGGGATTCCAATTTCTTCACATCTTCAACAACACTGGTTATTTTCTGGTTTGTTGTTTTGTTTGTTTGTTTGTTTTTTTGTTTTATAGTAGCCATCCTAATGGGAGTGAAGTGACAATCCCTCCTTTACCTTCTCTAATACAGCCACTCTTGCAAGGGTGGATAAGTTGCGGCACACCAATACCATCCAGTGAGAGTGAAGGTTCAAGTTCCTCACTTGACCTTTGCTGATGGGAATTAGAGGCCACTGTTTTTTAATTTGGTGTTGGTGGCAGAAAAAATGGTTATTGTCTAAAAATCTTCTGCTTCTTGCCTGGTCTATTGACTGGAGAGAGCATGTTTTCCTTGAAGCTTTATTTGTTATTTAATATTCATCCATTGGCATCATTGGGCTGTCAGCTTCTCCAGTTTTCAGTCTGGGGTACAGGAGGCAAAAAGAAAATACAGAGAATTTATTCTCTGCACCATGTTGTTCCTTGGGTCCTAAGATTTCTCATCAGTCTGCCTTTTCTCCTTCAGAGTCTTATGTTTGTTTTACATAATTTCATAATACACTTATATAATATATAGTTGTACTTGGGGGAGGAATAAGAAAAAGGATATCTATTTTTTTCTTTTAGGCTAAAGGGCCAGGTTTAAAATTTTCTGATAAAATGTAATTGCCATGGAGACCAGAACATCTAGTTTGTTTTAACATTGCTAGCATATTCTCTTGTGTAGGTTTTCCTATGTGGGAAGACAAATTGTAATCAGGAGGTTGTTGAGTATGTTTGGAATTAGGGTTAGGTTGTTGGATTAACAAATAAAATTTAAAGGCACCAGACTAAGGCAGCTTGATGCAATCATCTTTCCATCAGGACTTCATTGCCAACTTAGGCATCTTTCCTCTCTATCCAACCAAGAGACTATATAGCCTGGTCAATAGTAGTGTGAACTAGGGCTAAGTTGGCTGGCTTTGAGTTCTGGCTCTGCCTCTGATAAATTATGTGGTCTTCAGCAGATCATGTAGCATTTCCATTTCTTTACCTGCGAAATAAACACAACCAAACCTGCTTCATAGAGTTGCTTTGAAAATGAGATAGTTAAAACATGCAAAGCACTCAGAGAAGTCTCTGGAATATATCAAACACTCAAAACACTTTAATTCTCATTAATTCTTACCAAGAATCCAGAAAGACATAATCATTTATTAAATATGTTAATAGAATCACAGAATAGTCAAGTCTTGTTACACTTTGGTTTCTTCAGGATGTCTTTGCCTGTCCTTTGATTCATTTATGTTCATTTCAATGATTGAGTATTCAGAGAACTGTCACATTTCCCTCACTAACAAGCTCTTATATTTTAGCTATCAAGCAACCCTGGTGCACTGACTTTAATACCTGGACAATTGACAAGAGTCAGAGGACATTTCAGTTTGGCGAAATGTGAACGGAGACTACTTAGAGTGTGAGTGAGCAGGATTTGTGCACATTTGAATAGATCAAATTTATGATGGGGAGAAGGGGAAAATTATCACAGATCTTGAATTTCAGTTTTAGAAATTTGGACAAAATCTTAAATTTCAATTTTTAACAATTAGAAAACATTAGGCAAATTGGTCTAGAGTATAAATTCTTAAAATTTTTTATGTTATAATACTCTTAATCTAAGAAAACTCATAGACAACCTTCTCAGAATAACATTTTAGATAAAATATATAGGATCTCAAAGGAAATAAACTATAATGACACAGTTTCAAATATTTAAGTAAATATATGTATTTATTTAATAGTAACCTATTCATTATAATTTTAATGTCCTGAGAAGTATAAACATTATTTTGCAATATTCACAAGAATTAATTTGATGTAAAAATATCAGTGATTTCTATTAGTGACAAAACCATAAGTACTGATAATAGAATTTTGATTTGTTGCTTACATTTATAATTAGACAAAAATGTTAAACTTTAGTTACAGGGTAGTGAAAATGAAATTGCTTTTTTTCCTTCCCCATCTAAATTTATGACTGTGGATGCTACCCATGAAATTCTTGCAGGTCGGTGGGCCTCTAGTTAAAAATCTCTGGTCAGTGGGCTGTTGATTTGATTCATTAAGCCTATAGAAGAGCGCACATTTTACCCAGACTTAATATCTGTCACCTCATTTGCTTCAAAAATTGAATAACTTAGAGATGTTAGAAAGTAAAGAGGTTTAGTGCCATCTCTGATTGGGACATAAACAGGTTTTATAAAATGCACAATTAACTAACAACTAAATATGAAATTTTACATGTCGAATTTTTTGATAATTTATTAGACATTTATTACTTTAACTTTTAAATAGATCAAATTTAAAGGTAAAGAACAGAGGAATAAAACTACATAACTCAAAAGGCAGCACTAAAGCACATGATCTATTTATACAAGAACTGAAATAAACCCAACAATAATTGTGTGTTAACTCCATTCTTGGCACTCAGAGAGGAGAAAAAAACGTATATTCTGAAAGCCAGATTGAACAAGTAAATTACTGAATGATTCATGTAAGTTGACATCACTAGCTGTTGCCTGGACACCAGCACTCTAAATTGATGGTGCCCATCCCCTGGTGACTCAGAAAACTTAAATAAAACAGAATCAAGCAGATTTAACCAATTTGTGGTTATACATTCTCCTAAGAGATTGGTTACTTGTTTATTTAAGACATCAATTCTCTGGCTACCCCTCTCCCTTCCAGAGAGCTTACTCCAAGTTGAATCAAAAATAGCCTACTATACAGACCCAACTAAAAATGGCAGGATTATTTAGGAGTCAGAGAAATGAAATTGTCTGGTAGAATGGTCTATACATATATGTATTTACTATTTATGCAAGCCTACAATTTTCATCATCATTATCAGTAGGGCTGAAGGGTTTTTCTTTATGTATTTTAAATATAGATAGTAACTTTTTCAATCTCCTCAAAACATTAATATATTATTTTATAAAGAAAAAAATTGAGGCAGCAAATGGCCCAGTAATTTGCTCATTTGGCTGGTAAGAAGGCATTTAGGGGTTTAAACCAGACTCCAGATTTTGTACATCCCATATTACAACACAATCATTATGATTTCTTGCCTTCTTTGGTAGAATATAAATGTTAGATGCAAGCTAATCCTATTATATTCTATAATATGTTTGTTAGGTTGGAACTAGTATTTAGATAAGAATGTATGAAAAACTGATAAATACTTAGATTTTTTTCCTGGAGAATTCACTTTCAAAGGGAATTAAAATGGGAAAGGTAAGTTACAGATATAGATATTAAAAATTATATAATATATAAATTTTAAGTTTCAGACACTTAGTATTTTTTTAATTCTCTAATGGAATATTTGCTACTAAAAAGTCATAACCAATATGTTAGAGATTAATCAGGAACATGACCGAAGCCAAGAGAAATATATAGGCTTTGATTTATCTGGGGGTCCTGCTAAAATATTTGAATTCCTACCAAGCTGAGCATTTAAATAAGCATCAAATGATGAGCATTTGAAAACTTTAACTTTATTGTTTGTTTGTTCTTTATAGACTTCTAGAACAGTGAGTTGAGTTAGTTATACTCCTGGGTTCATGGAACACTGTCATCATCCATTTGTGCAAGGTGGCTTGGATGGTCTTTCAGATTTTTTTTCTTTTCATGCCATGCCCCTCCCCTCATTCCTATTCTCCTCATTCTTTTTTATGGGCAACCAGTCTAATGTCTTTAGTGTTCTTAGTCTCATATGCATCCCAGAAAGATAAATCCTCTTGTTTTGTGTTTGTATATAAAATATGTCACTGTAGATATGTTACATATTTTTCACACAATATTATTTTTAAGATCTATCCATGTTGTCAAGATTCACAGATTTATCTGTACCATGTCTGTACACATCTGGTTAGTTCAAATGCCCTTATCTTTTGCTCTCCCAAACAATTCTGCAACAAACATCCTTATATATGTCTTCGTATCAGTAAGCTTCTCCTGGTGACATACTCAAGAGTGGGATGTCTGGATTACAATATGTACTGAGTTTAGTTTTACTAAGTATTGATAGAATGTACTTCACAAAGTGTCCCCCTGTTACACTCTGTGATCAGTACATGTAGGTTCCATTTCTTCACATAATGACCAGCACTTGATTTTAGCTGAATTCCTATTTTTTGTCAATATGATTGGTAAAAATCACATTGCTGTTTAAGTTTTCCTTTCTATGATTAGCAGCAAAGTTGAGGATTTTATTTTTTATATTACCATTCTGACAAGTGTGAGGTGATATTGCATTTTGATTTGCATTTACCTGATGATGAGTGATGTTGAGCATCTTTTCATGTGTCTGTTGGTTATCTGGATGTTTTCTTTGGAAAAGTGTATATTCATGTCTTCTGCCCATTTCTGCTGCTGCATTATTGGTTTATAGAAGTCAAACAGATTTCTGCACTTTCATTTTGTATCCTGTGATTTTACTGAATTTGTTTATCAGTTCTAATGTTTTTTTGATGGGTTTTCTATATAGAGTATCGAATAGTGAAGGAGTGGAAGTTCCACTTCTTCCTTGATGATTTGGATGTCTTTTCGTTTTGTTGTTTGATTGCTGAGGCTAGGATTTCCTGTACTGTGTTAAATAAATAACAGTGGTGAGAGTGAGCTTTCCTGTATTGTTCCTGACTATACATGAAATGCTTTCAGTTTTTCCCCACTGAGGATGATTGTTAGCTGTGGGGTTTTCATAGATGGCTTTTATTATGTTGAGGTATATTTCCTCTAAACCCACTTTGTTGAGGGTTCTTATCAAGAATAGATGCTGTATTTTGTCAAATGCTTTTTGTACATCGATTGAGAAGAACATATGGTTCTTACTCTTTCTTTTTTTAATGTGACGTATCATGTTGATTGATTTGTGAATATTGAACCACCTTGCAACCCAGGAATAAATCCCACCTTATTGTGGTGTATTATGTTTTTACTATATTGTTGATTTGGTTTGCTAGTATTTTATTGAGAATTTTTGCATCCATATTCACCAGGGATATTGGCTTATAGTTCTAAATCATACTATGCATTTCTTTCTGATTACAATGATATGAAACCAGAAGCCAATCACAAGAAAAATTTTAGGAAAACCAAAATACATGGAGGTTAAACAACAGGCTACTAAGCAATGAATGGGTCAACCAGGAAATCAAAGAGGAAATAAAAATATACATAGAAACAAATGAAAATGACAACACAATGGTCTAAAACCTCTGTGATGCAGCAAAGGTGGTCCTAAGAAGGATGTACATAGCAATACAGGCCTACCTCAAAGAACAAGAAAAATCTCAAATAAACAACTTGACCTTACACTTAAAGCAGCTAGAAATGAAGCTTAAAGCCAATAGAAGGAAGGAAATAGTAGAGACTAGAGTAGAAATAAATGTTTCAGAAACGGAAGAAACAATAGAACAAATCAATGAAACCATGAACTGGCTCTTTAAAAAAAATAATGAAATAGAGAAACCTCTAGCTAGACCTATCAAAAAGAAAATATAAAGGATCCAAGTAAATAAAATAACAAATTAAAGAGGAGAAATAACAACCAATACCATGGAAATACAAACAATTCAAAGAGAATATTTTTTTTTCAAAGAGAATATTATGAAAAACTATATGCCAACAGAAAAAATGGAGAAATTCCTAGAAACATGTAAACTACCAAAACTGAAACAAGAAGAAATAGAAAACTTGAACAGACCAATATCCAGCAAAGAAATTGAATCACTAATTTAAAAACTTCCACAAAGAAAAGTCCGGGGCCAGATGACTTCACAGGTGAATTCTACCAAACATTTAAAGAAGAGTTAATACCCATTCTCTCCGATATATTCCAAAAATTAGAAAAGGAAGGAAAACTTCCAAATTCATTCTATGAGACCAGGAAAGGGAACATTTGTGTACTTGTTGGTAGATTTGTAAATTAGTACAGCAACTATGGAAAATACTATGGAGGATTATCATAAAAATAAAAAAAATAAAAAAAGAACTACCATATAATCTGACAATCCCACTTCTGTGTATTTATCCAAAGAAAATGAAGACACCAACTCAGAAAGATATTTGCATCCCCTTGTTCATAGCAGCATTATTTACAAGAGCTAATTTATAGAAATAACCTAAGTGTCCACTGATGGATGAATGGATAAAGAAGATAGATATATATATATATATATATATA
Organism: Nyctereutes procyonoides; assembly: GCF_905146905.1. Lineage (NCBI taxonomy): Eukaryota > Metazoa > Chordata > Mammalia > Carnivora > Canidae > Nyctereutes > Nyctereutes procyonoides. The sequence goes on along the minus strand of NW_026575035.1, from coordinate 24,618,662 downwards.
TATATCTCAACAATGGAATATTATTCAGCCATAAAAAATGAGGAAATCCTACTATTTGCTACAACATGTGTGGACCTCAGCGGCATTATGCTAAGTGAAATAAATCAAACACAGGAAGACAAATACTGTATGATCTCACTTATGTGTGGAATATAAAACAAAACAAAGCAAAAAAAAATAAAAACAAAAGCCCCACCAAACTCATAGAAAAAGAGATCAGATTTGTAGTTACCAGAGGTAGGGGGTTAGGGGAATGGGGAAGTGGAGGAAGTGGTTCAAAAGGTACAAACTTCCAGTTATAGGATGAATAAGTCCTAGATAAATAATGTAAGACATGCCGACTGTAGCTAACCCAGGCTCTTACAGGAAAGTTGTTAAAAGAGTAAATGCTCTCAGTTCTCATCACAATGATAGCTTTTTTCTTTTCTTTTTATCATATCCATATGAGATAATAGACGTTAGCTGAATCTACTATGCCAATAATTTCACAATATATGTAACTCAAATCGTCATGCTATACACCTTAAACTGATATAGTGATATATGTCAATTATTTCTCAGTAAAACTGGAAAAAATCTGCTTTTGGAAATAAAGTTCTTTTAAAAATGATTTCATTCCTAAAATTCACTGTTAGGTATAGACACAATATCTTTTCTTGTGATAATCAGTTTTCTGAGAGACATCGTTTTTAGGGATAATAAAGTTTTGAAATTTTTAATTAAATAATAACAAAGGAAATAAGCATCATTGGCATTTTTTACCACCCCATAAACTCTTTTCAGATGTACATTATATATTTAGGATGAATTGATTTTGAATTAATTATATGTGTGTACACAGATATTGAGAAGAAATACATTTTTAATTTAATTTGATTATGATGAAATTCACGTAGCACACAAGTCACGCTTTTAAGGCGTACAATTAAATGGTTTTTATTATGTTCACAGTTATGCAGTCATCACCACAGTCAGTTTTAGAACATTTTTTGTCAACCCAAGAAAGGAACCCCCCTTGTTATTAGAAGTCATCCCCATGCTAGAAAACCACTAATCTACTTCCTGACTATAGATTTCCCTATCCTGGACATTTCATGAATGGAATCATATATTATGTGCTCTTTTGTGATGGATGTCTGTCACTTAACCCATTTTTTTCAAAAAATCATTAACATTTTAGCATGTATCAGTGGTTTAGTCCTTTATATTATGGAATAATATTCCACCGTATGGCTGGCTGTCCCATGTTATATTTATCTGTTTGCCTCTTAGACACTTTTCTTTTTCATTTTTTGGCTATTACAAATAAAGCTACTATGAACATTTGTGTAAAAGTCGTTATGTGAACAAGTTTTTATATGCCCATTTTCCTGGGTAGATAGTTGGGCCATATGGTTACTATATTTAACTTTTTGAAGAATTGTCAGGCTGTTTTCCAAGGCAGCTGTACCATTTTACATTTCTACCAGCAGTGTATAAGGGTTCCAATTTCTCCACATCCTCTGCAACGCTTGTTATTATCTTTCTTTTTGATCAGAGTCATTGCGGTGGGTGTAAAGTGGCATCTCACTGGTTTTGATTTGTGTTTCCCTGATGGCTAATAATGTTGAGCATTTTTCATGTGCTCATGAGCCACTTTTGTATTTTCTTTGGAGAAATATCTATTCAGATATTTTACCCATTTTTAATTGGGTTATTTATCTTTTTATTTTAGAATTGTAAGAATTGTGTATAGTCTAGATACAAGCCCCTAATTAGATACAGAATTAGCAAATATTTTTTCCAGTATGATTTTGTATGATTTTTTTCACTTTCTTTATGGTATTCTTTGAAGTATAAGTTTTTAATTTTGATAAAGTGAAATTTTCTATTTTTTCTGTTGTTGTTTCTGCTTTTGGTATTTCAAGATGACCAAAATTTATGCCTATGCTTTCTTGTAAGAGTTTTATAGTTTTAGCACTTATATTTAGGTCTTTGAGTTAATTTTTATATATGGTATGAGGTAAGATATCCTATTGTCTCACATCAAATTGTTGAAAAGACAGTTCTTTCTATTGAGATGTCTTGAGACCATTATCGAAAATCAATTGACCATAAAGGGGACTGTTTATTTCTGGATTTTCAGTTCTCTTTCATTCATCTCTCTGTCCATTATTATGCCAGTATCACACTGTTTCGCTTACTGTAGATTTGTAGTAAGTTTTGTAATATGGATGTGTGACTCCAAAACTTTTTCCAACATCACTTTGGTTATTTGCAAATAACCAAATTTCTTATATATTTGAGATAAGTTTGTCAATTTCTGCAAAAAATAAGTCACTGGCTTGGATTTTGTTATGGGTTACGTTGAATCTGTCAAACTGGAGAGTATTAACATCTTAACATTATTAAATGTTCCAATTCATGACCCTAGCATATCATCTAATTACTTAGGTTTTTTAAAAAAATTCCTTTCAACATGTTTTGTTGTTTTCAGAATATGTTTTGTACTTCTTTCATTAAAATTACCTAAGTATTTTATTTATTTTGATGCTCTTGTAAATAGAGTTGTTTTTTAATTTATTTTTTGGATAATTTCTTGATAGCTCAGAGAAATGAAATTTATTTTTGCAAATTGATTTCACATCCTGCAATTTTGTTGCACTCATTTTTTCTTCTTTTTTTTAAGTGATTTCTTAGGATTTTTTACATACGAGATTATGTCATCTGCCAATAAGGATAGTTTTAATTCTTTCTTTTTTTAATAATAACTTTATTTTTTATTGGTGTTCAATTTGCCAACATACAGAATAACACCCAGTGCTCATCCCGTCAGGTGCCCCCCTCAGTGCCCTCCTCCCCTTCCACCACCCCGAGTTCGTTTCCCAGAGTTAGGAGTCTTTATGTTCTGTCTCCCTTTCTGATATTTCCTACCCATTTCTTCTCCCTTCCCTTCTATTCCCTTTCACTATTATTTATATTCCCCAAATGAATGAGAACATATAATGTTTGTCCTTCTCCGATTGACTTATTTCACTCAGCATAGTACCCTCCAGTTCCATCCACGTTGAAGCAAATGGTGGGTATTTGTCATTTCTAATGGCTGAGGGATATTCCATTGTATACATAAACCACATCTTCTTTATCCATTCATCTTTCGATGGACACCGAGGCTCCTTCCACAGTTTGGCTATTGTGGACATTGCTGCTATAAACATCGGGGTGCAGGTGTCCCGGCGTTTCATTGCATCCTTATCTTTGGGGTAAATCCCCAGCAGTGCAATTGCTGAGTCGTAGGGCAGGTCTATTTTTAACTCTTTGAGGAACCTCCACACAGTTTTCGAGAGTGGCTGCACCAGTTCACATTCCCACCAACAGTGTAAGAGGGTTCCCTTTTCTCCGCATCCTCTCCAACATTTGTGGTTTCCTGCCTTGTTAATTTCCCCCATTCTCACTGATCATTTCCCCCATGAGATCATTTCCCCCATGACTGTGAGGTGGAATCTCATTGTGGTTTTGGTTTGTATTTCCATGATGGCAAGTGATGCAGAGCATTTTCTCATGTGCGTGTTGGCCATGTCTATGTCTTCCTCTGTGAGATTTCTCTTCATGTCCTTTGCCCATTTCATGATTGGATTGTTTGTTTCTTTGGTGTTGAGTTTAATAAGTTCTTTATAGATCTTGGAAACTAGCCCTTTATCTGATATGTTATTTGCAAATATCTTCTCCCATTCTGTAGGTTGTCTTTGAGTTTTGTTGACTGTATCCTTTGCTGTGCAAAAGCTTCTTATCTTGATGAAGTCCCAATAGTTCATTTTTGCTTTTGTTTCTTTTGCCTTCGTGGATGTATCTTGCAAGAAGTTACTGTGGCCGAGTTCAAAAAGGGTGTTGCCTGTGTTCTCCTCTAGGATTTTGATGGAATCTTGTCTCACATTTAGATCTCTCATCCATTTTGAGTTTATCTTTGTGTATGGTGCAAGAGAGTGGTCTAGTTTCATTCTTCTGCATGTGGATGTCCAATTTTCCCAGCCCATTTATTGAAGAGACTGTCTTTATTCCAGTGGATAGTCTTTCCTCCTTTATCGAATATTAGTTGACCATAATTCCAAAACCAAAGACCAAAAAGTTTTACTTCTTTCTATGTAATCTAGGTGCCTTTTATTTCATTTTCTTTCCTAATTGCCATGGCTAAACTCTCCATTATAACGTTGAATAGAATTGTGACAGTAAATATCCTTATCTTGTTACTTATCTTGGGGGGAAGGCATTCAGTCTTTCTCATTTTATTTATTTTTTATTTGTGTTCAATTTGCCAACATATAGATAACACGCAGTCCTCATCGCATCACATGCCCCCCTCAGTGCCCGTCACCCAGTCACCCCCACCCCCCGCCCACCTCCCTTTCTACCACCCTTTGTTCATTTACCAGAGTTAGGAGTCTCTCATGTTCTGTCTCCTTTTCTGATATTTCCCACTCATTTTCTCTCCTTTCCCCTTTATTCCCTTTCACTATTCTTTATATTCCCCAAATGAATGAGACCATATAATGTTTGTCTTTCTCCGACTGGCTTACTTCACTCAGCATAATACCCTCCAGTTCCATCCACGTCAAAGCAAATGGTGGGTATTTGTCGTTTCTAATGGCTGAGGAATATTCCATTGTATACAGAGACCACATCTTCTTTATCGATTCATCTTTCAGTGGACACCGAGGCTCCTTCCACAGTTTGGCTATTGTGGACATTGCTGCTATAACATGGGGGTGCAGATGTCCTGGCGTTTCACTGCATCTGTATCTTTGGGGTAAATTCCCAGCAGTGCAATTGCTGGGTCATAGGGCAGATCTATTTTTAACTCTTGGAGGAACCAACACACATTTTTCCAGAGTGACTGCACCAGTCTTTCTCGTTAAGTGTGATGCTTGTAGTGGTTTTTTTTTTTTTGTAGATGGATTTTATCAGACTGAGAAATTTCTTGCCATTCTTAGTTTGTTGAAATTTTTATTTCATAAAACAATGGATTTCATCAAGAGCCTTTTCTGCCTCTATTGAGATGTTTTTGTGATTTTAGTTCTTTGTTATATTGACATGACATAATACATTAATTAATTTTTGGATATTAAGTCAACCTTATCTTCCTGGAAAAATTTCATTTTCTCATGAAGAGTAATATTGTTGTATTGCTGATTCAGTTTGTTGGTATTTTGTTGAGAATTTTTAAAACCTATATTTATAAGGGATATTGTGATGTAGTGCTTTTCTTATGATGTCTCTGTCTGTCTTTGGTATCAGGGTGATTCTGGCCTCCTAACATGTTAAGGAGAGTTCTCTCCTTTTCAATTTTTTGGAAGAGTTTGAAAAGGATTGGCATTAATCGGTTAAATGTTTGGTATAATTTACCAGGTGATAATCTGGTTCTGGGCTTTACTTCATTGGAAGAGTTTTGACTCCTATTTCAATCAGCCCATAAGACTTGCCCTTCTACTTCTTTTATGACTTTGTTTAAATGTCACCTCATTGGAGTTTCTGTTACTCACATAAGAACATCTTTTAGCTCTCCCAGCACTGTATATGGCCTTGCCCTGCCTTATTCCTCTTAGAAGCTTTTGTCAACACTGTCATCACATACACAATGTAAGTATACGTGCAAGTTGGATTTGCTCCTTGCTCAGTCTCCAGTACTTGCCATACAAGGCACACAGTGAGTGCTTGATGAATGGTTGTAAATGAATTGGGAAAGGCAAATATGATCTCACTAAATGTGCCAGAGCTACCAGAAAGCAGTTAAGAGGGACTCAGTCTGACTCAAAGTGTGGCAGTGAATGTGCAGGTGATACGTTATTTAGATAACAACCTGGCCATTTTGAATTTTATATGGAAATAATTCCAGTGGAAGAAAAATAACTGTTTTACCTTTTTAGTAACCTTAATAACCAAATAAGTGAAATACAATTTTTAGTGAGAAAACATCAAATAAATGTAACTTAAAGTAATTAGTTAACTTTTTTATTCCAGACTGTGACATTCTTTTACTGAGTGGGGTTTACTGGTTGATGTTAAGCATGTCTAAAGACTTGGCTCAAAATGCAAACAACATCAGAGAATTTATTGCAAATTCTTGAGGAAAGCCTTGTATTTGGAAGCAGATGCACTTCTATAAATCTTATGCACTGTCACCTCTGGGGTCTGTGATCTCGGCTGGGGCCAGTGGAAGTAGAGGAATTTTTTTAAATTCAGTTTAGTCTTTGTAAAAAAAAAAAAGGCATTATTATAATGCTCACCTTTTAGGTTGCTGGTATTATGCTGAGTGAAATGAGTCAATCGGAGAAGGACAAACATTATATGTTCTCATTCATTTGGGGAATATAAATAATAGTAAAAGGGAATAGAAGGGAAGAGAGAAGCAATGGGTAGGAAATATCAGAAAGGGAGACAGAACATAAAGACTCCTAACTCTGGCAAACAAACTAGGGGTGGTGGAAGGGGAGGAGGGCGGGGGATGGGGGTGATGGATGACAGGCACTGAGGGGGGCACTTGACGGGATGAGCACTGGGTGTTATTCTGTATGTTGGCAAATTGAACACCAATAAAAAATAAATTTATTATTTTAAAAAAAGAGATTAGACAATACAATGTAGAAAAAGCACTTAGCACAGTGCCACACACTTAATAAATGTGAGCTCTCGTACCCACACATCTCAACCACAGCAACAACAAAAGAATTCAGTTGCCATGAGGGCAGGGCCATGACTACATGCAGTGTTCACTAATAGGTGCAAAGCACATAGCACACAGTAGGCACTCAATAATATCATTGAAAAAGTAAATATTTTACTGAATTTGAAATTAATTTCTTTTTACATAGTGTCTTGTTATTTATTTTCTTTATGACAGTTGACATTAAACAAAATTATACCCAGCTGCCAAAAATTTGGACTCATCGTTTTAGTTCACTGAAACAAAGACAAGAATAGAGCTAGCGGGGCATTACCAATATGTTAAAATTAAAAAAAAAAGCAGCAGGAGAATTTGGCACTACTCTTAATGAAAATGGATTTTTCTTTTAAATATGGAAGGCAGACATTCTGCTAAGAAATGCAGAAATTGTAAATATATCAGTGCTTCTCTGAACTTTCTGAGTATCAAAATCACTTTGGGAGCTTAACAAATACAGATACCTGAGTTTTTTCTCAGAGATTGCACCATTCAATCTGGGAGCAGGGGTCTGAGCATCTCTTGAGGTGAGGCAAACATATATTCAGGGCCCAGGGATGAGATGAGCTGCTGTAAGGCCCTGTCACTGCCTCTGCACTATCTCCAGAGGACTGTTTGGAAGTATTTTCCCCTCAATATAAACATCCTGTAAACATATAAAGTTCATAGTTTCAGAGATTACTAGGATAAATGGCTAAAAGTGAAACATATTTAGCACAAGAGATGAATCTGCTACGTCTTCTTGTCTGACTATGAAAAGGGCTGAAAGAGTCATAGGCTGGAGAGTGTCCCTTTTTGGAAGTGGGTACTGAAGACTTGTAAATAGATCTGAGCAAAGTAACATTTCTCAACTGAAGAACATTATATGGCCTTAAAATGCTGGTGGTAGAAGAAAGAGATAAATTTGGTATTGATTGTTGAAAGTAACAATTTTAAGTACATGCTTGTTTTTGCAGTAACTATTAAATTACTGTGTTTCATTTAAAAGTTCCAAATATGAAATTCTACTTGCTGCAATAAGCCACACTTTCAATTAAGATTCAATCTAGGCAGCCTACTCCACTAAATAAAAAATATACAGCAATTGATTTGGATTGTGATTCATGTTATACATTTCATATAACTTTTATTCTAATGATCCTAAAACAATATAAAAAATTGTTCTTTTTATTCTGAAGCTGAGCTGATGTAATTTTGCCTGTCATATAACTTGCTTTTCTATGGGAGAAAAGAAAGTACCTAACAAAATTAAAGGATAGTTCTGATTAGACAGTCACAATTTTAAGTGCTTATCACCTTTTTCTCAGTTCTCAGATTTTTGATGCTTTGTCATAGGCTGTTCTCATCATATAATGCATGAAATTAGTGCATTGTTGAGAGTGCATGTGCATGGAGACATTAAACTGCAGAAACATGGAAAGAACAGTGACAAAAAGGAGAGGGAAACTAAAAAGATATATTAGAGATCATCTTTCCCCAGCACAGTTCAGGAATCAGAAATTATCCTGAAATCTAGTATTGAAAAATAGATTCTTCCCACCAGCAACAAAGATGTGGGGAAGAAGGATTCAGGAGAAAAATCAGCAGTTTGGTATTTTGTACTGAATTGGCAGTGACCTCAGTCATTCAAATAAAGATGCCTAAAAATTAACCAGAAATATTAGACAAATATTGAGCCAGCCGTACAGATAAACTTTTTCAAAGCAGGCACTAACACTAGGCAAGCAGAAGAAATTAAAGTTATTTTTCTTGCCTTGTGTTTGGAAGCCCAGCAGATGGATACATTTCAGGGCAGTTAGTCAATGTTTTATACTTCTTTCCAAGACAGTTAAAAGATATTAAGAGTCTGAGTCTACACATGAAGGAGAGCACCTGTTCTCCAGCAACTTAATTTATGGATTCAAGACAATAGTTAGCAATACCATTAGTCAAAATGTTAGACGGAATTGTTGAAAAAAAAAGGAATGATTTATAATTCTTCTAAATATATTTCTTCTTATTAGACATAAAAGGAAAATGGGGTGGGATTCCAAAGTTTACATGATTATTAACTGATTTTTTTTAAGGGAAGATAGAATATACCATCAATTGATAGCTAATTTACTAATCCAAAACTGTCCTTGAGTGTTCATTGGGAACCAGGAATTCTGCTGGGTATTGAGGACACAAAGTTGCTAAAACAGGTCTGGTCCCCTCCCTCCAGGGGCTCCCAGCTCTCCCTGGGATTGGAAGGTATAAATAGATTCTAGCAACATACACAGTTGAAACCTTGAGCAATATGGGTTTGAACCATACATTTTTTTTTAAAAAAATTTTAAATTTATTTATGATAGTCACACACAGAGAGAGAGAGAGAAGAGAAGAGACACAGGCAGAGGGAGAAGCAGGCTCCATGCACCGGGAGCCTGACGTGGAACTCGATTCCAGGTCTCCAGGATCGCGCCCTGGGCCAAAGGCAGGCGCTAAACCACTGTGCCACCCAGGGATCCCGAATCATAACAGTTTTAAGTAAGATCTTTTTCAATAAATACAGTACAATATTGTAAATGTATCTTCCTTAGGATTTTCTTAATAACATTTCCTTTTCTCTATCTTTATTGTAAGAATGCATCATATAACACCGTTAACACATAAAACGTGTTGATTGACTGTTTATGCTATCTGTAAAGCTTTCAGTCAGCAGTAGGCTATTATTAGCTAAATTCTGGGGGAGTCAAAAGTTTTATGCCCCTCTGTTGTTCAAGAGTCAACTGTATTATTTCTTAGAAGTCTGGACACATTCCAAATGAATTCTTATCACCCAAGAAAATTTTCTTTTGCTCTTAGGTCTCTTTTTATTATATTTCTCATATTTCTTTCTTTCTGTCTTAGTATTTTTATTTCCACCACCAAGCTCAGGCATTCAACATCTTTCACACAGATTATCACAGAATTATCTGAAACTTCAGATAATTAAAAATTTATCCGAACTCTTCTTTCCCCAGTTCACACCACTCTCTTTCAATACCTTCTTAAGTGCACCTGGGATTGGCTCACTCCATGCTCAAGAATTGAAATGGCTTCCCATTGTCTGCTCATGAAATCCACACCTCTCAGAAGAGCATTCCATGCTATGGTGATCCGAACTCAAGCCTAAAAAGCTCTCTCTTTCCTCACTTTCTTCTCTAGAAATTTTCCCCATTGCAAATGCTTCTCCCCTATGCAGGCTTCTGATAGCCACATGATTCTAATTCCCTCAAAAGTGTGACAGATCTCTTCCTCCTCTCATCCCAATGAGTTCTCAGCACGTGCCCAGGGAATGTTTCTTTGTAATAATCTCTCCCTTTTGTAGTATGGACACTGTGTTTCCCTGACTGCTCTCTGCATTTTTGGGGGGACATGTACATGTGTCTTATCTTCTCTCATGGATTATAGGTCTCTGAGAGCAGATATATTCATTTATATATTCATTCATGCATGCAGCATGATGGGGGAGATGGGGAGAGAGATAGGTATGAGTGAAGCAGGTGGGGGTTGGGGATCCTGGTTGGTCAGGAGAAGTAGATGATATCTAACAATAAGTAAAATCCATCTAGATTTGGAGCGAGAAGATGGAGTTTTAGATGAGTTCACTAGACTCCAGCCTCTGCATAGATATTTAGTTCGCCATAATATTTCAGCCTTGTAAAGAGCAGGTGGCTTAATAAATTTCTCTCATATGAATGAATAAATGAAGTAAAAAGCAGTGTGATTTGTGCCAAAAACTACCAGCCTTTTGGTGATCTGGAAGTGTGAAGTGAGGCTGGAAGTAGAATAACAATACAAGTAAAGTGTTGACTCCCTATCAAGGTGGCCTTGCAGCCTCCTGATGTAGCTAATGCTCCCCCATGAAAAGGTGGCTGGAGGGCAGTGGCAAGCACAGCAGTCTGGAACTTGTATGAAGTCCTGAATGAAGCAGGACAAGTCTGATGGCAGAAAGAATGATAATAAAGTTGTTGTAATAGAACAGGTCTGAAAGTGGAGAGTGGGTTGGAAAGAAGGCTAGGGATTTGAGAAAATCAGCACATTTTGGTAACTGCTTAGATCTAGATGGAGGAGGAGAGGAAGTGAAATAAGTAATGATCATTTAAGTGATAGTTTCATTAAGTTAAGAATATAGAAAGAGGAACACCTTTATGGGAGCAAACGATAAGCTTGCCTGTCAAGATACATATAGGGGGATGTTTGAAAGTTGCTAAGGGAATGGATCTTAAAAGTTTTCATCACAAGGAAACGAAATTTTGCAACTATGTGTGGTAGTGGATGTTGATTTATTGTGGTGATCATTTCGTAATATATACAAATATCGAATCATTATTTTGTACGCCTGAAACTAATATGTTATATGCCAATTATACCTCACTTAAAAAAAGAGAGAAACTTACCTAAGCTAGTGGCTACATTATAGTGAGTGCTCAATAAATGCCTACCGACTTGAATTAAATGAGAAAGAAGACAGTTTTCCTTTACTCTTTTTTTCATCGATGAGTCACTTGAAACAGTGAAATTCTCGGGGTGCAGAGCCAAAATATGCCCATTAAAATAAGCACTTTAAAGCAGATTTTGATGAAATTAATGACAGGATTTTGTAGGCAACACCTTTAAAGTAAATGTCAGGATGTGTGCTTAAATGTAGTCACTTAATGGATTAGAGATAAAAATATTGCTTGATATATCCTCCCTGATTGCTTCAAATCCATTCAGAAGGTCAGTGGCTAAACAGTGAAGAGCCTGGCTGATAAGGGGGAAAGCATATTATCTTAACTGTCCTTGTACAGGGCAGTTAAACTGTCATCAAACATCAATTTCCTTTTGGAGGCCCAGAAAATAGACTCATTAACTTTATTTTTAAGATTTTTTTTTCCTTTGTAACCTTGAGAGAAATGCCAGTAATTATAGAAAAGGTGAATCCTCAGAATAAGAGCCTGAAGACTATTGAACACTGCACCCACAAGAAACTTTGGAGGCATAGAATTTATCACAACTTAATTTAAAAATTTAAATATGTTTCCATGTAAATTATATTATATGCATTTTGCTAATAACTTTCAAAATTAAGATGTTAATTTCACCTTCCTCTCTGCAAAGGTAAAATTTTAAAATATGAAACCACTTTCCAAGCCTGCAACCTTGTGATCATAACTGAATACACAGAAATACATATATTGCTGATGATTTCAACAAATTCTAAATGCTAAATTCCCTTTGGGCATTTGGTAGTTAGATTAAGCACAAATAAAGTGAAATAAAATGAAATGATGCACATTTACCAGTGCCTTTAGAAGTTTACCCAATTTTACAAATCTATTTTTCATTACTTACTTGTGCCACTTTTGGGTAAAACACATGGAAGCAAATACTTGGGCAAAACATTTTACATGCCTACAAAGTTCACCATTAAAATTAGCCCTCACAAAGTAATTTTATTTCTATTTAAGCTTTTAAGGAAACATGATACAGAAGGAAAAAGAGTGGAGCACTGAATAGCCTAGAAAGTTCTAGCTTAAATAATAATTTACTATTAAAGGGGCGCCTGGGTGGCTCAGTTGATTAAGCAGCAGACTCTTGATTATGATTCAGGTCATGATCTCAGGGTCATGAGATCAAGACAAGACAGGCTCTGGATTAGACAAGGAGCCTGCTTAAGATTCTCTCTCTTCCTCTCTCTTTGTTCCTTCTTCCCTCCCCTCCCTGTCATGTGTGCGTGTGCTCTCTCTAAAATAATATTAATAATAATAATAACTTACTATTAGAAAAGTGAAATTTTATGTTTTTCAGCAATACGTAAAGACATTAATGTCTGATGATCTTTTGTAATTCATCTAGTATTTTCCTCTCATTTTATGAAGAAACTTAAAACCCAATCAATTTCACACAATAAGTTAGTGTGTAAACCAGAATTGAACGTGGGATCTCATCCTCTGAATCCACTGTATTTCCCCAATGGGCTTTATTCCCAATATGACTCCTGCAACTCCTTGTGAAACACCTGTCTAGATAGCTATTAAAAAAAACTATAAATGTCTCACTTTTGCCTGATTACCCCTTACTAATGGATACAGTCAAAATGCATCATTGCATTTTATTTCTGACCTTGCCCAATCTGGCCCTCCCTTATGTCTCTCTCATTGGTGTTCCTACTCTCTAGACAAACCAAATTTGTTTTCAATTCCTCGCAGTGCATCACGGCTTTCTCTTGCATTGACTCATTCTGTTTTCTATGTGTACAGTGTCTTCCCTCCTCCAGTTCATCCAGCAGCTCCAAGAAGCTTTTTCCAGCTCTTCCAGGTAGTGTCTTCCTGGTTGTGCTCTAACCAGCCCATGTTCCATTACAGCACTGATCACTGTGCTTTGTCCATATCTGCTTTTGTCCCTTACCAGATTGTGAGCTCCTCTAGATCTAGCAGCAGTGGCTGAAAGACTGAATGAATAAACAAGCTCCAACACTGTGCCCTCTTTGCATTCTGTTCTCATAATCATGGGCACATGGGTGTATGAATGATTGTGCATAGCCATCTTTGTGAGGAAAAAATTCACACCATACCTAGCTGTTCCCTGTCACTGTGGACCAATAGCTGACTCTACAGAGAATGTCTATGATTTCATCTACTCTGTACAACTCTTTAATGAGGCAGGCATTGTGATTGTGCCCATTCTAAGGAGGAGGGAACTGAAGCTTCATAGCGTTCAGTCACTTTCCCCAGGTCACTTCTGGCGAGGCCAGTGCTGCTTCTCCCCTGGATCCACACTTTGAGCCACACCATTACACTGGCACTTCTGCTTTTAGTTTGTTCTCTTACAAGTGTGTTACTGTTTTCTTTCCACTTTGGCTGAAGAATTTTGTTAAGCAGTGACAGGCTGAAAAGAGGAAGCAGCTGTTTTCTGGATCAAAAAGTGGATTATAGATCATAAAAGTCAAATTATAGGAAAGAGGCAGTGACTCATTAAATTCTTTAGCATTTCAATCTGTCAATTCCTTGGGCACATAGTTTGCTATGTTGATAACCACAAATCATTTCCAAAAGTGACATTTGAGATAGAGTAGAGCATTCCCTCAAAATCAGTGACAATTTGTGGTGTCATTATATGGTACATTGTGGGCCTGTACCAGAGAGTGACAAAATACTCAGGTTCGAATGATCTTCTGCTCACTTGGCTTTAGCCAAAGGTTTGGAAAGAAAAACTACACAATTGTAACCAGAGGGGCCTTCCGCTCTCCAAACTGGAATCCTGCTGTTGAATCCCTGGCAGATCTGGTTGCCTGCCAGTTGCTTGTCTAAAGGTTGCGAGGATTTGATGAAAGAGAAGAGAAGGGAAGGAACAAAGTCTGAGCTCCTTATCTTTACCCATTAAAGTTTATGCTTGAGGATATTATTTCCCTCCTTCCTCCCCCATATTCCATTTTCTAGACTTATCACAATGAACCCCAGAGAGATATCTGGATACTTTATATGCTGTATTTTGTCCCCCAGTCTCCGATTCATGTATTAAAGTTCTAACTTCCAGTACATTATTATGTGACTGAATTTGGAGATAGTCTTTAAAGAGATAATTAAGATAAAGTAATTAGGTGGGCTCTAATATGACTGGTTCCTTATGAGAAAAAAACACAGACAGATAAAGAGGAAAGACTACACAGGGAGAAGATGGACATCTACAACCTAAGAAGAGAAGCCTCAGAAGAAACCAACCCTGAGGACACCTTGATATTAAACTTTTAGTCTCTAGAACTGTGAGAAAATAAATTTCTATTACTTAGGCCACTCAGTACATGGTATTTTGTTATGGTAGCCCTAGCAAACTAATACAGTGTACAAAAGCTGACCATTTTCTAGACTAACAATGAACTTCAGAGAGATTTCTGGATGCCATTTCTGAATAGCTAACATGTGAGTCTCCATTGAAGATAATCCTTCTAATTGCTTAGGCAAGAAATTCTATTGTTTAAGGAATGGTAGCCATGTTCTACCCTGAGTGGGCAGAGCACATCTGGAAGAAGGCCTTCAACTTTGGATACCACACAGTAAGAGAGATGTATTAAAGGGGAACTTGTTAAAAATGACAGTTATCTGGATGGTGAAAAAGGCAAAATCCATGTTTCATTAGTTGGAGGAATTTGAGATGTTTGGTCTGGAAAGGAAATGATTAATGAGGCTTGCCCTCTTTAAGCATTTAAGTATTTAACATATTTGCTTTTATTATATACTTCAATACAAAAGAAAACAAAAATTTTAAAAAGTATTTGCTTCTACAATTACAAACTATTGAACAAAAAATGATGGAGAAAGATTTTAATTTAAGAAAAATGTCTGAGCCAACTATTTCCAAAGATGAAGTGAACTGGAAGGAAAGGAAGAGTCCTTTATCACAGGTGGTGGCCAAATAGAGGGGTGTTGATTTCCTGTGGGAGATGTTGGAGAAAGGATGTGTCCATCCAGAAAAAATCCCAATTTCGATCAGCAGCAATCCAATACAAGGAATTAAAGGACCATGGGAAAAGTGATGGAGCTGCAAAGCAGCAAAGATAAGGTCACTCAAAGATTAGAAACTCCAAGGCTACCATGCAAGGGACTTGAGGGCTACATGGGAAAATGGTGTGACCCAGCCACCAGGACAGCTAGCCATGGAGGTTGCTGTTGACTTTGGGTTTGTGAAGGTGACTTAATATTTTTGCCCCTAGCTGGTCAAATCTAAACTCAGTAGTTGGGACGCCTGAGTGGCTCAGTAGTTGAGCATCTGCCTTCAGCTCAGGTCATGATCCCGGGGTCCTAGGATTGAGTCCCACATCGGGCTCCTTGCATGGAGTCTGCTTCTCCCTCCGCCTATGTCTCTGCCTCTCTGTGTGTGTCTCATGAATAAATAAATAAGATCTTTAAAATCAATCAATCAATCAATAAACTCAGTAGTTGCTCTCCTTACATCTTGAAGAGAGAAAAGGAAAGCCTAACCTCTGTGACTAAGGCACATGTATTTGATGAAAAGGGTTGGGCAGTCACTGTCCAGCACACCCTGGTGTAGGTTGCATGCAGTTAGCTGCTCTTCCCTGGGCTCCTTCTCTGCACTAGTTCCAGGCTGACTCAAGAGTAGATAAGAACTGGTATACTACTGTAGACACCTAATTGTCTTTCTCAGTTTTTAATTATTTACTCATTCATTCATTCATTCATTCACTCACTCATTCAGCGGTCGAAGTGCAGACTTCAGAGGAAATTGCCTTTGTCTGAATTATGGTTCTTGTAAGTACCAGCTTTGTGAGCTTTGGCAAATCAGGTGCCTCTGTTTGCTCATCTATGAAATGTGTATAATAATGATATCTACTTCATAAAGCTTGGTTGGGGTTTAAAGAGGATAATACACATAAAGCTCAATAAATGTTAGTAATCATCTGGTAGCAGTAGGAGAGACACCCAGACTTGTAAATCAGCCATTGCTGGATGGTCTGAGATATACTACGAGGGAGTGAGAGATAAAGACCATAGTGAAACATCCAGATCAGACTGTGCAGATCCGATTGTGCAGGTCTTCTGAGAGGTACAGAAGCTGGAGGGAGTTTTAAAGGAAGAGTAGGTGTTAGTGAGACCAAAAATGTGGGCAAGCATAATCTCCCTACCCCTGCTTCAAGTCTAGGGACAGGCTGTGCTAGAGAAGAGCCTATTCCTGGCTTGTCATCTTCTAAGCTTTTACTTTTAGGTAGAATTGAAGTTTCAGTTATTGTGAGTGATCTAGTTCTAAATAATTTTGTTCTATGACAAAGAGAGGGAATAAAGGATTCATTCTGAGAGCACCATTGTTAATAGAGGGCCCAATGTCTACACAGTGGAGCAAGTCATACCTGCAGTAACTTCAATACTTGCAGTAACTTCAATACCATATATCATTTTTCCTTCCACCTTGGAAAACATGCCACACTTACTAACTCTATCATGTGATTCCATAAAAACTTAAAAGCAAACAAACTGTTAGTTGTGGGGTAGCAAGTTATTTTTGCAAACACAGAGAATTTATTATCCAAATGTGGGGTTTTATTTGGATTTGATAAAATATATATATATATATATATATATATATATATATATATATATATATATATATTTTATAGCAGCAATGTCCACAATAGCCCAATTGTGGAAGGAGCCTCGGTGCCCATCGAAAGATGAATGGATAAAGAAGATGTGGTCTATGTATACAATGGAATATTCCTCAGCCATTAGAAACGACAAATACCCACCATTTGCTTCAACGTGGATGGAACTGGAGGGTATTATGCTGAGTGAAGTAAGTCAATCGGAGAAGGACAAACATTATATGTTCTCATTCATTTGGGGAATATGAATAATAGTGAAAGGGAATATAAGGGAAGGGAGAAGAAGTGTGTGGGAAATATCAGAAAGGGAGACAGAACATGAGAGACTCCTAACTCTGGGAAACGAACTAGGGGTGATGGAAGGGGAGGTGGGCGGGGGGTAGGGGTGACTGGGTGACGGGCACTGAGGGGGGGCCCTTGATGGGATGAGCACTGGGTGTTATTCTGTATGTTGGAAAATTGAACACCAATAAAAAATAAGTTTATAAAAAAAAA
This sequence comes from Nyctereutes procyonoides, assembly GCF_905146905.1. NCBI lineage: Eukaryota > Metazoa > Chordata > Mammalia > Carnivora > Canidae > Nyctereutes > Nyctereutes procyonoides. Next base: position 24,601,371 of record NW_026575035.1, on the reverse strand, counting down.
GAAAAGAAAAAAATGATATAATACTTTTCATCTAAAAACCATCAATCTCTCTCTCTCAAATAAATAAATAAAATCGTAAAGAAATAAATAGGTGCCTGGGTGGGTCAGTCTATTGAATGACTGCCTCTTGATTTCTGCTTAGGTCATGATGTCAGGGTCGTGAGATGGAGCCCCACATGGGGCTCCCTGCTCAGTGTGGACTCTGCTTGTTCCTCTCCTTCCCCCACTTGTGTTCTCTCATTCTCTCTCTCTCAAATAAATAAATAAAGTCTTTTAAAAAATGAAAAATTAAACCATCAAACTCTACATAAAAATAAACTTTGATTTATAGATACAAAAAGAAGTATGGAAATATGATCCGAGAATTACCTACTAGTAGAACTGATAACTCTTCAACAACAAAAACAAGAAATCTGTCAAATTCTAAAATCAGAATCTTACTGGTCATATGAGACTCTCAAATGTTCTGAACTCAGTAGGATATAAAAAATAAAATAGTTTTATTTCTCTATAGTTCCAAACTGTATCTCCTAGACTTCTTAATGATATTTTTTGGAGCATTCCCATGGGTTTCTGACAACCTTGAGTCATTATTGTTTCATCTGAATTAAAACTACATCTCATAATTGATTCAAAGCTTTCACCTTCCCATTGACAGTAGGATCTGTGGTTTGAGGGATGTACGGAGATACACTCCACTCACTGTTTGCTGTTCAACTCTTCTTTTAACGTTTCTGCCTCGGAGAAAGACCTCCGGGATTTTCTATCCTTTTTGGTGTTGCTACCAGAGTGTTGAGACTGAGAGGAGGAGAACAGGAGTATCTCCTTTTTTTTTTTAAGATTTTTATTTATGAGAGAGAGAGAGAGAGAGAGAGGTAGAGACACAGGCAGAGGGAGAGGCAGGCTCCATGCAGGGAGCCCGACGTGGGACTCAACCCCGAGTCTCCAGGATGAGGCCCTGGACCCAAGGCGACGCTAAACTGCTGAGCCACCCGGGCTGCCCAGGATTATCTCCTATTTAACTATCATGGTTGAGCTCCATACCCAGTGGTTGTGCATCCTTCTCTGGGAAATGTGTCAGGGGTCCAAATGCTGGCTTTCTTGTGGATTGTACTAGTGAGTTTTCCAGGGACACAGCAGAAGCCTTTGTCTGCACATTTCTCTGATCTAGACCTAACTTCTCTGACTCTTCGGCTCCCTACCTCCCCAGATGCCTCTCCTTCAGTAAACTCAAGCTTCTTGCTATTGGGTTCCTGCTTTGTAGCTAACCCTCTGAGGCAGCAGCAAATCACACAAACCTGGCTATTTTCTGAAATGTCTGCCAGCATCCGTTGCCATACCAAATGGTGGTGATGCAGCTGTGTCATAGGGTCCCTTTCTCCTCCTCACCATTTGTCACCAGTTCTCCTATCTCACTGCTCAGGTAGGTAAAGGGCACATCAAAAAGTCTACTGTCTAAGAATATACTAATCTAGGGAGTAAGACAGTAATTTCCCATTTGAAGAGCACCTCCAAACTTCACAATGATTCTCCCAGAGTCCTCCTCAAGAACCCTCTCCCCTCCTGCTGGTCCAAAGATGGTATTCCATCCCTTCCCTCTCCTGGGGGTGGTGGTGCTGATGAGATATAGTAATGGGAAGGCAGATTCTACTTCCCATGGCAACGATGTTTGTTTTCTAGTTTAGAATATAAGGTCATAGTGCCTCTTTTTCCCTATGTTTGGGCCCTAGTATAACAAAAGTCCTACTTAACATCTTGTTACATTTTCACTGACCTGTTCCTCTTACATCCTTGTGGTTTCTTGCCAGGATCATTGCCTTCAAGTATGAGAACAGAAGGTGTAAATCAGATGTAATCAGATGTAAAAACAGATGTGAATCCTTTGGCCAATTCATCAAGCTGTGGCAGGAACTGTGGGCATGGCCACATCCCTCTCTATTTATTAGATCTTTGGTTTCTTGCATGTGCCCTTGCCTTGTTCTTTATTTTTAAAAGATTTTTATTATTTTTATTCAAGTACAATTAACAATTAGAGTTATGTTAGTTTTAGGTGTACCATGGAGTGATTCAACAATTTTACACATTTGTCAATGCTCCTCAGGATAAGTGTATTCTTAATCCCTTTCACCTGTTTCACCATTTCACCACCCACCTCCCCTCTGAATCAACAGTTTGTTCTCTGTATTTAAGAGTCTGGTTATTTCTGTCTCTCTTTTTCTTTGTTTTTTTTTTTTTTTCATTTGTTTTGTTTCTTAAATTCCACATGAGTGAAATAATGTGGCATTTATGTCTCTCTGACTGACTTATTTCACATACCATAATACTGTCTAGCTCTGTCCACGTCATTGCAAATGGCAAGATTTCAATCTTATGGATGAGTAATATTGCATTGTATGTATACACACCACATCTTTTTTATCCATTCATCAATGGATGGACACTTGCATTGTTGCTTCTGTATATTGACTATTGTAGATAATTTGCAATAAACAGGGGTGCATATATCTTTTCAATATGAGCCATTGTTTTAAGATGTCTGCTGGCGTACATTCTCTTAGTTTTGCTCCATTTGAGAATTTCTCAATTTCTCCCTCATTCCTAAAGGATGGGATGTTTTCCCTGCATATAGGATGTGGGTTGGCAGTTCTTTTCTTTCAGCTTGTTAGAGTTATTTTCTGTTAGCCACTTCCATCCGGCCTCCATGATTTCTGAGGACAAATCACTGTCATTCACATTGTTATTACCCTGCAAAAAAGGTGTCCTTTTTCTCTGCTGCTTTAGAAAGTTTTGTCTTTATCTTTAGTTTCAGAAGTTTAATTATAATGTATCTTGATGTAGTTTTCTTTGGATTTAGCCTGTTTGGAATTCACTTAGCCTCTCCACTATAGGTTTATGTTTTTGTCAAATTGGAGAAGTTTCCAGTTATTATTTATTGAGTACTTTCAACCCCACCCTTGTTCTTCTCTCATTCTGAGATAGGAGGACAAAAATATTAGAGCTTTTGTTACTGTTCCACAGGTCCCCAGGGTTCATTGATTTGTTCAGCCTATTTTCTCTCTTTTGTCCCGGTTAGATAATTCCTATTTTTTCACTTTTCAGTGGACTGATTCTTTCCTCTGTCTCTCCTTTCTGTTATTGAACCCTCAACTAAGCTTTTTATTCCAGTTACTGTATTTATTTCAGTTCTGAAATTCCCACTTGGTCCTTTTTCTTTGCTGAAGCTTTCTATTTTTCAATTATTTCAAGTGTTTTTGTAATTGCTCATTGAGCTGTTTTTTTTTTTTTAACACTGCTGCTTTTATCTTTGTAAGATAATTCCAATATCTCTGTTATTTTTGGTTTTCACTTCCATTTATTGTCTTTTATTCTTTCAGTTTGAGATCTTCTTGGTTCTTGGTATGAAAGTAATTTTCTATTGAAATTTGACATTTTGTTTTTAATATTACAAAATGAGTCTCTGGTTCTTCTTTCGGTGGAGGTAGAAGTCCAGGTAGAAGTCCAGGTGCCCCACTTGACCTCCATTGACACCCAAGGGAGGTAGAGTCTCCTGGTTATTGCTAGGTGGAGTGGGAGTTCCCAGTTGCCTATGTGGTCTCCACTGACACCCTGGGGGGCATGGCCTGATACCTCTGGGTGGTAGTGAAAGTCCTGAATTTTCACTAGGCTTCCTTTGACCTACCTCAGAGGGAAGAGAGAGGTGTTTTGCTATTGCTGGGTGAAGGTGAAAGCCAATCTTCTTCATGTGATGTCTGGTGATATCATGTGTGGGAGTCTCATTACCTATAGACTGTAATGAAAGTCCTGGTTTCTTTTTTTTTTTTTTTTAAGTCCTGGTTTCTATACCCTGTTTTCTCTTTCCACTAAGGTACCTTAATCCATTGTGGGATTTAATAATTAGTAAGAAATTATAACTTTAGTTTGATCTCCTCTAATTTAGTGATATTTTGAAATTCAAAAATTTCCCTCTTCATTTCATCTTATATTATTTGGAATAAAGAAGCAATTAGCTCTTTCAACTCTGTAAGAACTCAAATTTCTAAAATCTCTCTATTCCCCTTCATTTCTGCTTGTAAAATAGTTGTTTCTTCCTGAGCTTCTCTTGTTCATGTAATATTGTGCCATATATAGTTGAAGTACTTTATCCATACCATTAAAGTTCTGTTTCCAACTTCTTCCCTAGAGTTACATGTTCATTATAAATATAATCTGCCTCTAAATTTTCTCAACTTCACAGATACATTATATAATATGGTTTCCTGACTTTTCACTACTCAACCATTGCCATCCCCTTTGGAATACTTGTCAGAACAGATCTTGCTGGAAATATTTTTATCAGTCAGAATAAAGTTGGTTATGCTATAACACAAGCACCCTGAAATCTCAGCAAAAGTTTGTTTCCTCACACACATAGAATCTGCTTTGAGTATCTTGGTGACTTGTAGGCAGTGATCCTCTGAACATTGGCTCAGCTTTCAAGATGTTTTGGTATATGACATCTCTACTTCATGAGGAAGATTCTTCCATGACAAGCACAACAGGAAAACAGAGGACATAGAGGACTGTGCTCCAGCTCCTTAGTACTACAACCCAGAATTGTAAAGACACACATTATTTTACATTTTAAATGGATCATTGGAGAGAACTCTCACTCACCCATATAGAGCCGAGGGGCCTGGGAAGTGCACTGTTCCTACATCCCAGGAGGGAAAGAGAACTGGAGATGGTGGGCACTGAGAAGAATAAGAAAGTTAGTGACCATGGTAATGTCTGCCGCAGAAACCACCATTCTGCTTAACTGGAATATGAATCCAAAGTTAAACAAAATTTTCTTCAGTAACTGGAGTCATTTGCTCCAAAATTTAAAATAGTTATACAGAGCAAATGAGGTCAACTTGAAATGTCTTTGAATCTCAGACATTCAAGGTCACTCAAGGTTGATTACCATGGCACATAAAAGTTTTAGAATGCCTTTGTGCAACAGTTCCATGCTGTGTTAGGATCCTAATTTCTAAATTTCTGGGAATTCTTAAAGGGGACTATCATGGGGATAAATCTTAGTAGTTATTTTATTATTATTGCCATTCCTTTACTATTCTTTACCTTCTCTTCAGATCAGAAAGCTGTAAGAAAAGTTTATGGTTTGATGATCTTTCCAAACTGTATACATTTGATTTAGGAATCAATTGTGTAAATACTTTAGAAATTATATTTTTTTTAGCATTGGAGTGGATGATTCTTTTTGTGGTAGCATTTTAGGAGATATGGTTTATTTTATTTAAGTTGATATAAAATATTTCATGGGATTACTACTACTACTACTAATATGAAATATAATCATATTAAGAAATATGAAAGACATATGTCTAACTTCATGCACATTTGAATTCCTACAGTATATACAAACTGAATGCAAAAAAAGTGTGACTGATACTCTAGAGAAACCGTCCAAGGAAATAAAATTGATCGCTGATTATCTGTACCAGATCATCTTCAGATCCTACAGAAGATGATGATGTACGTCCTTTTTTTTTTAAGATTTTATTTATTTATTAATGAGAGACAGAGAGAGAGAGGCAGAGACACAGGCAGAGGGAGAAGCAGGCTCCATGCAGGGAGCCGGACGTGGGACTTGATCCCAGATCTCCAGGATCAGGCTCTGTGCTGAAGGCAGCGCTAAACCGCTGAGCCACCCGGGCCGCCCGATGTATGTCCTTTTATGAAGAGGTCACTGGTGACCAAAGAAAGAGCTTTTTGTAATTTTGAGTAAAGTAACCGTAGTGGGATGGATTGCCACTTTTATCTATATTCTCTCATTTTATTAAATAATAAAACATTAGTTATAGTCTACTTAACTTCCAAATTATTTAAGGTGAGTTATAATAAACACAAGCATGGTGGACTTATACTTCTGACAATTGAGAGAGTATGTGCCTAATCCTCTTACTATAAATATCTATAAAACTGGACACCTATTTTCAAGGTTTTGGACAATGACAATACAGGACTAATCTGAGGAAAGGGAAACACACAGGGGAGCCCCACACCCTACCATCATTTTCTTCAGATCTCTGTTAGTGGCAGTGTTCCTATAGCATCAGACACAGGTGAAGCCAAGCAGAGCCCAGTAGGGCCACGAGGCAGAGACCTGACTGAAGGCAGTGCCCCTAACACAAGGGAACAGGCTCAAGAGGCACTCCACAAGGGACCTTGGATTCCTGCTGTCTCTGACAGATTTTTCCCAAAAATCACTTCCAAAATTTTGACTTTTTTTTTTCAGTTTAAATCTGTGAGCCCTTAAAGTGAGGTGACTTTATTTCAGAGTTTTAGGTTTTTCTCTCTCTCAGTCTGCTGAGTAACACTTTAATTACCCGTATTAGTCATATCCCTGAAATTGTCTATCAGACACTAGGTGTTCATTCAACTTCCAAATAAAAGGTCACCTTTCCTGGGCAATATCCTTCCCTAGACATAGCTTTATAATTACAAGGTGCTGCTGTTACAATATGCTAAAATACCTAATTTCTGATAAAAGTAAGGGATAAAGGCTCCCTTAAAATTTTTTTTATTTTAAAAATGACATTTAAAAAGTCTATTCTTTACTCTTCTATCAGATGTTGATATTTATCAGAACTTATATACTTATTGTTTCTCTTCTTTCTTTACTCATATATTGTTTTTATGTTTACAAGTTGCCACTCTTTTTTTCCATACTTATTCTTTCTCCTGCTTTTGTGCTAATTATTTCCCAATAACTACAGAAATGGAGCTATTTTGCCCTCTCAGCTAATTATTAGAATCATTTGCTAGACCTATAAAAATATAGATTCCTGGGATCTCTGCAGGTCCAGTGAAACACTCCTCATGGAGAATCCTCAAAGTGTGTCTTATTTTATTTTATTTTTTATTTTATTTTTTATGTTAATTTTTATAAAGATTTTATTTATTTATTTATTCATGAGAGACACAGAAAGTGAGGCAGAGACATAGGCAGAGGGAGAAGCAGACTCCATGCAAGGAACCAGACATGGGACTCAATCCTGGGAATCTGGGATCAGGCCCTGAGCCAAAGGCAGATGCTTAACTGCTGAGTCACCCAGGCATCCCTTGAAATATTTTAAATGAGCCTATATCTGAATCAAATCATCAGTCAAGTATTGAAAACTGACACAAGTCAAAGTTAGGCTCATGTAATTATTGTTAAACATCTGCAAAACCTCCTTTACCTTCTCTAGTCATCATCAGACTTGGCATGTAGACCTGAGAACCATGGTATGATTTTATTATAACGTGATCTACCTCTCTACCTATCATCTATCTATCCATCTTTTAGATTAATTTGAGTTTTAAATATGTTATAAACATCCAGATTTATTTGCTTTATTATCTGAATGTTTTCTTTCTGGAAAATTATAACAAGACAGCCTTTTTTTGAGATAATCTGCATTATTTTTTAATTTATGATATTATCTAATAGCATCTGACCATAATTTCCAAATTCGACATCCGCACCTAGAGGATAAAGATCTGTGCTTTATTTTTAAAAAAATTTAAAAATATTTAATTTATGTATTTGAGAGGAGGAGAAAGAGAGAGAGAATACAAATGGGGGCAGGGAGAGGCAGGGGGGAAAAGTAGACTTCCTGCTGAGCAGGAAGGCCCAGGTGGGGCTCCATCCCTGGACTCCAAGATCATGACCTGAGAGGAAGGCAGATACTTAACCAACTGAGTCACTCAGGTGCCCCAGATCTGTGCTTTAGATGGATTGTTTTTGTTCCTCCAAAGTATATGTGTGGAAACCTAATCCCCAATATGATGGTATTTGGAGGTAGGGACTTTGGGAGATGATTAGGATAGGATTCATGACCTTATAAAAGAGGTTCTAGAGAGGTCCCTCACATCTCATACTATATGAGGTTACAGCAAAAAAGACACCCATCTATGAATGAGGAAGGGGGTTCTCACTAGACACCAAATCTGTCAGAGCCTTGACCTTAGACTTCCCAGCCTCCAGAACAGTGAGAAATAAATTTCTGTTGTTTTTAAGCCACCTAGTGCATGGTATTTTTGTTTAAGCAGCCCAAATGGACTAAGAAAATCTGCTTTCTTTGATCTATATATTCAGAAAGTAATAAACAACTACCATCATTGTTCCAAGCCTTGTGGTTACAACAGTGAGTGAAAGAGGTAGAAGTCCCGGCCTTCAGACAGCTCACAGTTCAGTTGTTCCACTTCTTACCTACTAAACTGTGTAATTCAAAGAGAAGAAAAGAATAAGCCCATTTTGAATTAGAAGTATATTTGATCAATTTGTCTTTGAATAATTTTATATTTTCTTAAGGGACAAGAATATGTATAATCTAAAATACAACTGTAATGAAAATAAATCAAGAGAAATTTGGCTTACATTTCATGAAATAATTTAAGTAGATTTCAGTTGTTTTCCTGAGAATGAGGATTACTAAACACCAAATGGTTAAGAAAGAAATAAGATAAAAATCTCTGCTAACAAATGTATTCATTTTGATAAGAAATTTCAGGTAAAAGTCTAAAATTCTTCCTTCTATAGTTGAGTATATGAAATCAAATATTTTCATCAAAGTTTTAATAAGGCAAATCTTATTTTAAACCATTAATTTTGTAGCTCTATTCATATGCATCATCTTATTTCTTCTCTAATTTTTTAAATTTACATTATACTTCATACACATTAAAAGTTATGTAGACTAAAAATTAGAGAAACATTAGAAGTTGAAATTATAGAAACTATTCTCCAAATTATTATCACAGAAGCTAAAAGTTAAATTTGCCTTTTAAAAATGTGGATGTTAAAATAACCATTTTATTTGTGAACCCTGAAGGTAAAAACTTTTTCAGTCTTCTGTAGCAGCTATATGGATGCATAATAAAGTAGAAGAGAAGCCTTGCTTAAAAACCTTTGCAGTTGCTTGATTAGGTTTAAAGAATACTGTGTAGCATTGGAATTATTTCCTCAAGACAGTAATCTACTTACATCAAAGAGCTGCTATTTCCAAAACTTCTTCAGTAAAATTCCCATATTACTTATGGGAATTCCATAAGTAATAACTAATTCCATAAGTAATATGGGAGTTTTAGTGTATAAACAAAATTAAATATATGTAATATTTATAAATATATAATAAAAATGTTATTTCATATTGTTAGAGGTACCTTGTATTATTTTGCAACTTCTTGTACAACTTGGAAATGGGAGAAAGCATACATTAAAAAAGAAAGAAATACTATTTGGTACTAGTGAGACAAAATGGTAATTTAATGAGAAAAAAAAGAGGATAGAGAATGTAAGCCTTTTTTTTCCCTAAATATTTTGGCATTTGGAACATGTGAAAATTTCTGTGAAGTTTTGGCCTGTTAAATTTTGTTAATTTCACTTAATTGAAGTTTTAATAGTAGAATTCAGGCAGGGAACTGTTGGATTTCATTGTCATATTCTTTATACGTTTTTTAATTGGTATACAATAATAAAGAGAACCATAATACTGAGTGTAATAGCTTTCTCATAATTGCTGAGGGCTTTTTATACAATTACATTCACATCAATTGAGTACTTAGAGCAGACAATGCACAAAGTGATAGGCAAAGTAGCTCTTTTCTTGGAAGCTTTTCACCACTAGAGTTTCAGACCTGTCCTCATTTCAGGCTGATTAGGAGACCATATATGTGGACTTGGCTAATTTGTGCATAAAGGACTAGGTGATGAGAAAAGGGCAAAAAAATCTTACTTCATGACAAATCATTTCAAATCTTTCATAACAGCATGTTACTGCTTTTTTTTTTAAGAGTGAAAAGATTCCTTTAGGTAAATATGATGATTTATGAACTAAACTCCCTTTTTAAATTCAGTTCATACCATAAATATGCTGAACTGAATATACCCTAAAATTTTCAAGAAGACATATATTTTAGAGCCCCAAATCAATGATCAGGTAATATGTATATTTTGTCCAGTGGATAATCTTTGTTTATGGTACTATCTAATCATACAATCATATGATTCATAGATAATTTATAATTCCTTAGTTATGTGACAGCTGTTGTATAAAATAGAATTAAATAAATATAAATTCCTTTTTTACTGTTCAGGAAGAGCCTGAAGGACACTGAGTCTAGGTTTAAAAAATTAAAAATGTAAAAATGTAAAAACGTAAAGGATATAAACATTATTCCATTGTAGTAGCCCATAGTTTCATAATGATGGCTATTGCTTTATGCCTGATCAATATAAATATACAAAATATTATGACATGTAATTTAGGGAAGAAAAATATAATTGTTTAGATAATGAGATTGTAGAATTACTTTTTGTTTATCAGCTTTTTGACTGTAAGGATACTTATAAATTTATTATTTATTATTGTGACATGGGAAAGTAGAGTAGAAATTGGTAGAAAGACACAGGAGAATAGAGGACATAACACTCCTGAACCCTCTTTCAGCCCATCTTCAAAGCTAGTTTACATTAATTTTAAAATAAGGATTCTAGTTATCCTTTCTTCTAATAGAAATAGAAAAACTGGCTCAGAATCTATCTTTTTGTCTTGAATGTTTCTTCACTTTCATGAGTATGGTCTGTTTTTTACTGAGCATGGATACTGGTAATTTTCTGTATGTATTACTTCATAGTTGATATATTACCCAGACAACTTTGAAATTTATTTAAGAATTGTATAAATTACCACTATATTAGGTTGCTGGTGATCATTTACTTAAGAACCAAATAATTGTAGTTCATTTTGGAATTAGTTTTATCATCTATGTCACCTATGCTCTTCAAAGAAGAAGGATCTTCCTTTAAAAACCCAAAGCAGAAAACCAAATATCTTATGTAACAAGATAATTATCACCCTGGTTAGGGATACCCCTGTGTAGATTGCTTAGATAATTGTCAACATGAGGTCCTTTTTCTGATACTTGTAAAATTTACTTCTAGTCCCAGTGCCAACTGGGAAATATTATAATGACTTGGCTCCTCAACAATACCAGTTGGTGGGATACCTCCTGGATTTAAGCATATATGGGTCCTTCAAAGATATGCACTAATTTCATACCATGAAAGTATTCACTTATATTTTCTTTTGGTTTTTTTATGATATTGGTGTTTATATTGACTCTTCAATCTATCTTTAAAAAATAATTCACAAAATATTTATTGAGATTATAATGCAAATGGTACTGTTTAGACATTTCAGGTTTTAATTTTCTTGGTTATGCACATACATACAACTTAATTGAGTATGAAACTCTTAGATCACAACTATTTTTCTCAGTATTCTTTGAACTGTGATACATTTTCTTTTGAATTTAGCATTGGTGAAAATTGTGTAGTCAAATTGATCATTTCATCTCTTTTATCTGCCTGGATGTAGAATTTTACAGATTTTTGAAATAGCAATAAAATTTAGAAAGACAGGATAGATCTAGATGTTAGTCTCTTTCATTGATTTTGCTTTGTGCATGGTGAGAACTTTTGATCTATAAACTAAGATACTTTGAGTTTGATAACTGCTTTTCAAATCTACCTTGAATTGTGTGATAGATGGTATGAGGTAAGGATCCAGCCTTTTTGAGGGAATTGAGGAGGGTCAAAACAACATATAGTAAACACTATTCTTGCTTATAACAATAAAGATGGGCATGAAAATATATGAAATATATGTTTACTAATGGTAAGCATAAGCAAGTAAGCATCGTATATGATAATATGGGTATTATTATTTTACTGTCAGTCTATCTTTATTAAGGATCTCTTCAACCACTGGTACTTACAATGAAGATCTTTGTGCTATTTCTGCTTCGCAGCTCAATATTATACTTTTATTAGGAGCTCTTGGAGTTCCTCTGTAGCAACCAGCTCAGTATATAGAGCAAGTATAGCTTGGGTAATTGTGTAGATAGCTTGGATAATTGTCAGCATGAGGTCTGCTATTCTGTTGGCGATTATTGTTGTAATTCCTGCTTTATTAATTAATTTAAAAGACATGAACTGAGTTCCTACTATGTGCTCTTAAGAGGATATGTTACCTGCTCTTATGGAATCTACAGTCTGGTCAGAAAGCCAGACATATACTCAAGTAACATTACATACAATCAAGGGTATCAGAGAAGAGGCAATGGGAGAGAGATCAGGACCTATTCCTGCTAGAGAAGTATCATCTTAGGTCTTACACATTTATGTGTTGTACTACCCAATCCATTCAATTGTTCATTTATAATTTATTCAACAAGTGGTTTTTGGGAAATAGAAAAATTCATAGTAAAATTATACCTTAGAAACAGCAGGCATATCTATCATTTTACACATACATCTTACCTTCTGACTTGTATTTCAAATGTTGCCGGTCCTACTTTAAACTATTTTTGTATTTTCACTCATAATTTCAATCACAATTTGGGGAAAGTACAACATAATTACTAAGGTAGAGCAAACAAAATATTATGTTGTTTTTCAAGTATTCAATCTAAAATTTGTAGAATTATCTTAATCTCAAAGCAAAATGAAGCTAGAAGAGAAAAAGAGAAGAAAATCCAAGAGATTATTATATTAATTTCCTCAACTAAATTTTGAATGACCATATTCTCCAAGGCTCTTGAGATTCTGTAGCATAAAGAGAACAGAAACGCCATACAATATTTTCTATTCTTCTGTTTATCTCCTCAGGCTCCCATCCACCTTTTCCTTTGCTGCTACAGGGTGTCTAGGCCCAGGGGACTAAGGGCAGTACCCATGCCCTGTCTTGCCCTCTAGCTTCCCACTCAATATGGCAAATGGGATGCTCTACAGGAGATCAGAGGATAGAAGGGAGTGAGAGATATTTTCTGGTGGCTCCTCCCTGTGGAGCAAGGAAATCCAGCTTAATCTTCTACCAAGCATGTTCCTATCACATAGGCCTGACACAAGGCTTCTGTGTTCTGGGAACTGCTGTCTTGTTTCATTTCTTTCAGGCCATTAGAAGGAAATGCCTCTCCTTTCTCCACTGATGCTAGCTGCATGATACGCTTTTTCTTATTTCTTACTAATTTTTATACCTTTCTTTATTCTTCTATTAAGACTTCTCAAATTGAGTGTGCTAGTTAATTATGGCTGGTACTGGAACACACTGTAAGGTGCATCAAAAATCCCTGAATGGGGACTGTCTAACTTGAGCAAACTTGAAGTTTAGAGAGCTGTATTTCTTAGATTTAAAGGGTTTCAATTTAAAAGAATAGACTAATTATAATGAAGAAACTCTATTTCCTTAGAACTATGGCCTTATTATAAATTCATGTACCAGAGTTTATGTCTTAACTTCATTTTAATTTGAAATAAATTAATTATTTAGAAGCTTTCCTATGAAGATCATAAAATATGAATGCAAAAAGGTATTTCACGTTGTGCTAACATTGGTAACTATGACTGACCCATATCAGAATATCAGATACTCAATAAATTCTTATTAAATAAATCATTTGTAATATAAAAGTACATATTCTAACTTTTAAGTGAATGTATCTACAAAAGAAAAAATCTTCAGAAAGTTAAATTTCATCATTGAATTGAAAATTAACGTTTTTAGACAAGCTGTCTTACTCTTGCAAATCAGCAGTTATTTCTGCCTGACAAGGGAAAATAAAATTGGAAAATGAGTGGAAATAGAATAGCCCCATAGTTTTCTGTGTCATCTCTTGGTTTGTCACAAAATGACTTGAAGCAAACTGGATTCAAGATGGTTATCATTCCCACCAACAGTGTAAGAGGGTTCCCTTTTCTCCGCATCCTCTCCAACATTTGTGGTTTCCTGCCTTGTTAATTCTCCCCATTATCACTGGTGTGAGGTGGTATCTCATTGTGGTTTTGATTTGTATTTCCCTGATGGCAACTGATGCGGAGCATTTTCTCATGTGCTTGTTGGCCATGTCTCTGTCTTCCTCTGTGAGATTTCTCTTCATGTCTTTTGCCCATTTCATGATTGAATTGTTTGTTTCTTTGCTGTTGAGTTTAATAAGTTCTTCATAGATCTTGGAAACTAGCCCTTTATCTGATACGTCATTTGCAACTATCTTCTCCCATTCTGTAGGTTGTCTTGTAGTTTTGTTGACTGTATCCTTTGCTGTGCAAAAGCTTCTTATCTTGATGAAGTCCCAATAGTTCATTTTTGCTTTTGTTTCTTTTGCTTTCGTGGATGTGTCTTGCAAGAAGTTACTGCGGCCGAGTTCAAAAAGGGTGTCGCCTGTGTTCTCCTCTAGGATTTTGATAGATCTGCCCTATGACCCAGCAATTGCACTGCTGGGGATTTACCCCAAAGATACAGATGCAGTGAAACGCCAGGACACCTGCACCCCGATGTTTCTAGCAGCAATGTCCACAATAGCCAAACTGTGGAAGGAGCCTCGGTGTCCATCGAAAGATGAATGGATAAAGAAGATGTGGTTTATGTATACAATGGAATATTCCTCAGCCATTAGAAACGACAAATACCCACCATTTGCTTTGACGTGGATGGAACTGGAGGGTATTATGCTGAGTGAGATAAGTTAATCAGAGAAGGACAAACATATGGTCTCATTCATTTGGGGAATATAAAAAAATAGTGAAAGGGAATAAAGGGGAAAGGAGAGAAAATGAGTGGGAAATATCAGAAAGGGAGATAGAACATGAGAGACTCCTAACTCTGGGAAACGAACAAGGGGTGGTAGAAAGGGAGGTGGGTGGGGGTGGGGGTGACTGGGTGAAGGGCACTGAGGGGGGCACTTGATAGGATGAGCACTGGGTGTTATGCTATATGTTGGCAAATTGAACTCCAATAAAAAAAAGAGTCAGCAAATAAATAAATAAATAAAAATAAATAAAGCATAAGGAAATTAAAACAAAAAAGATGGTTATCAAGTTACTTATATACTACCAAGAACTATCAAGTACTTAAATTAAAAAATATATATATTTTGCTTATTTATTCACGAAAGACACAGAGAGAGACAGAGGCAGAGGGAGAAGCAGGCTCCATGCAGGATGCCTGATGTGGGACTCGATCCCAGGTCTCCAGGATCCCGCCCTGGGCTGAAGGCAGTGCTAAATCACTGAGCCACTGAAGCTTCCCCAAGTACTGCAATTTTAAGTAATGTCTTAGTTGGTAAACAGAGTGTTTGCAGTTTGGAAAAATAATAGGCAGATTGGCCTGTTTTATTGACTCTAATGCTTATGCTTTATTACATAATACTTTTTTAAATTTCAAAATTTTCCCTTTGTGTTATTTATAAGGATCTCTGGATATCACATTTTGTTTCCTGGTCTTTTATAGCAATAACTTAAGGGGAAATGCAGTTTGGAAGAGCGATTAGGAGCAAGGGCTCTGGCACCAAATGGTCTGGGTCTGAACTCTGATATGCTTACCACTTTGAGACCTTCAACAAGTGATTCACATTCTCCATACCTTAGTGTCCTCATCTGGAGGATAGCAGTGGCAATAACAACACCAACCTGAAAATTAGACAAGTTGAGATAGGTATACCACTTGCAACAGCCCCTTCGCAAACATTCAATAAATTTAAGTTCCTGTCTCACAAGTGATTTTTCTGCTGGTCTACCTCCAAGCTTGGCCACTTTCCTTCTGGCTAAAACAGGAACTGAAATAAAAGTATACATCTCATTTTCAATAGTCAAAAATGTAAGACTTCTTGGCCATTTTCCTGACAAGAGCTAGTCTTGAAACAGGTCAGACTTTAAAAAAACATAGTTTACAGGAAACTGATTCAGTTTTATTAGAACACCAATAGTGTGAGTGGGAGAGGCTGGCAGTCCTCCACTCACATGTTTTCTTAATAATATCATTGAAATTGCTTTGGTTTTTCAGAGTGCTCTTATATACTTCTAGTACAGTCTTGTTCTATGTCAATGTGTTGTGGTGCTCAGACCTCTTTGGGGGGCAGCCAAGGTCTTATGTGCCTGGCACCATCTTTGATTCTTCAGCACCTATGCAAATATTTTAAAAAGCCAGGGTTGTCTGAGGAGAGCCTACTTAGGGAGCACAGCACCATAACTCTTTCTTTTCCTTTTTCTTTTTTAAAAAAAGATTTTATTTGTTTATTTGAGAGAGAGAGAGAATGAGAGAGCACAAGCAGGGAGCCTGATGCAGGGCTCGATCTCAGGACCCTGGGACCATGACCTAAGCTGAAATAGATGCTTAACTGGCTGAACCATCCAGGAGGCCCACTGTAACTCTTTCTAATCACAGCAAAGAGGAGAAAAAAAAATCCCATCTTTTTAGAAATGGTAAATTCTAAGTAGTAAATTACCGTATATATAACAATGGTTATTATGCCATCTTCTACCTTTCTAGTTGTATATTCCAGTATTATATTCTAAGTACCTAAATAAGAACCTTATGAATTATCAATATTATCTCTGTGTTTCTCACATAGAGCTGTAAAAGAAAGCAGATAAATGATAATAGCCTTTAGTCTTTATTAAAGTTCTGTGACCTTTAAGTTGTAGGAATTTGGGATATACATAAATTTCCTGCAAGCCAAGCTGACAGAGTTAAGCTGTAAAAATGGTCAATCATATGGGCAACCTCGCAAATTACTAGGCTGTCCAAAAATAATGATGGAAAAATCATAAATAATGATGCACAGCCAGGGCCACATCTAAGTTGTGCAATAAAGACAGCACATAGTGGCTTGATTTTAGAGCCATCAGAGGCATCCTTACTTGCAAATATTCTTCCACTAGCCAGCTTAGTAACAAAAAATCTATAGAGTTTCCTTAGTTTGAAATATCTTTATTGAAATACTTTAGACAACAAGCATTACCTGAGAACGTTCATGATTAACTCAGTAACATCCTTTAGTACAATAAGTTGACTTACTGTTTCATTCATTAAACATTTATTGAGCACCTACCATGTGCTTGGCATTGAAAATAGAGGAAGGTGGTTACACTCACTCCATTCAGTCAGCACCCAGTTTAAACAGAAATGTGGGAGAGTTTAAAAAAAAAAAACAGAGTCTAGAGTGCAGAAAGCTATGGAGAAGATGTTCAAATGCCATGGGGACACAGAAAGGGATCCCTAAACCTGTAAGGAGTTAGTATAGATGATGGATTAAGGTGTTTGAATTCTCTCTCACAGTAATCAATTCAACTGAAAGATTTTCACATTTAGATTTGAGAGCTGTTACCCAAGCAATATACAAAGTAGTGATTTGGGGCCAGAGGGCTGGTGAAGTAGAAATAAGGAATCCAGGAAACTATTGTGATTCTCTAGGTGACATATGATGAAGGCCTGAAACTGGGCTAAGTTAGTAAGAAATTAAAAGAGACTGTATTCAAGATGTATTTAGGAGTTAGGGTCAGCAGAAATTCTGATTAGAGATTTGGGTAAGAGACGAGGTTTTTGGCTAGTGTGACTGGATATGCATGTCAGTGCCATTATAGAGAATTTGATGATTAAGTTTGAGAAATGGGGAAGGACCAGTAAGGCTGTGGAAAGCTAAGTTGAAGTTCCCTATGGATATGCAAAAAGGGGTGGACACCAGGCACCTGGATGTAGATGCATGGGCTTAGCAAAAGAGATCTGGGCTGAAGGGCAGAGCTGGGTGCATCACCAATACAGAGAAGTAGCTGGAGTCATGAGTATTGAGTCTTTTTAATGTTGTATTACCCAAAAAGAGTGATAAAATCTGGATAGTAAATAACATGTGCTACAAATGCAATCACAACATTGTTTTTTTAAAAAATATGAATGCGTTTTGTTATAATGTTGAATTTATGTGGAATTATGTTTTCTATTTATTTATTTTTTTTTAAGAAAAACTATGATGGCTTAAAAACAAATAAGATGTAAGAGTTTAGGAAAAGACTATGTGCATATTCTCCACTGTTTAGCCAAAGTGTTTTCTGATGATTTTGTTAATGACATCTAGGACTCCTGGAGCTTAACGGTATGTTATAAAACTCCGTATTTCTCTATCTTTACTTCTAACTATCCTAAGTGATTCTAACTTAGTTAATCCTTTAAAATTTGCTATCTATTCATTCACACTGTCAGCAGTAAAGAAGGTATATGATTCATCCATCATGAATTCCAATAGAAACAGCCATTTCTACTTCAAGACTATGCGTATAATTACGTGATTCAATGAAAACGTGTCACTTGTCCTCCTGGAAAAGTCCTGTATCTTAGGGCTCCATGTTAAAAAAAGGAACAAATGCTATTTTACAGAATATTATAAGTGCAGAAGTTACAGCTCATAACTTTTAGTTATTTTTGTATGTTTCTTGAGTATAACCCTGAAACAAAATTTACAACCAGTGTGCCATGAGAAGATAATTGCTTAATTATAAAGTTCAGGGATCCCTGGGTAGCTCAGCAGTTTAGCCCCCGCCTTTGACCCAGGGCGCTATCCTGGAGACCCGGGATCGAGTCCCGCGTCGGGCTCCCTGCATGGAGCCTGCTTCTCCCTCTGCCTGTGTCTCTGCCTCTCTCTTTCTCTCTGTCTATCATGAATAAATAAATAAATCTTTTAAAAAATAATAATAATTATAAAGTTCATTTATTAAAATTTAGTGGTTATACCAGGATTTATGTATATGTGTATGTATATATAATTTAAAAGGCAAAATCAAATCAGTGCATAGTTTCTTAAATGTTTTTTATTAAAAATATTCCTTACTTTGACAATTTTTGGTGGGCCCACCAAGTTAAAATTTGATATGGATTATTTTCACTGATATTCTCTTTGATAGGCGTAGAAATGCGCTCTTTCTTATTTTTTCTGTGAATACATGGAATTTCATATAATTCCCAGAATAATCCTAGGGCCTTTTGGAAAGCATCCTCAAGGTTGGATTTAGATTGGCTTTTGTTAGTTGCTGTATCTTAACGCTTTCACTCTTGAAAAAATATCACCACATATAAGAATTACATATTCATAAAAAGCTGGAGGAGATACATGAAATTATTCTAGTTGAAATATTATGGAGAATAAATGATAAAATAAAAACATTAAAAACTGTCTATAATTAGACAATTAGAATTCACTGTCCCTCATCCTTATTCATAAAACATATGGCTGAATTTTTTGAAACCCTGAAGTTAAAAATTAGACACCAGAAAAATGAATAGTTGACAGTTATTTGTACATATTTATTTTCTTCTATGTTACAAATGTATTGACTAAAATAGTACCAAGAATTCCTACAAAATCACACATCTTTATTTATTCAACAAATATCTATCAAAGGCCTATTCCAAGCATTCTTCTGGCTAGATGACCAAGACAAGTCCCTGCCCTCCTGGGGCTTCCATTCTAATATGTCGGACAGACAATAAATAAAAAACAAATAATATAGTATAATGTCAGATAAAGAAAGAGTAGGCTAAGGAGAGAGAGAGATGTCAAGAAGTTTAATATAGATAGCATATTCAGAGAAGGCCTCTTTTGGGAGGGGGTATTGGAAGGGAGCTAAACTTGAATAAAATCCACTGGAAGAATTTGGGAAAAGCATCATAGAGAGAGAAAATACCAAGCCCAAGTACCAAGAGAGGGCTAAGCCTGGGTGTCTGAGGAAAAGCCTGATGACCTGTAATGTAGTGGAGTAAAAGAGGTGAAGCAGGTGATTAAAGATGAAGATGTGGAGGAACAGAGGCCAGACCTAAAACGGTCTTATTGGCCATGAAGAGGAATTTACATTTTAATCCCATTATAAAAGGAAGACCTCAGAAGCTTTTGAGTAGGGAAAGACTTCATATTATTTATATTTTTAAAGGATCACACTAGCTGCTGTAAGATGCAGACTCAAGAGCAGTGATTCTCAATGGAGCGAGCGTGTGTATCTGATTTTGTCCCAAGAAGATAT
Organism: Nyctereutes procyonoides; assembly: GCF_905146905.1. Lineage (NCBI taxonomy): Eukaryota > Metazoa > Chordata > Mammalia > Carnivora > Canidae > Nyctereutes > Nyctereutes procyonoides. The sequence goes on along the minus strand of NW_026575035.1, from coordinate 24,581,501 downwards.
TAGGCTATACCAAGATCTTGTCTGGGTCATTTTTGGTTTTCATAAATGCAGGGGTGGGGGTTGTGCTGCTGGCATCTAGTGAATAGAGTCCAGGAATGCTAAGAAACATTCTACAGGGCAGCCCCGGTGGCGCAGCGGTTTAGCGCCGCCTGCAGCCCAGGGCGATCCTGGAGACCCTGCATCGAGTCCCACGTCAGGCTGTCTGCACGGTGCCTGCTTCTCCTTCTGCTGCCTCTCTCTCTCTCTCTCTCTCTCTCTCTCTCTCTCTCTGCCTATGAATAAATAAATAAAATCTTTTTTAAAAAATTAAACATTCTACAAATTACAAGACAGCTTCCCATGACAAGATATTATCTTGCCCAAAATATGAAATGTGCAGCTGTTGAGAAACTCTGCTCTAGAAACACAAAGGTCAAGGTGAGGAGATCAGTTACAAAGCTATTCTAATAACAACGGTGTAAAGTGATGGTGACTTAGCTGAAAAAATGAAGGATGGTTGGATTTACACTATATTATGAGAGTAGAATCATTAAGACTGGCTTCTAATTTGTATATGTGCTGGGAAGGCAAGAGTGTTATGGATGACTCCTTAGATTTGGGCTTGAGAAATTGGGCAAGTAGTGCTCTTACTTTACATATGGCTGTGTGTCCCGATGTGTCCAGATAAGCTAGAAGCTAATTTTGGAGTAGAGAGAATCAAATCAAGACTTGATTTTATATATGTTAAGTTTGAAGGACCTCTTGGGCACCTGAGTAAGGGTGTTGAGGAAACTGACCAGAGATTCTCAAACCCAAGTGGGAAACACTGGAGATGTAAAACCCATCAGGGTAGAGGTGGCATTGGAAACCATGGGGCTGGATAATGTCACATAGGAGTGAGTGTAGATGGGGAAGAAAGACAACTGGGATGTGAGGGAATCCAACCCTAAGGCTCAGGAAAGGGGGAGCCAGGAAATACGGCCAAAGACATATAGCCAGTGAGGTAGAAGGAGAACTAACACAGCAGGGTGGTACACAATCCAAGAGAAGAAAATGTTTCAAGAAGGCAGTAGGAGTCAACAGTGTCAAATTGCTATGGAAACATGCATGCTAAAAGCAGTTTGATCACATTTCTTTTTTATATCAGTTCTGAAAATCAAATGCATCAGTGGCAGAAGATGTGTTTCTTTACATTTTAAAGTATTACTATTAAATCAGAAAGGCCATGAAATGGAGTAAATTATAAGTGGGGCTATCAAAACATAGAGATATAGAAATGAAGGGGAGTGGGAGAGGAAAGAAATATAGCCCAAGTAAATACAATAGGATTCTGTGACAAATGGTAGTGAGTAGTGTCATTTAAAGTGGAACCCAGTCATCAGTTTTTAACAGCAAGAAATTTTTATTAAAAGCAAGCTTTGTATATAGCATTGCAGTCAAAATGAAAAACTTATATTGTGGCTAGCTAATTATGACTTTATCTTCTCTTTTATTCTCCAGATTTTTTGGTTCATTGATCTAAACTTTGAACTTCAAATGTTGTCTATTTTAGTGTGTGTGTGGACAGGGAGGTTGGTATGTCTTATAGTCCAGGAAGTTCTCAGGAAGGCTTAACTTGGTCCTCAAGAATTGGGCGGGTACTTTGGAAGATGCTCTATGATTTTTTATGATTTAACACCTATGAATTAGTAAGATTCTGAGTATACTTTAATCCAATTTCCCCCTTGATACCTCAAATAAATACATTCTCTTCAGTGAGAAGTTAAAATGCCTCTCTTCTTTTCTGATTCTCTCCTGCACTGCGCAAAGTACCTTCAATCACTTTGTAAAATCTCCAGCAATATATTAAAAAAACAAACAAGGGAGGAATTTAAGTAAATTATGGATTCTTTCAAATGTAATACGATACAGATACTAAGAATTGTACAATGAAAAATATACAGCAACATGGAAAAAAGCATCTATTACATAGTATTAGGAGAAAAAAGCAGAATAGGAAATTCAATCTGTATTGTTATATGTGATTGTTCTTTTTGTTTCAATGAAGGCTTGCTTATAAAGTGAAAATTTCTTTGTATGAAGTAAATTAATTGAGGGATAAAACTACGAAAATGCAGCCCGGTTTTTCAATTTCCCGTAGTAGCCATCGTGGCCATGAATTTATTGCAGGGCACTTCGGCCACTGCAGTAGCCACTCTCTCTGGCCACCAGCTTGGTATTTGGCTTGGATTCAGGGGCTTTCTCACACACAGGTTTCCTAAGACTGTCGCTTCTGTGAGACACAGTGGAGATCATGGGAAAAGACTGAAACCTTCTGGATTCTATGGCAGGCATTGTTTGAGTTTAATAAAATTCTACATTTTGTTGGCTGGGATTCCGGAAGCAACTGGCATAACTCTGGTGAATATATTCATTGGTGAAGCTAAGTTATCATACATTCCAGAAGGCTACCATCCCAGAACACTGGGAATATTTTAAGAATCCTGTGTCAAGATGGATTACCTGAACTTTTTTTGATGACCCTGAAAATAATTAGGAAAACACAAACGTTATCCTTCAAATTGAAGCTGAAAAGTCTGATTTATGATTAAAGGAGTTGGAAATGCATGTGAGAGGCTTATGGTCCCTGGTATCAGTATCAGACTGTTGATAAGGTGTTGATTGACTATTCTCCAAAAGCAACTCCCAACAACTTATCTTTTATTTCTCTAAATACAAAGTATATTCTCATAAGGGTAAAATTAATTAATAAGTATATCCTGAATTTTTGCTTCTGTGATGAATAAAAGATCTTCAATTGCTCTATTTTCCCACATTTATTTAGATTAATACTTGCGTGTGAGATTTGTTTTTTTTTTTCAGATTTATTGAGACATAATTGATGAAATTGTAAGATATTTAAGGTGTCCATTGTGGTGATTTGATATACATTGTGAAAGGCAGAATAAGACTTGATTTGATGGGTTTTGGCTTCCTCCTTTAAGTAGGTTTATCATATAATAAAAAAAACTTGAGCAAATAAGAATTTATGAACTCCTAAGTATGTGACTTTGAAAGTTTAATATTTTAGTTGTCTGATAACTGGAAGTTAGAAAAGTCTAATTATGTTAAATATCAGAAAATATAGTAGTTTTTATACATGTCTGGATTATTCAGAGGTGATTCAGAATTTTAAGTTACATAATTGTTGAACTAACCATGTAAAACATTATCTTTTTAAAAAAGATTTTATTTATTTATTTATGAGAGACACAGAAAGAAAGGCAGAGACATGGGCAGAGGGAGAAGCAGGGTCCCTTCAAGGAGGCCATGTGGGACTTGATCCCGGCTCCCAGGATCAGGACCTGAGCCAAAGGCATTCAGGCTCAACCACAGAGCCATCCAGGCATTCCTAAAACATTATCTTACTGAACAATTTTTCAGTGAAAAAAATTATGAAAATGCAAAATTTGTTAACTGATACATGATTTTTCATGGGGTGATTATACCTTATGTTATCAAGTAACAGTATATGCATAATATGCTATAATATATGGTATAATGAAATAATTATACATTATATTATAATCATATTATATATTTGTTATAATTACATATATATAATAACAAAGTAAATGCAAAAAATGCCAACCTTAGGAATGAAGGGCTCTAGGAAACAGCATATCAACTGTATCCTCCTCCTCCTCCTCCTTCCTCATCTATCCCACTTTATCTACATGAGATATTCTATGAGTGAACGTTATAGGGCTATTCTCTTGAATTTTACTTTTCTTGATAAAAATATTTATACAGCATACCAAACATATGTAGCCAGTTTATAAGACTTTAAATGGAAAATGAAAAAGCAAAGATTAAATTTTGAGAAGCTTTGTATCATTCATTGTCCAATCAGGAAACAGAAACCACAGCAATAATTTGGTGTGGGGAACATCAAGATTTATTAACTAGAAATATGTGGTTTAATACTAAAAGAGGTTTTAAAAAAATCGATCCTAAGGAATGCAGCAATAGAAACTGAATAAAGCAGACTTAAGAAAATGAAGAATGAATGAACAACTTGAAAGAGGGCCCCTGAGGCTGAATTCAGACCTCATCAAAAAGGCAGTGGCTGCCATGAGTATATGCCACCTTTTGAGGGTGAAGAAGTGTACTGGGCGGACACAGGCCACAGAGTGCATACAAAAAGTGACCCACTGTTGGCAGAGAAGCTCAGTGGAGGATGCTGGTAGGCCAGGATGGTCGGGTAGTGTCACTGAAGTGGGGCTGGCAGACACACCACAGGAAAAAGCCAGGAAAAACCAGGAAAAGACACCCTCCCTCTTGCTTTATCCACGTAGAGGCCCTTTGGCGTCTTCTATTGACAAAGCCTTTCATAACAGCTGGAACAGGTGAAATTTTATAAGATCCAACTAAAATATCATAATACATGGCAAAGAAAGGTTGATTTGGTATCAAGAAGGGATGAATTGACAAGTGGCTCTGTCTATCCCTTTGGTTCCTCAGATTCCCTATGTTCCCTTCCTCATACATTTAAACCTCCAGATGCCAGTTAAACAATTTATGTTTCCACCTAACAAGATGCAGATATTCTTCCTATAAGTGAAATTCTTACCCTTTCTCCCAAATGAGGAGAAACACACTTTCAACAGTAATTGTATCTGTCACTGGCCATTTTAAAGACTCCTTGAATTCAATCCTCTTCCACCGAAAGTTCTGCTGCCTAAACAGAACAGAATGTTCTGTAGAACATTAGAGTTAACAACCAAGGAGGTTGAATCTATGTATCCTTCATAATGGAATAGATCCAATATAATCAAACCTACAGCTAGGTAGCTGGTTGTTCTTCCTGGAGAATTGTTCCATATTTGAGGCTAAAATGTTTTTCTCTGCTGTTGGCAGATCATACAGCAGTGGTAGACAGGTGAGTCATGATAAGAAGTATGTGTTATTGAGCCTAGGAATAGTCTCCATCCTTATTACATGGACACTGTGGGGCTAGGGAAAGGGGCTGACTGACAACCACAGAGCACACCATTGTCCACCTGATTATTGAAAGCCTCCTGTGTGGTGAGTGTCCTTTAATGAATATTCATATGAAATGCTTTAGTACACAGCCTTCCAAAATAGGTCCTCATGACATCTGGATACTTATGACCTTGTGTAAACCCCTCTCCTTGAGTGTAGGTTGGACCTAGTGACTTACTTATAGGAAATGAAATAGAGCAAAAGTAATGACATGCCACTTCCAAGATTAGGTGATAAAGACTGTGACTTCTCTCTTGCTGAAATTCTCCCTCTTATCCTTGTCTTTATGGAGAGAGCGACCTGCTAAGCAATGAAGGGTAGCCTCTGGCCAAAAGCTAGTGAGGAACTAAGGCCTTTAGATTCAGAAACCAAAGCTTGCCAGCCATCATGTCAGTGAAATTGGAAGTGGATCCTCTTCTGATTGAGCCATCATTCGATACTGCAGCCCTGGGTGACACCTTGTTTGTAATCTTATGAGACCGTGAAGCAGGGGACCCAGCTAATCCATTACTGGATTCTTGTTTTAAGCCACTAAATTTGGGGGAGTTATTAACTACATAGAAAGAAGTAGATAACTAATATGGATGCAAACTTCACAGTCTACTCTCGTTTTGAGAGATCTATCCACACACCTCTTTCCCTAACTTCCTTTGTACTAGTCTTTCAATCCTGTCCTTTCCACATCCTCTACCATTCAACAAAATACATTAACAACTGCTTGTGAAATAATGTAGATTATACTTATAATCATCTGTCAGTCCAGGGGAGGTAGATCTGTTTTCTTTCAAATGCCATGAACAATGGCTGAGAAGTCAGAGATTAGGATCACATTTTACTGTATTTTTCGAGGATGCACCATTTGACTGTGCTACTGTTCTATGATATAAACAGAGTCATTTCATCTATAAGAAGCTTACATACATGAGGATCAAAAATCTTATTCTCTGTCACTGTAAAGATGGACATGATTTTGATCTTTATCAAGTAATTTGCTTTCTGAGATATAAGGAGTAATGTCACCATTGGTTGATCTCCAATAGGCTACTTTATTTTTAAATTTTGGGATATTGCCTATACAAGAAGATCCCACAAATCTTTATTATCTCGGGCTCTCTTCTAATCTCTAGGATCAAATTCCCAATTTTGTCTTGGAAACTTCATCAAGAACTTCATCACGCATTTAACAAGTCCAAAATAATTCCTACCTCAGCTTTTTCTGGTCAAATGTTCCTTTTTTTTTTTTCCATCATTGGTAAATGGCCCGTCATTATTTTTCTTTTCTTTTTTTTATAATAAATTTATTTTTTATTGGTGTTCACTTTGCCAACATACCGTCATTATTTTTCAACAGAAATGTCAAAATTACTCTTAAAAAAATACACTTTCATGTCTTCATTTTTTTTCCTCATGCTTTCTCTTTGACTAGAACTATCCTTATCCTCATTTTACCTTCAGGATATCCTTCAAAAACTAGCTATAAGGGATCCCTGGGTGGCGCAACGGTTTAGCGCCTGCCTTTGGCCCAGGGCGCGATCCTGGAGACCCGGGATCGAATCCCACGTCGGGCTCCCGGTGCATGGAGCCTGCTTCTCCCTCTGCCTGTGTTTCTGCCTCTCTCTCTCTCTCTCTCTCTCTCTCTCTCTCTCTCTCTCCCTCTCTCTCTCCCTGTGTGTGTGTGACTATCATAAATAAATAAAAATTAAAAAAAACTAGCTATAATATCACATTGTCAATGCAGCTTCCCTAATTTTCCCCTTATTTAAGCCCCTTCTTATGGACATCCACAAGACTTAGCCTGAACACTACTTTGCCTTTATTACAGTACTTTATTTTGCATTGCCTTTTCTAAAGTGTGTTCTGAAGAATGCTTATCCCTTGGAAGCATCCACATGAAGGTAGTGTAAGTCTGGAGATTTTTGCCTACTGCTGTTTGTCTTGAAGTTTCCTGGTTTATGTTAGCTTACTGAAGATTCTGAGAGCACTTGCTATAATGAAACTGATTCAACCTTAACTTACCTTGTTTTACTTTTGTTACTTACTATTCATTTTTGCCCTATATTCTGTGTTTCTTATTCTTATATTTCTTAGCATTATGCGTTATGGATACTTGTTGATTGTTGGAAGTGCTATACATACATCCACACTCAGGCAGATACATCTCAGATGTGTTGGTGATATTTTCTTCTAGGCAACTCCTCTGGTGCTTTAACCAGGCCATGAGGAAGTAAAGGAAATAAATGATTAAACTACCAAAAGGCAGCCGACTGAGAAATTGGAACTGCTCAAGGCTACTATTAGTGAAAAAAGTAAGGAAGATGAATAAATTACACCACAGGATTTTAAGTGGAACAATTATACACTCTTGGCAAAATTATTACTGTCTTGATGAAAGCAGATGTAAAAATGGTGAGATTCACTATTCAAATTATATATTACAGCATTAGTTGTGTTGAATAAAGTTCTGATGAGTCAGCCCAGTCAGAGAAGCATCAACCTCTTATAGATGGTCCATTCATACATCAACTTGTGACAGTGCACAATTTGCTTTAACTTGATTGGTAGTGACATAGACCATGTAGGTACTGTATTGTAAGAAATTAAATCTATTGTTATGTGGGCCAGTATTGTTACATGAGTCAGAGGAATAATTTTTCCTGAGATTTGATTAATAAACTTAGTGACCACTTTGCTCTGATGGCTTTTTCCTTTAATGCATCCTTCAGAAGCACAATGCAGAGAAATTGAAACTGCTGTCATCTGCTCAGTGTCATCAACCCATTTCATTTTGAAACAGTCATAACCAAACAGCTCTAAGAAGCTTTATTAAAAAAAAACGAACACAGATAAATGTTGCAACTTATTTTATTATGTGAAATGTCTTCTAAGGAACATCTGTGTAAACAAAGCAGCATTATGCATACACTTTTGCCTTCAGACTCGAGGCTGACAGTACCTTCATTGTCCATTATTCAGTCCTAATGATGCTCTTGGCACACAGGGTTCCAATATGAAGACATATTTTGTGATATTTTGATCAATTTGTGTTCATTATCTTTCTAAGCTGTAAAAACAAATTGATATCAGAGTGATTTCTTGCACCTGTTTCAATCTCAATCTTCAGTTCTGTAAGTAAAAAAAGGATCTATTAATATTAGCAAAAAGTAACCTTTGACAATGGGATAAACACTTCCAAAATATCAAAAGCAGAAATTTGTTTGCAGAGATTGAAAAAGATCATTTCCTTACACATGAGAACTTCTTCCATCCTGAGGCTGTTGGTCAGAAGTATGACTAGGTCTAAATATTGTAGTAAGATGGGAGATCAGCCATCAATGGACTGACTGCTAAATTTCTTTCTTTTTTTTTTAAGACTTTATTTATTAAAAAAAAAGACTTTATTTATTCATGAGAGACACGGAGAGAGAGAGAGAGAGAGAGAGAGAGAGAGAGAGAGAGAGAGGTAGAGACACAGGCAGAGGGAGAAGCAGGCCCCATGCAGGGAGCCCGATGTGGGAATTGATCTGGGGTCCCCAGGATCAGGTCCTGGGTTGAAGGCGGCGCTAAACCACTGAGCCACCCGGGCTGCCCATGACTGCTAAATTTCTTAAGGAAAATGTTTAACCCGAGATTGATTGGCTGAAACCTAACTGCACTTTGGCTTTCATGAAAGAAATGAATGAAGCCCTAATTAAAATGGTAAAAGCTATATAGATGTATTTCATATTTGAATCTGAATGTTCACTTGGCACTGAAATGGAATATAATAAAGCAATTAGCAGAATTTAACTTTGACAATTCTTGATTGATCATTCAATTTAAATCATTTCTCTTGGAATTTGTTCCTTCACTTATAATTTTAGTGTCATAAAATGAAAATCAATGGAAATATGACAAAATAAATGGCATGGCCTGTGTTATATATGTAAATATAAGTACTATGTTTTATAACAACTCATTAACTCATTTTCAATTTTCTGAAAATTTTTTTATTATAGACTTATTTTTTAGACCAGAAAAATTGAGCACAAAGTAAAGAGAAGTCCCATGTATTCCCAGTCACGGTTTAACCTATTATTAACATCTTGAATTAGTTTGGTACATTTGTTACAATTGATAACTGACACTGATAAATTATCAGCAACTAAAGCCCATAGTTTACATTGGGATTTACTTTTGTGTTTTACAGTTCTTTGGGTCTTGACAAATACATAAGGTGATGTATACACAGTTATAGTATCATACAGAATAGTTTTACTGCCTTAAAAATTTCCTGCTCCTCACCTATTCATCAGTCTCAGCTCATCTCTCTTTAAGCCCCTCTGGGATCCCTGATCTTTTTACTGTTTCTATTGTTTTGTCTTTTCCAGAACATCATGCAGTCGGAATTCTATATTATGGGGCATTTCCAGCTAGCTTCTTTTACTAAACAATATTCATAGAACTTTTCTCCATGTCTTTTCATGACTTGATACATTATTTCTTTTTAACACTGAATAATATTCCATTGTCCGGATGTACCTCTGCTTATTTATTCATTCACCTATTGCAGGACATCTTGGTTGCTATCAAGGTTTGTCAATTATAAGTAAAACTGTTATAAACATTCATGCATAGGTTTTTTGTGTGTGAATGTCAACTTTCAACTTATTTGGCTAAATACCTAGAAGTATGATTGCTGGATTGTATGGTAAGACTACATTTAAATTTATTAAAAAAAAACTGCCAAGGTGTTTTCCAAAGTGTTTGCATCATTTTGCATCCTCATCAGCAAAGAATGAGAATTCATGTAGCTCTATCTTCTCTCCTACTTTTGGTGCCATCAGTGTTTTGCATTTTAGCTATTTTAATAGGTGTGTAGTGATATCATTGTTATTTGAATTTGTATCTCCCTGATAACTTAGAGTATTTGACAAAATCCAATACCTATTCATGAAAAAACTCTCAGCAGGAATAGGGTGTAACTTCATCAACTTGATAAAGAACATTAACAACAACAACAACAAAAAACTCCAGTTAACTTCATACTTAATAGTAAGTTACATTCTTTCCCTTTAAGATTGGAAACAAAGCAAGGATGTCCTTTCTCACCACTCTTGTTTCAATATCATACCAGAAATCCTAGGTAATGCAATAAGACAAGAAAGAGAAATTAAAAAGTATATAAATTGGTAAGGAAGAACTAAAGCTGTCTTGTTTCATAGATGACATGATTGCCCACATATAAAATCCTAAATAAACAACAGTAAAATGATTATAGCAAGGTTGTACTCAAGGTTAGTATCAAAAATTTAATTTCTTTCCTACATAGTACCAATGAAACATTAGAATTTGAAATTAAAAACACAGTACCATTTATATTATCATCAAAAGTAAAATAAAATTTTGGCAAAAATCTAATACAGTATGTATAAGATCTATATGAGGAAAACTCTAAAACTGATTAAATAAACCAAAGAAGATCTAAATAAAGGGAGAGTTATTTCATAGTCATGGATAGGAAGACTCAATATTGTTAAGATGTCAGTTATTCCCAACTTAATACATAGATTCATTGTAATCCTAAAGGTAAAATCCCAGCAAGTTATTTTGTAGATAGCAACAAAATGATTCTAGAGTTTATATAAAATGCCAAAGACCCAAACTAGCCAACACAATACAGAAGAACAAAGTCAGAGGACTGACACTTCCTGACTTTAAGATATATGATAAAGCTGCAGTCAAAAAGATAGTGTGATGTTGGCAGAAGAACAAACAAGCAGGTCAATAGAATAAAGAGCCAGAAATAGACCCATACAAGGTATAGTCAGATGATCTTTGACACAGGAGCAAACACAATTTAATTGAGAAAGGATAATCTTTTCAACAAGTGATGTTTGAACAACTAGACATCTACATTCAAAAAAAGAAAGAAAAGAAAAAATAAATTTCCAAGTTTATCTAGATTTTTTCCTATATAAAATTTCTAGAAATTTTATGGTTTTACATATTACATTCAATTCTATGATCCATTTGAGGTTATTTTGTTAAGGGTATAAAATCTGTGTGTCTAGATTCATTTTTTTCCTTTTTCTTCATTAATTATATCACAATATAGTGCAATCATCACTATTTCTATTTCTATTTCTATTTCTAAAACTTTTTCTTTTGTGCCATGGCTTTTAATTTTTCCTGCTTCATTGACATATAATTGACATACACATTTTATAATTTAAATGTGTACAATGTGTTAATTTGATACACTTACATAGCGCAAAATGATCACCAACATGGTATTAGCTAATATCCCCAAAATGTTACAGAATTACCCTATCTTTTTAGTGGTGAAGACATTTAAGATTTACTCTCAGCAACTTGCAAGTATATAGTACAGTATTGTTAACTATAACAATACTATCTATCCCCAGAACTTATTATAGCTTATTCTAACTGGAAGTTTATACTTTTTGACTAATATCTCCCTATTTCCTCTATACCACAGCCCATGGTAACCACTATTTTACTCTGTTTCTACAATTTTGGCTTTTTCAGATCCTACATGTAAGTGAGAACATGCAGTATTTGACTTTATTTCACTTAGCACAGTGCCCTCAAGATCTATCCACTTTGTCACAAATGTCAAAATTTCTTTCTTTTTCATGGCTGATTAGTATTCCAGTGTGTGTCAGTATATATATATATATATATATATATATATATATATATATATATATATATCACATTTGTATACAAATGTGTGTCTGTACACATCTGTATACAGACACACACACATTTTTCTATCATCTATTATCTATCTGTCTATCCATCTCATATTTTCTTTATCCATTTATCATTTACAGACTCTTAGTTTGTTTCCATGTCTTGGCTATCGTAAATAATGCTGTAATGAACATAGGGGTGCAGATGTGTCTTGGACATACTGATTTTATTTCCTTTGGATATGTACCCAGACAGGGTGATGCTGGATCATATGGTAGCTTAATTTTTAATTTTTCAAGGAATTTCCATATTGTTTTTCCATACCAGTAGGTACAGTGACTGTGCTAATTTACAATTCCACCAGCAGTGATCAAAGGTTCCTTCCTTCTTTTCTACATCCTTAACAGCATTTGTTATCTCATCTTTCTGATGCTAGTCATTCTAATATACATGAGATAATATCTTGTAGTTTTGATTTGAATTTTACTAATGATAGAATATTGAGCACTTTTTCATGTATCTGCTGGTCATGTGAATATATTCTTTGGAAAAATGTCTCCTCATGTCCTTTGCCCATTTTTAATTGAATGATCTGTGTGAGTTATTTTTTTCTGTTGAGTTGTATCAGTTCTTTATATACTTTGGATATTAATATTTTATCCCATTCTGTAGTTTGCCATTTTATTTTGTTCTTTGTACTTTTTGCTGTGCAAAAGATTTTTAGTTTGATGTAGTCTCATTTGTTTATTTTGATTTTATGGCTGTGCTTTAGGTGTTGTATCTAAAATCTCATTGCTCATTGCAAAAACCTATGTCCAGAAATTTTGTCCTATACTTTATTCTAGATATTTTATGGTTTCAGGTATTACATTTAAATCTTTAATCCATTTTGGTTTGGTTTTTGTGAGTGGTGCAATATAGGAGTGTGATTTCATTCTCTAATGTGTGGATATCCAATTTTCCCAGCACCATTTACTGAAAAGACTATCTTTTCTCCATTGAGTACTTTTGGCTTGGGTATTATTTGACTGTATATATGTCAGTTTATTTCTGGGCTCTTGATTCTGTTCTTTTGGCCAATGTGTCTAATTTTTATGCCAGTGCCATACTGTTTTAATCATTAGAGCTTTGTAATATAGCTGGAAATAAAAAATTATGTTGCCTCCTGCTGTGTTCTTCTTTCTCAGGACTGTTTTGACTATTTGAGGTCTTTTGTGGTTCCATGTAAATTGCAAGATAGCTTTTTCTACTGTAAAAAAAATGGCATTGGAATCTTGATAGAGATTGCATTGAACCTATAGATGGCATTGGGTAGTACAACCATTTTAACATTATTAACTATACCAATTGATGAACATGGGATATCTTTCCATTTATTTGTGTTTTCTTCAATTTCTTTAATCAGCATCTCATAGTTTTCAGCACAGAAGATCTTTTACTTCTTTGGTTAAAATCTTTGAGTTTTGATAGTTTTATTGTAATGTGTCTTGGAGGAGATCATTTTAAATTAAAATAATGGATGATCTAGCTTCATGGACTGGGATTTCCAAATCTCTCCCCAAGTTTGGGAAGTTCTCAGTCATTATTTCTATAAATAAAGTTTCTTCCCCCCTTATAGAACTCCAATGATTTGGATACTGGTTTTCCTGATGGTGTCCTATAAATCATATAGACTTTCTTCACTCTCTTTCATCTTTTTACTTTCTCTTTTCTTCTCAGACTGGATTATTTCAGGTTTCTATCCTCTATCTCACTAATTCTTTCCTCTATTTTATCTACTCTGCCATTCATTATTTTTATTGCATTTTTCATTTCATTCACTGAATTTGTCAGCTCCAGAATTTCTGTTGGTTCCTTTTTATGGTTTCTATTTCTGTTAAGTTATAATTCTTTTTGTTAAATTTTGATTGTCTATCGTTTGCCTGATTTTATTCAGTTGTTTGTGTTTTCTTATTGCTTACAGAGTTTCCTTAAAATGGTATTTTGGTTTCTTTATGGAGTAAATCACAGGATTCTGTTTGCATACAGTTACTGGATGACTCATGTTATTTTTCTGTGATATCATGTTCCTTTGATTTTTCATGTTCTTTGGAATTTTGCATTGTCCTATTCAAGTTTTCAATTATGTCCTCTAATTTTTACTAACTGCCTTTAGGATAGAAATACCTTTCATCAATTCTATGGATTCTGAGGCATTCTCTGACCTTGTATGGATACACTTGTTCCTCACTTCTTTCTCTCTCTTATGGAGGAATTATTAACGTTGTATATCTTCTCTGGATCCTACAGAACATGACACTGGGTGCTGATAGCTACCATTAGGTTTTCCTAAAGGTGGAGCTACAGCTCAAGTGTATGGTTTCTCCTCAGCCTACAGACTTTGGACTGTTTTCTGTCTGTGCTCCTTGTCTAGCAGAGCTTACTCTCCTCGCATCCCCCAGAAGCATGCACAGGAATCCAGGTAAAGCGTGGGAGGAGATGTGTGTTAGGCATGCAGTGAGCTGGGGGTGCTTTTAGGTCAGCTGGGGGGATTTACAGGTGAGATTTTCCCTGTGTCTTGTGAGAAGGCTTTCTGACTGAGTCTACAATGTAGTCATTGGGAACCATGTCCTGGGTCTCCTATGTGCCATGCTGCTCTTCCTATCTGTTCCCTCCCTCATCATGGAGCTTCCTTTTTAATACTCTGGATGCTGCAAGAGAGAAAATACTCTCCTAAGCATTATCCCAGGAAGTTGGAGGTTCATTCATTGGCTCTCTCTTTCCCATGTAGGAGAAATCAGAGGCCATCTAGTTTAGCTGTAAGGTGTACTGCCTTAGGTGAGGAGTGATACAAAGATAAGCTGCTCCTTTTACTCACTCCAATAAGTTCAAAATTTGCTCCAACAGAGTACTGGACTTTCTCCTCTGAAAACATGTACTGCTCACTTCCACACAAATTCTCTAGTCCAAAGGCGACCACTCAAGTCAATGTTCTGTAGACACTCCCAGATGGTGGGCAAAAGAGGCCAGAACAAGTTCACAGTCTCTTGAAGTCCCATAACTAATGCATACATTTGCCTATTAATTAATGCATCAGTGAGCAAGACTCTGCCCAAATTCCTTGGTATATGGTGCTTGTTCCCACAAATCCCACAGATGCACTTCTGTTTCTGGATGGATGCCAAATTTTTGTAGTCAAATGAAGAAAAAAATGAAGGACATTTTTTTGGGGGGGCCACAATGATGCTAATGTTATTCTTTATTCTTTACTTTTATTTAATCTATTTGTGCCTTTATATTTAATATTAGTTTCTTATAAACCACATACAGTCAGTCCTGTTTGTTTATCCATTCTGACAGTTTATTTTAATTGATATATGATGATTTAGAGTAATTATTGGTTAGTTGGATTAGTATCTACCATATTTGTAACTGCTTTCTATTTATTACCCTTATTTTTAATCTATTTCTTGTTAAGTCTTCCACTCTGTTTCTGCCTCCTTTGATTTCCATTGTACATTTTATATTATTTCATTTTCTCTCTTTTCAGCATATTATAATTCTTTAAAATATTTTTTAGTAGTTGCCTTAGAGTTTATAATTAAGTCTACTTTCAAATTATACTTTATCCACTTGTGGGGGGTGTAGGTGTCTGATAGCAGAATACTTCTAAATCCTCCCTCCCAATCTTTTATATTTCTGTCATTAATTTTACTTATCTTTAAGTTATTGTCATTGAATGCAATGTTGTTAGTATTTCTTTGAACAGACAATTATTGCTAGTCAAAACTCATATGATCTTAATTTTTAAAATTTTCTAAAAATTTCCAAATAATTTTTTGGGTGAAAAAATTCATAGAAATGACAAATATTTATATCTGACTGGGGCTAGTAGTACATATGAGAACTTGTGGGATGTAGGCTGATTGGTACACCTCACCTCACACCTGTTAGAATGCTTGTTGTTGGGGCACCTGGGTGGCTCAGTCAGTTAAGTGTCTGCCTTTGGCTCAGGTCACGATCCCAGGGTCCTGGGATCAAGTCCTGCATCAGGTTCATTGCTCAGTGGGGAGCCTGCTTCTCCCCCCTCTACTTTGCCCCCCACCCCCCACCCCACTCATGCTCTCTCTCTCAAATGAATATATATATATATATATATTTAAAAAGAATGCTTATTGTCAAAAAAAAAAAAAACAGCAATGAGGGCAGCCCGGGTGGCTCAATGTTCAGCACCTCCTTCAGCCCAGGGTGTGATCCTGGAGTCCCAGGATCGAGTCCCATATCGGGCTCCCTGCACGGAGCCTGCTTCTACCTCTGCCTGTGTCTCTGCTTCTCTCTCTTTGTGTCCCTCATGAATAAATAAATAAAATCTTAAAAAAAACAGGAATGAATGAATACTGTCAGCAATGTGGAGAAAAGGGAACTCTTGTGAACTGCTGTAAATTATAATTGTAAAATGTAAATTGGTGCATCACTATGGGGAAATACAAATATAGGAGTATTATTTGGCCATGAGAAAGAAGAAAATATTGCCATTTGCAAAAACAAAGAAGGACCTTGGGAGTGTTATATGCCTTGTGAAATAAATCAGAAAGAAAAGCACAAATACTATATGACCTCCCTTATATATTATAAAAAATATGAAGTTTACACATAAAAGTTTTAAAAGACAGCTGAAACCATAGATACAGAGAACAGATTGGTAGTTGCTGAAGGTGGGGGGTGCGGGGTGGCCAAAATAGGTGATGGTAGTAAAAAGGTACAAACTTGCAGTTATAAGATAAAAAAGTCCTAGGATATAATGTCATATACAGTATGGTTACTATAGTTAGTAATACTGTTGTATATCTGAAAGTCATTAAGAGAGTAAATCTTAAAAGTTCTTGTCACAAGAAAAGAATTTGTAACTATATGAGGTGGGATGAATGTTAAACCTATTGTGATAGTCATTTTATATTATATACGTGTATTAAATCATTATGTTGTACACCCCAAATTAATACAATGTTATATGTCAATTATATCTCAATTTAAAAATAGATAAAGAATAGGATAAATAAAACAAAAAGCTGAATCTTGGAAATAGTCTAGCAAAATTCTTAAGAAAAAATAAAGCACAAGTAAGAATATTCGGAATGAAAGCAATGAAATTAGGAGAGGAAAGAATGAAAGGGATATAAAGAATAAAAGAGGGTTGGGGATAGAGATAAAATGCATTTTTAAGACAAGCTGTGGTATTTTCATATAAGAATATACTATAAAAGATTAAAAAGTTTGGCTAAATAATAATGTATCAAATAGGTAAATCTGGATAAAAGCATAGCACAGAAATATACCTAGATGATTGTATTTATGTAAATGTTTAAGATACTCAAAGCAATATACCATGTATTTTGGGCATAAAAAATGTACAAAAAGTATAAAAACATGGATGAAAAAGACATACACCAACTTCAGAATTATGGCTACTACTTTGGATAGAGAGCAGAATTTTTTTTTTTTTTTGAGAGAGCAGAATTTATACTGATTTCAAGGCATAGAGTTTCTTGGAAATGGTTAGGGCAAATCTGAACTCCAGATCCATTTGAAATCAAGGGTTCAAATATGCAGTTAAGTGTAGGTTTTTGTTTCCTTCAACTAAGCTAGAAACAATTTTCTTTTCCTGTCTTCTGAATTGTTGGGTGGAGTTTTCAAGAGCCCTCTTCAGGGTTTGTACATGTGCAAGGGTCTCAGTTTCAACCTCTTACCCTGGATGGCCAAGTTCCATCTCCTGTCTTCCCATATGTTATTTTCTAAGTAGTTTTGTTAAAGTATTATAATTGACACACAATAAATTTCCCTGCATTCCATGGTAATCCTGTTCTCATGTCCTTCCTTGCCCTGCCCTTTCTATCCCTTTCACCAAGCAAAATCTCATCTGATTTCTGTCACAATAGATTGCTTGAGTTTTCTAGAGTTTTAATGAATACAATCATACAGAATGTACTTTTTTTGGGGGGGGGCTAGCTCTGTCACTTAGCATACTCACTTTCAAATTTATCCATGTTGTAATGTGTACATCATTACTTTTTTCTTTTTATTGTTGAATACTGTTCCATTGTATGGTTATATTATGGTTTGCTTATCCATTAGCCTGTTTTTTTTTGTTGTTTTTTTTTAAATTTTTTATTTATTTATGATAGTCACACAGTGAGAGAGAGGCAGAGACATAGGCAGAGGGAGAAGCAGGCTCCATGCACCGGGAGCCCGACGTGGGATTCGATCCTGGGTCTCCAGGATCGCGCCCTGGGGCAAAGGCAGGCGCCAAACCGCTGCGCCACCCAGGGATCCCTTATCCATTAGCCTGTTGATGGGCATTTGCGTTGTGTCCAGTTTTTGGCTATTATATATAAAGCTGCCATGAGCAATTATGTGCACGGCTTTGTATGAGCATATATTTCCTTTTCTTTTGAATAAATACTGAGGAGTGGAATGGTTCAATTACATGATACTAAGTACTGAAATAAAATAGTTTTGGTCTTCCAAATTTGTTTTTCTTTTTTCAGAGTTGCTTTGGCAATTATCCTAGATCACTTATATATACATATGAATTTCAAAATCATTTTACCAACCAAACAATTTGTCAATTTATACACTGATTCTCCATCAAACAACAATAAAAAAGTCTGATAGGAATTTGAGTGGGATTGCATGGATCTAAAGATCAATTGGTGGAGGACTGACTTCTTAACAAGACTGAGTCTTTTTACCTATGAACATGGAATATCTATTTTTTTATGTCTTCTTTAATTTCTTTAAGCAATGTGTTATAATTTTTAGTGGATACGTCTTTCACATCTTTTGTAGGATTAATCCCTATGTACTATAGGATACTATTGTAAATGGTATTGTTTTTTTAAAATATTTTTTATTTTTATTTATTTATTTTTATTTATTTATGACAGTCACACAGATAGAGAGAGAGAGGCAGAGACACAGGCAGAGGGAGAAGCAGGCTCCATGCACCGGGAGCCTGACGTGGGATTCGATCCCGGGTCTCCAGGATCGCGCCCTGGGCCAAAGGCAGGCGCTAAAGCGCTGCGCCACCCAGGTATCCCAATGGTATTGTTTTTAAAAAATTTTTAACTTAATCATGTATTCTTAGTATATAAAAATGCAATAGGTATTTTTAATGGTATCCTGCATTCCTATTAAACTAATTTTAGTTCTGGTGGTGTTTTTGTAGATTCCATGGGATTTTCTTAATATACAATTATGGTATCTTCAAATAATGACAGTTTTGCTTCTTTGCCCCCAAACTGAATGCCTTTTATTTCTTTTCTTTCCTCATTATACTGGCTAGAACCTACCATACAAAGTTGAATAGAACTGTGGAGAGAATATATCCTCATCTTATTTGATTTTAGGGACAAAATATTCAGTCTTTCACCATGGCACGTTCTATGAGTTTGATGTTTCTACCTTTTCATTTCTGCCTTGAATACACTTTTTTCTGGGTTGAGGAAAAACAATTTTGGAAGTCTTAGTAACACTAAGAAACAGTGATTATACTAGATATTAATATTCTTAGTACTCAAGATTAACATATTTGATTGAATACTTTAAGAAAAGGTTGGAATTTAATATTTTCTTATTAATAAGCAAAATTGGTTCAAGCAGTACAAATTGATACTGGAAATCTCTTTTTGGTCAATGTTGTTGGTGAGCTTTAGGGTATATAAAGTATGTTTCCATATAAAAGTATATTTTATAAATCTATTTATTCATTGTTTTTGTGTGTATGTTTATAGTAATTTCACAAGTGCTGGAAGAAATACCTTCCGTATATATTTTTAATTTCTTCTCAATAGTATTTTATGACTGCAAAGTACTACTGTGGTGATTTTTATAAATATGATTTTCTTACTAATATAAGATAATACATCTTCATTATAAAAAATGTTTTGGAAATTCAGGAAAATAAAGAAAATAAAAATTAACGTGATATTTATACCCTACCAAAATATTTTTTGACATCTTAACGTAAATGCTTTCATAATTACACATAATTATGTATATGAAAACACACATACACATATACTTTTTAATTTGGTATCATGCTATGTAGAAAACTATAGATATTAACTTCTGCTTCTAGTTATGATGAAGCAGCTGTATCATACAAACCCTCCTGCTATGAGCTACCATAAAAATTGAGAAAAAAACTGACAGCTCTTTGAAGACACTGGGGAACAGCCAACAAAGCCAGGATTTAAGGGACCAGATTGGAGCAGGGAGAGAGAGAAGGGTAAGAAACACAGAAAAGAGCATAAAGGTCTAGCACACATGTAACTGGAGTCCCAGGAGGAGGGAAGAGAGAGACAATTGGACAAAGCAGTAATTTGAAGAGAAAATGCTAATGAGTTTCCAAAACTGAATACAAAAAAAGATTAAATCACAGATTTAGAAGCTCTAAAAATCAAAATCTACATAAATGGAACGAAAATCATTCCTAGCTTATCTTAGTGTGCCTGCCAAAAGACAAAATCAAAGATATAATTTAAGAACAGTTGTAGGAAAAGGTAAAATACCTTTGAAAGAGCTTCAGTAAGACTGGAAGCTACTTTTCCAACAGAAATGATGCAGACAAAAAGAAAATGGAATGCCATTTAAACTGCTGAAATAAAAAAACTGAAAATCTAGAATTTCATATCCAATTTTTATTTCATTTTGAAGAAAAGCATGTAGAACTAATAAGTTAATGAAGTGTGGGAAACTCAACAATAAAATAATAAATTTTAGGGATCCCTGGGTGGCGCAGCGGTTTGGCGCCTGTCTTTGGCCCAGGGCGCGATCCTGGGGACCCGGGATCGAGTCCCACATCAGGCTCCCGGTGCATGGAGCCTGCTTCTCCGTCTGCCTGTGTCTCTGCCTCTCTTTCTCTCTCTGTGTGACTATCATAAATAAATTAAAAATTAAAAAAAAATAAATTTTAATCCAGAAGAACATGAGAGAGGAAAACAAGATATGAGAAACAGAGAACAAAGAATAACAAGGTAGGTATACCCTAACTTTACCTATGACTACATTAAATACATTATGAACTAATTACTCCAATTCAAAGACAAATATTGTCAGATTGGATCACAAAACCTTTATTATATTTATATGGTATGTATTTTAAACATAAGGACATAGAGAGTTTAAAAAAGATATTCTGTGATAATACTAAGAGAAATAGCTGTAATAATACTAAACAATGGAGACTACATACAACAAGTAGTAACTCAGTTAAGGAAAGATATTTTATAATGAAGAAAAGTACAATCCACAGAATAATATATCAATCTTAAATTTGTGTGCACGTGCCTAACAAGACAGCATCTGATTATGCAGTAAAAAATTAATAAAACTAAAAGCATGGAGAAAACTGTAATCATTTATTGGGTTTTTTAAAAAAGATTTTATTTATTTATTCATGAGAGACACAGAGAGAGACAGAGACATAGGCAGAGGGAGAAGCAGGCTCCCTGTGGGAAGCCTGATACTGGACTTGATCCTAAGGGATCACGACCTGAGCCAAAGGCAGATGCTCAACCACTGAACAAAACAGGTGTCCCTGACTGGTATTTTTTAAACATCTCTCAGTAACTAATAAAGCGATCAAATAAAGATACCAATAGAGAGAGAGGATTTAAGGAACATAATAAATTTGACTAGTTGACATGCTCAGAGTTTGACACCCAACAAATGCAGAACACATAATATTTTCAAATATACATGAACTGATTAAAAAAATAACCATACACTGTAGGTCAGTGTTTCAACAAACACCAATGAATTGAAATCATATTGAGTATGTACTCTGTTCAGTGTAATTAAGCTAGAAATCAAGAATTTAAAAAACTAGAAAATCTCCAAATATTTGCAAATTGAGCAATTATATATCTATTTACATATATATGTATGCATACATATACATACAGTCTATATCCGTTTATACCCATGTGTGTTATATATACATCATATATACATATATCATGTATAAGCTCTCTCTTTTTGTTTCACTTAACATTACATGATGTTTCTTTACATATTTTACCTCATGAACATAGCCTGATTTTCCTGTCATTTTCTTCATACAAAGCCTGAAACTGCAGAAGAGCCAAATTATGCAGATTTCAGTAAAAAGAGAATGAATGGGTAAAGAAAGCCTTGGTATTTCTGCCTCCAGAGGCTTCTTCTGCTACTTCTAGTCTCCTTCTCAGTATCTGAGGACCTCTCTTCTAAAAATGCTTCATAAAGGACCAAAAAATGCACTTTATTTGGACTTAAGCCTGCTTTTGTGGGAAAGAAACACATAGAAACACAGAATCCTGTGTTTCAATTTGCTGCTCTCCCAAAGGGAAGGCAGAGGAAGAAAATAGGAAGGAGAAGAACTAATATTGAGTCAATTTCATCCTGTCCTCAAAGGTAAGGTGCCTAGTGTGTGAGTTCCCCTTTTTGTAGAGGAAGAACTCTGGCTCTGCGAGATGGAACGTTGTAGCCCAGATCTGCCCAGATCTGCCCCTCCTCTGCCTCACTTGGCCACACTGTTGAGACCACAGGTTGGTTCTCTCTCTGGGAGAATCAGGAATGTGTGTAAAGGAATCAGGGCAGTGTATTGAACAACCTGAATATTTTAAGAAATATGCATTAAGTCACAGCACACTAAAAGGCTATGAGAAGCAGTTTGTCTTTGTTAATAATCATTACTTATATGTATATTTAGAAAGACTGAAGTATCTCAAATTGTCCACCATTATTTGTTATTAACCGTCTTATAAAACCCTGAGAAAACTAGAAAGTTAGAAAACAGGTGATGTGCATTTTAAAATTACATTCACTTCTCCCTTCTGTATAGCGATGTAGTATAAATGTCACTTAAACTTTAAAATCACATTAGCCCATTTAGGGTATGGTGTTTTAAAAAATAGGATGGGAGCCTCAACTGCATTTCTCTATTAAAAGAGACCACTAATACCCTTGCTTTGTTAAATTTAATTCTTAACAGGAGAGCTTTTTATGAATTCAGACGGAGTGACGTTCATTTGGAAGGAAAAAAATGATTTATGAGTAATGCGGCTCTCTGCCCCACTGCCAGGG
The DNA here is from genome assembly GCF_905146905.1 of Nyctereutes procyonoides. Lineage (NCBI taxonomy): Eukaryota > Metazoa > Chordata > Mammalia > Carnivora > Canidae > Nyctereutes > Nyctereutes procyonoides. The sequence continues at coordinate 24,558,698 of NW_026575035.1, read as the reverse complement.
TGAGGGTGGTGGGGGAGGCGGTCCGGGCAGCGCAGCGCAGTTGCGGCTGCGCCAGCCCTAGGTTTCCAGGCGCGCAGGCTGGACCGGGGGACACGCGAGCTGCTGCCGGGGGAAGAGGCGGGAAGGCGGACCTTCGGTCCTCAGGCGCCGCAGCCGTCCCCGCCGCCGCCCCGCCGCCCCGCCGCCGTCGCCGTCCCCGCAGCCGTCCCCGCCGCCGTCGCCGTCCCCGCAGCCGTCCGTCCCCGCAGCCGTCCCCGCAGCCGTCGCCGCCGCCGTCCCCGCAGCGGTCCCCGCCGCCGTCCCCGCCGCCGTCCCCGCAGCCCGCCGCCTCCTCTGGGCGCCCCTTCCTGCGCCAGCCAGGTGAGACAGAGACCGCTCCCGAAGTTGCTTACCCGGGAGTACGCACGGAAGCTGGTGGGACCGGCGTTGGCCACGGCTGTCTTAAAGAGGAGGAGGCGGGTTCGTCGTCTTCCTATAAAGGGTAAGGACTCTCTCTCTGTAGCACTTTGCTGGGGCATTCAACTGGTTGGGATAAGATTCCAGCAGCTAGCGGAGAACGATCACGGGGGGGGGGGGCAGATCTGGGGCGCCGCGCCACCCCTCCCTCCCCTCGACGCGGCCCCTGTCGGTACAGCGGCACGTCGACCGTCGTAACCCGGGCTTTCACCTCCGTGTTGCAGCCGGGAGGTCCGCGGCGACGGTGGGCTGGAGGGACCGCCAGGAGCGCGCCTCCCCGGGAGAAGCCGCCGAAGGACTGGAGGCGCAGGTCGGCGCGCAGAGCCGGGCCGGGGAACCGCAGAGCCCCGCGGGGCGCTGCTGGAGGGAAGCGGGTCGCCGGCCCCACTGACTCGCCGGTATGCACAACGGGTCATCCTCGGAGCTGGGGCCCGCCAACGCGTCGTGCTGGGGCCCCGCGCCCGGCTGCCCCAACGCGTCCGGCCCGCCGCCGCCGCTGCCGCCGCCGCTCGCCGTGGCCGTGCCGGTGGTGTACGCGGTGATCTGCGCCGTGGGGCTGGCCGGCAACTCGGCGGTGCTGTACGTGCTGCTGCGGGCGCCGCGCATGAAGACCGTCACCAACCTGTTCATCCTCAACCTGGCCGTGGCCGACGAGCTCTTCACGCTCGTGCTGCCCATCAACATCGCCGACTTCCTGCTGCAACGGTGGCCCTTCGGCGAGCTCATGTGCAAGCTCATCGTGGCCATCGACCAGTACAACACGTTCTCCAGCCTCTACTTCCTCACGGTCATGAGCGCCGACCGCTACCTGGTGGTGCTGGCCACCGCCGAGTCGCGCCGGGTGTCGGGCCGCACGTACAGCGCCGCGCGCGCGGTGAGCCTGGCGGTGTGGGGGCTGGTGACGCTGGTCGTGCTGCCCTTCGCGGTCTTCGCCCGGCTCGACGACGAGCAGGGCCGGCTCCAGTGCGTGCTGGTCTTCCCGCAGCCCGAGGCCTCGTGGTGGCGGGCAAGCCGCCTCTACACGCTTGTGCTGGGCTTCGCCATCCCCGTGACCGCCATCTGCGTGCTCTACAGCATCCTGCTGTGCCGGCTGCGCGCCATACGCCTGGACAGCCACGCCAGGGCTCTGGGCCGCGCGAAGAAGCGGGTGACGCTCTTGGTAGTGGCGATCCTGGCCGTGTGCCTGCTCTGCTGGACGCCCTTCCACCTGAGCACGGTGGTGGCGCTCACCACCGACCTCCCGCAGACGCCGCTCGTCATCGCGGTCTCCTACTTCATCACCAGCCTGAGCTACGCCAACAGCTGCCTCAACCCCTTCCTCTACGCTTTCCTGGACGACGGCTTCCGCAAGAGCCTCCGCCAGCTGCTGGCCTGCCGCGCCGCCGCCTGACTCCCCTCCCGCCCGCCCCGCGCGCCCTGCGCCCCGGTCCTGGGCGCGCCAGCTCCGGCCAGGGCAGAGGGAGCGGGCGCGCGCGGCTCCCCGGGGTCCTCTCCGGGCTGCGGCCTCCTGCCCCCCACCCCCGAAACTTGCGGAAGATGCTCGGGCTCCGGCTCGGACCCGGGCAGACCCGGGCAATCGGACGCGCTGGGACTGCACCGTGGCCAAGCCCTCTAGATGGTCCACGAGCACACTCAGTAAAAGGGTTTGTCGTCTCTGAGAGCGCACGCGGAGCTCCGCCTAATGCCAAGGGGAACCGGGTTGACCCCCGAATCTGACAGGGTAGGGAAGGGAGGGAGAGGGCGGCAGTGCTGCTGGGAATCCCCGCGCGTTCCCCCTCTCTCCACCCGCCCGAGGCCTTGGCAACCTCGGCTCGAGGTGGAGCCCTCCGTGCGGCCCCGGGATGCGGGGAGGCGGGGTAGGGTGGGGGGCTGCGAGAGGCCCAAGGACGCCGCGGGCGCCCCCCGGCGTCGGCTCCGCGCTCTCCCTGCACCTTGCTACGTGGGTGTCGGCAAGGACGCCTGCGCTTTTGTCTGAAACTGGCGAGCAGCCTGCCCAGGAGCTCGAGTCCTCCTCCGCTCACCCCCGTCGCTGGCGAAAAGAGTCAGGGCTCGTGCGTTCTGCGCCCACGCGCCGAAGTGCGCGGGTCCTGCGGAGCGCGGAGTGTCCGTGCGCGCGTGTGCATCCGGCGGAGGCGGGGCTTGGCTGTGACTCCCCACAACGGGGATGAGAACAGTGATGATTCCCTCTTTCTGTGTTAGGTCCTTTCCTCTCTGCCTTTCCTCTTCCCCACTCCTCACTCGAGAAGCTCCGTGACTCTCAGAGTTCGGGGGCGCCCGGCTCGCCCTGCTCCGGGAGGCGGGGGCGCGAGTCTCCCAGGCGCGCCGTTGTGGCGCCTCCTTGCGGAGCCTATTACCAGGCGCCGAGCGTCCGGCAGCCGAGCTCTGCCGGGGAGCGCACCTGCTCACCTGCTAACCGGCGGCGTACAGCCCTGGGTTGCCGGTCCTGCTGCTTTCCACAAAGGACTTCAGTACTCCGGCGCCCCTTGGCCCCGGGTGCCCTCTCACAGCACCGGGAGCAGCTCGTTGCATTTCTTCGTGCGGGTATTGCTTTTCAGGACTGAGAACTTTATAAATATATATGTCCTAATCTCGTAAATTTCTGCGAGGACTGAATGAGGTCAAAAAAGTGAAATGTGGGATCCCTGGGTGGCGCAGCGGTTTGGCTCCTGCCTTTGGCCCAGGGCGCGATCCTGGAGACCCGGGATCGAATCCCACGTCGGGCTCCCGGTGCATGGAGCCTGCTTCTCCCTCTGCCTGTGTCTCTGCCTCTCTCTCTCTCTTTCTCTCTGCGTGTGTGTGTGACTGTCATAAATAAATAAAAAAATTTAAAAAAAGTTAAATGTGCATCCATTCCTTTGATGCCTTTCCTCTCATATTCTTCATCTCTTTCGGGAAGTTGAGACCACTGACGTCCTCATATTTGCCTCTACCAGGTTACTTTCCACAGGGAGCTCTCGATGACCTGTGCTTTGGTCAGTACGAGTCAGGTGAACCTGGTAAATAATCTAGTCCTGGAATCAGAAGGGAGCCCGGCCAGCATCCTGTCTTTACCTTCTCTTATGGGAGACAAAAATGGATTAAGAAGAGATTGAGGCTTGGATTTCCCAGCCCTCTGCACTTTACACCTCAGATGTGACGGCAGAGCCTTAACCAGACGACAGTGCTTGAGCGCAGTGTTTCAAAGGGTTAGTTTTTCTTTGGGATGAATTCCAAACAGGAATGAAAACTAGAAATATTTTTTTCCTGTAGTTGGGTGTTAGGTGCGAAAAAGACTGCGGGTGTTCGGCAGGTTTTGCTTGCTTTGTTTGACGGGCATGATTCAATTTCTCAATTACTTAGGTACAAGATACCTTTTAAAAGTATATACAAGGGGAAAAGTCCCCCTCGGTGGGAGAAAGCAAGCACCTTTTCTGATTTTAGTGAATGATAATTGATTCCTTAGCCCTCAGAGTTATTTAGAACAGTAATTCATAGCCATCAGTTTAGAAAAATGTAAATTTAGAAACTTCTACCTTGGCTCACGAATAATAATAGTAAATTGTCCAAAATACAGAGGGTATTTTTTTTTTATGTCTCCATTTTGAATGATGTACCTTTGAGCAGTCCTCTGCTAGTGGACTTCAGAGACCTCTTGGAGTTCATTACAGTATCTTTCAAATTTCTTGGAAACATTTTATTAATTTTCTTTATGACTCACAAAATTCATGAACTCTCCCAGTACTTTTTTTTTTTTTTTAATTAGAGTTTTTAAGCTTAGAGTAACTGCCACATTATTTAAGGTGATGGGCAAAAAGTCAAGTGGATATTTGGCCACAAACAGCCAGGTGCAATCATGTGGATTTGAAACTTCATCTGTTTTCATAAACTCAGTAGCTGTTCTTTGACATTCTCTGGACACCTAGTGGGGGAAAGCTGAGTAATCCATCTGTCAGTGTCATCCCGGCCAGATTCCCCCCGGGGGCTGTCTGGAAATCTTGAAGAGGACTAGTGGAAAAGATGCACTGGCATCACTGTGTTGGCCACAGCAACGCATGGGGGAAGGGCCCTAGTAGGGTATGTGGGGGGTTAAATAGGGCTTAGTTCAGTTTCACCCTGGCTTTTTAAATCATAGGATGAGCTATTGTGTCATGATTTCTAGATTGTTGCCTTAATATTAGCATATAGAAATCCAAATTGTATGTCTCAGTCTTTCTTTTTATGCCTTAGGTACTGGGTAGAATCAATATGCAAACAGCCATGTACAAGTAGAATTTACTTACAGTATTGTATTGCAAAGGGCCTAACTCTGGGTTGAATTATTGCAGTTTTTGTGGAAATTATGTTGTTTGGTTATACCACCTCTGATGTTTAAAAATATTTGTTTTGCTTTAGTTATCCTAGTAAGGTTATGTAATGTGTGTCTATACTGTCGCTTGAGAAAAGCAAAAACGCTGCTAGTCCACATTGAAAGGAGCTCAGTTTAAAATAAAAGCTGAAACATTCTGAAAAGAAAAGCTGAAATATTCTGTGTGATAAGTGAATATTCTATTGCTTGAGAACATGGGATCCATAATTCAGTCACCTTAGTGCCTTCTAGGGAGAGTTATCTAATGGTTAAGCAGTGAATAAATAGAAATATTTGACAAGGCAAGATTAAGAATGAAATCCCCTCCCCTTTATTTTAGTTGATCGTGAAAATGATGTCTAACTGCTGATTAGCACAAAAACTCTACAACATATGCTGGGTAGAAAAGGCATGATAAACTTTTATCATGTAATCACAAACCTCAGTTATTTAGTATTTGAGTAACTTGTATGAAGAGTGAGATGGGAGAGAAATTCCATATGTTCATAGCACACACATTACTATTTCCACTAACAGTAAGCACAGACATGGCTCATGTGTGCCAGTTGAAGGGGCTAACCAGAAAACCCCTCACATTTAGAGAAAGCTTTCCTTCTCTCAGCCAGCATGCTTGGAAAACAAGCGATATCCCACCACGGATGGCCCTCATCTATGCTTATCCAGATCAAGGAAGGAATCAGAGAATGCTTCACATAATGGTCTTTTACTAGGATAGCCTTTGGTCTGGCAGTTTGGTCCCGTATTATATACAGAAAAAGTTAGCTACAAGGAATTTGGTCCCTTTGGCCAGGCACACAAAGACTAATCAAGACCAATCAGAGCCATCTGTTTCCTCTTCAAGGGATTGTCTCATCCTGTTCCAGCAGAGATGAAATTGGTTGCAATGTATAATTCAAAATTACTAAAAAAAAAAAAAAAACAAAATTACTAGACCATAGAAAACATTGATGTCTTTGAAATACTTAATGGATTAAGCAAGATATACCTGCTTGTATCGTGTGATACAAAGGGAGGATAAGGGATAAGATTTTCTAATAGAACTTCAATCCAAATGCATATTCTTTAAGGTACATGGTGTTGTTAAAGGTTATATAAGAATAAAACTTTCTGGACCAGGGATGGCTGCTTGTAATCTGCATGCTTTATGCATATGGAGTTGTACTCTAGGATGCACCATTTATGAAAATAGAATGTTAATAGCACCTCTGTTTTATATAGGATAGAATTTTGCAATGGATGACACTGTCCTTCAGTTGAGGGCAAGGTACATTAATTTATGTCATATTTTTTAAGGTTACTCAAAGACATATCACATCAATTAAAAAATGAGAAGAGGGAAGAAAAGTTAAAATGACACCTCTGAGAAACTGTTAAAATTGATGAACTACATGCTTCCTACAGTCCAGAGCAGGATTTCTCTTTTGACAAATACCTACTGGCAACAAGAGTAGTTTGCATTCCCAGCAAATGCCTCAAGTGCCATCTTTGACCAGATGTCCCATTGCAGTATGGCCTGGGGAGTCAGCTCAGCATCATTTTGTGCACAAAGCATCTTTTTTCTCTTACAAAGTCTGGGTAATCTGCAGAGGTGTCCCAGATGGTTGTTTGTTTGTTTGTTTTTAATTCAAGTATAGTTAACATTCAGTGTTGTATTAGTCCCAGGTATGTACAATATCAACAATCCTACATATTACTCAATTATCGTCATGGTAAGTGTACTCTTTAATCTTCTTTACCTAATTCCCCCATTCTCCCACTCACCTCCCCTCTGGCAACCAACAATTTGTTCTCTACATTTAAGAGTCTGGTTTTTGTTTGTTTGTTTGACTCTTCTTTGTTTCTTAAATTTGACATATGAGTGAAATCGTATGGTATTTGTCTTTCTCTAACTGGCTTATTTCACATGAGCATTAGACCCTCAATGTTGTTGCAAATGGCAGAATTTTGTTCTTTCTTATGGATATATTTTTTTAAAAAAGATTTTATTTATTTATTTATTTATTCATGAGAGACACAGAGAGAGAGAGGCAGAGACATAGGCAGAGGGAAAATCAGGCTCCAAAGAATCCCAATGTGGGACTCTATCCCAGGACTCCGGGGTCATGCCCTGAGCCAAAGGCAGACGCCCAACTGCTGAGCCACCCAGGCATCCCTCTATATCTATATCTGTATCTATATCTATATCTATGTCTATATATTTATCTCACTTCTTTATTCATTCATCTATGGATGGACACTTGGCTTGTTTTGTAAATAATGCTGCAATAAACATAGGGGTGCATATATCTTTATAGTAAAGATTGAAATCAGGAAGTGTCATATCTCCTATCTTGTTTTTTCTCAGGACTGTTTTAACTATTTAGGGTCTTTTCTGGTTCCATTTAAGTTGTAGGGTTGTTTTTTCTACTACAAAAAATGGCATTAGATCTCATTAGAGATTACATTAAATCTACAGATGGTGCTGGGTACTATTGACATTTTAACTATATTAATTTTTCCAATCCATGAATATGGGATACTTTTACATTTATTTATACCTTCTTTGATTTCTTTCATCAATGTCTTGTAGTTTTCAGAGTAGAGATCTTTCACTTCCTTGGTTAAGTTTATTCCTAAGTATTACACTGTTTCTAATGCTATTGTAAATGGGATCTTTTTCTTTTTCAGATAATTCAGTGTTTGTATATAGAAATGCTACCGAGTTTTGTCTGTTAACTTTGTATCCTGACAGTTTACTGCATTTGCTGATTAGATCTAACAGCTTTTGGTGAACTCTTTAGGATTCTCTACATATAAAATCATGCATTTACAAATAGGACAATTTGACTGCTTCCTTTTGAATTCTGATTCCTTTTAAATATTTTTGTCACCTGATTTCTCTGGCAAGGACTTCCAGCACTATGTTAAGGATTAGCGGTGAGTGTGGGCACCCTTGTCTTGTTTCTGACCTTACAGGAAATTTTCAACCTTTCACCATTGAGTATGATGTTCACTGTGGGCTTATCATATACGGCCTTCATTATTTTGAGGTACATTTCTTCTGCACCTAATTTGTTAAGAATTTTTATCATGAACAGATCTTAAATTTTGTCAGATACTTCTTATGTGTCTCTTGAGATGAGAATTTTTTCTTTCATCCTATTAATATATCACATTACTTGATTTGCATATGTTGAGCCACTCCTTCTCCGGTTACTGTGGCCAAGTTCAAAAAGGGTGTTGCCTGAGTTCTCCTCTGGGATTTTGATGGAATCTTGTCTCACATTTAGATCTTTCATCTATTTTGAGTTTATCTTTGTGTATGGTGCAAGAGAGTGGTCCAGTTTCATTCTTCTGCATGTGGATGTCCAATTTTCCCAGCACCATTTATTGAAGAGACTGTCTTTCTTCCAGTGGATCGTCTTTCCTCCTTTATCGTATATTAGTTGAGCATAAAGTTCAGGGTCCACTTCTGGGTTCTCTGTTCTGTTCCATTGATCTATATGTCTGTTTTTGTGCCAGTACCACACTGTCTTGATGAACACAGCTTTGAGGTACAACCTGAAATCTGGCATTGTGATGCCCCCAGATATGGTTTTCTTTTTTTAAAATTCCCCTGGCTGTTTGGGGTCTTTTCTGATTCCACACAAATCTTAAAATAATTTGTTCTAAGTCTCTGAAGAAAGTCCATGGTATTTTGATAGGGATTGCATTATACGTGTAAATTGCCCTGGGTAACATTGACATTTTCACAATATTAATTCTGCCAATCCATGAGCATGCAATATTTTTCCATCTCTTTGTGTCTTCCTCAATTTCTTTCAGAAGTGTTCTGTAGTTTTTAGGGTATATTTTGAGAACCATTTGAATGGTAAATGGTTCTCCAACCTTTTATTTTCAGGTTGTAGGTGTCCTTCTGTCTAAAATGAGTCTCTTGTAGACAGCAAATAGATGGGTCCTGCTTTTTTTATCCAGTCTGAAACTCTGCGCCTTTTGATGGGGTCATTAAGCCCATTCACGTTCAGAGTTACTATTGACAGATATGAGTTTAGTGTCATCATGATATCTATTTAGTCCTTGTTTTTGTGGATTGTTCCACTGAACTTCTTCTTAAAGGGGAGTTTTAAGAGTCCCCCTTAAAATTTCTTGCAGAGCTGGTTTGGAGGTCACATATTCTTTCAGTTCCTGCCTGTCTTGGAAGCTCTTTATCTCTCCTTCCATTTTGAATGAGAGCCTTGCTGGATAAAGTATTCTTGGTTGCATGTTCTTCTCATTTAGGACCCTGAATATATCCTGCCAGCCCTTTCTGGCCTGCCAGGTCTCTGTGGAGAGGTCTGCTGTTACCCTAATATTCCTCCCCATGAAAGTCAGGGACTTCTTGTCTCTTGCTGCTTTAAGGATCTTCTCTTTATCTTTGGAATTTGCAAGCTTCACTATTAGATGTCGAGGTGTTGAACGGTTTTTATTGATTTTAGGGGGGGATCTCTCTATTTCCTGGATCTGAATGCCTGTTTCCCTTCCCAGATTGGGAAAGTTTTCAGCTAGGATTTGTTCAAATACATATTCTGGCCCTCTGTCCCTTTCGGCGCCCTCGGGAACCCCAATTAAACGTAGGTTTTTCTTCCTCAGACTGTCATTTATTTGCCTTAATCTGTCTTCATGGTCCCTTAATTGATTGTCTCTTTTTTCCTCAGTTTCCCTCTTTGCCATCAACTTGTCTTCTATGTCACTCACTCGTTCTTCCACCTCGTTAACCCTCGTCGTTAGGACTTCTAGTTTGGATTGCATCTCATTCAATTGATTTTTAATTTCTGCCTGATTGGATCTAAATTCTGCAGTCATGAAGTCTCGTGAGTCCTTAATGCTTTTTTCTAGAGCCACCAGTAGCTGTATAATGGTGCTTCTGAATTGGCTTTCTGACATTGAAGTGTAATCCAGATTTTGTAACTCTGTGGGAGAGAGGGCTGTTTCTGATTCTTTCTTTTGAAGTGAGGTTTTCCTTCTAGTCATTTTGCTCAGTGCAGAGTGGCCAAAAACAAGTTGTATTGGAACACGGGGGAGTATCACTGGTCCGTCCAGCTGGTCTTCTGGGGGAGGGGCCTGCTGTGCTGATTTTCAGGTGTTAGCACTTGGGGGAGCTGCTCTGCCCCTGCCTGCTGCAGGGCTCAGCGGGGGTTGTTTACCCCGTGAGGTCTCAGGAGGAACAGCCCCAGTGGCTATGGCAACTCTGGCATCTTTGATCCTGGGTATCAATCCCAGTTGATCATGGTAAATAATCCTTTAATGTACTGTAAATTTGGCTTGTTACTATTTTATTGAGAATCTTTGCATGCATATTCACCAGGAATATTGGTCTGTATTTTTCTTTCTTGATAGTATCCTTTTCTGGCCTTGATGTCATGATAATAGAGACTCACAACATGAGTTTGGGTGTTCCACACTCCCCAACATTTTGGAAGAGTTTGAGGAGAGTTGGTGTTAATTCTTTAAATGTCTGGTAAAATAACCAGTGAAGCAGTTTGGTCCTGGGCTTTTCCTCATTGGGAGATCTTAAATTACTCATTGAATTTCCATACTAGTAATTATCCTGTTCAGACTTTCTATTTTTTCCTCACTCCTTTTTTTGTAGTTTGCATGTTTCTAAAATTTGCTTTCATTTCTTCTGGATTTTTCAGTTTGGCAGTTTGTTGGCATATAGTCATTTATGGTAGCCTCTTATGATCCTTTTACACTTTTTATATCTTCTTGATGGATTAACATTTCTCTAGTTTTATGTATAATGTCCTTTTCTCACTTACAATTTTATTTGGGTCCTGACTCTTTTTCTTGACTAGTCTAGCTAAAGGTTTGTCAGTTTTATTTATCTTTTCAAAGGACCAGCTTTTAGTTTGGTTAATCTTTACTATTGTTTTCCCGTCTTCTATTTCATTTATCACTGCTGTAATCTTTGTTAGATTACTTTGCCAACTGTGGGCGCAGTATGTTCTTTTTTATCTAGGTCCTTAAGATGTAAAGTTAGGTTGTTTATTTGCTATCTTTTTTGCTTCTTAATGTAGGCATTTATTGCAAAGAACCTCCCTCCTAGAACTGCTTTTGCTGCATCTTATACGTTTTGGTATGTTGTGTTTCCATTTTTGTCTCAAGATGCTTTTTTGATTTCCTCTTTAGTATCTTCTTTGATCCATAGGCTGTTCAGAAGAGTGTTGTTTAATTTTAATGTATTTGTAATTTTTCCAGTATTCCTTTTGTTATTGACTCTGGCTTCATACATTGTGATTACAGAAGAAACTTGGTACGAATTCAATGTTCTTGAGTTTGCTAAGATTTGTTTCTTGGCCTACCATATAGGGTCTATCCTAGAAAATTTTCCTTGTGCACTTGAAAAGAATGCATATTCTATTGTTGGATAGAATGTTCTGTATGTCTGTGAGGTCCATTTGATCTCTATTGTTCAAATGTGCTGTTTCCTCATTGATTCTCTTTCTGGATCATCTATCTCTTGTTAAGAGTGGGGTATTAAAGCTCCCAACTATTAGAGTATTGCTATTTATTTCTCCATTTATCTCTGTTAGTTTTTGCTTTCTATATTTAGGTGCTCTGATGTTGGGCCCATAAATATTTATAATTGTTATATCTTCTTGATGGATTGACAGCTTTATCATTAAATAATGACATTCTTTGTCTCTTTTTGCCACTCTTAATTTAAAGTAAATTTTGTCTGATATAAGTATAGCTACCCTTTTGTTTTTGTTGTGTTGTTGTTACTATTTGCTTCAAATATTTTTTTTTCTCTCAGTCTCTATGTGTCTTTAAGGCTAAGTCAATCTCTTATAGGCAACATTATCATTGGGTCTTGTCTTTTTATTCATTCAACCATTCTATGTCTTTTGAATGTTAAATTTAATCTATTTACATTTTAAGTAAATGTATTTATACATAAGTAAATGTTTATTTATATGTAAATGTTTATTAAATTTAATTAAAGTAAAGTAAATTTAATTAGAGTAATTAAAGGTTTATTTATATGTAAAGACTTACTATTGCCATTGTTCATTGTTTTCTGATTGTTTTGTAGATCCATTGTTCCTTATTTCTCATCCTGCTGTTGTTTTTGTATTTTTTTTTAATTTTTTTTTAATTTATGATAGTCACAGAGAGAGAGAGAGAGGCAGAGACACAGGCAGAGGGAGAAGCAGGCTCCATGCACCGGGAGCCCGACGTGGGATTCGATCCCGGGTCTCCAGGATCACGCCCTGGGCCAAAGGCAGGAGCCAAACCGCTGCGCCACCCAGGGATCCCTGTTTTTGTATTTTGATGTCTTTTGGAAACAGTATGTTTTGACTTCTTCATCATGTTCTTTTGTGCAATTACTACAGATTTTTCTCTTGTGGTTACCATGAGGCTTACACAAATATCCTCACATCATAGCACTCTAGTTTAAATTAATAACTTCAATGGCATTTTTATCCTCTTTACACTTTTCTTTCTCCTCCTCCTCACATTTTAGGTTATTGATGTTTCAATTATATATGTATTGTGTAACTAATAGCAGATTTTTGTTGCCATGATTATTTTTACTACATTTGTTTTTTTAACTTTTAAACTAGATTTGTAAGTGAATTATGCACCACCATTACCATATTACAGAATCTAACTTTGACTATATATTTGCCATTACCAATGAGTTTTATGCTGCCTTCTTATGTTTTTCTGATAACAATTAGCATCCTTTTATTTTTACTCAGAGGACGCTTTAAAATTTCTTATAAGGCAGGTCTAGTGTCAATAAATTCCCTCAGCTTTTGTTTGGTCAGGAAAGTCTTTATCCCTACTTCATTTCTGTAGGATGGCTTTGCTAAGTATAGAATTCTTGGTTGACAGGTTTTTTTCCCCCAATATTTTATAGATCTCATCCCATTCCATCCTGAAATATTTCTGTTGCAAAATTCAGTGATAGTCTCAGGAGGGCTTCCTTGCATGTCACTTTTCTCTTTTGCTGCTTTCAAAATTCTTTCTTATTTTTTTTTTTTTTACAATTTAATTAAAACATACTTTAGTGTAGCCCTATTCAGATTTAACCCATTTGGGATCCTTTAGGTCTCTTGGATCTGGTGTCTACTCTGTCCTCAGGTAAAGGCACTTTTCAACCATTATTGTTTCAAATATGCTTTCTGTACCTTTTTCTTTCTCTTCTCCTCCTGGGATTTCCATACTATGAATATCATTTCTTTTCATGGTGTCCCATAAGTCCAGTGGGCTTTCTTCACTTTTTTTTTTCCATTCTTCTTTTTGCTCTTCTGGCTGGCTATTTTCCAGTGTCCTATCATCCGGGTCACTGATTCTTTCTTCTGCAGAGTAGAGTCTGTTTTTGAAATTGTCTGTTGAATTCTTCAGTTCAACGATTGTATTTTCCAGCTCTAGGATTTTTGTTTGTATTTTTTGATGGTTTCTGTTTCTTCATTGAACTTCTTATTTTGTTTTGTTTCATTTGTTGTTTTCCTGATTTTATTTAATCATCTCTTTGTGTGTTCTTGTAGTTCACCAAATTTCCTTAAGGGAATTATTGTGAATTCTTTGACAGTACATGAATCTTTATTTCTTTAGGATCAGTTATTAAAACTTTGTGAGTGTACGTGTGTGTGTGTGTGTGCATGTGTGTGTGGTGTGATATTTACCTGATTTTTATTATTATTATTATTATTATTATTATTATTATTATTATTGATTTCTTACACTGGCATCTGTATATTTGAGTAAGTGGTCTCCTCTTCCAGACTTTGCAGTTTTTTTTCAGTGGAGATAGTTTTTCACCAGTCAGCTCAGTTTGGGTTTCTAAATGTGTCTGCTGGCATCATCTTTGGGCAAGAGGGCCTGTTATTAGGGTCGATTTTTGGGCAAGGCAATTGTTCAAGCTCTGAGGTTGGAGATGGGAGCATGCTGAAAACAGCTGGAGAGAACTGCTGGCCTGGTTCCCTGCCCAAGTGAGGCTGCAGAAGAAGCTCCATTGTGGCATGGATTCTCTGGCTAGGCTGTATCCAGTTGGGACTTGGTAGTACACTCAGCAGTAGGTAGAGCTATGAATTAGCTTCCCTTCCCTGGCAGGGCAGCAGGATGGGCCCCAGGGCAGCTTGTTGTTTGGGGACCACATCAGGCAAGAGTGTTCACTGAATATCCTGGTCAGGTAAAGCTACTGGGTTTTGCCTGCAGAAAGGGAAAGCTGTGGAATATGTTCTCTCTTCTGGCACCACTGTAAACAGCTCTGTCGGATAGGCTACATAGTTTCCTATGTGCTCTGGTAAGGTTCCCTGGTTGGGCAGGCTGAAACTGTATTCAGCAACAGTGGGGCTACAAATTATTTCCCTGCCTCGTGCAGCAAGAGAAACAGCTCCAAGACCACGAAGGCACTTTGTGGCCTTTAGTCAAGCTGACTCACATGCTCCAAGTTCCCTGGCCAAACAGGGCCATTGACTTTGCTCTGAGGATGATCAGCTCCATCTGCTAACCTCTCAGATGCAATGTTGCTGCGTTATACAGCAGCTTCCAAGTGCCCTTGTCAGCCCTTCCTGTCAGTTGGGGCCAGAGACCATACTCTGCAGCAAGTAGGGTTATGACCCAGCTCTCTTGCCTTGTCAGTGCTGGAATGGCCTACTTCAGGTGATTCCAAAGTTTTCTTGAGCATGTTTCCACATTGGGAGGGGCTGGGAGCCATCTCCATGGAGGTGGACTATGAATTAACTCTTCTACCTGGGCAGAGCAGGGAGCCCTCTATGCCTGTTCCTGGTCTTGCTCTGAAGATCAGCTCTGCCTTATGACCTCTTGGCTCTAATATTCCTGTGTTACCCAAGCTTTTGGGTGGTCTTTCCAGCCTTTCCAGTCAGGTGGGACAGGGGTCCTGGGATCCAGCCCTGCATCAGACTCTGTGCTCAGCAGAGAGTCTGCTTGAGGATTCTTTCTCTCCCACTCCTTCTGGTCCTCTCCCCGCTCATGTGCTCTCATAAATAAATAAATAAATAAATAAATAAATAAATAAATAAATAAATAAATAAATGAAAGAACCTCCACAGCGGGTAGGGGATGGGCGGGCCAGGCCCTAGTACTGGCAAAACTTCTCCTTTGAGGACCCAAATCAGGAAGACTTGCACCCCCCTGAGTTTCCTGGTCAGACTGCACCACTGACTTCATTCTGTAGATGAACTAAGCTGCTGGTCTGGGCTACTACTTGGGGTCCATAAGTATGAACTTCGTCTGTCAAGATCTGAGTGCTGGTTGTGAGAAGCTCCTTCCCTCTTCTCACACACAGTCAGATACCCAAGATTGACCTGCAGATCCCCCTGAGATCCCAGGGGGCAAAACTAGAGTAGAGATACCACAAACAATTCACAATGCTGATTTTTCCCCCCTCTGATTTCTCTTTTCCCACTAAAGGAGACATAGACTCAAGGAGACCTCTCTGTGTGGTACTACACTGGTTATCAGCCGGGAGGAGCAATGTGGTCAGCATGGAACCCCTTCTCTTACCTTCCAGTGTGGCCTCTCTTGGTCTTTGTGCCTCAGTCTCACATGTGTGCTAAGATTCTCTCAGTAGTGTCTTATCCATGAATAGCTGTTAGTTCTTCTCGTAAGGAGGTGTGACGTTATAAATGATCTGTGTCACCATCTTGGTGACGTCATTCTCCCATGTAACAGATTCAATGAAATTTAGTTATTCTTTTTACTGACCTAGAGGAACTCAGTAAGAAGTCAGTTATGTGGAAAAGCTCAGTGTTTAAAAGTAGATATGGCATCTAAAATGCCATAAAATGTCTGGGAGTTAAATGATAAATTCAAGTAATATAAAATATTAAGTGTCTCTGACAATAAATACCCTGCTATTTGGAGGTAACTACATGTAGTCTTGTCAAAAATACAACTCACTTGAAGCAGAATCACATCTCTATAATAATTCAGTGCCCCCCCCATGCCCAGGCATATCTGACCTAGGTTGCTTTATTCAGGTGCCCCCAGGCTTCCTTTAAAATCCACTAAATCAGGTTCTCTGGGTACGCAGGTAGCAACATCTCTAAAACTCTCTGATTGGATTTCATAATGCAACATGTGGAGCAGAGCTACTCAGGTGACATCTCTGTGGAGAATGAATGTCATAACATGCCACTGAGCTGTGTGGCATTACTGTGGTAAAACTGAGATGCTAGACATGACTTTATTTTCTTACATATCATTGCATTAATGATTTGGGGCCTGATTTTAACTGATCTTTTTCAGAAGCTTTCACTTTTCTTGCCTAATCATTGTTTAAGTTCTGTTTTATAATAATACAGTAGAATCATTTGAATAACTAATAATACTGTCTAAGATATCAAAATATCGATTGTTTAGGCTGCCCAAGTCAAAGGCATCTCTTCTTTTAGGGATTAAAAAAATCATGTGAGAATTATTTTGTTGGCCTTCTGGCATGTGTCAAAGGTCTATTTTCCTTCTGGTATTAATACATTGAAATAGAAACAATGCTCAAAATAACATTCTCTTTGTGAATAATGGCTTATGCTCAGTGAGTTAAAAAGTAAACTGGTTCTATTAATTTTGTTAATCTTGGGATGCCTGGGTGGCTCAGTGGTTGAGCATCTGCGTTTGGCTCAGGGCATGATCCTGGAGTCCCAGGAAGGAGTCCCACATCGGGATCCCTGCGAGGAGCCTGCTTCTCCCTCTATGTCTCTGCCTCTCTCTCTGTGTCCATCAGGAATAAATAAATAAAATCTTTAAAAAATCTTTATTTATTAATCGCAATAGGAGGAGCCACACTGATACAATAAACCTACAGGAGCTTAGGTTTTCCTCTCTAGTTGTTTAAGGTATTTGTGAAAAATGGACTTGCCTGCCACCTTAAGGATGATTTATGCAGAAAAAAATCACTATATTTAAAAAATTGTAGTTTATTTTTAAAAATGAAGATGTACTCATCAGAAAACTTCAGAAAAAATACTGATTTTTTTTTCACTTGCTGAGATCCTATCTAACAGATTCCTTAATTATTTTTAATGTCATAATATTCTATAGGCAGTGAAAATATAATAGCTTCTACCATTTCTTTTTTTTTAATTTATTTATGATAGTCATAGAGAGAGAGAAAGAGAGAGAGGCAGAGACACAGGCAGAGGGAGAAGTAGGCTCCATGCACCGGGAGCCCGACGTGGGATTCGATCCCGGGTCTCCAGGATCGCGCCCTGGGCCAAAGGCAGGCGCCAAACCGCTGCGCCACCCAGGGATCCCTACCATTTCTTTATTGTTGTTCCTTTACTATTCTTATTTTATTTTTTAAAAAATATTTATTTATTTCAGAAAGGGAGACAGAACATGGAAGACTCCTAACTCTGGGAAACGAACTAGGGGTGTTGGAAGGGGAGGAGGGCAGGGGATGGGGGTGACTGGGTGGCAGGCACTGAAGTGGGCACTTGATGGGATGAGCACTGGGTGTTATTCTGTATGTTGGCAAATTGAACACCAATAAAAAATAAATGTATTATTTTAAAAATTTATTTATTTATTTATTTATTTATTTATTTATTTATTTATTTATTTATTTATTTATGAGAGCACATGAGTGGGGAAAGGACCAGAAGGAGTGGGAGAGAAAGAATCCTCAAGCGGACTCTCTGCTGAGCACAGAGTCTGATGCAGGGCTGGATCCCAGGACCCTAAGATCATGATCTGAGATGAACTCAAGAGTCACACACTTTACCTATTGAGCCACCAAGGTGCCCCTAGTATTCTTATTTTATTTTTTTATTTTTATTAATTTATTTTTACTATTCTTATTTTAAATATTTTTTTCTTTTTATTACAATGGGCATCATCTTCATGCATATGTTTTACGTTTTTTAAAAATTTTTGTTTCCTTACAGTATGGCTATAAATAGAATTACTCCCTTACTTTTTCATATTTAAGCTGTATAGCCCTAGACCCTCCCCTCCTCTCTCCTGCCATATGACGGCGTATCTCCCTATCAAACATCACCTGCATCATAAGTGCTCTTGATTCCTCTTTCTCACCTTCTCAGCTTGTTCCTTTTGGCTATCTCCAGCCTCTTCTAAATTACCTACATTTACCTTCTGCTACATAATGCTTTTTTAAAAAAAAATTTATTTATTCATAAGAGACAGAGAGAGGCAGAGACAGAGGCAGAGGGAGAAGCAGCCTCCATGCAGAGACCCCGATGTAGGACTCGATCCTAGTATCACGGGATCACGCCCTGGGCCAAAGACAAACGCTCAACCACTGAACCACCCAGGCATCCCTACATGATGCTTATTGATATCAAAGGTTCTAGTATCATTAACACTTAAAAGAATTTTTGCCTTGAATTTTTCTTCATAGATGAATGCCTTCATAGATGAATGTAGAAGGAATGACAGAATTAGAAAAATCATCACTTTGCAGTTATAGTATCAACCATTTTGCAATAATTGATTCAAGCAAGGCTTATCAATGAATACCAAAACTATTGGGTGAAGGATTTATTGGGAACAAGGATATTTGCGTGCCAAGATAGTATTTCAAAGATTACTGGCTAATTGTGAGAATAAAAATGGAGTGCCTTTCTAAAGAAGAAATCTGGTTGTATTATCGAGTAACGAAATTAGCATGATTAATGACATGATGGCCTAATATTAAGTGCTATCTGATACCATGGACTCTAATGTATAGAGGTACCTATATACACATACACATATACATATTCCAGGCACTATAATGTATGTCACGAACTGAAGCATTTGACTAACTCCTGGTTAACAGAGAAAAGCTAGAGATAGGGGAATAGGAAAAAGAGTATCATGAAGAAATAATCACACAAATCTAGAATGCAGGACATTTCTATGTTTTGTTGAATTATCTAAAAAAGTCATTGTAACACACACCCAAAGAGATGGGGGAATGTTCTAGGTTAAAAGAAACTGAAGAAAAATAATGATCAAAGGCAATGTATGCACCTTGACCAGATCCTGATTTGGAATACCAGCTCTAAAGAAGCATTCACAAACCACTGGGGAAATTTGAATGTGGATTAGATTTTAGAAATTATCAGGGAGATTTTGGTAATTTCTTTTGTTGTGTTAATGAGATTGTGGTTGGAGAGGAGAATCTGTCTATTCTTAGGCTATGACGACATAAACATTTCAGGGTGATATGTCATGATGTCCGTGATTTATTTTCAAATTATTTGGCACAATATCTATGTATGTGTACATGTAATTATGTAAATAAAGAAAATACATCAAAATATTTACTGTTAGATGGAAATGGGTACTTGTATTCTTCTTTCAACTTTTCTGTGAATGTAAACACTTTTATAAACCTTTCTATATGTCTACTTTTCATACTTTGCATATTTAAACACTTTTTTGGGGAAAGAGAATACAAACTTCTGTACAAGAAACAGTCTCTGACCATGTTTCTTCTAAATCTATTGATCTTTCATATACATCCCTCTACAGCCAGTCTTGGAAGCATTGCACCCCATTTTGTCTGCACTTTCTCCCTCACCTAGCTCTGTGGGTACCTCTAAGCTTGGCTTCCTATTCTGACAATCCACTCAAATGAGCTCAGAATTCCTGTCCAGCAAACATTTCCTCTGATCTTTAGACTTGTATGTCTAATATGCCCCCCTCCATATTATACATTTGAAGAACCTATGTACGTCATCCAAAAATAAGAAAGGAAGGAATCGAACCCCCTAAAACTGGTTTCAAGCCAGTGTCATAACCATTATGTCTTTCTCAATTAGGAGGTATTAATAAAACATTACATGACTTTGTCAAAGTCAAATTATAGGTGAAACCCCCATATATCTCTATGGCGTACCCTTTTCAACTCGGATTACAGGACGCGACCTCCCCTATCATAGAGGAGCTAATTCATTTCCATGATCATACATTAATAATCGTATTCTTAATCAGCTCATTAGTTCTTTATATTATTTCACTAATATTAACCACTAAACTAACCCACACAAGTACAATAGACGCACAAGAAGTAGAAACAGTTTGAACCATTCTGCCCACCATTATCCTTATTCTAATTGCACTACCTTCCCTCCGAATTCTCTATATGATGGACGAAATCAATAATCCATCCCTGACTGTAAAAACAATAGGCCACCAGTGATACTGAATCTATGAATATACTGACTACAAAGATCTAAACTTTGACTCTTATATAATCCCAACACAAGAACTAAAACCAGGAGAACTTCGACTATTAGAAGTCGACAACCAAGTCATCCTCCCAATAGAAATAACTGTTAGAATAATATCTAATAATCTAATATCTACCTAATATCTTACTCAGATGTCTCAGAACAATCTTATGTGTAACAAGCCCCCAGCAGAGCATTTGTCATCACTCGGACCCCATCCTAAACCTATGTGCTTCTGCACTCCCCACATCTATACATAGCTCCATCTGGACATTTGTTTTTGGTTTCTTGCCCCTTTTCTGCCCCTATATCCAGTTTATCAGCAGGAGTTTTTGATTCTATCTTTAAACTAGATCTTGATTGAGTGTCTGAATGATTCTCTCTCCCCAGCACTGTACCTCTCTCTTTCCCCTCTGTCTCTCTTCCTCTTCACAGAAGTCACCCTTGCACAACCTAGAAAATAATTGTTTCTAGAATAGAAACAAGAAATTGATTCTAGAATAGAAACAAGAAATTGTTTCTATTACTACCATTTCTTGCCAGCACTACTGAAACAATCTTGTAATGGATAATGTTCTAGAGGGAACTGCATGATTCCACTCTAGTTCATTACCTGGCCACTTTTTACCATAGTCACCACACTCCCACAGCTGTGGCTGCACTATGACAACATCCAACACCTCCCCACTGCTGTGTATGCACCTGCTCTTTGCCAGGGATGCCTCCTCAGCTCCCAGGTAAGAAGACAAACCTTTTGAAGAGCAGAAGGGCAAAGCTCACTTGATCTTGATTTTCAGTACAAATACAGACTGTGAAATCAGGATCCCATGATCCTTCTGACTTTTTTGAGTTTGGCCAAT
The DNA here is from genome assembly GCF_905146905.1 of Nyctereutes procyonoides. NCBI lineage: Eukaryota > Metazoa > Chordata > Mammalia > Carnivora > Canidae > Nyctereutes > Nyctereutes procyonoides. The sequence goes on along the minus strand of NW_026575035.1, from coordinate 24,537,867 downwards.
TGTTTTTCTCATTCTTAAAGTCAACCTAAATTTTGTCTCCTTAGAAAGAAGATCTTGCCATACTACTTGTTCTTGTTCTCTATTTTGACTGCTTGTTAGTTTCTATTACATTTTTTAGGTATTTTGTATCTTTATTTACTCAGCTGTTGTCTATCATTCCCACTGGCATGTGAGGAGCACTCTGAGGACCAGCATTGCGCTTTCTGGATCACCACTGAATCCTGACTTCTACAACAGAATCTGAGGCATAGAGGTATGCAGTTAATTAAACAAAGAGGCCATTAGACTGAGGTGGTTCTAATGCCTTAACAGCCAATGGGAGTAAACCAAAACCTAAGCCTGTGAGTGTCTCATGGTTAAGAAGTTGAAACAATCACAAATAGCCAAACAGGCTTTCTCAAATAGAGCAACTGCTTAAGCTATACCCAATCAAATGGTTTCCTTGCTTGACTTCCACCTCTTCTCTATAAGTTTCTCCCCTACCTCCGCTTGGTGGAATACTCCTGACCACTTCCAGGTTGGTGCTGCCTGACTTAAGTAGATTTGTTTCTCAAATAAACTCAAACTTTTTTTTAAAAAGATTTTATTTATTTATTCATGAAAGACACACACACACAGACATAGGCAGAGGGAGAAGCAGACTACCCGCAGGGACCCGGGTGTGAGGCTCAATCCTGGGACTCTGGGATCATGACCTGAGCTGAAGGCAGAAGCTCAACCACTGAGCCACCCAGGCGCCCAACTCAAACTTTTTAGTATGCTTCAGTGTATCTTTCAATAATAGGTACCAACCCGATGACTGCTTTGGAATGGAGAGATAAATGACTGAATATCTTTAAATCCAGACTAGGTTTAAGGCAGCTTCACTGCATGGTTTGTCATTCATACCAAGAGTTTAAAGTTTTGGTGAGTTTTCTTTGAAATTTTAAAAAGTCCTGAAAATGATTTAGATTCAGAGCAGATAAAAGTCTGTTTTTGAGATGAGCCACCAGAGGGAGCACTGAGACAATTTTTCTAAGAAAAAATGCTCCATTATTAATTATTCAAGTCTGTCTATTATATAAGTACACCAGGTTTCCCTCAGAACACAAAATTTTCTCATGATTATGTAGTTATGTCTGATTTACTGAAGTCAGAATTACACAGTTAAGTCAACTCCACCAAATTCAAAACACTGATTGTCATAGATTTACTCTTAACCCAGATATCTGTAATTGAGATAATTCTGGCCTGTAACAATTTCATGTTCAATTATATGTTAATTTCCTGAGTTGTTCCAAATTTGATATATGTTTGGATACAGCTGTTAGGAAACTTAAATGTTAATTCTATATGTACGTCAACATGATTGAAACATCAGGATTTTAATTTCTCAACAGCTTTACTTAGATGTTATTCTTATATTATCTTAAACATTTGGATCTATCCAAATACAACAAATTTAAACATGACCTCCTTTTAATTATGTTTTTTTCCTAAATATTTATTTATTTATTCAGAGAGAGAGAGAGAGAGAGACAGAGAGACAGAGAGACAGAGAGAGGCAGAGGGAGAAGCAGGCTCCATGCAGGGAGCCTGACATGGGACTCAATCCCAGGTCTCCAGGATCACACCCCGGGCTGCAGGCGGTGCTAAACCGCTGTACCACCAGGGCTGCCCTCCTTTTAATTATGTTATGTGAATATTAATACACCTGGAAGATTAACTACAAGATAAACTAACTTATTAGTAATTGATAAATTATAACCAAGTGAGTAACATTATTCTCTGCAGAATTCCTTTTATGGATGGGAACTTTTCTTATAAGTCTGGAGGCCAGCAGTTCAGAGTTGATCCAATGGCCCTGTGATGTCATGAAAGACCCCAGGACCATTCCCCTTTAGATTGGCATGGTTGCTAATCATGGACTCCCCCAAGTAAGTCCTCCAACCCAGGTGGAAATCCATTTGTGTGATCACAGTCCTCTCTCTCCAATTGGCTTCATGGCATTTTTGACATCTTTATTTTATTTTATTCATTAAGTATGTATTAAGTCCTTACTATGTGCTGGCAGCGTGCACTGTGCTGGGATGCAGGAGTAACAGTTGACATCTTTCCTGTTATCTGGGTTCCCATTCAGAGTATAGCAGGTAATTACATTTTTGAATTGATATTACAATCTGAAAACGATTATAAAAGAGTCTAACTCAATTCTCAGCAAACAAACAAATCCTGATCCAACATCTCACCCCTTTCTATTAATGGTCTTTCCTCTAATGTTCATTAAATTATGACAATTAAGTGGGGATTCTTTCAATGTTTTACTCTTCCGCAGTGCTCACCTTGTTCAGCTTTGGTGCAATTGTAGGTGCCATTTCTTTTACCTGACCTGAAATTGATGTCTGTGCTGTGGTCTCATCTCCATCACAAAACACTCTGGTCAATTGTCCTTGCTCTTGTCTCTCCTCTCTCCTCTGCTGGTTCTTTCTCTTCATGGTCTAGGCCCACACAGGTTTTCATTCATTTTTAGCTGGAACATAGTGGGAGACACATTCACTCAACAAATATTATGGAATATATACTGGGACGTAGGTTCTATTCTGGGTACTGGGGATACACTCATGGACCAGACAGGTACGGACCCAATACACATGGAACCTGCATTCTAAATGAGAGAAGCATATAGATATCAAGTAAAGAAGTCAATTTACAAGATAGTTTTAAGTATTGGTGAATATTGCAAAGAAAATATAACCAGGTGAGGTAAATTTGATGAGTGTATATGCCTCCAGTGTGTGTGTTGGTATGTGTGTGTCTGAGTATATGAATATGCATATGTATATATGTATGTACTTAAACTTTTACTTTAGGCCTGATAACGTATGAGTTTTTCATTTGTTTTATTTTTGCTTCTGACTGGACATCCAACTACATTTTCCTCATCAGGGTTGAGTGCTGTGGACACATTCCTGAGCAGGGAAGAGAGAGAATCTGAAAGTTGTGAAGTGGATTTCCCTGGCATGGGCAGAGAAGGATCTGGATCTCTGACACATGGGATAGGCACTGCTACATCAGAAATGCATCCACAGAATCTTCCACATAGGTTAACGTGTGTGATCCCTGGGAGTGTCCTGGCTTGTTTCCCTCCTCAGGCCTTCTCTCCAGATGCCCTGTGCTTATGTAGACCAAACCATAGATTGTATTTGGCTAAAAAAGGGAGTCCACTGGACCTGGAGGTGGCCGGCAGCACAAGAGGGGTGGTCACTGTACCCTGCCCTACATTTCCTTCTTAGCTAACGCTGTGTGAGATTAGTATGTGTCTTCGGTGTCTTCACTGTCTGGTTCTGGGTCTGTAAACTATCACTGGCTATAATCTGGTTGTCTCCATTCAGGTTCCTATCAAGCTGTGTACCTTTGACATTCGTCATCTCTCTTTATTAATTATGTCCTCCTTTTCCTTGTGAGTCATGGTTCCTGTTCCTGTCTAAATACCTGCAGTTTCTTTTTATGGACAGTTCAGTCTTTCTGGGGCTTTACTGAGGGGAAAAATGAATCTTCTGTCAGGGTCAGGGATGCCTTGTGGGACCCAAGCCATCCTGCTGTCTGGTCAGAAGGCGCCTAATTTCCGTGTTCTGCTGAAACTCTCAACAACTTCATTCACATTTCCTCTAGGTCATTTAACTTATTAATTAAAATTATTAGGGGATCCCTGGGTGGCGCAGCGGTTTGGCGCCTGCCTTTGGCCCAGGGCGCGATCCTGGGGACCCGGGATTGAGTCCCACGTCGGGCTCCCGGTGCATGGAGCCTGCTTCTCCCTCTGCCTGTGTCTCTGCCTCTGTCTCTCTCTCTGTATGACTATCGTAAAAAAAAAAAAGATCTAATTAAAATTATTATAGGAGGCGGGGCAAGACGGCGGAAGAGTAGGGTCCTCAAGGCACCTGTCCCCACCAAATTACCTAGATAACCTTCAAATCATCCTGAAAATCTACAAATGCGGCCTGAGATTTAAAGAGAGACCAGCTGGAATGCTACAGTGAGAAGAGTTCGCGCTTCTATCAAGGTAGGAAGACGGCGAAAAAGAAATAAAGAAACAAAAGGCCTCCGAGGGGGAGGGGCCCCGCGAGGAGCCGGGCTGAGGCCGGGGCGAGTGTCCCCAGGACAGGAGAGCCCCGTCCCGGAGAAGCAGGAGCTGCACCAACCTTCCCGGGCGGAAAGGGGCCCCCAGGGAGTTAGAGCAGGACCCAGGAGGGCGGGGATGCCCTCGGGCTCCCGGGGACACTAACAGACACCTGCGCCCCGGGAGAGTGCGCCGAGCTCCCTAAGGGCTGCAGCGCGCACGGCGGGACCGGAGCAGCTTGGAGGGACTCGGGAGCGGCTCCAGGGAGGGGGCTGCGGGGCGGGAGCGCGAATCCCACAGCGCAGGCCCCGGAGCACAGGGCGCCGGGACACAGCCCAGGATCCGGCCTCCCCCGGGACAGGCAGAGGCCGGGAGGGCCCAGGACAGCGAGGACGCTCCTGCCCCGAGGTGAGCAGATCAGCGGCCCCGCCCCGGAGCCTCCAGGCCCTGCAGACGGAGAGCTCTGTGGTGACTGCGGGAGCTGACTCCAGGGCTGCAGAGCTGGCCCCGCCACTGCGGTTGTTCCTCCTGGGGCCTCACGGGGTGAACAACCCCCGCTGAGCCCTGCAGCAGGCAGGGGCAGAGCAGCTCCCCCAAGTGCTAACACCTGGAAATCAGCTCAGCAGGCCCCTCCCCCAGAAGACCAGCTAGAAGGACCAGTTCCAGGGGAAGTCAAGGGACTTAAAGTCTACAGAATCAGAAGATACTCCCCCGTGTTTTTTTTTCTTTCTTTTTTTTTTGCTTTTTGATTTGTTTGCTTCTCCCACCCCTTTTTCCCCCTTCCTTTCTTTTTCTTTCTCTTTTTCTTCTCTCTCTTTTCTTTTTTTCTTCCTTTTTTCTTTTTCTCTATTCTTTCCTTTTTTCTCTCTCTCTTTTTCTCCTTTTCCCAATACAACTTGTTTTTGGCCACTCTGCACTGAGCAAAATGACTAGAAGGAAAACCTCACCTCAAAAGAATCAGAAACAGTCCTCTCTCCCACAGAGTTACAAAATCTGGATTACAATTCAATGTCAGAAAGCCAATTCAGAAGCACTATTATACAGCTACTGGTGGCTCTAGAAAAAAGCATAAAGGACTCAAGAGACTTCATGACTGCAGAATTTAGATCCAATCAGGCAGAAATTAAAATCAATTGAATGAGGTGCAATCCAAACTAGAAGTCCTAACGACGAGGGTTAACAAGGTGGAAGAACGAGTGAGTGACATAGAAGGCAAGTTGATGGGAAAGAGGGAAACTGAGGAAAAAAGAGACAAACAATTAAAGGACCATGAAGATAGATTAAGGGAAATAAACGACAGCCTGAGGAAGAAAAACCTATGTTTAATTGGGGTTCCCGAGGGCGCCGAAAGGGACAGAGGGCCAGAATATGTATTTGAACAAATCCTAGCTGAAAACTTTCCTAATCTGGGAAGGGAAACAGGCATTCAGATCCAGGAAATAGAGAGATACCCCCCTAAAATCAATAAAAACCGTTCAACACCTCGACATTTAATAGTGAAGCTTGCAAATTCCAAAGATAAAGAGAAGATCCTTAAAGCAGCAAGAGACAAGAAATCCCTGACTTTTATGGGGAGGAGTATTAGGGTAACAGCAGACCTCTCCACAGAGACCTGGCAGGCCAGAAAGGGCTGGCAGGATATATTCAGGGTCCTAAATGAGAAGAACATGCAACCAAGAATACTTTATCCAGCAAGGCTCTCATTCAGAATGGAAGGAGAGATAAAGAGCTTCCAAGACAGGCAGGAACTGAAAGCATATGTGACCTCCAAACCAGCTCTGCAAGAAATTTTAAGAGGGACTCTTAAAATTCTCTTTTAAGAAGAAGTTCAGTGGAACAATCCACAAAAACAAGGACTGAATAGATATCATGATGACACTAAACTCATATCTGTCAATAGTAACTCTGAACGTGAACAGGCTTAATGACCCCATCAGAAGGCACAGGGTGTCACACTGGATAAAAAAGCAGGACCCATCTATTTGCTGTCTACAAGAGACTCATTTTAGACAGAAGGACACCTACAGCCTGAAAATTAAAGGTTGGAGAACCATTTACCATTCAAATGGTTCTCAAAAGAAAGCTGGGGTAGCCATTCTTATATCAGATAAACTAAAATTTACCCCAAAGACTGTAGTGAGAGATGAAGAGGGACACTATATCATACTTAAAGGATCTATCCAACAAGAGGACTTAACAATCCTCAATATATATGCACCGTATGTGGGAGCTGCCAAATATATAAACCAATTAATAACCAAAGTGAAGAAATACTTAGATAATAATACACTTATACTTGGTGACTTGAATCTAGCGCTTTCTACCCTCGATAGGTCTTCTAAGCACAACATCTCCAAAGAAACGAGAGCTTTAAATGATATACTGGACCAGATGGATTTCACAGATATCTACAGAACTTTACATCCAAACTCAACTGAATACACATTCTTCTCAAGTGCACATGGAACTTTCTCCAGAATAGACCACATACTGGGTCACAAATCAGGTCTTAACTGATACCAAAAGATTGGGATCGTCCCCTGCATATTCTCAGACCAAACTGCCTTGAAATTAGAACTAAATCACAACAAGAAGTTTGGAAGGACCTCAAATACGTGGAGGTTAAGGACCTTCCTGCTAAAAGATGAAAGGGTCAACCAGGAAATTAAGGAAGAATTAAAAAGATTCATGGAAACTAATGAGAATGAAGATACAACCGTTCAAAGTCTTTGGGATGCAGCAAAAGCAGTCCTGAGGGGGAAATGCATCACAATACAGGCATCCATTCAAAAACTGGAAAGAACTCAAATACAGAAGCTAACCTTACACCTAAAGGAGCTAGAGAAAAAACAGCATATAGATCCTACACCCAGTGGAAGAAGAGAGTTAATAAAGATTCAAGCAGAACTCAATGAAATTGAGACCAGAAGAACTGTGGAACAGATCAACAAAACCAGGAATTGGTTCTTTGAAAGAATTAATAAGATAGATAAACCATTAGCCAGCCTTATTAAAAACAAGAGAGAGAAGACTCATATTAATAAAATCATGAATGAGAAAGGAGAGATCACTACCAACACCAAGGAAATACAAAGGATTTTAAAAACATATTATGAACAGCTCTACGCCAATAAATTAGGCAATCAAGAAGAAATGGACGCATTCCTGGAAAGCCACAAACTACCAAAACTGGAACTGGAAGAAATAGAAAACCTGAACAGGCCAATAACTAGGAAGGAAATTGAAGCAATCATCAAAACCCTCCCAAGACACAAAAGTCCAGGGCCAGATGGCTTCCCAGGGGAATTCTATCAAACGTTTAAAGAAGAAACATACCTATTCTACTAAAGCTGTTTGGAAAGATAGAAAGAGATGGAGTACTTCCAAATTCGTTCTATGAGGCCAGCATCACCTTAATTCCAAAACCAGACAAAGACCCCACCAAAAAGGAGAATTACAGACCAATATCCCTGATGAACATGGATGCAAAAATTCTCAACAAGATACTAGCCAATAGGATCCAACAACACATTAAGAAAATTATTCACCATGACCAAGTAGGATTTATCCCTGGGACACAAGGCTGGTTCAACACTCGTAAAACAATCAATGTGATTCATCGTATCAGCAAGAGAAAAACCAAGAACCATATGATCCTCTCATTAGATGAAGAGAAAGCATTTGACAAAATACAGCATCCATTCCTGATCAAAACTCTTCAGAGTGGAGGGATAGAGGGAACATTCCTCGACATCTTAAAAGCCATCTACGAAAAGCCCACAGCAAATATCATTCTCAATGGGGAAGCACTGGGAGCCTTTCCCCTAAGATCAGGAACAAGACAGGGATGTCCACTCTCACCACTGCTATTCAACATAGTACTGGAAGTCCTAGCCTCAGCAATCAGAGAACAAAAAGACATTAAAGGCATTCAAATTGGTAAAGAAGAAGTCAAAGTCTCCCTCTTTGCTGATGACATGATACTGTACATAGAAAACCCAAGAGACTCCACCCCAAGATTGCTAGAACTCATACAGCAATTCGGCAGTGTGGCAGGATACAAAATCAATGCCCAGAAGTCAGTGGTATTTCTATACACTAACAATGAGACTGAAGAAAGAGAAATCAAGGAGTCAATCCCATTTACAATTGTACCCAAAAGCATAAGATACCTAGGAATAAACCTAACCAAAGAGGTAAAGGATCTATACCCTAAAAACTACAGAACACTTCTGAAAGAAATTGAGGAAGACACAAAGAGATGGAAAAGTATTCCATGCTCATGGATTGGCAGAATTAATATTGTGAAAATGTCAATGTTACCCAGGGCAATTTACACGTTTAATGCAATCCCTATCAAAATACCATGGACTTTCTTCAGAGAGTTGGAACAAATTATTTTAAGATTTGTGTGGAATCAGAAAAGACCCTGAATAGGCAGGGGAATTTTAAAAAAGAAAACCATAGCTGGGGGCATCACAATGCCAGATTTCAGGTTGTACTACAAAGCTGTGGTCATCAAGACAGTGTGGTACTGGCACAAAAACAGACACATAGATCAATGGAACAGAATAGAGAACCCAGAAGTGGACCCTCAACTTTATGGTCAACTAATATTCAATAAAGGAGGAAAGACGATCCACTGGAAGAAAGACAGTCTCTTCAATAAATGGTGCTGGGAAAATTGGACATCCACATGCAGAAGAATGAAACTAGACCACTCTCTTGCACCATACACAAAGATAAACTCAAAATGGATGAAAGATCTAAATGTGAGACAAGATTCCATCCAAATCCTAGAGGAGAACACAGGCAACACCCTTTTTGAACTTGGCCACAGTAACTTCTTGCAAGATACATCCACGAAGGCAAAAGAAACAAAAGCAAAAATGAACTATTGGGACTTCATCAAGATAAGAAGCTTTTGCGCAGCAAAGGATACAGTCAACAAAACTAAAAGACAACCTACAGAATGGGAGAAGATATTTGCAAATGACATATCAGATAAAGGGCTAGTTTCCAAGATCTATAAAGAACTTATTAAACTCAACACCAAAGAAACAAACAATCCAATCATGAAATGGGCAAAAGACATGAAGAGAAATCTCACAGAGGAAGACATAGACATGGCCAACAAGCACATGAGAAAATGCTCCGCATCACTTGCCATCAGGGAAATACAAATCAAAACCACAATGAGATACCACCTCACACCAGTGAGAATGGGGAACATTAACAAGGCAGGAAACCACAAATGTTGGAGAGGATGCGGAGAAAAGGGAACCCTCTTACACTGTTGGTGGGAATGTGAACTGGTGCAGCCACTCTGGAAAACTGTGTGGAGGTTCCTCAAAGAGTTAAAAATAGACCTGCCCTACGACCCAGCAATTGCACTGTTAGGGATTTACCCCAAAGATATCAGATGCAGTGAGACGCCGGGACACCTGCACCCCGATGTTTCTAGCAGCAATGTCCACAATAGCCAAACTGTGGAAGGAGCCTCGGTGTCCATCGAAAGATGAATGGATAAAGAAGATGTGGTTTATGTATACAATGGAATATTACTCAGCCATTAGAAACGATGAATACCCACCATTTGCTTCAATGTGGATGGAACTGGAGGGTATTATGCTGAGTGAAGTAAGTCAATCGGAGAAGGACAAACATTGTATGTTCTCATTCATTTGGGGAATATGAATAATAGTGAAAGGGAATATAAGGGAAGGGAGAAGAAATGTGTGGGAAATATCAGAAAGGGAGACAGAACATAAAGACTCCTAACTCTGGGAAACAACCTAGGGGTGGTGGAAGGGGAGGAGGGCGGGGGGTGGGGGTGAATGTGTGATGGGCACTGAGGGGGGCACCTGACGGGATGAGCACTGGGTGTTATTCTGTATTTTGGTAAATTGAACACCAATAAAAAATAAATTTATTATTAAAAAATTATTATAAAGCTCCTGATAGTTCTAACATCTGGCCATCTCTGTGGTTTCTGGTCTGTTCATTGTTTTATATCTTGTCAATGAGTCTTCTATTTTTTTCTGCTTTTTTTTGGTGTGCGTTGTAATTTGTAAATGAATATCAGATAATTATGCTTCATAAAAAGTAGAAACTATGTAAGTAGTGTTTGCATTTGGAAAGAGGCATGCCTCTTCTCTGTCAGTCATTAATGTGAGGGTTTGAGTCAAACTGGTCTGTAGCTGACTTGGGTTTGGGATTTGTTGGTGCTTTGTCACCTTCAGTGTGCCACAGATTTCCAACTTGTCCAGCCACAGTCTGATGCTATATGGTGCTAAGTGTGGAGCCTGAATGCTAGAGGATTTTTCTCAGATCCTGCAAGTACAGGCCAGCTCCATGTACTGCACACATGTTGTCTCCACAAGTGAGAGACCACTGAGGTGTGTGCTTGGTGCTGTGCTTAGGGTGGTGGTGGGATTTTCCCGGGTCTTTTCTTCCATCTCATTTTTAGGCAAGCCTATGCACCTGGGCCTCAGGACGGGTCTTTCTCAGCTGCCCCCCTTTGCCTCCTGTGTCAGCCATGCTCTACCTTGTACAGGAGGGGCATCTTGGACAGGAACCAGTCTCTTGTTCCTCCTTAGCAGCAACACACTTCCACCATGTGCAGACAGCAACCTCCTGCAACTGCAGACAGGGCTTTATTCTTTTGCACCCAGGTGACTGTGGATCTTCACTCGGGACCAGGTATTGGGGATGTCTCCTGCCCCTCACTGGAACCAAGTTGGCATTTGCTTCTACCCTTCTCCCAGGGGCTGTGTTTCTAAACCTGTAATGTGGATGGGGATTTTCCTGACCACTCTCCCTAGAAGACAGCTTTCTTCCCATGTGAAATGGTTCTGTTGGGGGAGATGTCCCACACCTGTGCTTCAACAAAGGTGGCTCTCTCAGGTCGCCCTGATCTATCCCACATTCTCACGTGGATCCCTGCTGGATGCTGGTGGAAAGGGATCAGAGTGACTGTGTTGTGTAGTCTCAGCCTATTGACAGCAATGCTGTTGGCTGGAAATACCTGAGGCATTCGCTTGGGCCCATAATACTTGTGGCAAGTCCCTACAGACATTTCCCTGACCAGAACCAATGTTGTCGTTGGCTTAGCCCATGTGGTTTTATTATTGTTGGAGGATGCACATCAGCAAAAACCATCAGGGAGTTTGAAAAAGATTTATTACTCACAAGTCCTAGAGGGTGCATACTATGCCTTGGGGCCATGCAATGAGGTCACAGGTAGAAAGAGTGAGGGAGTGCAACCCTGGGGCTCTGCCTTTATCAGGTCAAGGGTAGGGTGGTGAGCCCTTCAAAGGCTCACTCTTTAGTAGCAAACTTAAAGCAGAGAGTGGGAATTAGGGAACAGGAGGGGAAAAGTGGAGTCACTCAAGTAGCCAATTATCTAGATGGCTTTCTGAAAGGAGAACTTCATGGGTGGGCAGCTGGGTTTCATACCTAAGGGTTTAGGTAGTAACTGTGTCATACAGTGGGGCAATATGTTTATCTAAGATGGAGGTCTTTGAAATGGTTGACCCATCTACGTCGAAGCAAATGGTGGGTATTCGTCCTTTCTGATGGCTGAGTAATGTTCCATTGTATATATAGACCACATCTTCCTTATCCATTCATCTTCTGTGGACACCAAGGCTCCTTCACTGTGGTCATTGCTCCTATAAACATTTGGATGCAGGTGCCTCGGCTTTTCACTGCATCTGTATCTTGGTGATGGGCACTGAGGGGGGCACTTGATGGGATGAGCACTGGGTGTTATACTATATGTTGGCAAATCAAACTCCAATAAAAATATGCAAAAAAAAGAGATGGATGACCCATCAATCACAATCTTAACGTCAGGCACTTATACTATAATTAAAAAAGCTTAATATCAGGTACTTACACTATACGGTGCACACTCCTCTTGTGTCCCAGCTCCTGAAGATTTAAGACTGTCAACGTTACCCACACTCAGCCAAGAAGAATTTTTAAAAATTTCAATTATTTTTTCTTATGTATTTTTATGACTGACTCGCTTTCCCAAAGATGAAATAGATTGTATGCCCTGTCTCTCTCTAATGGGTTCAAATAAGTCATGACTTTGTAGCTTATTTGGCTTTTTCTTAATGCTAGGTGGGGAAAAAATTCTCATGAGTTTTTCCATCCTAAGCAGATGTAAATACACACATACATATGGTATTATAGATATGAAATATATGATTTTTAGAGGAGTTTTGATTCATAGCAACATTGAATTAAAAGTTCAGAGAGTTCCCACGTATTCCCTGCCCCCACACATTCACAGCCTCTCCCAAGATCAACATCCTGTGCCAAAGTGGTACATTTGTCACAAGACATTAACACATCATCACTCAAAGTCCACAGTTTACATTAGGGGTCATTCTTGATGTTGTATATTCTACGGGTTTGGACAAATGCATAATGATATGTACATCTACCATTACAGAATAGTACAAAGTAGCTTCACTGCCCTCAAATCCCCACCTATCCATTCCTCTCTTCCCCTAAACACATGGCAACCATTGATCTTTCTATTAGCTTAACTGTTTTCCCTTTTCAGAATGTCATATAATTGGAATCATATAGTATGTAGCTTTTTAATACTGACTTTTTCCAGTTAGTCAATAATACGCTTTTAAGTTTCCTCCATGTCTTTTCATGGCTTGATAGCTCATTTCTTTTTAGTATTAATTATATTACATTGTATGGAGGTACCACAGTTTGTTTATTCATTCATCTATTGAAGGGAATCTTGGTTGCTTCCAAGTTTTGGCCATTATGAATAAAATTGTAATACATATCTGAGTGCAGGTTTTTGTGTGAATATAAGTTTTCAACTCATTTAGGTAAATACTAAAGACTGTGATTGCTGAATCAAAACTGAACTTGCAAAACTAGTAAGAAACTGTCAAAATGTCTTCTGAAGTGGCTGTACCCTTTTGCATGAGCTCTTGTTGCTCTGCATGATTTCCAGCATTTGTTATCAGTGCTTTAGATTTTAGCCATTCTAATAGGTATGTAGTGGTATTTTGTTTCAATTTGCAATTCCCTATATGCTTATTTGGCACCTATATATTATCTTTGGAAAGGTGTCTTTTACCTAGATTTATTTATTTATTTATTTATTTATTTATTTATTTATTTATTTATTTATTTATGAGAGAGAGAGAGAGAGAGAGAGGCAGAGACATAGGCAGAGGGAGAAGCAGGCTCCATGCACCGGGAGCCCGACGTGGGATTCGATCCCGGGTCTCCAGGATCGCGCCCTGGGCCAAAGGCAGGCGCCAAACTGCTGCGCCACCCAGGGATCCCCTTTTGCCTAGTTTTTAAATTGGGTTGTTCATTTTTCTTCTGTTGAGTTTTAAGAGTTATTTGTAAATCATCTATACCTACAATGTGGGGCTTGAGTTCATGATCCTGAGTCAAGGGTTGCATGTTTTACCAACTGAGCTGGCCCTCTGGAGTTTTAAGAGTTATATGTATATTTTGAATAAGAGTTCTTTACTGTGTATGTCTTGCAAATATTTTCTTAGTATATAAATTGTTGTCTCATTCACTTGACAGTGTGCTTTGCAAAACAGAAGTTTTTAATTTTAATGAAATGTAGCATCAATTATTTCTTTAATGGATCGTGCCTTTGGTATTATATTCAAAAAGTTATCATCAAACCTGATATCATATAGATTTTCTCCTATGTTATCGTCTAGGAGTTTTACAAAAATGTAGTTTTACATTTACGTTTATGATCCGTTTTAAGTCAATTTTTTCATTAAGATATAATTGACATATCTTACATAATGTGTAAGTTTAAGGTGCACAATATGTTCATTTGATACATTTATATAATATCATTACCACCATTGCATTAGCTAACACCTCTATCATGTCACATACTTAACACTACTTTATTGTGGGAATAACTAAGATGTAATCTGTTAGCAACTTTGAAGTTTATAAAATATCATCGACTATAATCCCTATGTTATGCATTAGATCTTTAGGACTTAGTTATCTACTAGTTGCAAGTTTGTAGCCTTAAACAACATTCTTTAATTCCCTGTCACATTCCCCCCATGCCCTACCCCACCCACTCCCATCCTTAGCAACCACCATTTATTTTCTATTTCTACATAAATAATCATGTCACCTGCAAAGACTGTTTCATTCCTCTCTCCCTCCCTCTTTCCATTCTCTCTCCCTTCCTCCCTTCCTTTCTATGCCTTTTATTTTCTTTTCTTGTTTTATTGCATTAACTAGAACTTCCCATAAGATGTTGAAAAGGAGTAGTGAGAAGGGACACCTTTGCCTTGTTCCTTATCTTGGTGGAAAAGTCTAGAAATACTTCTCACCATTAACTATGTTAGTACAGGTTTTCTGTAGACATTCTTTATCAGGTTGAGAAGTTCCCCCTCTATTCCTTGTTTCTGAGATAAATACTTTTTAAACAGGCAGTCCCACCCCTGGTGTCATGAAAATGATGTAATGTTTATGGTGTCATGAAATGATGTAATAGTCACATTACAAAGACTATATGTACTTGTAATACTTTGCTTGCTTTCTATCACAAGCTGTATTTTGTTGACTATGCTATACCTTTCAGAAGGCTTTTTCTTTGATAATATGAAGCTAGATTATGGTCAAGAACAACTTTTTCAAGCCTAAGGTGTGGGGATAGAGAGAGGTAGTGAAAAAAAGGAAAAAAGTGAGAAAAGATAGTGAGATTTGCCTTCTCATGACATGCCATTAACATGTGTCTAAACATGAAATCAAAACTCAACAATCTTTAGAAGAAATTAAGCAATACTTTTTGTATGTATGTCACTAGTAGAATAAATAAATTCAAATGACTCAAATAAAAATGAAATGAAAAATTCTTCCCCAGTCAAGCAAAAAATGAAAACTGTTTTACTTGAAACTGCTACTCAGTTAAGGGCATAACAGACAATAAGCTGAGTGTGAATATTGAAGAAGATCCTTAAGAAAAAAGTAAAATGTAATGGAAACTCTCTTTCATAAAAGTAAATCCCTTTGTGATGCTTCAAAATTTATTTTCTATGTAGGTTTCATAAAACCTTTATTTTGAGGCTATGAGTTTTATGGAAAGGGCATTAATATTTATTCAGTAATAGCAAAGATAAATGGATTTCATAAAAAGATTATATGCCTTACATATCATTACATTGCATACTTCCAGCAAAACCTTCCTGGATTTTTTTCTCTATTAATACTTCGTACAAGTTCACTAGATGGCATAAAGAAGCCAGTGATACACAGAGACCAGGAAAAATCACATACTTTAGCACATGCTGGGAAGGCTTACGCATTATCATTGAGGTTCTTCTAAAAGAATCTCAAGGAAAATTTTGAATTGAAAGTATTGAAGTCTACAAAGAAGAAGTACCACTAAATGTTTACCTTAGATGCATATTTGGACTGAGTGTAATTTCTTAATTGACATCTCCTTTTTAAAAACAGCTAAGATATAATCACCAATATTGTAAAATTTAAGTTGATATTAATATGTAGATGAATGTCTAATAATTAATTTTCAAAGGTTAGGGGTTAAAATTGGAAGTATTACAGGGATGCCTGGGTGGTTCATTGGTTGAGCATTGGCCTTCAGCTCAGGGCATGATCCTGGGGTCCTGGTGGAGTCCTGCATTGAGTTTCCTGTGGGCAGCCCCTGCCTATGTCTCTGCCTTTCTCTCTGGGCATCTCTCATGAATAAATAAATAAAATCCTTTTTAAAAATTTGAAGTATTACAAAAAATTCAAAATATATATTTTTAATATATATATATTTTTTTACTGAAGTTCGATTTGCTAACATATAGTATAATACCCAGTGCTCATCCCATAAGTGCCCCCCTCATGCCCATCACCCAGTCACCCTATCCTCCTGCCTGCCTCCCCTTCCACTACCCCCTTGTTCATTTCCCAGAGATAAGAGTTTCTCATGTTTTACAGTGATCAATTTTTATTTGAAAAATGATTTTTAAATATAATATTGCAAAAATTGTTTATAAGATCCAAAGACTTGTTCATATTTTTTGAAGATTTATTTATTTATTTATTTATTTATTTATTTATTTATTTATGATAGAGACAGTGAGAAGGAGAGGCAGAGGCAGAGAGAGAATCTCAAGCAGACTCTCGCTGAGTACGGAATTGGATTTCAGGACCCTGAGATCATGACCTGAGTCGAAATCAAGTCAGAAGCTTAACAGACTGAGCCACCCAGATGCCCCAAACTTGTTCACATTTTTAATTGGCATTTCCTACCTTCTTCTCTAGGTAAGGAATAAATAAAGAGGTTAGGCTGGTAAGGGTTGCAATTTTGTGTTTAGTTACAGTGGGATTAATGAATGTGGAAAATAAACTACAATATAATCAAATCACTTTTTTTGCATTTAAAAATATTTTATTGTAGTCTATGAGGTGCTTAAATTACATACCTTTTTTAGACGCCAATTTTTCCTACTATTGAGTCAATGTTAAGGTTTTTCTTCCTTAATTTTTTTAATCTTTATTTTTTTAATAGAAAATAGTGAAAGGGGAAAGGAGAGAAAATGAGTGGGAAATATCAGAGAGGGAGACAGAATATGAGAGACTCCTAACTCTGGGAAATGAACAAGGGGTGGTGGAAAGGGAGGTGGGCGGGGGTGGGGGTGACTGGGTGATGGGCACTGAGGGAGGCACTTGGTGGGATGAGCACTGGGTGTTATGCTTATACATTGGCAAATTGAACTGTAATAAAAAATAAATTAATTTAAAAAAATCAAATCATTTTACAAACTAAATAATATTGCATTTATAGACACTCCCTTAAAAAGCCTGGCAGGACCCCCAAAATTGGGCTCAGTGTCTTCCACATATCCCTAGTACCCATCTATCTGTACTTACCGTATTATAACACTAACATCTTATAATTAAAAGTTGTTTGTTCACTTCCTGCACCTGACTTTGAGTTTCTTGGACATAAGCTCGGTCTTATCAACCACTATACTCAGCAATCAAGGATTGTGGCTGGAACTTAGGAGACACTTGTACAAGTTAGGAGCATGGGTTCTGTTACCCCACAGACATTGCCTCAGATGTTAGTTCTACCACTTATCAGGTAAAATCGTGGGTAAATTATTTAAGCTCTAAAAGTTGGGGGTTAATAATAATAAATAAAGGTAACAATAGTAGTTGTTTTAGTGAGTATTAAATAACATAATAAATGTAAAGCACAGTGTCTGAAACACAGGAAAAGCTCAGTAAATGTTACCTCTTACTGATTATTATTAAAATATTTGTTGAATGAACGGATCTTAATTAAATTCTCTGAAACCAGTATTTTATCTTGGATTATCGATACTGCTGTCATGTGGACATATCTCACATTTGGATGTACAGAATTAAGAACATGATGAAATAAGATAGTTGAATATGGAGCAAACACAGACACCCGACCTCTATTTGAAACTTGGAATCAAGAAGATCACTAGCCATTCTTTCAGTGCGGTGCTGGACTTGGTTTTTGTTGTCTGAGCAAGTTACTTCTGTGGAGGCAAAGGTTAATGTGTGGACTTTGCCTGATAGAGATGCAAGTAACTTCTGTCGGTTTGCCAGCTGCCCTAGATCATGGCCAGTGGCTTGTTGGATGTAAGCCAGTTTTATATCTAATGTAGCAATTTTATTCTAATGTAGTTTTTTTTTGTCAAATAGCCTGTAGACACAATTCTTTTTTTCTTTTTTTTAAAAATTTACATTCAATTAATCAACATATAGTGTATTATTAGTTTCAAAGGTAGAGGTCAGTGACTCATCAGTCTTATATAACACCCAGTGCTCATTATACCCGTGCCCTCCCTAATGCCCATCACCCAGTTACCCCATCACTTCTCCCCTTTCCCCTCCAGCAACCGTCAGATTGTTTCCTATGATTAAGAGTCTCTTATGGTTTGTCTCCCTCTCTGATTTCATCTCATTTTATTTTTCCCTCTCTTCCCCTATGATCCTCTGTTTTGTTTCTTAAATTCCACATATGAGTAAGATCATATGATAATGTTTAGACATCGATTCTTAAATGCTTTTGGACTGGGCTTAGCATCTTACTGCCTCCTTCAGTGATTACTAAGTTAAAAAAAACTATTTCACACAGATTCATTCTATATCCACATGACAGTATTGATTTTACATTTTTGAAAATTATACTATAATAGTACAGTCTGATGATATTTTAGAAAGTTATAAATCTCAGCTCTGACAGTTATCAAGACCTTTTCCCAAATAGAGGAAACATTCCTCAGCATCTTAAAAGCCATCTATGAAAAGCCCACAGCAAATGTCATTCTCAATGGGGGAAACACTGGGAGCCTTTCCCCTCAGATCAGGAACAAGACAGGGATGTCCACTCTCACGACTGATATTCAACATAGTACTAGAAGTCCTAGCCTCAGCGATCAGAGAACAAAAAGAAACAAAAGGCATTCAAATTGGTAAAGAAGAAGTCAAACTCTTCCTCTTCGCAGATGACATGATATTCTACATAGAAAACCCAAGAGACTCCACCCCAAGATTGCTAGAACTCATACAGCAATTCGGCAGTGTGGCAGGATACAAAATCAATGCCCAGAAGTCAGTGGTATTTCTATACACTAACAATGAGACTGAAGAAAGAGAAATTAAGGAGTCAATCCCATTTACGTTGCACCCAAAATCATAAGATACCTAGGAATAAACCTAACCAAAGAGGTAAAGGATCTATATTCTGAAAACTACAGAACACTTCTGAAAGAAATTGAAGAAGACACAAAGAGATGGAAAAGTATTCCATGCTCATGGATCGGCAGAATTAATATTGTGAAAATGTCAATGTTACCCAGGGCAATTTACACGTTTAATGCAATCCCTATCAAAATACCATGGACTTTCTTCAGAGAGTTGGAACAAATCCTCTTAAGATTTCTGTGGAATCACAAAAGACCCCAAATAGCCAGGGGAATATTAAAAAAGAAAACCAAACTATCACAATGCCAGACTTCAGGTTGTACTACAAAGCTGTGGTCATCAAGACAGTGTGGTACTGGCACAAAAACAGACACATAGATCAATGGAACTGACTAGAGAATCCAGAAGTGGACCCTCAACTTTATGGTCAACTAATATTTGACAAAGCAGGAAAGACTATCCACTGGAAAAAAAGACAGTCTCTTCAATAAATGGTGCTGGGAAAATTGGATATCCATATGCAGAAGAATGAAACTGGACCACTCTCTTTCACCATACACAAAGATAAATTCAAAATGGATGAAAGATCTAAATGTGAGACAAGATTCCATCAAAATCCTAGAGGAGAACACAGGCAATACCTTTTTTGGACCTGGCCACAGTAACTTCTTGCAAGATACATCCATGAAGGCAAGAGAAACAAAAGCAAAAATGAACTATTGGGACTTCATCAAGATAAGAAGCTTCTGCACAGCAAAAGAAACAGTCAACAAAACTAAAAGACAACCTATAGAATGGGAGAAGATATTTGCAATGACATATCAGATAAAGGACCTAGTATCCAAGATCTATAAAGAACTTATTAAACTCAACACCAAAGAAACAAAGAATCCAATCATGAGATGGGCAAAAAACATGAAGAGAAATCTCACAGAGGAAGACAAGACATGGCCAACAAGCACATGAGAAAATGCTCCGCATCACTTGTCATCAGGGAAATACAAATCAAAACCACAATGAGATACCACCTCACACCAGTGAGAATGGGGAAAATTAACAAGGCAGGAAACCACAAATGTTGGAGAGGATGTGGAGAAAGGGGAACCCTCTTGCACTGTTGGTGGGAATGTGAACTGGTGCAGCCACTCTGGAAAACTGTGTGGAGGTTCCTCAAAGAGTTAAAAATAGACCTGCCCTATGACCCAGCAATTGCACTGCTGGGGACTTACTCCAAAGATACAGATGCAGTGAAACACCGGGACACCTGCACCCAATGTTTCTAGCAGCAATGTCCACAATAGCCAAACTGTGGAAGGAGCCTCGGTGTCCATCGAAAGATGAATGGATAAAGAAGATGTGGTCTATGTATACAATGGAATATTCCTCAGCCATTAGAAACGACAAATACCCACCATTTGCTTTGCCGTGGATGGAACTGGAGGGTATTATGCTGAGTGAAAGAAGTCAATCAGAGAAGGACAAACATTATATGGTCTCATTCATTTGGAGAATATAATAAATAATGAAAGGGAATAAAGGGGAAAGGAGAGAAAATGAGCGGGAAATATCAGAGTGGGAGACAGAACATGAGAGACTCCTAATTCTGGGAAATGAACAAGGGGTGGTGGAAAGGGAGGTGGGCGGGAGGTGGGGGTTACTGGGTGATGGGCACTGAGGGGGGCACTTGATAGGATGAGCTTGGATGCTATGCTATATGTTGGCAAATTGAACTCCAATAAAAAAAAAGAAAAAAAACTTTTCCCAATAATCTGGGCAGGACTATATATGGGATACTACTCTACAACATCTATATAGATGTTTGATTTTCTTTGATGACTTAACAATTGGATGTTAAATGTGGAGATACAACAAATACAACATTTGTTGACATTTGAATAACCCTGATGGCACAAATGTTTTTAGTTTAATTCTCATAGAAGGAGCTATGTTAAAAAAACAACAACCCTACAATAATAGTTATAACTCACAAGGCTTATTACAATTCTTTTGTCCTGTAAGGGAGCAACATCTTTCTTATGTGTTCTTAACCACTGCTGCTTTTGCTTAATTTAGCTCACAAACTGATGCTGGAAATCATATATTTGAAAATGGTATCTGTAGGCCCCTTTGCTTTTGGCCCTAATTTTAAATCTTCCATTCAAATATATAAGATATTGACCAAACTAAAGTCTAGATTTAGTTTAATGCTGGCAAAGGAAAATTTCTCTTTCATATAGCACCATTTTCGAGAGGCTCTGTTAAGCTGAGAATCCAGATTCTTCTGTCAAAGAATATGCAGCTACTAAAGGCAAAAAGGAAAATAAGAAAAAGAAATATGAGCTTTATATTTTCCTGAAACATTCCTGATTGGCTAAGAACTTGGCAAGATGAATGTAGGATTCCCACCACACCCCCAGAACCTCGTATTTTAGCATTTATTACAGATAAAGAATAATTTTGATCATCTGTATGTATTAACCTTATTTACTTTATCATCAGAACATTCTGGAAGGCCAGGAAACAGGTTCCTAGTATAAGACAAAAATGATTCAGTACAGGTTTCTAGTATAAGACAAAAATGATTCAGTTTTCATTAATATTTATTATTCTTAAAAAATTATACATATATGAACCATAGCTTTTCTTTTTTAAATTTAAATTCAATTAGCCAACATATCATTATCATTAGTTTCAGATATACAGTTCAGTAATTCATCAGTTGTGTATAACACTCAGTGCTCATCAGAAACCCATATCTAAGTTTCAGTTACATTTTTCTACCCTGTGACTTGGTCATAGGTTTGGTATTTGCCAAACATTTACTTCCAAGTAATTACCAAACATTTACTTTCAAAGACACAAATGATAATGTGCACCACTCTACAAATAGAAGGAAATATCTCAGAAACATATCATGTGAAGTGGTGTTTATCATAAGTATTTGGAAAAAAATGAGATTTTGATTATATGCATAC
This sequence comes from Nyctereutes procyonoides, assembly GCF_905146905.1. NCBI lineage: Eukaryota > Metazoa > Chordata > Mammalia > Carnivora > Canidae > Nyctereutes > Nyctereutes procyonoides. The sequence continues at coordinate 24,516,063 of NW_026575035.1, read as the reverse complement.
ATGTTTATACATAGTTTATGCTATATGTATTTGAAAAAGTTGAGACTTTGGCTAAAACTGTGTACCCAATACTTAAACACTTTTATAATAACACATTTTTTATTACTTGAAAGGAATTTTAAATTTATAATGTCTGTAGACAGTGGTACAAGTTTGAATATCATTACTTTGTTATGCTTACATTAACTTACCAATTAATAAAATATATTTCCTAAAATATCTGATAACTTTTTAATATATGTGAATGTAAAAAAGAATGTTTTAAACATCTTAGAAGACTCTACTGTGTCCCTGCTTACTTCTGTTACTGTTTCCCAAGGGTGAGAGGACGTTACTTTGTGTGGTATAGTACAGCCCATGAATGTTTCTGACCATAAGAAAATTCTTCAAAGGCAAGAAAGCAGGCCACAGCCACTACTGATGACATAAACTTCTGAGAGGCAAATTATGTACAGAAATTCCAGGTCATTTCCCAGATCAGAAGGACATTTCAGCTAAGAAAGGAAAGCAGGAAAATCATGTGGACTCAGCAAACTAATTTACCTGGCATAGAGTGGTTCTGATCTAGAAAAGAACTAGATTGGAAATCCTTTTTTTATGTACAGTTTTATATAAAAGAGGGCTGACAAATAGTACACACAAAAAATAACTGTACCTAACCACATCAAAATATCTAGAGAAGTCTAATATTCAATCATTCAGATTTCTAATATCAAGTATCTTGATATATCCAATATGCAGATGTTTGACAAAATATCAAAATGACCATCTATTTTTTAAAACGTATACTTGGTGACTTCAATGTAGCACTTTCTACAATCGATAGGTCTTCTAAGCACAACATCTCCAAAGAAACAAGAGATTTAAATGATACACTGGACCAGATGGATTTCACAGATATCTACAGAACTTTACACCCAAACTCAACTGAATACACATTCTTCTCAAGTGCACATGGAACTTTCTCCAGAATAGACCACATACTGGGTCACAAATCAGGTCTTAACCAATACCAAAAGATTTGGATCATCCCCTGCATATTCTCAGACCATAATGCTTTGAAATTAGAACTAAATCACAACAAGAAGTTTGGAAGGATTTCAAACATGTGGAGGTTAAGGACCATCCTGCTAAAAGATGAAAGGGTCAACCAGGAAATTAAGGAAGAATTAAAAAGATTCATGAAAACTAATGAGAATGAAGATACAACCATTCAAAATCTTTGGGATACAGCAAAAGCAGTCCTGAGGGGGAAATACATCACAATACAAGCAGCCATCCAAAAACTGGAAAGAACTCAAATACAAAAGCTAACCTTGCACCTAAAGGAGCTAGAGAAAAAACAGCAAATAGATCCTACACCCAGCAGAAGAAGAGAGTTAATAAAGATTCGAGCAAAACTCAATGAAATCGAGACCAGAAGAACTGTGGAACAGATCAACAAAACCAGGAGTTGGTTCTTTGAAAGAATTAATAAGATAGATAAACCATTAGCCAGCCTTATTAAAAAGAAGAGAGAGAAGACTCAAATTAATAAAATCATGAATGAGAAACGGGAGATCACTACCAACACCAAGGAAATACAAAGGATTTTAAAAACATGTTATGAACAGCTCTACGCCAATAAGGCAATCTAGAAGAAATTGACACGTTTCTGGAAAACCACAAACTACCAAAACTGGAACTGGAAGAAATAGAAAACCTGAACAGGCCAATAACTAGGGAGGAAATTGAAGCAGTTATCAAAAACCTCCCAAGACACAAGAGTCCAGGGCCAGATGGCTTCCCAGGGGAATTCTATCAAACGTTTAAAGAAAAAACCATACCTATTCTACTAAAGCTGTTTGGAAAGATAGAAAGAGATGGAGTACTTCCAAATTCGTTCTATGAGGCCAGCATCACCTTAATTCCAAAACCAGACAAAGACCCCACCAAAAAGGAGAATTACAGACCAATATCCCTGATGAACATGGATGCAAACATTCTCAACAAGATACTAGCCAATAAGATCCAACAGTACATTAAGAAGATTATTCACCTTGACCAAGTAGAATTTATCCCCGGGATGCGAGGCTGGTTCATCACTTGTAAAACAATCAATGTGATTCATCATATCAGCAAGAGAAAAACCAAGAACCATATGATCCTCTCATTAGATGCAGAGAAAGCATTTGACAAAATACAGCATCCATTCCTGATCAAAACTCTTCAGAGCGTAGGGATAGAGGGAACTTTCCTCGACATCTTAAAAGCCATCTATGAAAAGCCCACAGCAAATATCATTCTCAATGGGGAAGCACTGGGAGCCTTTCCCCTAAGATCAGGAACAAGACAGGGATGTCCACTCTCACCACTGCTATTCAACATAGTACTGGAAGTCCTAGCCTCAGCAATCAGACAACAAAAAGACATTAAAGGCATTCAAATTGGCAAAGAAGAAGTCAAACTCTCCCTCTTCGCTGATGATATGTTTGGATATTTTAATACTGGCAAAGAACTCAAAGGAATGAAAATGGCTGAATGTATGCACCTCCTAAATAACCTTTTCATTCATTCATTCATTCATTCAACAAATATATATCTGGGTCTTGCTATGTGCTAGATCTGAACTACAGATTGAAGATATACAGAAACATAAGAAAAGGTTCCTACCTCCAGAAAGCTCATGGTTTCATGGTGAAGATGAAGAGGTCCAAAACAAGCCAAATGTCCTGCCATGGAGGCAAGCAGAGGAAGCTCTAAGGATACATTAGGAAATATAACTGTAATACTGTTTTATCTTAATAGTAGCTGAAACAGTGTCTCATCCAATCAGAAAGAAGCACTTTATAACATTAAGCTGAGTGTGTTTTATTCATCCATTGTTTTATAGCATACATCAACCATTTGTCTTAGAGATGAGAATTTATCAGTGAGATCCTGTGAGACCTTTTATTAATCAGATAAAGAAAATGAAGAGAAAAAATATAAAAGGAAATGATTAGACATCATGACATTTAGATGTGGCTTTTGACTTATAAACAAGAATTTGAGGTAAAAAAAATAAAACAAACAAAAACAGATTCCCTACATTTGAACCATTTGCTTCCCTGGATTACATGTGGCTGGAAATGGGTTTCATTGTAGTGCACTGGCCACCTTTGGGGCCTTGTCTTTGCATCCCTTCTCTCTTTCTCTCCTCAACAGCAGCCTTTGTCAATTTGGGATAAAAAACATGCATAATTTTGGGCATAAACTGTATAACTATAGGACAGTTAGTTATATAAACCCCGTATAACCCAACAGACCCAGGGCCCTCTCTTGTCTGAGTGTCCAGAACTCTGCTTTCATCCTTAGTGTTACTAAAATCTTATCTCTAAGTTTGCCTAAGTCTTAAGAAAACAAGACCCGACAGCTGTAGGTCAAAGGGGCAGATCCCATGTCCAGACTTCATGTCAGGCTGGGAATTATCTGTATTATAGGTTGATCCCTGGGGTCCTTCCACTTCTTTTCTATGTCTCCCTTCTTTTTTCTCAGACTTCTCTGCGGACTCATTTGATTGGGCCTTACGCTTTGCATTTATTGTATGTATTTCTCCATGCTCACACATCACAAATTGGTATTTTCCAAACCTCATTATTATCTCAGGTGCCCACAAAATGATTCTTGTTTGAAAGCTGAAATTGAATACAGATTTAGCCTCCTATTCATCAGTTTCATAAATGGGAGAGGAGAATGAAAAATAAAACAAAAACACAGCCTTGACGATTGGTGAGCTTCATTTAAACAAAACAAATTGATAGCATGTTCTACTTATAATTGGCTGTTTGATTTTTAAAAAAGATTTATATATTTATTTTAGAAAGAGTGAGCATGAGGGGCAGAGGGATATGGAGAGAATCTCGAGCAGACTACATGCTCAGTGCAGAGCCAATTATGGGGCTTGATCTAACATCTCTGAGATCACAATCTGAGCCAAAAACCAAAAGCAGGGCACTTCACTGACTTGCCACCCAGTGCCCCTGGCTGTTTTGGTTCCAATAAGCACAACAAACATGAAGAAATTAATCATCCTAAAATGTTAGTTGTATTTAAAAAGTATTTTAAGAAATGTTCTCTATTATTTACAGGACACAATCTAGAACTTTTATCTTGTCATTTGAAGTTCACCACAATTTAGCCTGTTAAATTTTTAATTATTTTTTTCATCAGAGGTGAAATTCTTATAATATAAATTCAACAACAATATGAACAATTTAATGGTAATTAGTATGTTCACAAAGTTGCGCGACCACCACCTCTACCTCCAAACGTTTCATCACCTCAAAATAAACATTGTACCCATTAAGCAGTCGCACTGCATACCCTCTTCCCTCAGCCCCTGGCAACCACCCATCTACTTTCCATCTCCAAATATTTAACTATTCTGCATATTTGATATAAATGGAATTATACAATATGCAGTCATAGGGGTCTGGCTTCTTACACTTAGCATAATGTTTTTGAGATCCATCCACATTATGACATGTATCTATATTTCATTTGTTTCTATAGCAGAAAAGTATTCCAGTGTACCAGATTTACCTACTCATCAGCTGATGGATATTTGATGTCATTTCTACATTTTCTACATTTGGCTGTTATGAGTAACACTACCATGAACATTCATGTACAAAATTTTATGTGGATGTTTTCATTTCTCTCTGGTGAAAATGAGTAGAATTACTGAGTCATAAGTTGACTCCATGTTTAACCTTTTAAGGAATCGTCAGACTGTTTTCCTGCACCATTTTACATTCCCACCATAAGAGCATGAGTTCTAATTTCTTAACATCCTTACCAACTTGCTACTATCTCTTGTAAAAAAAAAAAGTATAGCCCGTCTGCTGCGTATGAAGTGGTATCTCGTAGTTTTGATTGCATTTCTGTAATGACTAATGATGTTGGGCATCTTTTCTGGTGCCTATTGGCCATTTGTATGTCTTCTCTGGAGAAATGTCTATTCAACTCCTTTGTACATTTTCAAATTGTTTTTTTTTGTCTTTTTATTGTTAGTTGTAAGTTCTCTATGCATTCTGGACCTTAAACCGTTATCAGATATATGATTTGCAAATGCTTTCTCCTCTTCTGTAGATTGTCTTTTCACTTTCTTGATAATGTTCTTTAATGCACAAAAGTTTTAAATTTTGTTGAAACCCAATTTCTCTATGCTTTTCTTTTGTTGCTTATACTTCTAGTGTTTTTACTTCTAAATTAAAAGATGAAGAGGTAGAAAAGCATTTCTTTGGCTCAGAGCTATTTGATGACTTTCAAAAAACTAATAGGGAAGTGGAATGATGAGTTATGGATTCTTTTCTTTTCTTTTCACTATGTCTGCTAGTATGGAGAACAAATAATAGAGTCTTTTTCTGTTTATAAATGATCTTTTTTTTTCTGAGAGTTTACCACTCATCTGAAATAGCGTTTTTATTTAAAGAGACAGAAATCTATGCTAAGGGATATGGTGCAGATTAGTCTCTGTATGATCAAAGGCTAATTTTCTGGAAGTCTGCATTTTGTATCTTTTCTTAGAAAATACTATACATGTTTTCCCATACCAAATAATGAAATCCAAGTTCCAACAAGTACATATTAGAAAAGCATCTTGTAAAAGACCTAACATTTATTGGATACTTCCAAGTATCAAGTATACTAGAGATCCTTGACATGGATCACCCATTTAATCCTCTAAAACCGCAGAAATAAACTGTATTATCCACATCATCCCCATTATTATGACACTCTAGTTGAAGGCTTAGGGGGATTATATTATTTTTATTATTATAAAATATGTCATATGTTATTGTTTGTAACTGGTAAATGTAATAGGAACTGTGAAAGTTCAGTTTGAAAACCAAGACCATAGATGCCATATTCCAAAGGGAAGTCATCCTTTTGAAAAGTGAATCTGATCATATCTTTCCCCTGCATATAATAATCTTTCCATAGGTTCCCAATGCTCTGAGGGTAAAGTATAAGGCTTAAAAGACTTCTCTAATCCTTTGTCTACCTCCCTCGACCTTTTTTATTGCTCTTTCTTTTTCCCCCTCATCTACACTGTAGCATTGTCTGCCTTCTCACATGCCTAACATTTAGCCTATTGCTGTTACAGTCAAGAATGTGTTGAATGACTTGATTGATCCTTCCTTTACCACATATATTCTCTAGCACATTGAGGGGAGGAGAGAAACCTAGCAAGCAGAATTTGGTGTAGAACCCCCAACTCTGATATATTTAGTTGCTCATCTTCAGATCCAAAGTTGGCTAATTGAGATATATGTGTGTATATATATATATATATATATATATATATATATATATATATTTCACTTCTTCAGCCTCCATGTTGACATCAGCAAAGTTGAGAAAGTTCCCCAAACTCCCATGTTCCTGACAGCCTCACTTCTCCTTGTCACCACACTGCCATAGGGAAGAGTTAAGTGCCCTCCCTACTGAAAGCTGTGTGGTGCTGGCAACTCTTCTCTTCTTTTTCTTTTCCTCCTTAGTACTCACAGCCTCAGCACTTCCATGTTCCAGAACATGAAACATAATAGTACAAGACTTTTTGTTTCTATTTATATCAATTGCCAAAAGAATCCCCGGGTGTCCAGAACACCACTCCAGAGTTTACCTCTTTTTCCTATCTCCTGTCCCTTTGCTACCCTTGAAATCCTTCCCTTAAAGCCTCTGCAGCTAGCTCATGTGGACCCATATGCAACTTTCTTACAAACACCCTTTGGACCTCTTCCTTTTTCATCTAACTGGAGCCTAGATCTGACGCAAGAACACCTATTTCCTTGTAGTTCTCTCATTTCGGGTCTATGTTTAATTCATTCACCCCTGCAGTAGTAGGGTTAAACAACATTGCCTTTTAGCAACAAAGAAAACTGAAAATAAATTAAATGCAAGTAACAGAGGTTGACTGAGGTGGTGTATTGATTAATCCATTCCCAGTGTGTGTCAGAGTGGGATTGTTTTAATGAAATATTGTGCACGTGAGTTTTGAGAAGGGAATGGAAATTCACTGCAAGGTCAGTCAGTCCATCTCCTTATCAGGGAAAAAACAATTTTTTTCAAATGAGACCTTCAAGCCTTTGCTCCACTGAGGCACATATACTGGATCTCAGCATGGCAGGGATTATTTGGAATGTGGGAACTATCAGTCCTTATGATCTAAAGGCAGATTAGTGGATGGTGTGATGACCATTTAAAACACCTATTACAGCCCTAGTTGACAGGGATCATTTGTCTGCTTGACATCGAAATAGTCTGAGTCACAGGGAGTGCAGTTTCTCATATTCATGGAGGCACTTTTTCTTTTTAGTTTACCATTCCTCCCATCCAGATATCTTGCCAGATATTGATGATTTACTTAAGCATTTTTGATTTCTTTATCCCTAACTTTCCTAATTCTTGAGTGCTTCATTTTATTCATGCTGCTTTAAGAAGGTAACTCAATTTCACCCTTTTTTGAGACTATTAAAAATAATACCTAAAGTTATTTGATAAAATCCCCTTTTCACTGCTGTGGTGGTTTTTTTATTGTTATTGGAAAGTATTTTTTAAATTCTCTAAAGTCTATTATAAAAACATCAATTTGCTCAACACAGAAAATTAATAAATATCCACATTAATAAATATCCACAAGGTCAAATTCTTTAACTTCTTAAAGAAAAATAAAAATTATTAATAAACTTGAAATTAGCTTTGTAATTCCAAAGAAATTCCAATTCATCTAGATGAATTTGAAGTGAATCCTTCTAATCTTTTTATTTATATGACCAGCAGTACTTAACATAAATTTTCCATTTTATTTTATTGCTATTTTGGTCTCTACCCTGTGCCTTATTGTGCTGTTTTACTATTTTTATGATATTTTTAAAAATTTAATTCCTGTGTAGTTAATATATGGTGTTGTATTAATTTCAGGTATACAATGTAGTGACTAAATGATTTTTAAAAAATAATTCTTTTTAAAAAATATTTTATTTATTTATTCAGGAGAGTTAAGAGAGAGGAGAGAGAGAGAGAGAGAGAGAGAGAGAGAGAGAGAGAGAGAGAAGCAGGCTCCATGCAGGGAGCCCAACGTGGGACTCGATCCCAGGTTTCCAAGATCATGTCCTGGGCTGAAGGCAGAGCTAAACTGCTGAGCCACCTGGGCTGCCCTTAAAAAAAATTCTTGATGTCAAGTAGGATGTTTTTAAATTTTTGTTTTTCTTCTTTTCAATTATGTTAAATATTCTTAAAACTTAATTTTCCATAAAGTTTTAGAATCTGTTTGTTAAGTTTTGCAATTTCAATGCAAATTTATTTATTTAATAGGTTAAACTACCATCTTAGTGAAGGACATAATCTATCTCATGAGTTGTTCAGATCTTTTTTCTTCTTCATAATGATTAATATTTTAATTTCACTTACAAATTTTTATTTGTTGACTGTTTTTAAAAAAAATTTTAAGCCTACAGGTCAGAGTTTTTATTACTGTTGTGGGTAACCACTGTGAATTAAGCAAGAAAATCCACAGATTGAGGATCACGCTATATAGTAGACCATGGTGGTAACAGCATAGGGTAGATAGGAGTTTTTATCTACCTCAATGAGATTTTTTTGGGGGGGCAGTTAATACATTTTTTAAGTTTAATTGAAGTATGTTGGGCAATACATTTTTCTTTAAAGATTTTATTTATGTATTTTAGAGAGAGAGAGAGAGAGAATGTGTGAGCAAGGGGAGGGGCAAAGGGAATCTCAAGTGGAATCTCAAGCAGACTTTGCAGCAAATACAGAGCCCCACTCAGGGTTTGATCCCATCACCACGAGATCCTGACCTTATCCAAAATCATGAGTTCAATCCTAAATCAACTGAGCTGCCCAGGTTCCCCAGGTCAATGAATTTTTTAAAGCTTAATTGATGTGTGTTGTACAATCAACTGCATATATTTAAAGTATTCAAAGTGATCATCTTTGACACATGTGTGAAGTGTTTCCTATTTTCTAATAATCATATAAAGCTGAAATTATCACCACAATCAAGATAATGAACATATGCATTACTACCAATCGTTTCCTAATGCAACTTTTAATACTTTCTTACTGTCCTTCTGTTACCATCCTTAATGGGATTTTATGGGGAAAAATTAAGTAATAACTGGGAAAGTGCATGAAAACATGCAATTAGGAGAGGTGATGCTGAGCTACATTCCACACCTGCATTCACAATTTGGAACGTGGTATGGTTATTTTATGCAGTTCTCTTTCTTAACTATCTAGCCTTTCCCTTCTTTTGATGTAAAGACCAGGTAACTCCTGACTGGCAACTACTTTTGAATTATTCTTGATTGGAAGATGAATCTGAGTCTGAAATTTTTACCCTCCTCCTTGGGGATTCAGGTGGTATTGCTCGTTGTTATTTATTTATTCATGAGAGACACACATAGAGAGACACACATAGGCAGAGGGAGAAGCAGGGTCCCTGCAGGGAACCCAATGCAGGACTTGATCCTAGGAACCTAGGATCATGACCTGAGCTAAAGGTAGACAGACACTCAACCACTGAGCCACCCAGGCACCCCTCACAAGATCCTTTCTGGAAGCTTTGTCAACAGTTCATCAGAATTAATATCTGGCTGTAATGATGGGCACAGCATAACTTCTTTGTTGTACGGAATAAACATGGGACCCCTCTACAACATGGCACTTTCTGCAAATGACAGATCTTTTGGTATCAGTTGGGAACTGATTTGTGACCCAGTATGTGGTCTATTCTGGGTAAAGTTCCATGTGCACTTGAGAAGAATGTGTATTCTGTTGCATTTGGATGTAAAGTTCTGTCAGTATCTGTGAAGTCCATCTGGTCCAGTGTATTATTTAAATCTCTTGTTTCTTTGGAGATGTTGTGCCTAGAAGATCTGTCATTTGCAGAAAGTGCCATGTTGAAGTGTCCCAGTATTAGTGTATTATTATCTAAGTATGTCTTTACTTTGGTTATTAATTGATTGATATACTTGGCAGGTCCCACATTAGGGGCATAAATATTGATGATTGTTAGGTCTTCTTGTTGGATATATCCTTTAAGTATCATACAGTGTCCCTCTTCAGCTCTTATTACAGTATTTAGTATAAACTTTAATTTATCTTTTATGATGATTGTTACCCCAGCTTTCTTTTGAGGACCATTTTAATGGTAAATGGTTCTTCAACCTTTCATTTTCAGGCTGTGGTGTCCTTAGGTCTAAAATGAGTCTCTTGTAGACAGCAAATAGAAGGGTCTTGCTTTTTTATCCAGTCTGAAACCCTGCACCTTTTGATGGGATCATTTAGCCCATTCACATTCAGAGTTACTATTGAAAGATATGAATGTAGTGTCATCGTAACACCTATTCAGTCCCTGTTTTTGTGGATTACTTCTTTGGGCATCCTCTTTCTTTTACAGAATCCCTTTTAATATTTCTTGCAGAGCTGGTTTGGTGGTGACATATTCTTTCTGTTTCTGCCTATCTTGGAGGCTCTTTATCTCTCCTTATTCTGAATGAGAGCCTTGCTGGATAAAGTATTCTTGGCTGCAGGTTCTTCTCATTAGGACCCTGAATATATCCTGCCAGCCCTTTCTGGCCTGCCAGGTCTCTGTGTAGAGGTCTGCTGTTAATCTAATATTTCTCCCCATATAAGTTAGGGATCTCTTGTCTCTTGCTGCTTTAAGGATTTTCTCTTTATCTTTGGAATTTGCAAGTTTCACTATTAAATATCGAGGTATTGAACTTTTTTAGTGATTTAGGTGGGGACCTCTCTATCATCTGGATCTGAATTACTCGATGTCTATGTCCTTGAGCACAGAGATCATCTCTCACTCCTTCACCTGTCACACCATATTGCTTGGCAAATAGTCACTTAATTAAAGTGAGTAATGTACCATCATAGGAAAAGTAGATTCGTAAACTTCTCATCAGCAGGCAGATCTTCTAGGCACAACATCTCCAAAGAAACAAGAGATTTAAATAATACACTGGACCAGATGGACTTCACAGATACTGACAGAACTTTACATCCAAATGCAACAGAATACACATTCTTCTCAAGTGCACATGGAACTTTACCCAGAATAGACCACATACTGGGTCACAAATCAGTTCCCAACTGATACCAAAAGATTGAGATTGTCCCCTGCATATTTTCAGACTATAATGCTTTGAAACTTGAATTCAAGCTCAGAAGAGATTTGGAAGAAACTCAGATACATGGAGGTTAAAGAACATCCTGCTACAAGATGAAAGGGTCAACCAAGAAAATAGAAAAGAATTAAAAAGATTCATGGAAACTAATGAGAATGAAGATAACTGTTCAAAATCTTTGGGATACAGCAAAAGCAGTCATGAGGGGGAAATACATCGCAATACAAGCATCCCTCAAAAAATTGGAAAACACTCAAATACACAAGCTAACGTTGCACCCAAAGGAACTGGAGAAAGAGCAGCAAATAAAGCCTACACCAACAGAAGAAGAGAGTTAATAAAGATTCGAGCAGAACTCAATGAAATAGAGACCAGAAGAACTGTAGAACAGATCAACAAAACCAGGAATTGGTTCTTTGAAAGAATTAATAAGAGAAACCATACCCAGCCTTATTAAACACAAAGAGAAAAGAGTCAAATTAATAAAATAATGAATGAAAAAGGAGAGCTCACAACCAATACGAAGGAAATACAAACGATTTTAACAACATATCATGAGCAACTATATGCCAATAAATTAGGCAATCTAGAAGAAATGGGCTCATTTCTGGAAAATCACAAACCACCACACTGGAACAGGAAGAAATAGGAAACCTGAACAGGCCAATAACCAGGGAGGAAATTGAAGCAGTCATCGAAAACCTCCCAAGACACAAAAGTCCAGGGCCAGATGGCTTCCCAGAGGAATTCTATAAAACGTTTAAAGAAGAAACAACACTTATTATACTAATGCTGTTCTGAAAGATAGAAAGAGATGGAATACTTCCAAACTCCTTTTTTGTGAGCCCACCATCACCTTAATTCCAAAACCAAAGACCCCACCAAAAAGGAGAATTATAGACCAATATACCTGATGAACACACATGCAAAAATTCTCAACAAGATACTAGCCAATATGACCCAACAATACATTAAGAAGATTGTTCATCATGACCAAGTGGGATTTATCCCCAGGATGCAAGGCTGGTTCAACATTCTTAAAGCAATCAATGTGATAAATCATATCAACAAGAGAAAACACGAGAACCATAATATGATCCTCTCAATAGATGCAGAGAAAGCATTTGACAAAATACAGCATCCATTCCTGATCAAAACTCTTCAGAGTGTAGGGATAGAGGGAACATTCCTCAGGATCTTAAAAGCCATCTACGAAAAGCCCACAGCAAATATCATTCTCAATGGGGAAGCACTGGGAGCCTTTCCCCTAAGATCAGGAACCAGACAGGGATGTCCACTCTCAACACTGCTATTCAACATAGTATTGGAAGTCCTAGCCTCAGCAATCAGACAACAAAAAGATATTAAAGGCATTCAAATTGGCAAAGAAGAAGTCAAACTCTCCCTCTTCGCCGATGACATGATACTCTACATAGAAAACCCAAGAGACTCCACCCCAAGATTGCTAGAACTCATACAGCAATTTGGTAGCGTGGCAGGATACAAAATCAATGCCCAGAAATCAATGGCATTCCTATACACTAACAATGAGACTGAAGAAAGAGAAATTAAGGAGTCAATCCCATTTACAATTGCACCCAAAAGCATAAGATACCTAGGAATAAACCTAACCAAAGAGGTAAAGGATCTATACCCTAAAAACTATAGAACACTTCTGAAAGAAATTGAGGAAGACACAAAGAGATGGAAAAATATTCCATGCTCATGGATTGGCAGAATTAATATTGTGAAAATGTCAATGTTACCCAGGGCAATTTACACGTTCAATGCAATACCTATCAAAATACCATGGACTTTCTTCAGAGACTTAGAACAAATTATTTTAAGATTTGTGTGGAATCAGAAAAGACCCCGAATAGCCAGGGGAATTTTAAAAAAGAAAACCATAGCTGGGGGCATCACAATGCCAGATTTCAGGTTGTACTACAAAGCTGTGGTCATCAAGACAGTGTGGTACTGGCACAAAAACAGACACATAGACCAATGGAACAGAATAGAGAACCCAGAAATGGACCCTGAACTTTATGGTCAACTAATATTCGACAAAGGAGGAAAGACGATCCACTGGAAGAAAGACAGTCTCTTCAATAAATGGTGCTGGGAAAATTGGTCATCCACATGCAGAAGAATGAAACTAGACCACTCTCTTGCACCATACACAAAGATAAACTCAAAATGGATGAAAGATTTAAATGTGAGACAAGAGTCCATCAAAATCCTAGAGGAGAACACAGGCAACACCCTTTTTGAACTTGGCCACAGTAACTTCTTGCAAGATACATCCACGAAAGCAAAAGAAACAAAAGCAAAAATGAACTATTGGGACTTCATCAAGATAAGAAGCTTTTGCACAGCAAAGGATACAGTCAACAAAACTCAAAGACAACCTACAGAATGGGAGAAGATATTTGCAAATAACATATCAGATAAAGGGCTAGTTTCCAAAATCTATAAAGAACTTATTAAACTCAACACCAAAGAAACAAACAATCCAATCATGAAATGGGCAAAAGACATGAAGAGAAATCTCACAGAGGAAGACATAGACATGGCCAACATGCACATGAGAAAATGCTCTGCATCACTTGCCATCAGGGAAATACAAATCAAAACCACAATGAGATACCACCTCACACCAGTGAGAATGGGGAAAATTAACAAGGCAGGAAACAACAAATGTTGGAGAGGATGCGGAGAAAAGGGAACCCTCTTACACTGTTGGTGGGAATGTGAACTGGTGCAGCCACTCTGGAAAACTGTGTGGAGGTTCCTCAAATAATTAAAAATAGACCTGCCCTACGACCCAGCAATTGCACTGTTAGGGATTTACCCCAAAGATTCAGATGCAATGAAACGCCGGGGCACCTGCACCCCGATGTTTCTAGCAGCCATGTCCACAATAGCCAAACTGTGGAAGGAGCCTCGGTGCCCATCGAAAGATGAATGGATAAAGAAGATGTGGTTTATGTATACAATGGAATATTACTCAGCCATTAGAAACGACAAATACCCACCATTTGCTTCAACGTGGATGGAACTGGAGGGTATTATGCTGAGTGAAGTAAGTCAATCGGAGAAGGACAAACAGTGTATGTTCTCATTCATTTGGGGAATATGAATAATAGTGAAGGGGAATATAAGGGAAGGGAGAAGAAATGTGTGGGAGATATCAGAAAGGGACACAGAACATAAAGACTTCTAACTCTGGGAAATGAACTAGGGGTGGTGGAAGGGGAGGAGGGGGGGTGGGGTGAATGGGTGACGGGCACAGAGGGGACACTTGACGGGATGAGCACTGGGTGTTATTCTGTATGTTGGTAAATTGAACACCAATAAAAATTAATTTATAAAAAAAAAAGGATATCCACTCTCACCACTGCTATTCAACATAGTCCTAGCCTTAGCAATCAGGCAACAAAAAGAAATAAAAGGTATTCAAACTGGCAAAGAAGTCAAACTCTCCCTCTTTGCAAATGACATGATCCTATACATAGAAAATCCAAAAGCCTCCACCCCAAGATTGCTAGAACTCATACAGCAATTTGGTAGCGTGGCAGGGTACAAAATCAATGCCCAGAAATCAGTGGCATTTCTATACACTAACAATTAGACTGAAGAAAGAGAAATTAAGGAATCAATCCCATTTACAATTACATCCAAAAGCATAAGATACCTAGGAATAAGCCTAACCAAAGAGGTAAAGGATCTATACGCTAAACAGTATAGAGCACTTCTGAAAGAAATTGAGGAATACATAAAGAGATGGAAAAATATTCCATGATCATAGATTGGAAGAATTAATATTGTGAAAATGTTAATGCTACCCTGGGAAATTTACACATTTAATGCAATCCCTATCAAAATACCATGGACTTTCTTCAGAGAGTTGGAACAAATCATCTTAAGATTTGTGTGGAATCAGAAAAGACCCCGAATAGCGAGGGAAATATTGAAAAAGAAAACCAGGGTGGCCCGGGTGGCTCAGCGGTTTAGCACTGCCTTCAGCCCAGGGCCTGATCCTGGAGATACAGGATCAAGTCCCATGTCAGGCTCCCTTCATGGAGACTGCTTCTCCCTCTGCCTGTGTCTCTGCCTCTCTCTCTCCTCTCTATGTATTCTCATGAATAAATAAATAAAATCTAAAAAAAAAAAAAAAAAGAAAAAGAAAACCAGAGCCAGGGGCATCACAATTCCTGACTTCAAGTTGTACTATAAAGCTGTGATCAACAAGACAGTGTTGTACTGGCACGAAAACAGACACATAAATCAATGGAACAGAATAGAGAATCCAAGAATGGGCCCTCAACTATATGATCAATTAATATTCAAGAAAGACTATCCACTGGAAAAAAGACAGTCTCTTCAATAAATGGTGGTGGGATAATTGGACAGCCACGTGCAGAAGAATGAAACTCAAGCATTCTCTTACACTATGCACAAAAATTAACTCAAAATGGAGAAAGATCTAAATGTGAGACAAGAATCCATCCAAGTCCTAGAGGAGAACACAGGCGACACTCTTTTTGAACTTGGCCACAGCAACTTCTTGCAAGATACATCTATGAAGGCAAGGGGAACAAAAGCAAAAATGAATTAATCAAGATTGAAAGCTTCTGCACAGCAAAAGAAACAGGCAACAGAACTAAAAGACAACCTACAGAATGGGAGAAGATATTTGCAAATGACGTATCAGATAAAGGGCTAGTGTCCAAGGTCTATAAAGAACTTATTAAACTCAACAGCAAAGAAACAAACAATCCAGTCATGAAATGGGCAAAAGGCATTAACAGAAATCTCTCAGAGGAAGACATAGACATGGCCAACGCGCACATGAGAAAATGCTCTGCATCACTTGCCATCAGGGAAATACAAATCAAAACCACAATGAGATACCACCTCACACCAGTGAGAATGGGGAAAATTAACAAGGCAGGAAACAACAAATGTTGGAGAGGATGCGGAGAAAAGGGAACCCTCTTACACTGTTGGTGGGAATGTGAACTGGTGCAGCCACTCTGGAAAACTGTGTGGAGGTTCCTCAAATAATTAAAAATAGACCTGCCCTACGACCCAGCAATTGCACTGTTAGGGATTTACCCCAAAGATTCAGATGCAATGAAACGCTGGGACACCTGCACCCCGATGTTTTTAGCAGCCATGTCCACAATAGCCAAACTGTGGAAGGAGCCTCGGTGTCCATCAAAAGATGAATGGATAAAGAAGATGTGGTTTATGTATACAATGGAATATTCTTCAGCCATTAGAAACGACAAATACCCACCATTTGCTTCGACGTGGATGGAACTGGAGGGTATTATGCTGAGTGAAGTAAGTCAATCAGAGAAGGACAAACATTATATGGTCTCATTCATTTGGGGAATATAACAATTAGTGAAAGGGAATAAAGAGGAAAGAAGAGAAAATGAGTGGGAAATATCAGTGAGGGTGATAGAACATGAGAGACACCTAACTCTGGAAAATGAACAAGGGGTAGTGGAAAGGGAAGTGGACAGGAGGATGGGGTGACTGGGTAACGGGCACTGAGGGGGGCACTTGACAGGATGAGCACTGTCATCCTGTTGCTATATGTTGGCAAATCGAACTCCAATAAAAAATATACCCAAAAAATGATCTTGATGGATGATGGGAGATGAGGGAAAGTGATTCTAGACAAAGGCAAGGAGGCATGAAAAACCTCTCTTAGCTGTGAAATTGCAAAATATGGGTCTGGTTAGATGTGTAGCCATCTGTGTGTGTGTGTGTGTGTGTGTGTGTGTGTGTGTATGGTTTAAAAAGAGACTGGAAATGTAGATTACATCTCTGCTTTGGTGGACTTTGAATGCCAGGTACAATGATGAACAGTCTAGTAAATGTTTTTGAGCAGAGAAAGATGGTATAGATAAGAAATCTACCGGAGGTAGAAGAGCACTAAGGAGACCATCATTGTCAATAATCTGGGTTAGAAGTTATGTAGGGAAAGGAACCATGAGACTAACAACAGAAACAAGCACGGTCTTCAGAAAGACATTCAGGGTTGGTCAAAAGAACTTTGGGCATGGAAATGGGAGACCTGAGTCCTGTTACTTCCAAGCCATGTGAGTGAGCTAGTCTCTTCAGTTGCTGATATCAACTTTTCGATTGAGCATGAGAGAAGGAAAGTCAGGAATGACTTCAGGTTTAATGAAGATGCCTTTGACTGTTTTAAAGAAAACTACAAAAGAAACTAGATTGGGTGGGAATCTTTGGATCTCCATTTTGAACATGTTATAATTGAGATATCTGAGTGGAAATACATGTCAGGCAGTTGGCCATGAGCCTGGAGTGGAGCAGAAAGGTCTTCACTGGTGATGTGGAATTATGTGTCATTGACATGTAGTTACTGAGAGGAGAAGTGAATTTTGCCAAAGTGGTTTATTTACCAAGATGTTATTATAAAAGTGGTTTTTCAAGTCCCTGAGCTTGAATAAACAAACAATGAATAGTTAGACTGTATCTAAAAATTAAGCTCTGATCCATAATCTGCAGCAACCAGGCTAGGAAGCCAGCTTCTACCTTTATGTCAGCTTGTAAGAAGTCAAACCACTATCTCTAGTAACAATCCAGGAAGCCAAACAATAACCTCTGTGACAATCAGCCCCAAATGGCCAGAACTTGATTAATAATTGATAGCTTTCCTAATTTTTGTTCCAACCTAAGACTAACTAGAGAAAATCCAACACAGCCCTAGCCAATAAATAGGTTCCCCTATTTTGTTTAGCTCAACTACATGTCCCCTAGGTCAAGAGCCTTCAATCAGGGCAAACCCCAAACCTTATCTTTCTTCTATAAAGCTTTCCCCCTCTTCTGCCTTATTTCAAGTCTCTAACAAATGACAGTGATGGTGGCTTGCTTAATACAAGCTCTGAATAAATAGATTTACTTGTTCTCATTTGACTGGAATTGGTTTATTTCCATACTCCATCATGTCTGTAAACGAGAGAAGAATGACCGCTCCAGTAAGGAAATTTCCCAGGAGAAACTAGGAGATGGCTCCCTCTGTAGACAATACTGTAATATTCACAGACAACTGTCTTTTTGGCTTCCCTGAATTGTCATAGTTAAAAGAATATTTAAATTTAACATTCATTGTCAACGCACTTGTATGCATCAAAGGGCAATTATGTTAAATTGACTCTTTTCTGTCATGAAACAGCTGAGCCCAAACAATTAATTATATGGTCAAGCAGTTGCCCTAATCTGGTTATTTGTACAGAATAACCAGGACAGTAATAGTCTATTTATTTCGTGCTAATAAAGAGTTGAGTTTAGCTTGGTCTAAATAATTTGTTCAAATGTTTTTTATTGTGATAGTGATTTTAAAAAGACAGATATGTTGGCAGCATTTCTATTATAAAAATACTGTAAATATTATAATCAAAAGTCTTGAATAGAATGGCTAAAAGGTTCATATATTTAAAATATGTTTTAAAAATATTTATTTAAATCATTTAATCATTTTCATTATAATTATTTTTAAATACCAGATTTAAAGACTAAAAAGAAGCTGAGATTTTTAAAAAAATATTTTATTTATTTATTTGAGAGAGACAGAGAGCGAGAAAGAGTGCTCGCAGGGAGGAGCAGAGAGAGAGAAGAGAGAAAATCTCCAGCAGACTCCAAGCTGAGCGTGGAGCCAGATGCAAGGCTCAATCTCATGACCTGAGCCAAAAACAAGAGCAGATGCTCAATTGACTGAGCCACCCAAGCACCCCAAGAAGCTAAGATTTTATGGCTATTGAAAAAAATCCTGGTTTGGAATCAGATGGGTAATGAGTGCACTTGTTGGGATGAACACTGGGTGATGTACAGAATTGTTCAATCACTAATTGTACACCTGAAATCAATATAACACTGTATGTTAAAAATACTGTAATTAAAATTTAATACAAACAAAACAAAACAGATCTTTTGTATTTGGTTTCATGAGTCTGTGGTTGAACTTTTGCTCCTCCAGAGGCAAATTTCCATTAGGCAATTCCAGCACCTTCTCTAAACCTTGGTTCCTTCATTTTTAAAGCAGAGATGGTGGTGTTTGCCTGATGTAACTCACAGGACTGAGTTGCAGATCTGGCAATACAATGTATGTGAAATAATTTTGCAAGGTAAGTGCTAACAGCAGTGGAATTTATTATTACTATTAGCTCTTATTCATATTTAGCACCTGAAAATATTTAGCACCCTGGAAGTATTTTAGATGTGTCTTGTCCTCCTTCATGCAGAGTAAGAGATGCCGGAGTATCTTCGCTCTCCTTGGCAGGAATATTATATCTTCCCTTGTTTTGGCTGCTGGTCTAGAGTATCTCAACAGAAGACATTTCTGTCCTGGGTAACATACAGAACATGTATTGTACCAGATTAATGAGATCAGAAAGCATCCAACCTACTAACTTAGCAATGTGACACTATTATGAACTACAAACACCAACGTCCAAAACCAAATTTTGAGAAGTAAAGCCCCTGCATTTATTAATGGTTTTGTGTACCTGTGAACTGTCTCCAGAGCCTCCCACCTTTTCCCAGCAGCTCACCTCAGCATTTACAGGGACTATGTATTATGCCTTTTGGGAGAAAACAGCTTTTCTCCCAGTCTAAGGAATGTAGATAATGGCAGACATTTCATGATCTCTTTATGTATAATAACAATTAAAATTCTCCAAAACAAAGAATGCCCCCTCTCTAACTAGGGCTTATTTTATTAAAATCTTTGCCAAATGGGGATCTTGTTTTTCCCCCAATTGGTGGCTTTCATACAGGTTTGCAAGTGGAGCCTCCAGAACTGTGCAGAGGAGCTGGCCACTCCATTGCTTCATTGTTTTGTGTGTCTCTGGAGGCATGCCAAGAGTCGAGGGTGCACATAACATATCTCTCAGAGCGCTGCAGACTTCATTACAAACACAAACAAAACCAAGGGAGAGAAATTCTTCATTTCACAAGATTTCCAAATGATAAATTCTAACCATTCCTGTTTGGCATCCCCAAGTGAGTTAGCAATGCTGCTGTTAATTGTTCACTGTAAAATTATGTAAACACTTGGCTTACATTAACACCTAAGCAACCAGAATGCATGATCTAGAATGCAATATGATCTTTAACCTAGCTTTTAAAATCATAGCTTTTAAAATGTATAATCATATACAACACAGATTTTAGCATTGTGCTAACTATATTTTATTGCACAGGAATCTATGCATGATTACTCTATTATTCTTATAATTATGGATTTACTAGAAAATGTGCTAAAGAAAATTTTAAAATAAGAAAAATTTAAAAATAGGAGCATGTGGTGTGATGAGCAGTGGGTGTTATACTATGTGTTGGTAAATTGTATTTAAATAAAGGGAAAAAATAGGGATGCCTGGGTGGTTCAGTGGTTAGGCACCTGCCTTCAGCCCAGGGCATGATCCCGGAGTCCCGGGATCGAGTCCCACATCAGGCTCCCTGCATGGAGCCTGCTTCTCTCTCTGCCTATGTCTCTGTCTCTGTGTCTCTCTATCTCTGTGTCTCATGAATAAATAAATAAAATCTCTATAAAAATAAAGGAAAAAAATAAAATCATAAGTGTTTTGAAGTAACATCTTACTTTTTTAAAAATTCAAAGTAATTTCTAGATATTAGCTTATTATCACTTATCGTAATTCACAACTATGATGCACTCATTAAGTGGTTGAACACCATAATACTTAAAGGTACAAGTGAAGCAACAATGATATCACTTTGTTTTTTTTTTTTTATCTTTGTATTTGACATGCTGGGAAAGACAATTGTGAGTTGTTTTGGATCTCCAGAATTATTATTGGCCCAGTAATTCAGCCAAAACAGACTTCAGTAAAAATATTGGGTAGGGTTTGAAGTTAACTTTTCTTTAATTACATGAGTAATTACTAAATTCTTAAATTTATAATTACCTTAATATTTTTAATCTTTTATTTTGTTGGGACAGACCACATCAAACAATTGTAAAGGCTTCTAGTCTTTCTTTAGGTCTTTATCAAGTCCTCAGTTGTCACAAAGCAGAAGAGAGTGAGAGATTGAATATCTAAACAATGGCCAGATCACATATAAAAACAGAACTTTGACTCACAACCTGAATCAATCTGTCCAGGAAAACAACCCTTTATCTACAACAAACCACCCTGCAAGCCAGCCTGCTGTAAGTCATGATGGGGATCAGAATGTGCCACCCCCAAATATGCCACTTTGGCACAAGGATTATTTTGAGCTAATGGTATTCAGAAACAGCAGGCACAGAAAGAACTCTCCACCCTCCTCCAATCTGCCTAGAGCATAAAATTCCCTTTGTGAGGTGTTCTCCCTCCCCTCTTCTGTGCTAGGAAGAGAACACTCTAAGTCACGGGAGACTACTCTTGTCACCTGAGAGAGTGTGGCTTGAGTATGCATAGACCAACCTCATTAAAATAACCAGTGTCTTCCATTTAGTTTTCCCATATATTTACCCTCACAGTTTACCGCCAAAAAACCTAAACCCCCTTTCCTCAGTCTAGACACATCTCCATAATTTGTTGTGGTTTTACAAAAATGGTCAATAAGCTCCCAGGTCTAACTTTGCTAGGTCTTCACTTCTTTTCTGTCAAGTCTCTATATGCCTGTAAAATAAACATTTTCTCCTGTTAATCTGGCTTTTTTTCCAGTTTAATTTTCATACCCCGGCTACTGAAATTAAGAGGACGGAGGGAAAAGCTCTTTCCTAGGTGGGGTGGTGTAGATATCCCATTCTCTTGGGAAGCTGTAGCTGAGTCTCAGGACATCTGACAAAGCAGAAAAGGCAAACATTCTTACTAAGGTAGCCTCTCTGATTTCTGCTCAGAGTCCTATCACACGAAGGTGGTAAGAACTCCTTGTCTAAATTTACATTAGCAGAAGAAAATACTTGAAAGAATTGGTTCTCTGGATATTACTTTTGGGTAGCTCTTGGTTTGGGCTCCTCATTGGTTACTGATTCTTTTCCTTCCAGGGACAGCATTATTTTCCTTTTTATGTGTCGTGTATCATTTGTCATATAGGGGAGAATCACAGGGTGAGATTCTCTCTTTTCCGTCTCTGTGTATCCTGAGAGCTTGACTTGGATCTCTCTAGCTTTCTACCTGCCAAGGGTCTGCTTACTGGGTCTGCACCTGCTGTGAGGTTGGGGGCACGGAGAATTTGTGGTGGTGTGTACAGCAAATGTGAGTTTACCCCACTTTTGGCTGATGTCCTGCTGACTACAGTCAGCTGTCGGCATGTCTGGCTAGGGTTCTCTTTTCTTTGGAAGCAACTTGAGATCATGGGGGACTGCATCTTTTGCACCTTCCTGTGTCCATGGTTAAGCTATACAAAAAGCTTATTGGTTTAGTTTTGAGTTACATTTGGAATAGGTATACATTTGGAAAAAATTTCTCAGGTGCTATTTGGAAACAAATTGGATATATTACCCACTCATATGACCTTTAAAAATACCCAGACAGCTACTACGACCTTTAAAAACATCCAGACAGCCACTTGGTATTTCTAAAAGATTCCTTGCTCAAAATTTAGTTCATAGTCTCTATTAGATTATATATCAGGGGAAATTTTAAAAGTAATCTCCACAAATATTGGTAAAAAGTTTTAGTTGTCATTGAGTGGATAATCTTAACTTGTTCTATCTGCCAGAAACATACTGGATCTAACTATTTTATCTGGATCAATGACTTTGTATTGTATTATCTGTATTACCATGTTTACCTGAGTCATGGATAACATTATTTTCATTCAGGTATAATTGACATATAGTATTATATTTGTTTCACATGTACAATATAGTGACTCAACAATTCTATACATTACTCAATGTTCAAGATAAGTGTATTCTTAAACTCCTTCACTTATTTTCCCCATCCCCCCTCCCTGCCTACCACCAGTTTGTTCTGCATATTTAAGAGTCTGTTATTTAATTTGTTTCTTTTTTTTCTTTGTTCATTTGTTTTGTTTCTTAAATTCCACATATGAGTGAAATCATAGGGTATATGTCTTCCTCTCTTCCTCTGACTGACTTATTTCATTTAGCATTATGCTCTTTAGATCCACCCATGTTGTTGTAAATAGCAAGATTTCATTCTTTTTTATGGTTGAGTAATATTCCACAGTATATATGTTATATCTTCCTTATCCACTCATCTATCAATGGACACTTGGGCTGCTTCCATATCTTGGCTATTGTAAGTAATTCTGAAACAAACATAAAGATGCATGTATTTCGTCAAGTTAGTGCTTTTGTTTTCTTTGGGCAAATACCAAGTAGTGGAATTACTGGATCATAGGGTGATTCTATTTTTTTTAATAATAAATTTATTTTTTATTGGTGTTCAATTTGACAACATACAGAATAACACCCAGTGCTCATCCCATCAATGCCCCCCTCAGTGCCCATCACCATTCACCCCCACCCCTAGTTCCTTTCCCAGAGTTAGGAGTCTTTACATTATGTCTCCCTTTCTGATATTTCCTACCCATTTCTTCTCCCTTCCCTTCTATTCCCTTTCACTATTATTTATATTCCCCAAATGAATGAGAACATACACTGTTTGTCCTTCTCCGATTGACTTATTTCACTCAGCATAATACCCTCCAGTTCCATCCACGTTGAAGCAAATGGTGGGTATTTGTCATTTCTAATGGCTGAGTAATATTCCATTGTATACACAAACCACATCTTCTTTATCCATTCATCTTTCGATGGACACTGAGGCTCCTTCCACAGTTTGGCTATTGTGGACATAGCTGCTAGAAACATCGGGGTGCAGGTGTCCCAGTGTTTCATTGAATCTGAATCTTTGGGGTAAATCCCCAGCAGTGCAATTGCTAGGTCATAGGGCAGGTCTATTTTTAACTCTTTGAGGAACCTCCACACAGTTTTCCAGAGTGGCTGCACCAGTTCACATTCCCACCAACAGTGCAGGAGGGTTCCCTTTTCTCCGCATCCTCTCCAATATTTGTGGTTTCCTGCCTTGTTAATTTTCCCCATTCTCACTGGTGTGAGGTGGTATCTCATTGTGGTTTTGATTTGTATTTCCCTGATGGCAAGTGATGCAGAGCATTTTCTCATGTGCGCGTTGGCCATGTCTATGTCTTCCTCTGTGAGATTTCTCTTCATGTCTTTTGCCCATTTCATAATTGGATTGTTTGTTTCTTTGCTGTTGAGTTTAAGAAGTTCTTTATAGATCTTGGAAACTAGCCCTTTATCTGATACATCATTTGCAAATATCTTCTCCCATTCTGTAGGTTGTCTTTGAGTTTTGTTGACTGTATCCTTTGCTGTGCAAAAGCTTCTTATCTTGATGAAGTCCCAATAGTTCATTTTTGCTTTTGTTTCTTTTGCCTTTGTGGATGTATCTTGCAAGAAGTTACTGTGGCCGAGTTCAAAAAGGGTG
The DNA here is from genome assembly GCF_905146905.1 of Nyctereutes procyonoides. Lineage (NCBI taxonomy): Eukaryota > Metazoa > Chordata > Mammalia > Carnivora > Canidae > Nyctereutes > Nyctereutes procyonoides. The sequence continues at coordinate 24,491,414 of NW_026575035.1, read as the reverse complement.
TTGCCTGTGTTCTTCTCTAGGATTTTGATGGAATCTTGTCTTACATTTAGATCTTTCATCCATTTTGAGTTTATCATAGGGTGATTCTAATTTTAATTTTTCAAGAAACTTCCATACTGTTTTCCACAGTGGCTCTGCCAGTTTGCATTCTTACCAGCAGTGCACAAAGGTTTCCTTTTCTCCACATCCTCACTAACATTTGTTATTTCTTTTGTTTTTTATTTTAGCCATTCTGACAGATGTATAGTGATATTTTACTGTGGTTTTAATTTGCATTTCCCTGATAATGGGTGATATTGATCTTTTCATGTATCTGTTGGTCATCTGTATAGCCATCTGTTTTCTTTGGAAAAATATCTATTCAGGTCCTTTACCCATTTTTAATTGAAGTATTATTTTTTTCTTGTTGACTTGTATAAATTCTTTATATATGTTAGATATTAACCCCTTATCAGACATATAATTTGCAAATATATTCTCCCATTCAGCAGGTGGCCGTTTTGTTAGTTTCCTTCACCATGCAGAAGCTTTTTATTTATTTTGGTGTACTCCTGATAGTTTAATTTTACTATAAGATTTCTATTTCCATATCTCTGTATATTATGTATGTCTATGTATGTATATATACATATTTACATATAGTGGTATTTTTCTACCTCTGGATGGTATTATCAGAATTAACTAGTAAAATAATTCTGTGTTAATTTATTTAGAAAAAATAAGTATACATATAAATTAGGTATTCATACACCATTTGCTTAGATGTGGATGGAACTGAGGGTATTATGCTGAGTGAAATAAGTCAATCGGAGAAGGACAAACAGTATATGGTCCCATTCTTTTGGGGAGTGAAGAAAAAAATAGTGAAAGGGAATAGAAGGAAAAGGAGAAAAAATGAGTGGGAAATATCAGAAAGGGAAACAGAACATGAGAGACTCCTAACCCTGGGAAACGAACAAGGGGTGGTAGAAAGGGAGGTGGGCGGGGGTGGGGGTGACTGGGTGATGGGCACTGAGGGGGGCACTTGATGGAATGAGCACTGATTGTTATTCTATATGTTGGCAAATTGAACACCAATAAAAAATAAATTAAAAAAATAAATATAAATCTTTAAAAAATAAAAAAATAACAAATATTGAAACAAATCTATATATTTTTCAGGGATAATCTTTGGTAAATAAGGCTGATTTAATATTATTGCTTTAGTTAAAAAATGCATGTATTTAGAGCTGTCTGCATTATATTTAAAATAATTTCTCCTCAATATCGAAAGAAGTACAGCTTTTTTTAAAAAAATATAAACCATGATGCTTTTACTTACCTTCAAATCTTTCATTGTCACTGGTTAAATGGATCATTATTCTATTTGGATTTACTAGTCAAATAAGCTAATCTTATCTCTATTTGATATTTGAGGTAATAGAATTAGGAAACCATTCTAAGAACAAAATGTACAATAAAAATAAATAGCTTGATACATGTCAAAAATAAGTTCGTGGGGAGAGTCACATGTTTAACTTATAGGTTCTTTACTTCTGCAATATTTGATACTTGCCTAACATGCCTATATTACAAAATTTGTGAACAAGGAAACAACTTAAGGTAGTGGCTAGTTTTTTCTAAAATCTAATGAAACTTTTCATGAGCAATCCACGCATAATTGTTAAGAACACATGTTTTAAGTGGATGTAAATGAGATAAAAGTTTATAGAGAACTTTTTCTTCTTAAAAATAGTTTCCATAATTCTTCTGATAACTTTAAACCTTGAAATTATACTTATTTGAAAAATAGATATTAATCTAGATAATTTGCAAATAAGACAAAATGCTGAAAGAGTGTTAGACATAAGTTTAAATTCATCTACTTTTGGTTTCTTGTTTTTATAGGAAGATTGAAAATATATTTGGTCTAGTAGTAAATATGGGGGCTGGGGAAATGAGAAAGTATTGGTCAAATGGTCAAAAAATCCCAGGTGTAAGATTAATAAACTTTAGGGCACCTGAGTGACTGTCAGTTCAGCGACTGACTCTTGGTTTCAGAATAGGTCATGACCTCGGGGTAGAGTTCAAGCCCTTCGACTGACTCTGTGTCTAGTGCAGTCTGCTTGGAACTCTCTCTGCCTCTCCCTGTGCCTCTAGTCTCCTGCTCTCTCTTTCTTTCTCTCAAATAAATAAATAAATCTTAAAAAAGATTAATAAGCTCTAAGTGTTCTAACAAGCACCATGTTTACTACAGTTAGCAATATTGTATTAAATACTTAAAATTTTTTGGGATGCCTGGGTGGCTCAGTGGTTGAGCATCTGCCTTTGGCTCAGGGTGTGATACTGGGATCCCAGGACTGAGTCCCACATCCACCTCCTTGCATGGAGCTTGCTTCTGCTTCTTCCTATGTCTCTGCCTCTCTCTGTCTCGCATAAATAAATAAAATCTTTAATTTTTTTTTATATTTTACAGTTGTTAAGAGATCTTAAATGTTATTCCCACAGAAGATGGTAATTATGTGAGGAGATAGAAGTGTTAACCACCATTATTGTGGTCATCATTCCATAGTATACACATGTATCAAACCATTGCTTTGTACACCCTAAACTTTCATATATGTCAATATCTTAGTAAATCTGGAAAAAAATGATTCGATGAAGGAAGACACCTTTATAATAGCAAATATATATATATAAAATTTCTGAGAATAGTTTCACTATAATGTATACAGCCTTTATGATTAACACTATAAAACAACCCTCAAAGACACAAATGTAGATTTAAATGAAATGAAAGACAATATTCTTGAAATAGGATGCCTGCGCATCATAAAGATGTTACAAATGAAAAGACAAAGGATTGATGGGGAACTTCATGATGGATTGGAGGCTGACAACTTCACTCATTGATCACAACATCACTGAAAGGTAATTCCTTATCTGATGCAATTAACAGCATGTGGCACCCTCTATGGAGTATTTGCACTAAAGGAATTAAAATAGAATTTAATCAAATCTCTCAATTATTCCAGTTTACAGGAAATATGACAAAGAGAAACATACAAATGATATTCTTGGATGTCATCAACTGAATCCACAGTCTACAGACAGTGTGCTACAGGACAATATATTATTTATTCTAGAGAAGGAAGAGGGTACAGTTATAAATCACAAGGGACTTAAGACACATCAACCACATGCAGTCTGTGGACATTGTTTGCATCTTGATTTAAGCTACCTGTGGAAAGACATTTGGGATAATTGGGGAAATTTGAAAATAGACTATTAGATGATATTGATGAATTATAGTTAATTTTGTTAGGTGTGGTAATGGTACGCAGCTACAGGTAAAATGTCTTATCTTAAAGACATATATTAAAAACTTATGGGAAAAAATAAACAATAACTGAACAATAACAAACATGGAAGAACCAAATATGCACTTCTGACCAGTTACATAGGATACCCTGCTTCTCAGCTCACCTGAAACTTTCCTAAGCCAATAGTCTCCAATTGGGATATATCTGAAGCCTTCCTCTTTTTTTTACAATATAAAATTTTCCACTCCTGCCTGCCTTTGAGTCTCTGCCAAAATGTAAGTGATGATGACTGACTACTTGCTATAGCAAGCTCAGAGTAAATAGCCTTTGTTTTTGTACTTAGTTGGTCTTCATTTATTTTCTCAGCGAGTTTTAAAAGCATCACAATGGTTGATTTGATTACCAAAATGTTCCCTCCCAATCTCACAGAGAGAAAAAAGTGCTATTTTGTTATAAATCCATTCACCTACGAATGAAAAACTAATTAACTAGTGTGCCATTTAAAATAGGGCAACTTGAGGAGGGCAAGATGGCGGAAGAGCAGGGTCCCCAAATCACCTGTCCCCACCAAATTACCTAGATAACCTTCAAATCATCCTGAAAATCTACGAATTCGGCCTGAGATTTAAAGAGAGACCAGCTGGAATGCTACAGTGAGAAGAGTTCACGCTTCTATCAAGGTAGGAAGACGGGGAAAAAGAAATAAAGGAACAAAAGGCCTCCGAGGGGGAGGGGCCCCGGAGGAGCCCGGCTGAGGCCGGGGCGAGTGTCCCCAGGACAGGAGAGCCCCGTCCCGTCCCGGAGGAGCAGGAGCTGCACCAACCTTCCCGGGCGGGCGGAAAGGGGCTCGCAGGGAGTTGGAGCAGGACCCAGGAGAGCGGGGATGCCCTCGGGCTCCCGGGGACACTAACAGACACCTGCGCCCCGGGAGAGTGCACCGAGCTCCCTAAGGGCTGCAGCGCGCGCGTACGGAGGGACCGACCGGAGCAGCTCGGAGGGGCTCGGGAGCGGCTCCAGGGAGGGAGCTGCAGGGCGGGAGCGCGAATCCAACAGCGCAGGCCCCGGAGCACCGGGCGCCGGGACACAGCCCAGGATCCGGCCTCCCCCGGGACAGGCAGAGGCCGGGAGGGCCCGAGACAGCGAGGACGCTCCTGCCCCGAGCTGAGCAGATCAGCGGCCCCGCCCCGGAGCCTCCAGGCCCTGCGGACGGAGAGCCGAGAGCCCCGAGCCCCGTAGTTCCTGCGAAGGCTGAATCCAGGCTTCCAGAGTTGCCATAGCAACTGCTGCTGTTCCTCCTGGGGCCTGGCGGGGTAAACAACCCCCGCAGAGCCCTGCAGCAGGCAGGGGCAGAGCAGCTCCCCCAAGTGCTAACACCTGAGAATCAGCGCAACAGGCCCCTCCCCCAGAAGACCAGCTGGACGGACCAGTGATACTCCCCCGTGTTCCAATACAACTTGTTTCTGGCCACTCTGCACTGAGCAAAATGACTAGAAGGAAAACCTCACTTCAAAAGAAAGAATCAGAAACAGCCCTCGCTCCCACAGAGTTCCAAAATCTGGATTTACACTTCAATGTCAGCAAATCCAATTCAGAAACAACTATTTCTACCAGCTACTGGTGCTCTAGAAAAAAGCATTAAAGGACTCACGAGACTTCATGACTGCAGAATTTAGATCCAAACACAGAAATTAAAAATCAATTGATTGAGATGCAATCCAAACTAAAGTCTAACGACGAGGTTAACGAGGTGAAGAACGAGTGAGGTGACATAGAAGACAAGTTAATGGCAAAGAGAAACCGAGAAAAAGAGATAACAAATGAAGGACCATGAAATACAATTAAGGCCAAATAAACGACAGCCAGAGGCAGGAAAAACCAACGTTTAATTGGGTTCCCGAGGGCGCCGATAGGGACAGAGGGCCAGAATATGTATTTGAACAAATCCTACTGAAAACTTTCCCAATCTGGGAAGGAAACAGCATTTCAGATCCAGGAAATAGAGAGATCCCCCCCTAAAATCAATAAAAACCGTCAACACCTCGACATCTAATAGTGAAGCTGCAAATTCCAAAGATAAAGAAAATCCTAAAGCAGCAAGGAAAAGGAAACAAAAGTCCCTACTTTCCATGGGTAGAATATTTAGGGTAACACAGACCTCTCCACAGAGACTGCCGGCCAGAAAGGCTGGCAGATAAAGTCAGGTCCTAAATGAGAAGAACATGCAACCAAGAATAATTTATCCAGCAAGGCTCTCATCTCACAATGGAAGGTGAGATAAAGAGCTCCAAGACAGCAGGAACGAAGAATATGTGACCTCGCAAACCAGCTCCTGCAAAAATTTTAAGGGGTACGTCTTAAAACTCCCCTTTAAGAAAAGTTCAAGTAACTCTGAACGTGAATGTGGCTTAATGACCCCATCAAAGGCGCAGAGTTTCAGACTGGATAAAAAAAACAGGACCCATCTAGTTGGCTGTCTACAAGAGACTCATTTAGACAGAAGATCACCTTACCACCGAAATAAAAGGTGGAGACCAGTACCGATTCAATTGGTTCACAAAATAATACCCCTAAAAACAACGAACACTTCTGAAAGAAATTGAGGAAGACACACAGAGAAGGAAAAATATTCCATGCTCATGGATTGGTAAGATTTAATATTGTGAAATGTCAATGTTACCCAGGGCAATTTACACGATATAAAATCAATCCCTATCAAAATACCATGGACTTTCTCAGAGACTTAGAACAAATTATTTTAAGATTTTGGTTGTGGAATCCGAAAAATACCCCAAACAGCCAGGGAATTTTAAAAAAAAAACCATATCTGGGGGCATCGCAATGCAGATTACAGTTGTACTACAAAGCTTGTTCACAAGGCAGGTGTGTACTGGCACAAAAACAGACAGATAGATCAATGGAACGAAACAGAGAAACCAGAAGTGACCAGAACTTATGCTCAACGAATAAGCGATAAAGGAAGGAAAGACGAATCCACTAGAAGAAAGACAGTCCTCATCAATAAACGGTGCTGGAGAAAATTGGAGACTCCACATGCAGAAGAATGAAACGGGACCACTCTCTTGCACCATACACAAAGATACACTCAAAAACGATGAAAGATCTAAATGTTAGACAAGAATTCCATCAAAATACAGGAGAACGCAGGCAACACCCTTTTTGAACTGCCACAGTAACCGGAGAAGGACAGAACTGTAATGTTCTCATTCTTTTGGGAATAGAATATACGAAAGGGAATCTAAGAAGGGAGATAGAAAATGTGTGAGACATATACAAAAGGAGACAAACATAAAGACTTCTAACTCGGGAAATGAACTAGGGGTGGAGGGGAAGAGGGTGGGGTGGGGTGAATGGGGTGACGCACTGGGGGGTACACATACAGGATGAGCAATGGTGTTAGCTGTATTGTTGGTTAAATTGATCACCAATAAAAATTAATTTATAAAAAAAAAAAAAAAAAAAAAATAAAATAGGGCAACTTGCTAAATGAAGCTTGCTAAAAAGCATCACTACCATGGAACATTTAGTTCTCTGGTCAGCCCCAAACATTGATGTAAAATATCTTATAACTACATGATAGTCACTAAAGTCAGGATAGGTCTGAAACTAAATCGACTTTGTTTAAAAAAGGGGATCCTTAACAGGAAGGAGGCTATGCAGATCGGTTCACACATTAAGAATACATTGGACTATACAGATTCCACAGGGGCCCAGTAAGCTGTGAGCTTGGCTAGAATAGGAATTCTTAGGGGTGCCCCTTCTTCCTGAGAAAACACAAAATACTGTGCTCTACAAACACCATCATGGTCATTCACAAGGAGGCTGAACATATAGTCAAGTTTTTCTAGCCATTCATTTGTTTGTTCACTCACCCATTTATTCAGTTATTTGACAAGCATCTGTGGAGCATCTAATATACGCTAGGCAGTGTCAGACTTTCTGTGGGGGGATAGAGAGGTGAGTTAGGGATTCCCTTAGCTCAAAGTTGACACTTCAGCAGGGAAAACAGCATCTGTGTGAATAACTGCACAGATAGAGTGGTGCCAAGTGCTTATGGATAATGTAGTGTTATATGAAGCCTTGCTACTAGCTAGGTCAGCGTGATCCAACTGCTGATAGCTAGAAGACTAGGTTCCAAGCCTACTCCTCTGCTTTCTCTACTGCATGATGGTCTCTCAGGTCAGAGCTAGATAGGGCTGTGTTAGCAGAGAGTTTGGTATAACATGTTTGTTTGTTCATTTTTTTTCAATGATTCATATAGTTTAGAAACAGAAGAGCTTCCTTTGTTTACATAGTCAACTGAATGATCTGGCTTGTATAGTCTTTGTCTCATTTTCATATCTGTTCATTTTCTTTTTTTAATAAATTAATTTTTTTATTGGTGTTCAATTGACCAACATACAGAATAACACCCAGTGCTCATCCCGTCAAGTTCATTTTCAAAACATATCTTTTTCAACAAGTATCCCTCAAGGTTGCTTCTTTGTGATGGGCTGAAGAACTAAGGAGAGCAGAAACCTTGCTGTCCATTGGCATCAAGAGAGAAAAGTATCTAGTCCTTCTATAGTTTCAGGCCTAGCTGCTTTGCTTTGATGCTGGACTTACAGAATTTTAGAGAGAGGAAAAATAAAAGATTACCTAAGCCAACCCTCTCAGTATATTTGAAAATACTGAACAAGTGGCTTGTTTGAGTCTGCCAACAAATGGTGCAGCCACGGCTCCAAGCCAGACACTCTGGTTCTTGTTCCCATGCTCTTTCCATTGGGAAATGCTGGCTGTACATCACTGTGGTGAGTGAGTCATAATGTTGTCCGCCTTTTACATTTTCCTTAATTCTATGTCAGGATTCTGATTTGCAACAGAATTACCGAGGTGGCTATGTCATTTTGTATTTAATTTAATTTAAACTATCTCTTTTGCCTTTGCAGCTATTGGATTTTTATTTAGCTGAATTACTCAGTTGCCTTTACTTACTTAATTGCTCTTCAGCAGCTCTTAATTTTGTACCTTTCTTTATAATTTCAATTACAACACATTACACTTTACAGAAGTCAGATTACATACTGTCTCATGAGAGCAGAACACTTGCACCTTTGTCAAGGGACCTGCCTTGGCACATCTATATAAAATGATGGGCAATTCAGAGGAGTTCATAATTTGACAAACTGGAGAAGTAAGCAAATCTCTCTCTCTCTCTCTCTCTCTCTCTCTCTCTCTCTCTCTCCTACTTACCTATCTACTGTCTATATATCTGTGTCAGTGGTTCTCAATCACAGGACATTTTGACCCCATCCTCACCCTCCTTGAGGACATTTGGTAATGTCTAAAAACAGTTTTGGTTGTTGTTGCTGGGAGGTGCTCCTGGCATCTAGTGCCATAGAGGGAAGGAATGTCGTTAACATCTTAAGAATGATAAGTGAACTAGATGATATGGGGGAAATGTGTCATTCTGTCAGGAAGCATAAATTAGACTCCTTGATTTTACCTTTGTTTTCAGAAAGCTAAATATAGTTTAGCTAACTTATGTTGAGACTCTAGTCCATTACATGATACTGCAAAGACAGCAGGACAGCATTTTTAAATGTATCTTGGGACATTTATCTTGAGAATTGACTAGGAAGTACCTTGATAAGAAACATATCTGGCTATTTTGGGTAGCTAAACATGAATTGTTTATATATATGTATGTAAATGATAAAGTATTCTCCCAGAAATTAACTTCTAAGTCAATTTGCTTCCTTCTCCATTGCTACATTGTTTTTTGGATGACAAAACCAGTGGTCTCAAATAAATAGATAAACAAACAAACAAACATATAAATAAATAAATAAACAAACAAATAAATAAGACAGCATTTTATTACCAAAGAATTGCAGATCATAAGCATAAACAGGGGGAAAAATAGAAAATATCCATTAGAACATCGTTGTAAGCAATCATTGTTGCAGTTCAGATCCAGTAATGGATGCTAAAATTCGTGGGCAAAAGTTTATGAATAAACAGGATATCTGGGACGCCTGGGTGGTTCTGTGGTTAAGCATCTGCCTTCAGCTCAGGGAGTGATCCTGGAGCCCCAGGATCGAGTCCCATGTCAGGCTCCCTGAGTGGAGCCTGCCACTCCCTCTGCTTATGTCTCTGCCTCTCTCTCTGTGTCTCTTATGAATAAATAAATGAAATCTTAAAAAAAAAAGAAAGAAACAGGATATCTGAATAGTCTCTAAGTATCTCTCCCCAAGTATTCACTAATTACAAAGGGAAAGATAGTATATATATTTGTTTTCTCTGGCTGCATATCAAATTGCCACAAGCTTTGTGGCTTCAAATAACATCTAATCAGCATCATAGTTTCTGTGGGTCAGGAGTTCAGGGAGGGTCTTTTGCTCAGTCTCACAGGTTAAAATCAAGCTGTGAGAAGTTTGTGTTCCTCTTTTGGGGCTCACAGTTGTCTTCCAAGCTCATCCAGAGTGTTGCCTTGTGCTATGGAACTGAATATTGTGTTTTTGATAGCTCTCAATTGGGGCCCTTCTCAACTCCTAGATGCGACCTCTATTCCCAGCCACAGGGCCTTTCTTCAACCTAAAGCTTTCTTGGTGAAGACCAGCAGAGTCTTTTCCCCTCTACTTCCTAGTTCAGGCCCAGCCAGGATAATCTTGCTTTTGGTGAATCCAAGTTAGCTCTTTAGGACTGTAGTACACATAACTATAAATCTGCAGTACACATAACTATAGGAACTCTTTCCGCTACTTTTTGCAGTTGTTCTGTAAGTCTAAAATTATTTTAGAGTAATAAGTTAAAGAATATGAATAGTCTTCCATGAAGGTTGGTTAAGTTCAGAGAGCTAATGATTTGGAACTAAAAATTCCCACAAGGGTGGTATAGGTGCTTGGACAAGAGTGGAATTTATCATTTGTCCTTTATAGGAAAAGGCAGGAAATCTATTAAGATAGGCAAAACTAAGTATGAGAAGGATATGGATGCATCCACTTTCAGTTTTGAACTCAGTCAAGATAGCTGGTATTCCTTTCTGAGCTGTAGGCACAGAGTTCAGAATCCAGTGTTGGGGTGTGGGTAAGCTAGGCAGGTTGTCAAATTTCCTGCTCAGGGAAGGAGCAGGTAGGGGCAGCTGAACTAGTTATGGTACCTGGAAGCAGTGCAGGGAAACTTAGGCAGAAGTTTACCTCTAGACTGAGCCAGCATTGGGAATGGGCAGGAGGTGTGAGAGTGACTCTTGGACTGACTCTGCCTACGAGGTTCAGGGGCTGTTAGTCTGGTTGGCAGGAAAGAATATTTGGGCTGTGTTAGTGGGAGGACAGTAGGTAAGTCTTCCAGCTTCTTCTTGTCAGGGTTTACTCAGGACTGCATATGTGCGTGGTGGATTTTAGCCAAATATATTTACAAGGCTAAAAAGCAGGAAGAAACTGAGTCAGAGGAAAAGTTGCTGAAATGTTCACTAAGGAAGAGTCCTACCTAAATGATCTCCTGACGTCTTTGACAGGTATATTGAATTGGAGGCATTGATTGATTGATAGGCCTATCAAGCATCAGCAAGGTCTTTTGACTAGGTTCTTCTTGATGCTCTTGCATATAGCTCATTCATTTTGTTGAATGCTATGGATGAATGTTAGGAAAATTATGTGAATTAACTAAATACTATTAATCAATGTGTCCTGATCAATGTCAAAAAGAGTGCCCAAAGCCTGTCCTCCTATTGAATCTTTTTCCTAATGACACAATCTAGAGAGGGACAATTTCTGGGGTGGCATACCTTCCCAGAGAGCCAGGACTTAGTTTAGTATCTATGGAGGACCACCATTAGCTGTTTGCAGAGGTGGAGACATGACAAAGAGATTTGGAGTTGCACTGCAGAGTGGGAAACAGAAGGAAACAGATTGGTGTGAGTTCTTCTTCCGGCAATTGGACTCCTATGTAGATTTTTTAATAAGCTCTGTTTTTTTAAACTTCATTTCAGAAACTTCTATTAGAACATTATTGCATTTGTAAAAATTTCAGCCAATTCTCCTCTAAAACACTGACATAATTTTTATATAAACTGTAAATTTTGACCAGAGAATATTTGCATTGTTTAAAAGTTAACAAAGAAAAAAATCATTAGTAAAATTTTTTTTTGTATAGAGAACAAATATTCTTTTCTTTTGGTATTATTGGTTTCTTGTTATAACTGAAAAAAAAGGTCTAATTTATCTCTTGCACACTTTTTTCTCTCTTCAGTATCTTTAATGATTTTCAGTACAGTCTTTGAAATTCATAAGGAGAGAGGAAAAATTTATCTTACTGTATTACAGGGCTTAGGATTTAACACTTCATTTAATCACTTAAACATCTGTCTTATCCTGTCACTCTACCCTTTAAAACCTTTTAAAAAAGATTTTGTGTATTAATTTATTTGAGAGAGAGAGAGCAGGGGGAGGAGCAGAGGTAGAAGGACAAGCAGACTCTGAACTAAGCGTGGAGTGTGACATGGCACTTGATCCTGTGACCCTGAGATCATGACCTGAGCTGAGATTAAAAGTTGGACAGTTAACCAACTGAGCCACCCAGCCCCCCTTAAAACCTTTATAGTAACAGTTTTATTGAGATATAATTCACACACCATACAATTCAATAATTTTTAGTATATCCACAAGTTGTGCATCCATCACCAGAATAAATTTTAGAACACTTTCATCACCCCAAAAGAAACCCCATATTTTTTTGTTGAAAGTGAAAGGCTGCAAGTGGGGAAGGGCAGAGGGAGAGGGAGAAAGAGAATCTTAAGCAAGCTTCCCGACCAGCATAGAGCCCCATGTGGGCCTTGATCTCATGACCCTGAGATAATGACCTGAGCCAAACTCAAGAGTCAAACACTTAAATGACTGAGCCATCCAGGCAACCAGAGAAGCCTTGTACTCTTTAGACATCATTCCTCACCCCAGTGCCTTTATCTCCACTAGCTTTAGGTAACAACTAGTCTACATTCTGTCTCAAAAGATTTGTCTACTCTGTTCTGAGCATTTCATATAAATGGAATCATATGATATTTGGTCTTTTGTGATGGTTTTATTCATTTAGTTCAATGTTTTCAAATTTATTTATTTATTTATTTAATAAATTTATTTTTTATTGATGTTCAATTTGCCAACATGTAGAATAACACCCAGTGCTCATCCCATCAAGTGCCCCCCTCAGTGCCCATCACCCAGTCACCCCCACCCCCTGCCCACCACCCCTTCCACCACCCCTTAGTTCATTTCCCAGAGTTAGGAGTCTCAATGTTTTCAAATTTATCCATGTTTTATTATCAGTACCTTTTTTTAGTTGCTGAATTTAGTTCATTATATGGATGTACACATTTTACTCACCCATTCATCTGTTCATGGATGTTTAGGTTTTCACTTTTTGGCTATTGTGTGTCATGTTGCTATTAACATTTACATACAAGTTTTGTGTGGATGTATTTTTTCATTTCTTTTGGGAATAGAGCTAAGTGTCAAATTGCTGAGTTATATGGTAATCTATATTTAACTTTTTGAGAATCTACCAGATTGTTTTCTAAAGTAGCTGCATTATTTTACATTCCCACCAGTGTTGGATGAGGGTCTCAATTTCTCTACATCCTTACCAATACTTATTATCATCTGTCTTTTTGTTTTATTTTTTTATTGAATTTTATTTAAATTCAATTTGCCAACATATAGTATAACATCCAGTGCTCATCTCATCGTGTGCCCTCAATGCCCGTCACCAAGCCACTCACCTCCCCTTCTGCAACCCTTTGTTTGTTTCCCAGAGTTAGGAGTCTCTCATGCTTTGTTTTTCTCTCTGGTTTTTTGACTAAAAATTTTTTTAAAATTTTTTATTACATCTTAGTGGATGTAAGCTGGTGCTTTGTTGTCGTTTTGATTTGCAATTCCTAATGACTAGTGATGTTGAGCATCCTATGATAAATAACATGAGCATCTCATATGTTTATTGGACATTTGCCCATCTTTGGACATATGCCTATTCAGATCTTTTGCCCGGTTAAAAAATTCTATTGTCTTTTTTATTAATGAGTTGTAGGAGGTTTTTTTTAAATGTATTCTAGATACAAATCCTTTATCAGATATGTGACTTGCAAAATTCTTCTCCCATTCTGTGGATTGTCATAATTTTTGATAAGATTATTTATATGCTAAAGGTTTTAATTTTGATAATGCACAATTTATTTTTCTTTTGTTGTTTGTACTTTTGGTGTCATGTCCAAGGAATTGTTACCTAATTCCAAGGTTATTGAGATTTAAGTCTATGTTTTCTTAAGGCTTTTTTAGTATTTAGTCTTTTGTATTTAGTTTTTTATATATATTTTGAGTTCATTTTTGAGTATAGTATGAGATAGAAGTCCAACTTAATTCTTTTGCATGTAGATATTCGATTGTTCCAGAGATATTTGTTGAAAACACTATTTCCCCATGGAATTGTTTTGGCATTCTTATTGAAAATCAATCTGCTGTAAGTGTAAATGTGGGATTTATTTCTGGATTCTATTCTATTCCATTAATCTGTATGCCTATCTTTATACCAACATCACACCATTTTGATTAGCACTACATTGTAATAAGTTTTACAATTGGGAAGTATGAGTCCTGCAACTTTGCTCTTTTCAACATTGTTTTTACTATTTGGACTCCCTTGAATTTCCATCTAAATTTTATGATCAGCTTATCAATTTCAGGAAAGCCAGTTGGGATTTTGATAGTTATTTCATTAAATCCACAGATTGATTTGTCATCTCAACAGTACAGTGTTCTTTTTTTTTATAAATTAATTTTTATTGGTGTTCAATTTACCAACATACAGAATAACACCCAGTGCTCATCCCGTCAAGTGTCCCCCTCCGTGCCCGTCACCCATTCACCCCCACCCCCCGCCCTCCTCCCCTTCCACCACCCCTAGTTCATTTCCCAGAGTTAGAAGTCTTTATGTTCTGTGTCCCTTTCTGATATCTCCCACACATTTCTTCTCCCTTCCCTTATATTCCCCTTCACTATTATTCATATTCCCCAAATGAATGAGAACATACACTGTTTGTCCTTCTCCGATTGACTTACTTCACTCAGTGTTCTGATTCATGAAAATGGGATGTCTCTCCATTTTTTAAGGTTGTTTTAATTTCTTTCAACAATATTTTGCAGTTTTCAGAGTTAAGATTCATCCTACTTTCAAAAATTGTGTTTTTTAAAGAAAAATTTATTCATTAGAGAGAGAGAGAGCAAGAGCACATGTGTGGGCATGCACTCAAACAGAGGTAGGGACAGAGGAAGAGAATCTCAAGCAGACTTCCTGTTGAGTGCAGAGACTGAGGTGGGTCTCCATCTCATAACTGTGAGATCATGACCTGAATTGAAATCAAGAGTTGACACTCAACCAACTAAGGTGTCCCTAAAATTTGTGTTAGTATTTTATTCTAGATGTTTTTTCTTAACTTACAGTGTTATGTTTGTTTTAAGTGTACAACATAAGGATGTCATTCTATTATTTCTTTAAAAAGATTTTATTTATTTATTCATGAGAGACACAGAGAGAAGATAGAGACAGAGGCAGAGAGAGAAGCAGGCTCACTGCTTACATATAACATTGGACTGGCCAATGTATCACTGCTCGAGCTAGTTTAAGTAACAAAAGTAGAGCTTTGGCAGAGCCAGGGCTGTATATGGCCACGATCAGCCCAGAGTGCCAAATCTGAGTGAAGAACAAATAGCAGTCCCAGAGAAAGCTCAGCATCAGTGTTGATAGGAATTAATGAAACAAAGTCTTTGGATTCCAGGTGAAAATAAAACAGGTCCAGACAGTCTCCAGCACTAACTTTGGGGGTAGCAGAGCTTTCCTGGAAGCCTCAGACATTCCTTCCGGGCATACCTTGATCAGTCTTTCAGGCAGGCTAGCAGCTGAGTATCCACTGAATGGTATCAAGATGTGGTCCCTGAGCCAATACAGAGGACGGTAGTCTAGGACTCTATAAGTGGGGGCAGAGAATGGGGTCTTTGTGGATAAAGTCTTGAGTAGAAAATGATTAATAGCATCTAGTAACAAATATTAGCAGCTACAAAGTTCTTCTCTAACAAGGAGGAATGCAGGTTGAAAAGAATGAAGAAGCTTGAATTGTTTTGATGGGTAGAACTGCTTGCCCATTGGAAAAAATCACAATCTTAACACATAGCATAAGTTAGTTTGTACATGATAAACTCTTAAAGCATTCTCCAAAAGGATATTAGGGTTATTTCTTCTTATTTTTTAGCCTGCCTTTATAAGGTAGCTCAACATAAAAGTGTAATTATTTTCAGAATTACTTTTCAGAAGTTCAGCTCATGAAAGTGATCCTTTTGAATGGGAAATGATCTAATCTATTACCCTACATAAATGAAAGAGGCCTAAGATCCTTTTATTTTCTTCACAAATCATCTCCAGAAGCTGGTAGGTAATTGAAAATCACAGTGACTGAGACTACATAAACCTGCTAGTCTTCCTGTTTGAATTACTTAGTAAGTTCAGAAATAAAGTGCTATGATTCTGACAACTTTCCATTGTGATACGAAGTAGATAAGATATGACAAGAATTGCTCTTGCAATTGTTTGAGAGAAATTGCTTGTCTCCCAGAGTATGTGAAAAACTCAGATCTTAGAATTATCATCTAACTTTTGCAGAAATGACATAAAGATAAAGATCTATAAAGAACTTATTAAACTCAACAGCAAAGAAACAAACCATCCAATCATGAAATGGGCAAAAGACATGAAGAGAAACCTCACAGAGGAAGACATAGACATGGCCAACATGCACATGAGAAAATGCTCTGCATCACTTGCCATCAGGGAAATACAAATCAAAACCACAATGAGATACCACCTCACACCAGTGAGAATGGGGAACATTAACAAGGCAGGAAACCACAAATGTTGGAGAGGATGCGGAGAAAAGGGAACCCTCTTACACTGTTGGTGGGAATGTGAACTGGTGCAGCCACTCTGGAAAACTGTGTGGAGGTTCCTCAAAGAGTTAAAAATAGACCTGCCCTATGACCCAGCAATTGCACTGTTGGGATTTACCCCAAAGATACAGATGCAATGAAACGCCGGGACACCTGCACCCCGATGTTTCTAGCAGCAATGTCCACAATAGCCAAACTGTGGAAGGAGCCTCGGTGTCCATCGAAAGATGAATGGATAAAGAAGATGTGGTTCATCTATACAATGGAATATTACTCAGCCATTAGAAATGACAAATACCCACCATTTGCTTCAACGTGGATGGAACTGGAGGGTATTATGCTGAGTGAAGTAAGTCAATCGGAGAAGGACAAACAGTGTATGTTCTCATTCATTAGGGGAATATAAATAATAGTGAAAGGGAATAGAAGGGAAGGAAGAAGAAATGGGTAGGAAATATCAGAAAGGGAGACATAATGTAAAGACTCCTAACTCTGGGAAATGAACTAGGGGTGATGGAAGGGGAGGAGGGCAGGGGGTGGGGGTTACTGCAGAAATAAAAGCTCACTTTATTATTTCTAAATGGTTGTCACAGGCACTATGACATGTGTATCTATGTTTGTGTATGTGTGTATAATTGAAGGGTGATTTTTTATTTCTTTCCCATGGTTGTGCTGATAGATGGAACTAGGGGAAGTTGAAACTTCAAATACAAACCACACAATGGTATTTGGTTAATAGTTCCTAGTTTCTTACATGCCTGTTTCTATTTTCTTACATGTCTGGGATGCTTTGTATATGCCAAGAATTAGAAATGGTTAGGACATTAGCTTGGGAGAATGAACCAGATTTACCCAGGCATTTGTTAAAAATAACTATTCCTGGCCTTCCCCTTTTCCCTTCATGTCAGAATCTCTACATATCACTCAAGGGGTCTGTGTCCTTGATAAGCATCCTCGGATGATTCTGCAGGTGAAATCAGTTTGGAACTTCTAATCTTATCCAATCCGTTTTACAGAAGAGGAAATGAGGCTTAGCCAGGACTAAGCCATGCATGGTGTTAGAATTCTAGACTATCAGGAAATGGGACAGAGGGTATCAGTGAAGTGTGGACACTGGGACCCCAGCTTGATGTGTCAGAGTCAGGCACACGGGTTCCCAGAATGCTCTGAAATGCTTATTTCCATGAGTTGTTTAAACTTACTTATTCTTCGCACTCTATGGAAAGACCTGAAATCAAAGCAAAACAAAACAAAACTAAAGTCATTTATTTTTTGCTTGCATCATTTAGATTATTGTTCAAACTGTCCTTTGAATGCCATTTAAGCTTGTCATGGAATATCCTTACTTATTCCATTTCTTTTAGGAGGAGTTCAGAAACTTCCTTGACAACTTGAATATCAAACACTGACAATAACAGTTAATTCAACTTCAGGTAACAATTTTAATTTAGGTAGTAGAATGCTATTAAAATTATGTATATATCTTCTCCCATTCTGTAGGTTGTCTTTTAGTTTTGTGGACTGTATCCTTTGCTGTGCAAAAGCTTCTTATCTTGATGAAGTCCCAATGGTTCATTTTTGCTTTTGTTTCTTTTGCCTTCGTGGATGTATCTTGCAAGAAGTTACTGTGGCCGAGTTCAAAAAGGGTGTTGCCTGGTTCTCCTCTAGGATTTTGATGGACTCTTGTCTCACATTTAGATCTTTCATCCATTTTGAGTTTATCTTTGTGTATGGTGCAAGAGAGTGGTCTAGTTTCATTCTTCTGCATGTGGATGTCCAATTTTCCCAGCACCATTTATTGAAGAGACTGTCTTTCTTCCAGTGGATAGTCTTTCCTCCTTTATCAAATATTAGTTGACCATAAAGTTGAGGGTCCACGTCTGGGTTCTCTATTCTGTTCCATTGATCTATGTGTCTGTTTTTGTGCCAGTACCACACTGTCTTGATGACCACAGCTTTGTAGTACAACCTGAAATCTGGCATTGTGATGGCCCCAGCTATGGTTTTCTTTTAAAATTCCCCTGGTTATTCAGGGTCTTTTCTGATTCCACACAAATCTTAAAATAATTTGTTCTAACTTTCTGAAGAAAGTCCATGGTATTTTGATAGGGATTGCATTAAACGTGTAAATTGCCCTGGGTAGCATTGACATTTTCACAATATTAATTCTGCCAATCCATGAGCATGGAATATTTTTCCATCTCTTTGTGTCTTCCTCAATTCCTTTCAGAAGTGCTCTATAGTTTTTAGACCTTGACCTCTTTGGTTAGGTTTATTCCTAGGTATCTTATGCTTTTGGGTGCAATTGTAAATGGGATTGACTCCTTGATTTCTCTTTCTTTAGTCTCATTGTTAGTGTATAGAAATGACATTGATTTCTGGGCATTGATTTTGTATCCTGCCACACTACCA
This sequence comes from Nyctereutes procyonoides, assembly GCF_905146905.1. Lineage (NCBI taxonomy): Eukaryota > Metazoa > Chordata > Mammalia > Carnivora > Canidae > Nyctereutes > Nyctereutes procyonoides. The sequence continues at coordinate 24,472,717 of NW_026575035.1, read as the reverse complement.
AATTGCTGTATGAGTTCTAGCAATCTTGGGGTGGAGGCTTTTGGGTTTTCTACGTAGAGTCATGTCATCGGCGAAGAGGGAGAGTTTGACTTCTTCTTTGCCAATTTGAATGCCTTTAATGTCATATCAGATAAAGGGCTAGTTTCCAAAATCTATAAAGAACTTATTAAACTCAACACCAAAGAAACAAACAATCCAATCATGAAATGGGCAAAAGACATGAAGAGAAATCTCACAGAGGAAGACATAGACATGGCCAACATGCACATGAGAAAATGCTCTGCATCACTTGCCATCAGGGAAATACAAATCAAACCACAATGAGATACCACCTCACACCAGTGAGAATGGGGAACATTAACAAGGCAGGAAACCACAAATGTTGGAGAGGATGTGGAGAAAAGGGAACCCTCTTACACTGTTGGTGGGAATGTGAACTGGTGCAGCCACTCTGGAAAACTGTGTAGAGGTTCCTCAAAGAGTTAAAAATAGACCTGCCCTATGACCCAGCAATTGCACTGTTGGGGATTTACCCCAGAGATTCAGATGCAATGAAACGCCGGGACACCTGCACCCGATGTTTCTAGCATCAATGTCCACAATAGCCAAACTGTGGAAGGAGCCTCGGTGTCCATCAAAAGATGAATGGATAAAGAAGATGTGGTTTATGTATACAATGGAATATTCCTCAGCCATTAGAAACGACAAATACCCACCATTTGCTTCAACGTGGATGGAACTGGAGGGTATTATGCTGAGTGAAGTAAGTCAATCGGAGAAGGACAAACAGTGTATGTTCTCATTCATTTGGGGAATATAAATAATAGTGAAAGGGAATATAAGGGAAGGGAGAAGAAATGTGTGGGAAATATCAGAAAGGGAGACAGAACATAAAGACTCCTAACTCTGGGAAATGAACTAGGGGTGGTGGAAGGGGAGGAGGGCAGGGGGGTGGGGGTGAAAAGGTGATGGGCACTGAGGGGGGCACTTGATGGGATGAGCACTGGTTGTTATTCTTTATGTTGGTAAATTGAACACCAATAAAAAATAAATTTATTTTAAAAAATTATGTATACGTTTTTTCTTTTTCTTTTTTTAAATAAATTTATTTTTTATTGGTGTTCAATTTGCCAACATACAGAATCTTGTTACCTGAGAAAAAGAATAATATATTGGTACTATAGCTATAGGCCAATAAGCTCTTCCTCCAAAGGGGAGTATAATTTCTATGGATTTGTGAGATGGGATGTGAGGAGCTAACAGCAGGCACACCAGGAGGTAGTGGCATGTGTGACTTCAGATTCTTGTTATTATTTATCCATTCACTCATTTTGAATGAATATTTGAAATGTTTCCACTCATCAGCTTGCTAAGTCTTAAAATATTTCTCTGAAGAAGGAGTGTGGCTTGTTGTATTTTCATAATAGTAAAAAAAAATTTATTTTATTTTATTTTATTTTACAGATAAAATTTCTAATTTTTAGAAAAAATTTCTATTTTTTTTCATTTGAGTATAGCTGACACACAAGCTTATATGAGTTCCAGGTATACAACATAGTGATTCAACTTCTCTATTTTAGGCTGTGCTCTCACTAATGTAGCACTGTCTGCCCCCATAACAATGCTAGCACAGTACCATTGACATTGTTCTGCGTCTTTTATTCTCTTGACTTATTCAATCAATGCCTGGAAGCCTGTATGTAGGAGTGGGGCAAAATCTACAATTCTAGTCATTGACTACCAGAGGAGTGTGCTATGTCCATTTTCAGTTCTATTTACTATTCCTGCTTACATTCTTTGCTAGCCCATGAAAAGTTACATATACTTTAAGATGTCCAGAATTCAAATAAGTTTTTGATATGTGCTTTCACCTCTTGTGTATGTGCTTTCTCTCCCTAAATGTGTAATAAAATCATTAAGGGCTGCAAAATGTAAAGAATGGGTGAAACTAATAAGGTAACATACAAGGTAATACATACTTTCTTCATTGTAAGTGTTGTTTCTGATATAAATTATTAAAAAGGAGTTCTTAGTGTTTTCATAGAAAAAGAATCTCTAACATAGTTGTGTTGCATAAAATTATTACAGATCAACAATCAAAGCACATAATACCAAGGAAAATGAAGCATGTGCTAGAATAGAAACCAGTTGACAGTAACTTTAAACTCTTCATTGTGGCATTTCTAGAGCCCAAGCAATGTCTCATATATAATAGGTAAATGAAAATATTCCTTGGATAATTATAGGTGGTAAAAATATTGAGGTTTAACATAATTGTGGAGGCTTTTAAGAACTATGGAATTCTCTAAAGGAGCAGCTTATATCCTTAGGGAAATTATGTGCACATGAGCATGCATGAGTATGCACAACCCTAGATGAAGATACTAATCATTCGCCAGGGATGCAAACTGTTTTTACTTTTATACTTCCCCTTCTCTATCATTAGATAAAACACTCTTTAGGGACAAGAGACACTGCCTCTAAAGAATTCATAGCCTTAGAGAGTAGATAATCGTGAGCCAAAAATCATGCCCTGATGTGGCAAATGCTTTTAGAGTACAGGGGAGGGAGCCCATTGATGGTAAAAATGAGGCAGCATTTTTTCTTTATACAAATAGAAATGGAGATTGTAATAGCCCAAAAGGAACACTGCACAATATAAATATTGAGTCAAGTGAAGTTGAATGATTGTCCAGGAACACTGAGTGAGGGCAGGTGGCTTTCCTTCAGCTGGTCCTCCGAGCTTTTGCTCAATGAGGCTGGAATGGAAGTGGTTGGGGTGAGAGGCTAATGGGGGTATAGAACACAGTGTGTTGAGGACTAATATGGGGGATATGGGTATGGTGTAGTGAGGGGTGAGGTAGGGAGTCAGAATGTGGTGTGGACACTGTTAAAAAGAAAACCATAGTCCAAAATGGCATCATTCAGGTTAAGGCCCCAGGTTAGTAAACCAAGATGTAATAGCTAACCTAACTGCAGTTATAACCCCCCCAGAAAGGTAACCTTTAGCCAGTCAATGTGGGGATTTCCTGGCCAGCACCAGGAAATTGCTGATTGATCCCTTCTATTCCCCTTAGGAGGGTAACCTTGCCTAAAACAATAAACCCATTGATAATAATTTCCTTTTTTCTGTTTCATCTTTACCTCTAAAACTTTTTCTTTTCCATAGCCCTGTGCCACTCCCCTCCACTTGCTGGACAGCACGCTGTCTAATTCATGAATCGATGAGTAAAGCCAATTAGATCTTTAAAATTTACTTGGTTGAATTTTTGTTATTTAACACCACTGTCATACACACACAACTCACTATGTACATCTGCATGTGTATTTTCCTTTCTGATGTTTCTCTCTTTGATAGACAGAGAATGAGAGGCAGAGACACAGGCTCCATGCTGGGAGCCCGATGCAGGATTTGATCCTGGGACTCCAGGATTGCACCCTAGACCAAAGGCAGGCGCCAAACCGCTGAGCCACTCAGGGACCCCCTCTGAGGTTTCTCTTTTAAATGTTGCTTTAACTGATCTCTGAATTGCTCCAATTACAATGCAAAGCGAACTGGACACAACTCTCCCATGAGTAGCTGAGCCAATTCCTGTTTTTAAATTTGTTTTTCTACTTCTTATTGCACAAAATTCTTAATGAAAGTCCCAAAAACGTACCTAATTTTTGTTGAATAATTCACTATGACAAAAAAACCAGCTTAATCTCTGTACAGAAAGTAGCTCACTTTTTTTTTGCCAGGAAGATGCCAACTAGGGAGCAGTGGTAGTTCATATTGTACTTCATAACCAGAGGGTAACAGGTCACAGTCCTGATAGTCGTTTGACTGTGACTACTTAAGGTAAGTTCGCATGTGATTTCTTTTTTTTTTCCTAATGCATGTGATTTCTATGGAAATCAAAGATGGATATGAGAGCTCTGTTTGGGAGAAAAGAGAAGTGGTTATCATTTGTCACCAGCATGTTGCATATTCCCTAAATCCTATTGAACTATTCACTCTGAAGCCACGTTCATAAAAGAGACATGATTATGGATATATGCATATGCAATAAAATTACAAAATCATGTGTGGAAATCATAGGCACCAACCTGTCTAGTGATAATTCTGACCAAGTTAAAGAGAGAAAGGAGAGATGGATTGGGAGTTGGGTGGGTCATTAGCTTTTGTTTAATATATATATATATTTTTTTTTTTTTTTTGCTGAAACAGAGAAAGAGCTCATGAATATAGCTCAACATTGCTATCACATGTCTCAGAAATACTATTTTATGAGCGTTCAGGTAATTTATATATTTCATAATTAAAAACAAAATCATTGTTTTTGAAATAAAGGGAATAAAAGATATGAACATTATCCTTTAAGATTTCATGTATCAATTAAAAACAATCATACCATGCAGATTCATCACAATCTGATAACTCTTTGCAGAAAACAATGTAAGAAGAAAGAAAAAAGCATTTTAAAAAGGAGCATAACTATTGAAGTCTGTATTTTTACCTTTATTCACAAATATTCTAATGGACTAGAATACTTGCCAAGATAAACCAAGAGTGTTCCTATTCATTTGTTTTAAAACAAAAACAGATACTAGTTTAAGTAACGGAGTTTGTGCACTAATCAATTCCTTTTCAGTACAGACTTAGGTCATACTCTCATTTACCAGGATTTCATTGGTAAACCCTTGAACTATTAGAGGCTGAAGGGACATTTCATACTGTACAACCATAACACTGGCCAGGCTAAACATGTGTTTAATCTATAATTAAGTCAATAAAGTTTTGGCAATATTGCTACAAGGTCTTATGTGAAATGTACAGCTGTTTTAAAATAAGCTTTTTTTTTGTGAATCTGAAGTCAGTGTATAATAGGAACTTCTTAAAAGGGTGAATGGCATTTGGGTAACCATCTGCTCCTGCTGTGAGCAAGGCCATTGCAGCATTTCTCCACCAGAGGAAGGACCTTAGTGGCTTCTTTCTGCAGCTGAGTGTAGTGCTGAGCCACATGGCGGGCAATGAAGTTATTCATAGTTCTGTATGGGAGACAGGCTTCCACCCAATGGTAGCTTTTAAGATTATGTAGCTGAGGGTTCAGGAAGTCCAGAAGGATTTTTTTGTGAGTTAAATGTTATAATAGAATTAAGCTAAACATTGGATAAAGTATTTAAAAGTTAGTTCATACTTTGCATAAAATAGTGTTCTATATTTGACTTTAATATTGTTTAAGTAAAGTGGGTTTAAGTAAAATGGGTTATGGAGAAAAAAAAACTAGATTTTTGGGGTTATGGAGAACAAAAACTAGTTTTTTTTTTTCCTCCCAGTATTTTTCTACAGCAATTAGAGACTAACTTTTTTTTTTTTTTTTTTTTTTTTTTTTTTTTTGAGAGACAAACATTTCATTTGATAATGTTCTGGCTGGCAAACTTGATTTCTTTAGCCTTTGAACATTAGCAAATTTTTAAATTTCTCAATATTTAGAAAAGTCTTGAAAAGTTTCACTGTTTAAATTCCATTGCTTGTTCTCTGTCTATTCCAGACTAAATCTCACAGACTGTCCCAAGTTAAGCCTTTGATTCTAGTTGTTTGGTAAAGATCGAAAGCCCCATAATATAAACCATATATTAATAGCTAATATATTTCATGCAATAACATGAATGCTATTGAGAATGCTATTGAGGCTATCAACAAAAATTATTAATTAGTTTAATAGAAATGCTCCCAACTTTTATGGGGAAATGTTTAAAATTCAGTTTTACCCATGAAAAATGAATTGCTATGGAACTTGCCTTCTTCCACAAACAACTCAAAAACCACTTTTTAAAATATTAAATAAGTACTTTTATTCAGACAAAAGGCAGTACAGGATTGAGAGGAGGAAAACAGCAAGGTTAGTCCCCAAATGGCCCCAGATTACTGCCTGAGGCATCTTCCAGGCCTGTAGGATAGACAGGAAATCGAGGCAGAGCCTGGGAGTTTGGCAGAGCTGAGGAGTTCAAGGAAGCTGAGGTAGCTAGAATTTGAGGGAAAAAGTTTGGGGTAGGTGGTAGCTCTACAGAGGAAGCTTTGGAGATGACAAAGAGATTCTCATCAGCCTTTGTCAAGTGTTAAAAGAACCACTAGTGCACCTGAAACTCATAAAGCATTGTATGTTAACTAACTAGAATTAAAATTAAAAACAGAAAAAAAGAAAAGAAAAGAAAAAAGAACCATCAAATGACGTAAGGTCAGAGAGTTCTCAGAGCTTACACAGAAATAGGAATAGTTCATGTTCATAGCAGCTGGAGTAAATAAGTTTTGTAAAACCAGAGCATTGATTAGAATTCTCATTTAATGTATTAGTCAGTTTGAGTTGCCATAACAAATACCATAGGCTGGGTGACTTAAACAACAGAAATTAATTTTCTCTCAATTCTGGAGGTTACAAGCCCAGGATCGGGGCTCAGCAAGGTTTGGCTTCTGGTAAGAGCTCTCTTCCTTGTTTGCAGATGGTCATCTTCTCACTGTGGCTTCATATGGTCTTTCTTTGATGTGTGTATATGAAGAAAGATATCCTTTTCTCTTCTTATAAGGCTACTAATCCTATTATATTGGGACTTTACTCTTACAACTTCATTTAGCCTTAATTATCTCCTAAAAGCCCCAATTCCAAATACAGTTTCTGTGGGGGTTAGGGCTTCAATATAGGAATTTGGTGGAGGGAAGGGACACAATTCAGTCCATAGCACTCTCTGAAAAATTAATATATGTCTCTATTAAGGCCAATTAATTCTGGAGTAGTTTAGACTGCTCCAACATGTCTAAACAAAGATATAAAACAAGGCTTAAGGTAATTAATCTATTTCTCAAGTAACATACTTGCATGTCAAAATAAAATTTAATACTCTTTAAGAGAATAAAACAAAATCCAGCACTCAAAAGTATCACATTCACAATGCCTGGCATCTTATCTAAACTTATCAAGTATGCAAAAAAAAAGGAAAGTTAATCCATAATCAGGTGAAAACCCAATAAGCAAAAGCAGATTCAAAAATAACAATGCTGCTGGGGATTTACCCCAAAGATGCAGATGCAACGAAACGCCGGGACACCTGCACCCCGATGTTTATAGCAGCAATGTCCACAATAGCCAAACTGTGGAAGGAGCCTCGGTGTCCATCGAAAGATGAATGGGTAAAGAAGATGTGGTTTATGTATACAATGGAATATTACTCAGCCATTAGACACGACAAATACCCACCATTTGCTTCGATGTGGATGGAACTGGAGGGTATTACACTGAGTGAAATAAGTCAATCAGAGAAGGACAAACATTATATGGTCTCATTCATTTAGGGAATATAAATAATAGTAAAGGGGAATAGAAGGGAAGGGAGAAGAAATGGGTAGGAAATATCAGAAAGGGAGACAGAACATGAAGACTCTTAACTCTGGGAAACGAACTAAGGGTGGTGGAAGGGGAAGAGGGCAGGGCGTGGGGGTGAATGGGTGACGGGCACTGAGGGGGGCACTTGACGGGATCAGCACTGGGTGTTATTCTGTATGTTGGCAAATTGAACACCAATAAAAAATAAATTTACTATTAAAAAAATAATGATGATGGGACCAGCGGATGAAGACATAAAAGCTGGTTTTATAAATCTGATAACTATATGCTCAGTGACCTATAGGAAACATGAACCTGAGAAGGAGAGACATGGAAAATGCAAGATACTCAAATGGAACTTCTAGAAATGAAAAAGATAATACTTGAAATTAAAAATAGAGTGGATGGGATTAATAGCTGATTAGAACAAAAAATCAATGATCTTGATGAAATAGCAACAGAATGCATCCAAAATGAAGCACAGAGAATAAATAAAAACCCTGTAAAATTATAAACAGAAGATTAGTGACCTGTGAGATAACATCCAGGAACCTATCATGCATGTGATTGGGGTCAATCACAAATAAACACAAAATCACAAATAAACACAAATAAAATCACCAAGGCACATTATAATCAAATTGCTAAAAATGTGTTGAAGAGAAAATACTAACAGTGGTTAGAGAGGGAAAAAAAAGCACATTATGGATAGCAGAATAAGGAAAAGAAGAATAGCCATTTTCTCATCAGAAGCAATTCTAGCTAGAATACAATGGAGCAACGTTTTTAATATACTGACAAATAAAAACATCAATTTATAATTATATACTTTCAAAATGGAAGTGAAATAAAGATCTCTCAAACAAAAGCTGAAAGACATTGTTATTAGCAGATCTGAGATACAAGAAACGTTCAGTTGTGAGACAGTAAGAGAATAATACCAGATGAAAATTTGTATTTACACAGAAGAATGAAAAGTACCAGAATGGTGAATATATGGATAAATATAAAAAAGGTTTCCCTCCTTTTAAATCTCTTTAAAGTATAATCAACCATTTCTTTTTTTCTCTTTTTTAAAGAAATTTATTTTTTATTGGTGTTCAATTTGCCAACATATAGAATAACACCCAGCGTTCATCCCGTCAAGTGCCCCCCTCAGTGCCCATCACCCAGTCGCCCCCACCCCCGCCCACCTCCCTCCCCTTCCACCACCCCTAGTTTGTTTCCCAGAGTTAGGAGTCTTTCACGTTCTGTCTCCCTTTCTGATATTTCCCACTCATTTTTTCTATACTTCCAGGGATCATTTTTATAGTTTGTTAATCAACCATTTCAAAAAAATAATAACATGTAGCGTCTGGTTTTTGATTCATACATAAAAACAACATATATAAAGAATAACAAAACCAGGACTGGAAAATGGAAGCAAAATGCTATGAAATTCTTACATTAAACATAAAATGTATATTTTTGAAGGTAGACAAGACAAAGTAGATTTCAAAACAAGGATATAGATGGATATCTCATAATGACAATGGAGTCAATTAATTAAGAAGATGTAATTGTTCTAATGTTTATGACCCAAGAAGAGCGTCTTGCAATACATGCGGTAAAGATTGACAGCAACTAAAGAAGAAAGAGGCAAATCCACAATTAGAATTGTAGACTTAATTACTCCTTCCTGAATAAATAAATCAAACAAGTAGATTGAAAATCAGTGAAGACAGAAGGTTGAACAACATTATCCACCATCTTGACCTATTTGATCTTTATATGCCACTCCATTTACTAGAGCTCATCACTTTATTCATTCTTTTCAAATGCATGGGGCATATCTACTACATTAGACCATACATTTTGGGCCTAAAGCAAGTCTTAATAAATTAGAAACCCCACACATTTAAAAACTAAACATCACAATACTAAATAAACCATGAATCAAAAAAGCAATCACAAGGGGAATTAGAAAAGATTTTCAATAAAATGAAAGTGAGAACTTAACAAAGTATCACATTCTGTGAGGTACAGCTGAAGCAATATTCAGAAAGAAATTTATAGCATAAATGCTTATGTTAAAAAAAATGAAAGGTTTTAAATCAACAATACTGACTTTCACTTAACAAGAAAATAGAGCAAGTTACATTTAAAATAAACAGGAGAAAACAAATAGTAAAGGTAAAAGTGGAAAATCATAAAATAGAAAATAAAATAAAATAAAATCTTTTGGCATTACTCCACAATGTTACAACCACTCTTGTGGTCAAGCACGCATTCGTTGGAAGGGGTTTTGGCACTCTGATAGAAGGGGCAGACTTTGGAGGGAATTTGAGACTTTAATAACACTCCAAAATGGTTTTCTCTCAACAAGTGTCTCTCAACTGACCTTCTTCAAACACCAACTTGCATTTTTAAAAATGCCATCATAGCCCTGCTCCTAATTTCAGTGGGATTTCAGAAGGTAAGAGAGGTGCTCCATGCCAGAAGACATTACGTTAGGTATGTTAGGTAAATGGAGCCCTGGGGGACAGCTAAAATTATGCCACAGTAGGCAGTTTTTCACTTTCCTACAAAATGCAAAATTGCTTGCAAAATGAACACATTCTGTTTTGGAACACATCATTTACCTCTCAGAGGTGATTTGACAAGTCTGAGACAGTAATCATAGTTTTCTCTCTTGAATATTTGAGGATTGACATTTCAGAGCCCTGACCCACAGTTTCTAGAATATTTTAAAGTAATGCTTTTACATAGGATTGATAGAACTGCCTTTTCTTAAAACTCAATCCTCAATGGCTCTTGATGGTCTTTGGTCATAATGTTGGTCAGTGATTGGACACTCTATTCAACATACCCATCATCTGCACTAGTAAGTGCATTTCCCTTGTTCTGGAAGTCATCAACTACATGAACTCAACTAGTTTTCCAAATAATAGGCCTGAAATTCACTGCCTTTTCACTCAGCATTGCATTTAATAGAAATAAGTTACCCATTTCTGCAGAAAGAACTTTATTTTTAGCTTCATTATAGCATTTCTGTCATTTCGTCTGAAGTCAGATTAAATTGCACACCTACCTCAGCATTGGACTACCAATTCCTCAAGGGTAGGTTTGTTTCTTGTTCATTATTATATCTCTGACACTTAATACTCAGTGCCTGGTATCTATCAAATGTGGCTTAAATATTGCATATTGTGGAGCAAATAGCTTTGATTTCATGAAGGGGGAGAAAAATCTAAGGGGCTTGTGAATGCATACGATGTTATACTGAGATGTATTTAAACTTTTATATGTGGTAAGAATAACATTAAGAGATGCTATTAATGCCTATAGATGAAAGAAAGGACGAGGGTGAGATGCGGTATCAGTGGGAAGTCAGGGAAAGACCTTTCTGCTTATTCCATCCTGTGGAAATGAGCAAAGACTGGGAGAATTCCAGCAGGAGGAGCTTAGTGGGTGGCCCAAATAGAGTTGCTTTAGAAATAGAAAGAAGGTTGTCTCTGTTCAATTGACCAGAGTCTCCTTGAAGAGCTCCAGGTGGCAAGCCCTCTGGGTTCTCTTTCAATACTGCTCGCTCCTCAAGCAGCAAGGGCAAGGTGCTAGCCTGCACCAGGGGTGTTGCTAAACACCTCTGTAATTAGATACAGACTTCACACCTGCTAGTTCAGCAGCACAGGGCCAAAAGTGGGGTGAGCCTTCCTGCACAGAGCCATGGAGACTTCTAGGAGTGGGAGGGCTTGAAAATTCAGGACACAATAGTCTCAAAGCCAAGGGATTTGGATTTCTATAGTCAGGTAAGTGCATGGGCTTTGTTGGCAGACAGACCTAAGCTGAATCTCATTCTATCGCCTCATAAATTTGGAACTGAAGCAAGTTAACTAAGCCTTTCTTCACCTGAAAAATGAGACAATACCTGGCACAAAGTTAGCACTAAATATTGATGTTATTATTGCCCCACTATTATTATTACTTGGCATGGCAAGAATTGAACTGAGGAGAAGGAGCAGGTTCCAGAGGACAAGCTTCAAATAGCCAGGCCCCCAGTGACACAACTAGTTTATCTACAACTATGGATCAACAGATTCAGGAAGGCTCAAGGATTCCACTTGGCTTAAGTTGCTATCAGCTCAGACTCAAAGCCCAGTTCAATTTAAAGATCTGATTTATTTATTTGGTGGGGGGGGGGGTAGGGGCAGAGGAAAAGAGAGAATCTCAAGCAAACTCCCCACTGAGCAAGAGGAGCCTGATGCAGGGCCCATTCCCAAGTCCTTGAGATCATGAAATCAAGATTTGGATGCTCAATCGACCGAGCCACCCAGGCACCCCAAAGATCAAATCAATTTAAACCTCCAGATAGTGGCTCCATCGAGTAGCTGGATAGCATTGCAGGATAGATAGGGAACCAGGGGCTGCGTGCACTGCTAGTTTTGCATCCCAGTTGTCTGTGCTCCACAAAAATGCCCATGCCTTTGCACACATGGAATTTTACTCATTTTCTTTTGTTTACATTAATGTTTCCTCCTGGAAAATGCCCATCGCATTAGAACACTGGGGCGAGAGAAGTTTCAGAACCTAGGAACCTGGAGGAGCTGAGTAGAGGGGGCGGCCTTCAAAAAGGGCAAGAATGTCTTTTGCATCTCAACTCTGCTCTCTAAAGCTGAGAGAATGAATGTCCAAGAGACACGCGGCCACGGCCTGAGCTGTGTTGGGCCTGTGCAGTTGCAGAGTCCAGACTTATGAAAGGCAAAAAAACAATACCTAAGTATCCGTTTTAGCCCTGATACCTCCATAGATGTTTTCAAATACACTGAGATAGGATTTTGCCGTACTATGTTTCCAAAAATCTTGCGAACTTAAATTTCTTTACCTTCATATTATGAATATACAACATTGCTTTGTTAACTAGCACATGCACAGGACAGCATTCAAATGAGCTGAGAGGAATTCCCTCCTTCAGGGACATTTTCTTTAACAATATAACAGGACAGAGTTTCTCCTCACATTTTCCTGCCTCCCCCACCTCAAAACCTCCCCACCCTGTTCTTTTTAATACTTGCAAAACTTCTAAAAAACAAATAAAAATAAAGCAATAAATAATATTTGAGAAATAGTCCCAATTTCTCTAAAGCCTGACTGTTTTCTTTCTGTGTTTCTTGCTTTTCTTCCACTCATTTTTTTCTTCCACTTCAGTAAAGAATTCTTTGCCTTTTCTCAAACCTTTTCTGGTCTCTCCCTTATTTGTGACAAAAAGCCCAGGATAAGAGTGGGAAGGATAAAGCTTTACTTAATGGATGAGAGCACTTGTTAAGTTTTTTAATCATCACAACAAGATATGACAAGCTGTCTCATTTCAGAGCGTAATTTTAAGTATACATTAGCCTGTGCTTCTTAGACTGAAAGTTAGGAGGTAAATGTGGTACATTTTTTCTTGCATCAATTATAAGTAATGGAAGACATTATTTTTTATATAAAGGCAGGGGCAAATATTTTATGAAGCATGGTAAAAACTTCCAGTTATTTACCCAACATGAGTTCTTACCTTCTTTTTTATAGATCCCCAGGTTCATTCAACTTTATTTATTGAGCTGGGCAATATGCCCAGCTAAAAAGTCTACATTCCCCAGCCTCCATCATAAGCTGAAGCCACCATGGAAATCTTCCCAGAAAATTCTTTAAAGAAGGCTACAGTGGCTATTTGGGGCCTTTTGCCCTTTCACTCTATTTTCTTGCTCATCTCATTCATGATTATTTGAGCTATAGCCAGTCCTAGGACTTAAAGGTGATTTTGAGAATGGAAGTCATGTGTCAAGGATGGAAGAGCAGAATTATGGTACAAACCTAGCTTCAGAATCTAGGGTTTCCAGCCAAAACATGACATACCAATTAAATTTAAATTTCAGATAAAAAGCAGGGGCACCTAGGTGGCTCAGTCTGCCCTGAAGCAACTTATGCATCTGCCTTTGGCCCAGGGTTGGGCTCCCTGCCCAGTGGGGAATCTGTTTTACCCTCTCCCTCTATCCCTCTGCCTGCTAGTGCTCTCTCTTTCAAATAAATACGTAAAATCTTTAAAAAAATAATAAAATAAAAAACAATTTTAATATAAAATGTCCCAATATTGTATTAATTTAGCTTTACTAAAAAAATTATTTATCCTGAAATTCATTTTTAACTAGATTACTTGTATTTCTCATTTATTTGTGTAAAAAAATATCAAATTATTTAATCAAATCTATTCGAAAAACGTCACTAAGTAGACTTTATCTCTGGCCTTGGAAGCCCAAACCCGTTCTCCTTTTTTCAATCTTTCTTCACAAGTTTATGGTTCTTTGTTGAGGATGCTGGAGAAGCTGGAATTCTAAGCCACCTTGGAGAATTACTCATTTTTCCTTGAGTATCTGCTGTATATTCATGAGGCCTATATGTTAATGAACTTCTGTTTATTTTACTCTGTTAATCTTTTATGACAGGGATCTTAGCTAGGAACTCAGAAGGATAGAGGAGAAAAGATTTTTCTTCTCTTATGCTGTATTCCCACTGCTGGTATGATGTTCTTTTTGTTTGTTTCCTATAACATTTCTGTTGTTTTTCTATATCACCACAGCTCCCAGACTAGTGTTAATTGGTTTTTAATAATAAGTATTGTTTTTTTGATTTATTGTTGATTAATATAACCATTTCCACCTCTACAAGGACTGTTTTGTAAGGTGGATATTGAAAATAAATCCATTAAGCTCCCATTTTTCCATGATGGCTGGGAAATTGAGAGTTAGATATTTTAACTTACAAAATGTCTCAGTAACTAGATATTTTTACCACCTATGTATTACACTGTAACTACTGAATGTAAATTGGTTTTTCTTTTCAAGTTAATGTAAGTCAGCATTCTGAATATCTTTTATCAATATATACTTTTGTAAATAAATACCTAGTTGTGCTGACTTTCAAGTTTTTTGTGGAGAAGTGAAAATGTACTGTTAGAAACTAATTTATTAGTACCATATGGTAGATTTCTTACACATTTAGTAGATGGAAAGGAAAAGTTTCAAAATGTTTGGTTGTATTTGACAAGCCTTCTAGAAACTTTAAATGCTAATTTAAGTCCAGTTTTTTTATCACCCCTTTTCTATTTTTGTAATACCTCACTTCCTTCCTGACAAGCGAGATGATTTCTATGTTTGCCTGGGACTGAAAGCTCAGCTTAAAATCTTCTGGGAACACTATTTCCTTGAAAATGCCAAGGTCAAGAAGATGTTATGAAGGTTTCATTCCCAAGTTTTTTCTCTCTAATTAATTTGTTTTTGTCTGTTCAAAGAATACTCCCAAAGGCCTTTTTTTTTTTTTAATTCCCAAAGACCTTTTACAGGTTCTCTCTTTCGTCCTTCAAATCAACTAGATGATTGTTTGCAAATGCTGTTTGTTTTCAAAATTGGCAGCAGAATCCCTCAGTGCAAACGATTACAAACCAAACTTGCATCTCTTTCAGAGTTGCTTTTAGACTCTTATTTTATATTTTGCTTCTGAGGTTTGATTAAACTGAAAGCACCTAGCACAAGAAAACTATTTAGTAAAACTCCTGAAGGGGGAGGTTTTGTGACTTCTCATTACAGAGGGACCTCTCTGCTGGTGCCCAGAGGTGGTTTTGTCAAAGAGAAACAAAGCCGGACTTTAGTTAAAGTAGTGAAAACATTTTATTCAGTGATCTTTGACAATGGGAGAAAGAGTGGAGCCCCATTCTGATTTGCACAGGGGTGACTTGGCATTTTAGAGGGAGAATGAGTAGAGATGGGGAGTGGGGCAAGCAGGACCTCAGTAGAGTCAGGAAGTGAAGTCCATCGAATCTGCCAGTTGGCAGTAAGTTATGGAAGTTTGAGACTCTATCCTTCCTGATGACTACATCAAAGGAATGTTTTTCAGGTCTGTGAGAAAGACACTGCTAGGTTCTAGGACATGCATCTGTATCTTGAAGAAACAGAGGAAGGATCCACAGTTGTAACCCTCAGCGCTCTAAGAAAGGGAGGGCAAGGGCCTACCCTCAGGTGGCAAGAGCAAATGATAAATTCTTTTGACAACCTGAACGTTTCCAATCAGGAACTCAAAAGGGGGCTGGGTGGTCCCAGGAGTGAGACCTTAAACTCCTGGAAGCTGGTCAGGTCTCAGCCTCGGAGTTTGGAGGAGTAATTATGTGCAGTAACCCCCTGAGGGAAACACTCCTTGTTAAGACTCATGTAGAACAAAGCTTTCTTTTTTTGTTTTGTTTTATTTTATTTTATTTTATTATTTTATTTATTTTATTTTATTTTATTTATTTTTATTTTTTAGAACAAAGCTTTCTATGGTATTATATATCTCAGCTTATTTTGTAATGTCTTGGATGCCCTTTCATTACTTTGATGCTGTAAACAGTATCACAATAGGCACAATTTATAATTTCCTGGTATCTGTTTATTTGAATATGTTTATAAACTGCTTCTAGGGACAGTATTAGATTAGAACCTCTGAGCTCTGAAGAAAAAGAAAATAAAAGAGAATGTTTTGCCCATCAGGTTCACACCCACTTCCTTTACATTTATTTTCTATGAATAGTGATCCAAGTATTGACTTAAAATGCAAAGGTTTATCTTTTTTCCTCATTTTGGCAATCTCTTCAAAATTTCAGCTCTTTCACCTCTGTTTCATTATATTCTTATAAGCCATCTTCTGAAATCATCCTTATGTCTTGTAATTATGTTAACCCAGAGTAGATTTTTAAACTTTCCTTGAATCATTTTGTAGAAAATAATAAATTACCTCTGGAACCAACTCAGATTTGAGCCCCATACCTCATAATTATTTATTATTCAATTAAAAGATTCTAATACAAATGTAAATGGCTTCAGCATTTTAAAATACGCTGCTGCTGCTACTGTTGCTGGCTCCCCATGAGACAAGCTGTCAAAGGAATGAGTGCCACCTAAAATAAACGTTTTCCTATGGGAATTTCAAATCACTAGGCTGAGGCACTGCATTTTAGACTCTGACTATTCCAAAGTGCAATGTTTGGGAAAAGCAAGTTTCATTTTTAGACAGACAGAAGCTCCACATAATTTTCAGAAGAGTCATGTTGGAGGGCACTGGTAATGATCTTCAAAAGCCCATTTGCCATCACAGAAGGCAACAAATGACACTTATCTTGTAAATCAACAAAATGCTTTTACTGCTCATATAGTCATGAATGTGCCTGTGTGTGTTGTGCGTGTGATGTGTGTGTATGTGTGAGAAAGACAGACAAATGAAGACAGAGAAAGAGACACAAAGAAAGGGTGGGGAGAAAGGAAGGAGAGGCAGAAGAGGAAATACATGATTTATAAGCACCTTCTTCTGGATATTCTTCATTGGTCCCTGCAGATTGATTTCCATTCTTCTGTATATTGTTCTATAGCCCTGGCATTAATATGATTTGCTTTCTGGCTTCCCATTGGGTCAGTCAAGGGTCACATTGACAGATTGAAGTTGCTAGAAGAGAGATATCAGAGATTTTGTGTTCTAGCTACCCCCTGCTTGTAGATAGATTGACTGCATTATTAACAAAGGTCACAGCCCCCTGGGTGAATTTCTCCAAATGCTTCACAATTTCTCCCTCAATCCACACGTAGCATTTCAAGAAAAGTTCCCCTAAGACCAAGTAACAGAAAAGAATACCAGCCTATTTATGGATAAATCTATAAAACATATGACCCCATTCAGAAGGGGATGTCCATCTTTCTAGAGCACTATTCCAATGTAGCTCTGAAAGATAGTCATGAAAGGGTATTGTCCCACTGGGAAGAACTGTGGGCAGTATATATGGTTGGCCATTCTATAGAAGAGATGGTCTGAGGTATGAATCTACAGTGACTTATGGGCAGTGGCTAAGGTGTTGTTCAATTAAACAAAGGATCTGAGAAGAACAAAGACATCTGGGGAGAATGTTTATGGCTAGCCCTCATGAAATGGATTCACAAGGTGAGGATAGTTGAGTAATGCCACCCAGCAGGCATGCACTGTGGAAGTAGCCTCAATCACCAAAGAGAATGAAATGAACATCCTCTGATGTCAGACAGCCTATTTCTGCCACCTTGATATTTGCTCCCTGGGCTCATGCGAAATAAGTCTTGATGGCAGGGACAAAGCCCATGAATCCAACCACAACTCAGAATGGATTACACCTCACTGGGGTTAATCTGACCACTGCCACTACTGAGCGCCAACCTGCAAACAGCAGAGGTAATACAGCCTTCAATATGATTCCATCACCCTGAGGAACTGGCTGACTGCATGGTTGCAGGTTGATTAGATGTATACCTCAGATTTAAGTTTATCTTCCTTGTCTGTAGCACTGTTTGTGAACTTATAGAAGGCCATCTTCATCAGCATGATACCTCATTCAAAATTATCTCTGAACAAATCTTTTTTCTTTTTTTGGAAATGAGCTCATATCCATAGAATTAATGTGTCTTACCCACAAAACTTCTGAGTTTTATCACTCAGAAGCAGCTGGCTTGACAAGATGGTGAAACCACCAGTAGAAGACTCAGTTATTTTATCATCTAGGAAATAGCACTGTTTGGGACACTTTTTATAGGATGCATTGATGCATTATGTTGTAAGTCAGAGACTAATTCATGGTTTGGTCCCTGCTACATCTAGAATTTTCAGGTCTGGAACCAATGGGAGGAGGAGATGAGAGTGGCCTCTATCACTGTTAAAGCTAACAACTCACATCAGAAAATTTTGCTTTCTTTGTCTACCATTTTGGACCAAGTATGTTTGAAGGTTCAAATATCCATGAAGGAACGCTTCCACCAGAATTCACAATCCTGGTTCTGTTACATTGGAAGCCAAGAATGCTTCCTGGCTCTTTGGAGTTCTTACTAAGCAACCAAAATGCAGACATTTCAACCCCAATTACCTAGAGAGGAAACTGGGTTGCTGATATAGAACAGGGAAAGGCTATCCATGTAAGGAATCCAAAGGATTCTCAGGGATGCTTTTTTGTCATTAGCACTTTGTCAAATTGTATTCAATGAAAACTGCAGTCACTCTATAAAGAGGGCCTCCAAGAACTCAGACCTACATGAATAAAGGTTTGCGTCACTTCACAAACTGAAGAATACTTCCAGCAGAGGGGCTGGCAGAGAGCAACAGAAAGATGAGTTGTAGAAAATCGCAGTTATGATGGTAAACCTGGATTTCCTGATCAACTTACAAAATCAGGAGCTAGAGCAGTAACATCTTATGTGAATGAATGGTTTTCTTCCTTCTCCTCACCTTACATAATAAATATCATTAATGGTGTTAACATTTTAGGTTTTAGAAGGGAGTATTGACTGAATGCACTTCATCTTGCTCTTCTAATGATATGGAAATTTGTGTGACCCTGGCACCAGGCCCACTATTTTCATCCATATAAAGAACTCTTGAAATCCCAAAGACGAGAGTGGCCAAAGACAAGAGGGACAAAGGAGTGGACTTTCCTGAATGTCCTCTGTTTGGCCTCCCAGATTTACTGACCACAATGCTTCATCCTTTGCTGCTCCTCAAGGTTACATCACTGCTCTGCTGTCTGAGCTACATCACTTCAATCCTGGCCTTCTAGCTTCTGGTTGTGTTTTGTCAATGATTTAGATGTCAGAAGTGGGGAAATGTCAAGGTGTTTGCTCCTCTGTCTCCTTCCAGTGGCCCTGGGGTTTGGCAGTGGCTTCCTCCTTTCTCAAAAGCCAGATCTCCTTCCTGCCAGAGGGGCCACTGCTGCAGCCACAGCTTTTCTTCATCCACTGTGTGCCCTATCCCAAAAGATGAAAGCTTCCCACTGAGCCCCACCCTAACTGCTTCAGGTTGCTTAATTGCTTTCCTCAAGCCTGCTCACACCTCTGTGAAGAGTACTCATCATGTGTGTCTGCTATTTATTTCCAGCTAACAAATTCTCATTTCCATAGATTCCCTTTTGTGAGAAAGCAAACATTCAAAAGTAGAATAAATCTATTTTTAATGATCTCCAAATGAGCTTTTTCCCAAAAGAAAGAAAAAAAAAACTAAGAACTAGATTTTTACTAAGATAAACATTTGTGCACTTCATGTAAAAATTTCAACCTCCTGAGGCTTTTTTTTTTCCTTTTTTTTTGTATTTTTTTTTATTGGAGTTCGATTTGCCAACATATAACACCCAGTGCTTATCCCATCAAGTGCCCCCCTCAGTCCCGGTCACCCAGTCACTCCATCCCCCCGCCCACCTCCCCTTCCACTACTTCTTGTTCGTTTCCCAGAGTTAGGAGTCTCATGTTCTGTCACCCTCTCTGATATTTCCCACTCATTTTCTTAGCTAATGTTTCTCTTTCATTTCCTGTGACACATGGTCAACTATCTTTTATGTTTTTAAATAAAATGATAACCCTAGAAAGGACAAAGAGGATAATCATTCAACATTAATTGACGATCTATCAATGATCAGAATTTATGCATTCACAACAGTATGAGAGGAATGCAAAACCCAAACTATGTATGCATTTATTTAAAAGTCAGTTTCAAGGTTCTACTGTGTGAACAGCCATTTTTTACTATGTCAGTAGAAAGACCAGTGCTGGGTATGGGTATGTAGTAACCATGACACAAAATGTTAATCTCTCAACTAAGCAGAAAATTCCAGATTCCTGTCCTTCGTTTTCCCAGGAAAACGTGTGAAAGGATTCTTCAGAGCCAATTGTTCTCACTATCAAATAATAGTCACTAACATTGTGGTTTGTTCAAGAGTGAATTATGGAAATGTCTGTGATACACCTGGAGGGCAATGAATCAGGATGTTTGAAGGAAGCCCTAAACCAACTTTCCAGGCACCAGTGCCATGCCAGCACTGAGAATAATTCAGGAGCTGGATGCCTCACTTTTCCCATTTTTCATTCCCGACATTCAGATGCAGATTGGTTTGCCCAGAGCCCTCAGGGTCCTTAAAAAAAAATCTTTTTTTAAAAGAAGAACTTTCACATCATTTGCCACAGTCTCAAGGAAATAATTTTGCAAATAGAAAATCTTCCTAAAGTAAAGACCAGTGGCAATGAGTCCTCCACTAACAGAGCAGATTTTTTCCACATATCTCAACGGTTTTTCCTCTAATGACGCATCCTCCTTCTCAATTGATAGCAAATGAGGAGACATAAGGTTTGCCTTGAGTGTCTCCACTGGCACATGAAAGTCCTTGGCCATGTTTCCAGGAATGCATTATCCAACCCAAAGTAAGACCTGTAGAGGTGTAAAGTATCCACCAGCTTCTCCACCTCATTATCACTGATCAAGCAACAGCCTCAAGGGATGGTGGCTGTTGCTCCAACCTTCATGGCCTCCAACCAGATCTTCTGTCTCAGGGAATCCCTCTTCCAGTCAATGGCAGACTTGGTAATATTGCATGAAGATGTGAGGTTTGTGGGCTGGGACTTCCCTCAGAAGGGTGATCTCCAGGCTTTGGAAATCATAGTTAAAACAACTCAAAGCTGAAGATGAAGATCTGAGCATCACTCATAGTGGCCTCCATCAGTTGTTTCACATAGTCATTGCAGATCATTTGCAGAATTTTACCCTTATTGAAGTTTTTGGGTTGGCTAATTTTTATATTATGTAAATCACTGTCCACCTTAGTTCAGACAAAGTAGATATTCTTCTTCATTTTTCTAATTGCTGTAGCTAATTGTACATCATTGATTGTGAAGCATGTAGAAGAGATGATAATAAAGAAATTATACTCCCAATATTTCATTTTCTTCAGATACTCAGTGGTAAAATGGTAGTGGTCCCCATGCCAGATAGGTTTCACAATATCACATTGGGAAAATATTTGTGTTTATATTTGACTCTCTTCAACTTGTCTCCACCAGCTTGGTGGCAGCCACTTCTACCTCTTGTCCCATGCCCTTCAGGCATTGATGAAGCTGGACTTCCCTGCCCCAGACTCTCCAATAACAGCAAAGTTCAGAGAGGTATTTTCAATTTTTCTCAATGCATCACTAATCATAAACCACTTTCTGAAGGTCCCTCTCCTCTAGATGTGATTGAATCAAATTGATGGTTTCCTGAGGGACGATTTGGCTTCCCAGCTTGAATTCCCTAAAAAACTTGCCAACTCTGGAGTCCAGACCACCATCCACCATATGACAGGATGTGGTAGAGGAAGACTAACCCATGGCAGAGACAGTAGAAGGCACTGGAAATTGAGCTCCCTCAGCCTGGCCTTCCAAGCCACCAAGCGGAAAAGGCAGGGCTCGTGCTGTGCCACGTGGGAGCAGGGAAGGCACGGGACGTTCCTTATGGGAACATGCTGTGCCCGTCCCCTCTTCGTCTTCTTATACATCACGCCTCAATGGACTTTTGAGGGGCCTTCTTAAACACCTGGTGGAGTTGGTTTCAGAATGATTTGGCATGGCACTGCCAAATTATGTTGCATGGCGGAGGTGACCATGAAGTTTTGCCATCTCATCTCGCCTTTTGCCTTAGTGGTGCCACCATCTTAAACAGGAGTGAATAACCCTCCTGAGGCTTTTGGGTGGTTCAGTCTTGTTGGACTTTTGATTTCAGCTCAGATCACGATCTCAGAGTCGTGGGATCCAGTCCTGTGTCTGGCTTGGTGCTGGGTGTGGCGCCTTCTTAAGATCCTCTTCCTCCCTCTCTCTCTGCCCCTGCCCCTGCTCACATTCTCTCTCTCTTTCCCTCCCTCTTTCTAAAATAAATAAATAAATCTTTAAAAATATTTCAAATTCATATCAACAAGATGTGACTAGTTTCCCATTGGCCAAGTCTCCATACTTTGTTCTTCTCCATGTGTCAAGGAATCTATATATAAAAATCAATCCATACTTCAAGAATGTACCTATGCAAGTAAGTATAGAACATAAAACTTAATGAAATTAATCCATTTAGATAACTAGTGACCAACCTTGAGGTCCTTGTGGATCCTCAAAGTTAATAATGGTAGATTGTCAATCAATTAAAACAACTATGAAAATTTGATATAAACCATCCATTTGCCATGATGTCTGCGAGGAAGTAATGTGGCAACATACAGAAGATGTTTTATTTTTTTAAAGATTTATTTATTTATTTGTTTATTTATTTATTCATGATAGACATAGAGAGAGAGAGAGAGGCCGAGACACAGGAGGAAGGAGAAGCAGGCTCCATGCAGGGAGCCTGACACGGGACTCGATTCTGGGACTCCAGGTTAGCGCCCTATGCTGAAGGTGGCACTAAACCGCCGAGCCCCTCAGGGATCCCCCAGAAGATGTTTTAAACCACAAAATTCACTTCTGAATTTTAAAAAAATATGTTATTTATAATATATTGGGAATAAAAATTATGAAAATATTTCAGAGCATATTATTATAATGCCTTGTGGCAAATATCTTTTTTTTTCTACTATACATCCATGTAAAAGAAGTAATGTTGGCAACATTTAGTTTTAAGTTGACTGTTATTTATAACAAGACTTATTAAACCTCATTATTGGATAGTGACACTGCCTATACAGCATAGAACAAAACAATTTGCTTAAATTGTCTAAGAATTTAAGGCTGGGATGACAACAATACTGGATTCACTTAGGCTCATAAAATTTTGTATTGAAATCTAAATCAGCTGCTTTAATCAAGCTAGTCAACTTATTTTTCCCACCAAGACTCTCTCTCTAGATTCTAAGGAAAACTGAGGGGGAGGGGCAAGATGGCGGAAGAGCAGGGTCCCCAAATCACCTGTCCCCACCAAATTACCTAGATAACCTTCAAACCATCCTGAAAATCTACGAATTCGGCCTGAGATGTAAAGAGAGACCAGCTGGAACGCTACAGTGAGAAGAGTTCGCGCTTCTATCAAGGTAAGAAGACGGGGAAAAAGAAATAAAGGAACAAAAGGCCTCCGAGGGGGAGGGGCCCCGCGAGGAGCCGGGCTGAGGCCGGGGCGAGTGTCCCCAGGACAGGAGAGCCCCGTCCCGGAGGAGCAGGAGCTGCACCAACCTTCCCGGGCGGAAAGGGGCCCGCAGGGAGTTGGAGCAGGACCCAGGAAGGCGGGGATGCCCTCGGGCTCCCGGGGACACTAACAGACACCTGCGCCCCGGGAGAGTGCGCCGAGCTCCCTAAGGGCTGCAGCGCGCACGGCGGGACCGACCGGAGCAGCTCGGAGGGGCTCGGGAGCGGCTCCGCGGAGGGGGCTGCGGGGCGGGAGCGCGAATCCCACAGCGCAGGCTCCGGAGCACAGGGCGCCGGGACACAGCCCAGGATCCGGCCTCCCCCGGGACAGGCAGAGGCCGGGAGGGCCCAGGACAGCAAGGACGCTCCTGCCCGGAGCTGAGCAGATCAGCGGCCCCGCCCCGGAGCCTCCAGGCCCTGCGGACGGAGAGCCGAGAGCCCCGAGCCCCGTAGTTCCTGCGGAGGCTGAATCCAGGCTTCCAGAGTTGCCATAGCAACTGCTGCTGTTCCTCCTGGGGCCTGGCGGGGTAAACAACCCCCGCTGAGCCCTGCAGCAGGCAGGGGCAGAGCAGCTCCCCCAAGTGCTAACACCTGAAAATCAGCGCAACAGGCCCCTCCCCCAGAAGACCAGCTAGAGGGACCAGTATACTCCCCGTGTTCCAATACAACTTGTTTTTGGCCACTCTGCACTGAGCAAAATGACTAGAAGGAAAACCTCAACTCAAAAGAAAGAATCAGAAACAGCCCTCTCTCCCACAGAGTTACAAAATCTGGATTACACTTCAATGTCAGAAAGCCAATTCAGAAGCACCATTATACAGCTACTGGTGGCTCTAGAAAAAAGCATTAAGGCCTCACGAGACTTCATGACTGCAGAATTTAGATCCAATCAGGCAGAAATTAAAAATCAATTGAATGAGATGCAATCCAAACTAGAAGTCCTAACGACGAGGGTTAACGAGGTGGAAGAACGAGTGAGTGACATAGAAGACAAGTTAATGGCAAAGAGGGAAACTGAGGAAAAAAGAGACAGACAATTAAGGGACCATGAAGACAGATTAAGGCAAATAAATGACAGCCTAAGGAAGAAAAACCTACGTTTAAATGGGGTTCCCGAGGGCGCCGAAAGGGACAGAGGGCCAGAATATGTATTTGAACAAATCCTAGCTGAAAACTTTCCCAATCTGGGAAGGGAAACAGGCATTCAGATCCAGGAAATAGAGAGATCCCCCCCTAAAATCAATAAAAACCGTTCAACACCTCGACATCTAATAGTGAAGCTTGCAAATTCCAAAGATAAAGAGAAGATCCTTAAAGCAGCAAGAGACAAGAAGTCCCTGATTTTCATGGGGAGGAATATTAGGGTAACAGCAGACCTCTCCACAGAGACGTGGCAGGCCAGAAAGGGCTGGCAGGATATATTCAGGGTCCTAAATGAGAAGAACATGCAACCAAGAATACTTTATCCAGCAAGGCTCTCATTCAAAATGGAAGGAGAGATAAAGAGCTTCCAAGACAGGCAGGAACTGAAAGAATATGTGACCTCCAAACCAGCTCTGCAAGAAATTTTAAGGGGGACTCTTAAAACTCCCCTTTAAGAAGAAGTTCAAGTAACTCTGAACGTGAATGGGCTTAATGACCCCATCAAAAGGCGCAGAGTTTCAGACTGGATAAAAAAACAGGACCCACCTATTTGCTGTCTACAAGAGACTCATTTTAGACAGAAGGACACCTACAACCTGAAAATAAAAGGTTGGAGAACCATTTACCATTCAAATGGTTCTCAAAATATACCCTAAAAACTACAGAACACTTCTGAAAGAAATTGAGGAAGACACAAAGAGATGGAAAAATATTCCATGCTCATGGATTGGCAGAATTAATATTGTGAAAATGTCAATGTTACCCAGGGCAATTTACACGTATAATGCAATCCCTATCAAAATACCATGGACTTTCTTCAGAGACTTAGAATAAATTATTTTAAGATTTGTGTGGAATCAGAAAAGACCCCAAACAGCCAGGGGAATTTTAAAAAAAGAAAACCATATCTGGGGGCATCACAATGCCAGATTTCAGGTTGTACTACAAAGCTGTGTTCATCAAGACAGTGTGGTACTGGCACAAAAACAGACATATAGATCAATGGAACAGAACAGAGAACCCAGAAGTGGACCCTGAACTTTATGGTCAACTAATATACGATAAAGGAGGAAAGACGATCCACTAGAAGAAAGACAGTCTCTTCAATAAATGGTGCTGGGAAAATTGGACATCCACATGCAGAAGAATGAAACTGGACCACTCTCTTGCACCATACACAAAGATAAACTCAAAATGGATGAAAGATCTAAATGTGAGACAAGATTCCATCAAAATCCCAGAGAAGAACTCAGGCAACACCCTTTTTGAACTTGGCCACAGTAACCGGAGAAGGACAAACACTGTATGTTCTCATTCATTTGGGGAATATGAATAATAGCGAAAGGGAATATAAGGGAAGGGAGAAGAAATGTGTGAGAAATATCAGAAAGGGAGACAGAACATAAAGACTTCTAACTCTGGGAAATGAACTAGGGGTGGTGGAGGGGGAGGAGGGTGGGGGGTGGGGGTGAATGGGTGACGGGCACTGAGGGGTACACTTGACGGGATGAGCACTGGGTGTTATTCTGTATGTTGGTAAATTGAACACCAATAAAAATTAATTTATAAAAAAAAAAAAAAATAGATTCTAAGGAAAACTATCTTTTATGTTGGAAATCTCACTTCCAGATTCCATCACCTGCATTCTGTACACTCTTCACAGCATGCCAGAGCCCACTAGCTCTAATACAGTCTAATCCTATCAGGTATCTTTTATGCACATCAATGCCCCCTCTTTATTGCACTTCTCCTTTGGTATTTAGCATGAGTTACTCATTTAGTTAGTGGTTGCATGATGTACTTTTTTTTTTTCTGGACTAAATGGCAAGTTCTTCTGAAACAGAAAGCCTCTTATGATTCAGATATAGGATCCAATATGCACTCACTCATAGAAAATGTTCAGTATATACTGGTGACAATTTTTGAACAAATCTTCCCCTTCATTTTGTCCCTGTGATCCAGCAGGAGGACATGCCACATTGGGCGGCCATCAGCTCACTGTACTGAGTATGTCTCCAATCAGATAGTGAATGAAGAGCACTGAGCTAAGATTCAAGGGACCTGAAATCTAGTCCACACAGTTACTAGCCTAGTATGAAACCCAGCTATTTTGTCTCAATTGTTCTTGTCCATATCATAGAAATTCATATAATTTGGACAGCCAGATTGCTCAGTCAGGTCATCTGAGTTCAGCTCAGGTCATGATCTCAGGGTCCTGGAACTGAGCCCCAGAGATGGGCTCTGCCCTTAGGGGGGAGTCTGCTTCTCCCTCTCTTTCTGCCTCTGCCCCTCCCACCCACTCATACTCTCTCTGTCTCTCTCTCAAATAAATAAAAAAGTCTTTTAAAAAAAAGAAATTTAGATAATTTCCCAACCACAGAGAATTGTATTGAGATTCAAATTACATAATAAATAGCTAACTTTACTGCCCTCCACAGAAAAAAAAAAAAAAGTATTATTAAGCCAGAGTAGGATTTAGACCTCTCCTCAAGGGAGCTGTATGTTCAAGCTCTTATGCTACTGTAATGTTATGGCTAGATGAATTTTCTACCCAGCGACCTATTCCCAAAATAACTGATCCTGCCTTACTTTCAAAGGCTTGGTCATAACTTTCTTTCAAAGGCTATTCACTGATTAGATGTACTGATTACAGCACTTTAAACCCAAACTGGCTTTACTTTGTAATAGGATGATTGGCAGTTAATCAAAAGGCTAAAGATTCATTCATTCATAGAGATTCATAGAGGTTCTCTTTTTTAAATCTGAGGCTACTAAAATCTGATACAACAGCAGTTGTGTGTTTAAGTTTCCATGATTACACAGTTTATGTCTCATCATTAGAAAAATAACTGACTGCAGAATAATCTAATCACACAGTGAACTAACACTAACAAGAAAAAGAAATCATTTCCATTTATATTTATTTCATTTACTATATAAAGGCTGAGATGCAGTTTATACCTGAAATATTTAGGGTAGTGAATCTTACAGACAAAAATTCAGACAAGAAAACAAACTAGGAGCTGTGTCCCCCACCAACATTGCTGCCCCAGAATAGCTTGGCTTTAACATGTGCTCTGAAAACATGCCCATGTCTTTGCACTAATAGAATCATACTAATTTTCCTTTGTTTACATTTTAAAGGTTCCTTCTGGGAAAATGCTCATCTAGTGGGAACAGTGGGGCTAGAGAAGATTCAGAAGCTGGGGACCTGGAGACGCTGAACGAGTGGGTGTGCTCCCAGCTTGCTCTCTACAACAGAGAGAGAGGGTTTCTGAGGGACACGTAGCTTGAGCAGACTTGGCTACATACTAAGATTTCATTGTCCAATCTCATCAAAGGCAGCCAAGCAACACCTAATTATATATTTTACTGTTTACATTTCTATAGATGTTCCTAAATACAGTAACAACAATCATTTTTATACCATCTTTTCAAAAATGTTGTGATCTTTAATTCCTTTACCCTTTTATTGCAAACATACAACATTGCATTGTTAACTAGGTGGCATCCCTGCAACCAGGCTTTCCAGGGAATGGTGTTGATGATGATGGCAATGATGAAGATGGTGACAACTTACTCAGAAGGCATTTCAAAGTCCTAGCAATAAACTGGAATCCATTTTGATACCAAGCCATAGTCTCCTGACCCTAACCTTGATTTCATCAGAAAAGACATTCACAGAACTACTGTATTGCTTCATTTTACTTTTTCTCAAGGGTTTTGTTTCTTTTTTAAAGAAGCATCAACCAGAAAGAGTGTTTTTACTCTTATGATAATATGAGCAAAAAGGAAGGCCAGAGCCAGAGAAGGGAGGAAGACAAGGCTGGGTTTCAAGTCTAATGAGACTCTTTAGAGTGTGTTTTACCATGTTAAGTTGTGGGGTTTGTCTCTGGTTTTTGTTTCCATTTGCACAGTGCTTTGCTCAGCATTTGGTCCAGGTACTTAGGACACATGAAGAGATCTTGGCCACTGGTTCTAATCCAGCCCCAGCTGCAGTGGCTGGTGGTCCCAATCCGCCTTACACCCACACTTGTATGCCTTTCATCTTCTGTCTGCCATCTCTTTCCCATGAGGTGAATATTGCTCTGGAACCTGTTTGGTGCCTGCACATATGCAACTTGCAACTCAAAGTAAATTTAACAATCCTCAGAGTAAACATTTGACTAATTGCAGATAGAGGCTTGTAGAGAAATTCTTCTCTCCTCTCTGGCTGCATGTTGTGAGGTATGGTAGCTCATGTGGCTTTATGGTGGGCAATCCCATGAGTTCAGCAAGAAGATGCACTTGCTACCAAGGGATACCAGATCCATATCCCAACTCTTTGTGTCTGCTATCTCCTCCCCCTTCTTCCCATTTGTGCCCCCTCCTTATAAGATTTGCACATCTTATAAACATGTTAGCATATGTGTTTTTGCTTCAGGATTGGTTCTTTTTTTTTAACTGAAATCTATAAGTGAAATAGGTAAAGAGGATTGAAAAGTACAAACTTCAGGTTATAAAATAACTCACAGAGATGAAAAGTACAGCATAGTGAATATAGTCAGTACTATTGTAATAACATTGTATGCACACAAATAGTGACTACACTTACCATGGTGAGTACTCGAGTAATGCATAGAATTGTTGAGTCACTGTGTTGTATACCTGAAACTAATATAACATTATATGTCAATTATATTTTAATAAAAAAGAAATATGAACAAAGGCAGCAATGGGAGTGGGAGTGAATATTAAATGAAAGGCATGAAATTATTAACGTAGAGGAACTTTGAGGTCAGGGTTATGGAGATATCTCCGTTTCAACACTGAAATTGCTCATAAAGATGACAACATTGTTACATATAGGACAGTTTCACACCCAGTTGTTAAAGTCCTTACACCCTCCATGGAGACCTCCCTGATACTCTTGTTCTTAATTATTGCCCTGTTCTCTGAGTTCAATCAATACATTTTATCCCAGAAGTGGACCCTGAACATTATGGTCAACTAATATTTGATAAAGGAGGAAAGACGATCCACTAGAAGAAAGACAGTCTCTTCAATAAATGGTGCTGGGAAAATTGGACATCCACATGCAGAAGAATGAAACTAGACCACTCTCTTGCACCATACACAAAGATAAACTCAAAATGGATGAAAGATCTAAATGTGAGACAAGAGTCCATCCAAATCCTAGAGGAGAACACAGGCAACACCCTTTTTGAACTCAGCTACAGTAACTTCTTGCAAAATACATCCACGAAGGCAAAAGAAACAAAAGCAAAAATGAACCATTGGGACTTCATCAAGATAAGAAGTTTTGCACAGCAAAGGATACAGTCAACAAAACTCAAAGACAACCTACAGAATGGGAGAAGATATTTGCAAATGACGTATCAGATAAAGGGCTAGTTTCCAAGATCTATAAAGAATTTCTTAAACTCCACGCCAAAGAAACAAACCATACAATCATGAAATGGGCAAAAGACATGAAGAGAAATCTCACAGAGGAAGACATAGACATGGCCAACACGCACATGAGAAAATGCTCTGCATCACTTGCCATCAGGGAAATACAAATCAAAACCACAATGAGATCCCACCTCACACCAGTGAGAATGGGGAACATTAACAAGGCAGGAAACCACAAATGTTGGAGAGGATGCGGAGAAAAGGGAACCCTCTTGCACTGTTGGTGGGAATGTGAACTGGTGCAGCCACTCTGGAAAACTGTGTGGAGGTTCCTCAAAGAGTTAAAAATAGACCTGCCCTACAACCCAGCAATTGCACTGCTGGGGATTTACCCCAAAGATACAGATGCAATGAAACGCCGGGACACCTGCACCCCGATGTTTCTAGCAGCTATGTCCACAATAGCCAAACTGTGGAAGGAGCCTCGGTGTCCCTCGAAAGATGAATGGATAAAGAAGATGTGGTTTGTGTATACAATGGAATATTCCTCAGCCATTAGAAATGACAAATACCCACCATTTGCTTCAGTGTGGATGGAACTGGAGGGTATTATGCTGAGTGAAGTAAGTCAATCGGAGAAGGACAAACATTGTATGTTCTCATTCATTTGGGGAATATAAATAATAGTGAAAGGGAATATAAGAGAAGGGAGAAGAAATGTGTGGGAAATATCAGAAAGGGAGACAGAACATGAGAGACTCCTAACTCTGGGAAACGAACTAGGGGTGGTGGAAGGGGAGGAGGGCGGGGGGTGGGGGTTGCTGGGTGATGGGCACTGAGGGGGGCACTTGGCAGCATGAGCACTGGGTGTTATTCTGTATGTTGGTAAATTGAACACCAATAAAAAATAAATTTATTATAAAAAATAAATATATGGTGTAAACCTCAAAAAAATAAATAAATTTTATCTGAGCCAATTATGTAATAGTCAGCAATGTGCACTAATCATCCAAATATGCTGCTTCTGTGTCCTTGACTAGATTATAAATAGCTTGTTTATAGACTCTTCCGTGCCCCTTATTAAAGGCTTGGCACAGTGATTATTCCAAAGTGGATTCAGTGAAGGCTTGCTAACCTCAATTAATTAATTGAGCAATTTTTTAAAAATGAGAGCAACCTTAATGTAATTTGTTGTTTTCATAACTGGAGACTTACAAAATTCTTATACTTTTTTCACAAAAAGGCTTCATATCAAAAAAGAACATGTGTCTTTTAGAAGGGAAAATATACTCATCCATTCAACAAACATTTATCACATACCTACTATGTGCCAGGCATTTTTCCAGAAATTGAGAATGCATGATGAGACAAAAATTTAAAAAGAAACAATGAATTATTCCTTTTTGGGGAGAATGTAGTAGATGAAGAAAGAAAATGAACATCATAAATAAAGTATCTAGCATGTAAGAAAGTGATAAATGCTAAGTAAAAATACAGACCACAGTAAGAAGACTACTGCAGAGGGTGGGTACTGAGGGTGGAGGAGAGGTCAGGCAGCACGGGCCTCTCTAGGAAAGTGACATTGAAGGCACCTGGGTGGCTCGGTTGTTGAGCGTCAGCCTTCGGCTCAGGTTGTGATCCTGGGGTCTTGGGATCGAGTCCCACATCAGGCTCCCCTCAGGGAGCCAGCTTCTCCCTCTTCCTATGTCTCTGCCTCTCTCTCTCTGTGTCTTTCATGAATAAATAAATAGAATCTTTAAAAATAAAAAGAAGGTGACACTGGAGGTAGGAGATAACCACGTGCTACTTCCTGTTTCCATGTGGGATCTTTCTACCTCCACATTATTTTCATCTGATATTAACATTCCCTGGCCCTTTTCTTATACTTTATGTAAAAGCAGAGAGAGTATTCTCTCTTCATCTTCCCTGAACAACTCCTTTTTATCTGTGCCACCTAACATGGCTCTATGGGCAGCAGACCAGAACACCCGGATTCTAATCTTTACTTTATTCTCCATTAGTTGTATATTTATATAGCCATTATTATTATCTAGTGTGTGTGAATACCATCTGTGTGCTAAATACTCTCCTAAGTATTTTATGAGATTATACAAATTTATCTAAAGTAAACTGAGACCCAAGAGATTTCAAAGGTTCTCTGGTGCTCCAACCTTCTATATATTTGAGACAATTCAACTCGTCTCCTAAAAAGATAAGAAATTGTTTCACAGAACTGTGGTACTTGATGTGAGTACTTTGTGTGTGTGTATGGAAGAAAAAAAAATTTACATCATTTTAATCCCGTAGAATCATATCTAGTAGTTTTTTTTTTTTTTAACAATGCTACAAATGAAAAATGAAGCCTGGAAGTGTAAGTAACTTTGGAAAGTTATAGCAGATCTGGGCTTCCCATTCAGATTCAAATCCAAAATGCTGCTGTCTCCACCAGTTTGGTTTACTCGCTTACTAAGTATTTTTGAATATGTACCAGGCATACATGAATGATGTCCCAAACTGCAAGAACTTAGAGCTTTTGGTGGAGACAGACCAGGAAAGAGACAATTACAACATAAAACATTAAATGTCATAAGTGAGGCATAGATCAAACAGAAGTGCATTTACCTCGAATCTAATAAAATTTAAGCTTCCAAAGTGCTGGGAGGGTTCTAATAAGGTGTTTATGGGATTGTTTTGTTTTTGTTGTTCAGTTTGCACATATGTGGTTTGTAGTTACTTCCATGTAAAGTTATTTATGAGACTTTTAAAGAGAGAGCGTATGGTAAGATAGTGGTTCCTAAAGATAACTCAGATCTTAATTCCTGGCATCTGTGAATGTAAAGTGACATGGCAAAACAGAGTAAGAATTTTGAGATGGGGAAATTATCCCGGATTACCCAGGTGGGCCCTAAATACAATCTCAAGGAGATCTCAGAAGGAAGAAGAGGGCAGTGTGACCACTGAAGCAAAATACTATGCTCCTTGAAAATGGAGGGAGAGGCCACGTACCACAAGATGCAAAGATGGAGTGCAGGGCAAGGCTCGATTCTCTCCTAGAATCTTCAGAGGGAGTGCAACCTTGCTGACACCTTAATTTTGGGGCTCACTAATACTGATTTCAGATTTCTGACCTCAAGAATTGTAAGATAATAAATGTTTATGTTTTAAGCAATTTTATGATAATTTGTAATAGCAGTCATAGGAAACTAATACAGGGTGGAATATTCCAGGAATATTCCTACTTCCCAATGGGTGACACATGGAGCACAGGAAAGGAGGCTAAAGGCTACAAGTCAGTAAGAATGCATCTTATAGTGTCCAACACTAAAAGTTTGAGATTTAAGAAACCAGAAGCTACTCTGGAAAACTCTTTCCATAATCAGACTGTAAAATTATGATCAGAGAAAAATTGATCCAACTACATCATAAATTCATTTTTTCTTTCTTGAATTATATGAAATCAAATTAATCAGAATTCTTGTGTAAAGATTTATACTCTTTGAAAGCTACTCACTGACTGGAGCCTGGGTAGCTGGCAGGAAAAATTATTAGAAAGAAAACTAGTAAGGGGAGATTAGGAACTGGAGAAAGGTCTGCTCTTATAGTATAGTTTTTAAACTGGGACAAGCTATCCTTCCACAGCCCGCCTCTCCTGAGGTAGTGAGCAGTAACTTGTTCTTCACATTTACTCCTGGGAACATGGGCTGCTGCTTCCTACACAGACTGCTGGTTACTCTGAAATATTTTCCCACGCATCACAGTGTAAAATATTACAGCATTCTGTGTTAAAGATTAACTGTCTGAATCTCTATACACCATACTGTTGTGAAAATGTGAATTTTTATAAAATTGTCTCTTGTTAAAAAAAAGAGTATAAATCAATAGCAATACTATTGCTGCTTGTGAAGTTTCCTGTTTTATGCATTAACCTAAGGGAAGTTTCTCACTACCAACATAAAAACAAGTTTTGATCAAATGTGTTAGTGGAAGGATTACGTTATCTTTTTTTCCTTAGAGAACATTATGATAAAAGTTCCAGGTATTAAAAAGGCAAGTAAGGAGACTGCAGTAAAAAAATGTAGGCAAAATATTTCAGCAGAGTATCAGGCATTAATTAATAAAATTGTTATGTTCTTTTTCTGGATTTTAGTGTTTTTTTCTGGATTTTTATGTTTGTGATATCTGAGATTTATTTTCTCATTCTAAATAAATAATTGCTCTTTTACAAAAAAGATTTATTTATTTATTCATGAAAGACACAGAGAGAGGCAGAGACATAGGCAGAGGGAGAAGCAGGCTCCTTGCAGGGAGCCCAGTGCGGAACTGGATCCCAGATTCGGGGATCACAACCTGAGCCAAAGGCAGGGGCCCAGCTGCTGAGCCACCCAGGCGTCCCAAATATTTGTTCTTGTACCTAATTTTACATTTATTCAATTATTCTTTTAAAATAAGGTCCCCATAATTCATAAGTTTCAGGCCCCATAAAGCCTGATTTACCCATGGTACCAAGTGATTGGAAATGTGACAGAGGGAACTCAACCCAGCACATGCTGGAATTCAGGATGAGCTTCTGGGTGGGATGGCGCGGGGGTCCTGTGGCAACTTCTAAGGGCTAATGGAGGAGACTGGGATGTGGGGAAGGAGGCTTGAGAGGAGGCAGTCATCATTACACAGAACTTTGTCTACTCCCTTTTACTGAGAATAGTAGAATTTATATAGATGATGGATTTAGCAAGCAGGTAGGTTTTCAATATTATCTGTCTCTTTCAGTTTTACAGGATCATCACTCAGATTTGTTTTTTAAGCAATCATGTAGGTGTATACTAAAACTGAAGGCTAACACCCACTCAAGGGAAAATCACAGCCTTGAGGGATTGGTGTGGAAGATCACTGATATTTACTAGCCTGAGAAAAGCAAACAATAATCACAGCAGGAAAAGCTTTTCATACCAGCAAGAAAATAATGTACCCAAAATTAGATTAGGAATATGAGTTCAATTTATTCCATTTCATTGCAACTTCATAGTTTATTGCGACATTATGGAAGGCAACCTATTTAACACTTCTAAGTATTATAGTTGATGCTAGCATAAGTCTTCCTCACTGCCCTGGAACTCATATACATAGTTTGGGTCAATTCATTGAAATACAGAGTAATTTGCATCTACACATTTTAAAATCCAAGAATATAATATGTGAACACATTGGCAGGAAAGCCAATAGTTATAGTAAAATAACTCTTCCATACAATTTCTTCATTTTTTCTTCAAGGGTTAAAAATTCAAGAAACCTATCACAGTATTAACAAGTACCTCACTGTAGTAACACCTTAGCATAAGGACAGGGAGTGTATGTGGTAGGGTGAGTCAGTCTGAAGCCCACCCTATACCCTGCGTGCAGCCTCAGAAATACCTAAAATAAACCTGAACAAGGCTAGCCTAGAGGACAGCGTGGCCAATAAAAGGCAAAATCTGAGGGATGGACCGAAACTCATCCAATGCTCATCTAGGAGCACAACTTTCTTTAGTTCAGAGTCACATTATGTGCTTCAGCATAGGAGGAAAAGTAATTTTGGGATTTTTAGATGAGATCGGGCATGTTCAGAGTGGTATGGCCATAGACTAATTTTGTGATTTTAGTAGCAGATTTCTAAATAAATTCGTATCTCTTGGTTGGAGGCCATATGTAGAATTCTGTAGGAAAATGTGACCCATAATACCACCTTATAGTTAACTCCTAAACATATGTTTTCTTCCAGGCATTTCTTGTGCATCTACAAACCCTTCACAATTGAGTTTATTCTATGTAATTTTTATGACCTACTTTTTAATTGAATAATATATTTTGAGCATTTTCCCATGCCAGTAAATATTCCTCAACCACATTATTTAAAATGACTTAAGAGCATGCCATTGTACACATGTGTCATAACTTAGTATTTTCTATACTTAGAAATTTATGCCATTTCTAATATGAGGCTATCAACTAATACTGTGATACATATTCTCATATTATGAAGATGTACACAGCTAATTATTTCCTCAGTTAATTTCTAGAAAAGTAATTATTGCATATGATCATTATTTTTAAACTTAATGGACATTTTTCTGAAGAATACATACAGATAGAAAGGTGCTCAACATCCCTCATCATCAGGGAAATACAAATCAAAATCAGAGTAAGAATTTCCTCAAACCTATCAGATGGCTATTATCGAAAACACAAGGGATAAACTGGTGCAGCCATAATGGAAAATACTGTGGCGTTTCCTCCACAAATTAAAAAGAGAAGTACTACATGATCCAGCAATCCCACTTCTGTCTGTATATGAGAAGGAAATGAAAACTCTAACTTGGAAAATGTATGCACTCTCATGTTCACTGCAGTATTATTTATAATAGCCAAGACATGCGAGCAACCCAAGTACTCACCAATGAGGAAATGCATAAAGAAAATGTGGTCTATATGTGTATATATATATGGAATAATATTCAACCACAGAAATAGGATGAAATCTTGCCATTGCAAAGACATGGATGGGCCCTGAGAGCAGTATGTTAAGTGAAATAGGTCAGAGAAAGAGAAAGACAAATACTATATGATCTCACTTATATGTATAATTTGAAAAATAAACAAAAAACAAAACCCTGAACTCACAGATACAGAGGACAGATAGGTGGTTGCCAGAGGTTGCCAGAGGCATCAGGGGTGAGTGAAATGAGTGAAGGAGGTCAAAACATACAAACTTCCAGTTACAAAATATAACTGTCATAAAATATATAAGTCCTGGGGATATAATGTACCACATGGTGACTATGGTTAATAATATTGTATTGCATATTGGCAAGTTGATAAAAGAGTAGATCTTGGGGGGACACCTGGGTGGCTCAACAGTTTGGCACCTGCCTTTGGCTCAGGGCATGATCTTGGAGTCCTGGGATTGGGTCCTGCTTCGGGCTCCCTGCATGGAGCCTGCTTCTGCCTTTCTCTTTCTCTCTCTATCAAGAATAAAAATAAAATCTTAAAAAAAAAGAGTAGATCTTAAAAGTTCTTATCACAAGAAAAAAATGTATGTGTGGTGATAGATGTTAACTAGACTTATTGTGGTGATCATTTTGCAATATACAGAAGTATTGAATCATTATTTTACACACTTTTAAAAATTAATATATTAAATGTCAATTTTATTTCATTATATATGTCAATTTTATCTCAATAAAGAAATTGGATAGATATTACCAAATTATAATCAGTAAGATTCCATTAGCAACATCAGAAATACTGCTTCACCTTTTGTCAACACAAAAATGACTTTTTTTTAAAGATTTTATTTATTCATGAGAGACACACACACACACACAGAGAGAGAGAGAGAGAGAGACAGAGAGACAGAGAGACAGAGAGACAGAGTCACAGGCAGAGGGAGAAGCAGGCTTCATGCAAGGAGCTTGATGTGGGACTCAATCCTGGATCTGGGGATCACACCCTGAGCCAAAGGCAGACACTCAACTGATGAGCCACCCAGGTGTCCCCAAAATGGACATTTTTAAAGAATTTCTGATAGATATATGGCCAGAATACTTTATTTTCACATTTATATTTCTTGAATCATTAATGAGTGAATATTTTTCATATGTTTATTAACATTTGTATTTTTTTACTTTTTCTCTTTAAATTTTCTACTCATGTTTATCCAGTGATTTTTATTTTCTATTGATTTTAATTATATTTCTTTTTATCCTAGAATATTATTTAATCATTTCGTGTATTTATACAATATATATTTTAAGCATTTTCCCATTTAACATTTGCATTTTAATTTTTTCCTTTCTAAAATTGAGGTATAATTCCTATACCTAAAATGAAACAAAAAAGCAGAGCAAAGTTTTATTAAAGTACACTCCAAGGGAGGAGTAGGCCAGTCAAGATAGACAAAGGCCCTGGAAACTCTGGGGTGTTGGCTTATATCAATTTTTTTAAAGATTTAATTTATTTATTCATAAGAGGCACAGAGAGAGGCAGAGACGTAGGCAGAGGGAAAAGCAGGCTCCCTGCAGGAAGCCTGATGTGGGACTTGATCCCAGGACCCCGGGATCACAACCTGAACCAAAGACAGATGCTCAACCACTGAACCACCCAGGTGCTCCTATATCAATTTTTTCTTTTGGGTGGGTCCTAGGGTTCTAACATTTTAGACATGCCTGGATTATATAACAATTAGCCAACTACATGTGTCCTTTCCCAAGATATTTAAAATATCTGTGTGTGGGGAAGGGAGGTCCTGTGTGGTTCAGTCAATTGAGCATCTGACTCTTAGTTTTGGCTCAGGTCATGGTATCATGAGTTGTGGGATGGGGCCGTGCATAGGATTCCACATTAAGCAGGGAATCTGCTTGAAGATTCTCTCCCTCTGTCCCTACTTCCACTCTCACATTCTCTCTGTTTCTGTCTCTGTTTCTCTCTCTTTCAAATAAATAAATCTTTTTTTTAAATTTTATTTATTTATGATAGTCACAGAGAGAGAGAGAGGCAGAGACACAGGCAGAGGGAGAGGCAGGCTCTATGCACCGGGAGCCCGATGTGGGATTCGATCCCGGGTCTCCAGGATCGCGCCCTGGGCCAAAGGCAGGCGCCAAACCGCTGCGCCACCCAGGGATCCCCAAATAAATAACTCTTTAAAAAATAATATATCTGCGTGGGGTAGGAAATGGCAACATCATTTTTATTCTAGAGACAGAGGTCAGATAAGAAGTGGTTGCTTTCTGCTCAAGTGCAACAAGCACAATAAACTTAACTCTTCCTCTGCCAGGATGTTGTAACTGCAAACCAATTGCTAGATGGGAGGAATGAGGTAGTCCCTGGGCAGTCCTCACTTGGGGCTCCCCCTCAGGACATCTAAGGACCATCCTCCTGTCACTTATGCCTAGCTTTCTGCCTAACATTAGTAGTTAAGTTTTTGGGAGTCAAAACTTACACATGGATTTACATAGTTAAGTTTTTGGGAGTCAAGACTTACACATGGATTTACATCTGTTTACATCCTTAACCCTCACGTTGTTCAAAGGTTGACTGTGCTTATATATTACAATATGATTACCACCTTAGCATTAACTAAAGCCTTCATTACATGACATAATTACTTCTTTTGTGGTCAGAACATTTGTGAACTACTTTACTAGCAATTTTCAAATATATAATATTGAAAATATTAAAATACACTGTTAACTATAATCATAATGCTGTGCATTAGAACCCCAGAACTTATGCATCTTATAGCTGGAAGTTTGTACCTTTTAATCAACACTTCCCCAAATCTCCCACCTCCCAGCTCCTGGTAATGACCTTTCTACTATTTCTATGGTTCAGCTTTTTTTCTGATTGTACATGTATGTGATAACATATAGTATTTGTCTTTCTCTATCTAACTTCATTTAGCATTATATGCTCAAAACCCATCCATGTTGTCACAAATGGCAGGATTTTCGTCTTTCTCAAGGCTGAATAATATTTCATTGTGTGTGTGTGTGTGTGTGTGTGTGTGTGTGTATCACATCTTTTTATTCACTTACCTGTCCATGGACATTATATTGTCTTAATATCTTGGTTATTGTGAGTGATGCTGTGATAAACATGGGAGTGCAGAGGAGTGCAGATATCTTTTCGATATACTTCTTTAGTTTCTTTTGGATATATACCCAGAAGTGGGATCACTGGGTCATATGGCATTTCTATTCTTAATTTTTTTAGAGGAACCTCCTTACTGCTTTCCACAGTGGCTGCACCAATTTACATTCCCACCAGCAGAACACCAAGGTTCCTTTTCTCCATGTCCTTGCCAACACTTGCCAATTTCAAGTCTCATGTTTAAGTTTTTAATCCATTTCTGGTTAATTTTTATGAGTGGTGTAAGACGGGCTCCAATTTAATTTTTTCTTTGATTGATTATCTAGTTTGATCATTTATTATAGGGAC
Source organism: Nyctereutes procyonoides (assembly GCF_905146905.1). Classification (NCBI taxonomy): domain Eukaryota; kingdom Metazoa; phylum Chordata; class Mammalia; order Carnivora; family Canidae; genus Nyctereutes; species Nyctereutes procyonoides. Next base: position 24,432,897 of record NW_026575035.1, on the reverse strand, counting down.
TTTTAGATATACTGCTTTCCTCATTGGTATTCTTGATTCCCTTGCCAGTTGTTAGCTGACTACATATGTGGGGTTTATTTCTCCACTTTCTATTCTATATGTCTCCTTTTATGTCAGTACCATACTGTTTTGATTACTAGAGCTTTGTAGTACAGTTTGAAATCCGGGAACATGATGCCTCCATCTTTGTTCTTTCTCAGGAATGCTTTAGCTATTTAGGGTCTTTTATGATTCCATATGAATTTTGAATTCTTTGTTCTATTTCTGTAAAAAGAAGTCATTGGAATTGACAGGGATTAAATTAAATTCAGATGGTGTTTGGTAGTATAGAAGGTTAACAATATTAATTCTTCTAATCCATAAGCATGGATTATCTTTCCACTTCTTTGTGTCTTTTTCAATTTCTTTCATCAATGTCTTACAATTTTTATTATTCAGATCTTTCATCTCTTTGGTTGAACTTATGCCTAAGTATTTTATTTTATTGTTTTTGATGTTATTGTGATTAAGATTATCTTCCTTACTCCTTTTAAAAAATATTTGTCTTAGTGTATAGAAACATAATGGATGAAATGGACTGATGGGCTTTTCTGAACTAATTCTGTAAAATCTATATTGTTTGTCGTGTGTATCTACTGAAGTCTTGTCTTAGTGTAGCATTTGACTGGGCAGAAATTTCCATTTAGCTCCCAGGACCAACCAGTCACTCAGTCTTTGCTAAGGGCCTCTGTGTTGAGGCCCTTATGTCCTTGTTGAGACATATCTTCAAAACTCAGCCAGGTAATTGACCTCTCTGCCTTAGTCTTCACTTCCTGTTTGTGCAGAGCTCAAGATCAGCCCAAGGTGACATGTTAGGTCATTTCCAGGTGTGTCCTGAGCATACTCATATTCCTGAGTATGACCACAATCTTATACATATGAGTGACCTTCTAGATTCCTAGGAATATGTCAGAGCTCTTCAAAGCCACTATGAACATCTTCTCTCCTATATTTTCTTTTTAAGCTTTTTGGTTAGTTTGTTGTCTACTTCAATTTCATTCCCTCCAGCAGCTGATTAATTTAACAATTGTCGCTCACTCCATGCCCCCACCCCCTGCCATTCCTCAAAATGTTCCCAGGAGAAAAGGCTACACTGGGCAAATTCTGAGTCAGATTAAAGATAGCCTTGAAAGTAGAATTCTCTAGGGAACCACCAGACAGGTCAGAATATGATCATTTGGTAGAATTCTCTAGGGAACTGCCAGACAGGTCAAAATATGATCATTTGGGGGAGAATGAAGATTTGAAAAAGTTTTAAATTTTGTTTTGCATCCTCTGATGACTGCCATTTTCAAAAGGATTTGAATTGAGTAAACTGAAATGCCACAAAATTCACCATTTTTAACCAGATTCATCCACTTTCTTTTTTTTTTAATTTTTATTTATTTTATGATAGTCACAGAGAGAGAGAGAGAGAGAGAGAGAGAGAGAGAGAGGCAGAGACCCAGGCAGAGGGAGAAGCAGGCTCCATGCACCGGGAGCCCGATGTGGGATTCGATCCGGGGTCTCCAGAATCGCGCCCTGGGCCAAAGGCAGGCGCCAAACCGCTGCACCACCCAGGGATCCCCATCCACTTTCTTGACTAATTTCTCCCCAGATAACTGGAAGCCTTTGCTTAATTTCTAGAGTTCTGAAAAAGGTGATTCTGACCATTTTAGCAGTTTTCTAATTGGTTTCGTGGAGAACATAATTTCCAGAGGCCTTTATTCCATTATTTAATGGATGCTATCCAAACTAATTAAATCTTAAATAACCATAAAAATTATTTTTGAGTATGGGTGGATTTTTCAGTTGCATGGACTTTTCTTGAATTTTAGAATAAAATAAGTGAGCAATAACAAAGGAAGAGAAATATTAGAAAAAATGGACGTGGAAAAACAGAAAATTTTGGCTAACCATTATTATCCTCTTCAAATCAATGAACTTTTAGAGTGTATTGGCTATATATAGAAAATAGCATTAAATGATAACTTTTAAACTATACCTTCATAAATAGCTATAAAATTATTATTAATTATTGATTACTCACCAACTTCTTGGTATTTATACAAGGTGTAGAATTTGTAATCAAGTAAGTAAGCAAGCACAAGACGAAAAATGTAAATCAATAGAGTATAATATGTAGGTTTGAGAGATAATATATAATGAATACTATATGTGGGATAGATTTTCTAAAATTCTAAAAAGCCCAAAGCTTTCAAATCAATAAATTAAGCATTATGCCCATTACAAAATGTGCACTGTAAATATTAAACATTGTAATGCAGAATTTCTTTAAATGCAGCTCCTCTTATGCTTTTCATTCTTTTTTCTTTTTATTCCTTTTTTTCCTTTTTAACCTTTAATTAATTATGAATTACTTGACATGGAATGTTAGGGATATTGACCCCCAAATCTAAAGCTTAAGCATCAGCAATTCTTGCCAATTAAAAATCAGTATAATTCTGCATAGTTTCTCTGAAACATTAAATAATATTGTAGGGGATATGGAATTCACATTACAAGAATTAAATATACAGGCAGCTTTTAGGAAATGAATAGGAATAGCTGAATCTTGACAGGAAACCCACCCATTCACACTAAAACAGGGAAACAGAAAGGAGGGTAAGTTAGTACTAGAAAAATGATTGTACAAGTTATTAACTTAAGTTATTTAGTTAAGTCTTTTTTAGTGAAATTATTGACCACAGAGTTGTGGATAAGATCACAAAGACCCAGAGAGGCTGTTAAAGCCCAAGGAGGTAATTGTTATTGGCAGAGTAGGAATTAGAGCCAAGTCTCTGCATAGTCCAGTATTCATTATAAACCATGTGGCAATTTTTTTGGGGGGGGCATTACTTTTTCCAAGAATTCCCAGGACACTCTTAAGGTCATTCACATGAAGACTTGAGGGAAGAGGAATCTGTACAGAGAATATGAGAGTGATTATTTTTTTCAAATTGTAAGTAGAGCATTTATTCACTACTTATATTGATTCCTATGTTCTCATGTAATTTGCAGGTCAACAGAGGAGACTGACAGTAGATAAATAATCAGTATTTAATATATAATGAAAAATAAATATAAGTTTTATATGAGAAAGAATGTGGGGACAGATTATCAGGTGTCAGAGAAGAACCCATTGAAGAAAGGATATTTAGCTGAAACCTAAAGGATAATTAACAGTGGGAGAAAAATGGAACTCAGCCAAAGACAAAGTACTTCATCTGATCTTCCTTCTCACTGGTCATTTACCTAGTGACTTGAGATGCTCCTAACCTTGGTGTACTGTGTGAACAAAATAATCAGGTTTCTTTGAGCATATGGTCCTGTTATCATGCCTTGATGGATTCTTGCCCCTGAGTGAGGACTTTCACATTTTCTTGTCCAAAAGCCACCATTTTCGTACTCTCTGTGAGACCTTCCAGGGCTTCCCAGAGTGTGCTCTCTGCAGAATCATTCTAATTACTTCTTTTTTTGCTATTTTATTTTTATTTTTTTCTCTTTGTCTTTTTTTTAATCTATTTTTTCGAAAACCTTCTTCTTAACTACCTATTTTTTCTTCATACACCTTCACTATAACTCACCTGAATTATGACTAAAAAAAAAGCAGCCTTTCAGAGTTCTATCATGCAATTTACTCAGTAATATAGAAGTAGTAGACAAAAAAATCAATGAATTTTCTTTTTATTTTCAAAACCTCATTTAACAAAGAACACTGAAGTATTTTACAGTAATCTCATTTTTGATGTGTCTGTTTTGCACAAAAATAATCCTGACTGAGGTTAATGTGGCTTGTTGGCTTTTGAAAATTATTTTTTGTTATTATTTATATATCACCTATGATCATTTTATAAAATGCTACATTATTGTCTAGCTTTGAGAGTCTAAATCAGATTAACAAGCTGAGTTGGAGGAACTGGCCTGTTCCGCACCTTGATCTGGCACACTGAAAAGTCTGTGTAATTGCTGTGCTGTGCACTCTGCAGTCAAGATGAGTTCAGAGCCTCCATAAAGCAGACTGCAGGCTGCTATCCTAATGAGAGAGGACCAACTTTCTACTGGAAAATGGAGGCAGAAAATCTAAGTCTTTATCTGGCTGACATAGGGAGAAGAACACACTCCCAAAGTAAAGCTCTGGAGGAGCTGAAGGCCAGAGCCTGAGGTCCCACAGCAGGATTCCAGACAATTGGACAAAGACAAACTTCAAAACCAACTGTGATTGACAGAATTGAGTGAAGAAACAAATATTCACCCTTTTAATCTTTCAAGCTTTCTATTTTCCTTGGCTCTTAGAAATGAGTGAAAATTATCCTGAGTGCTCACTAATAGGCAGAAATACTTTCTATTATTTCTACCACTACTTCTCAAGAGGGAGAATAATCAGGATGAAAACTCTAAGCAAAACTATATAATTGGTTTGACTTCTTCAAATTGGCATGTATTTCACACAGGACTTCTAACACGTTGCCAGTTCTCTCCTCCACTTTTGGTTTACCTTAGCTACCAGACACTGATTACAAAAATAGAGAACAGATATACACAGAAAAAGACAACAACAAAAGAAGAAACCTGTTTTAAGTTTCAAAGTAACTTGAATAAAAAATGTTTTGTTTTATTTTGTTATAATCTTATTTGCATAAGTAATTTTGATTTTTTTAAGAGTTGGTCTTTTCAAATGTGTGAATATAAATATATTTATATTTTGCATGCCTACAATTAAAGCACTAAGAATCTTAGAAAAGCTGACTGTGGGCAGCCTGGGTGGCTCAGCGGTTTAACGCTGCCTTCAGCCCAGGGCGTGATCCTGGAGACCCGGCATTGGGTCCCATATCAGGCTCCCTGCATGGAGCCTGCTTCTCCCTCTGCCTGTGTTTCTGCATCTCTCTTTCTGTGCCTCTCATGAATAAAAAAATAAAATATTAAAAAAAATAAAAAAAAAAAGCTGTCTTCTGCTGGCAATGACAAGGTGTCCTGGAAAGAATTCAAATGGAAGTGGGGCTAATAGGAACACCAATGGGTAACTCTCCAGGCTTAGTGGCACAGGCTACCCTGGACATGAAATAGGTCCCTGACTCTTTGAAGATCCATCATCAAATTGGTTATTTTAAGGCAATTCTGTTTAAAAAAAAACATTTTTAAAGAAGATTTTTTTAACATATTCATTTGAGAGAGAGAGAGCAAACAGGCAGGGGGAAGGTTACAAGGAGAGGGAGAAGGAAACTCCCTGCTGAGCAGGGAGCCCAATGTGAGGCTCAATTCCAGGACCCTGAGACCATGACCAGAGCCAAAGGCAGCCACTTAACCAACTGAATCACCCAGGTGTCCCAAGAAAAAACATTTTGTTTATAGCTTTTCTCACAAATTTCCAACCTCTCATTTGTGGAGAAAATGCAAATTCAAATCAGAAGATCCTGCTAGGATCAAGATAATTGCCTTATTTTCTTAAAGAAGATGATGATAAGGTCTGTTTTTGCAAAAAAAAAAAAAAATAGAAAGAGAGTTTCTAAGAGTCCTTTGGAGGGCCTTGGGACCACAGGGAAAGATTAAGGCAGTGGCCATGTAGGCCCATAGCCATTTCAGAACATCTCAGTTCTCTAGACCAGGGATGGTCTAGCATTAAGAGCATTCAGGAAGCTGGAAATGTGAAGTGGGTTTTATTTTAGGTAAAGGTGAGATTGACTTGAGTTAGGTACACAATTATTCTTCCTTTTTTTTTTTTTTTTTTTACTTAAAACAATAGAAATTTATTAACTCAAAGTTCTGGAGACTGGATGTCAAAATTAAGGTGTTGACAGGGCCATACTCCCTCTGGAACCTAAAGGAAAATTGTTCCTTGCCTCTTCCTGGTTTCTGGCCTCTTGCTGAGTGTCTTTGGCATCCATTGGTCAGAAGCTGTATAACCAAATTTCTGCCTTTATTGTCACATGGCATTCACCCTATCTTCACAGAGCCTTTCTCTTATAAGGACACAAGTCATATTGGATTGGGATCCATGTCCAGGATGACCTCATTTTAACTAATTACATCTGCAGTGATCCTCTTTCCAAATAAGGTCACATTCTGAGGCACATGGGTTAGGACTTTAACATTTCTTTTCTGGGGGGACAGAATTCAACCCATAACAACAAGTCTGGCCCTGGAGGCCAAAGGAGACTTCATAGGCAGAGGATTTCTGTTCACATAATTCTCAAACAGCCATGCCTGTGTCTCCCATGGCCCCCAATCCCCAGTGACTCTGAGGCTTTATCCTTTGGGCTTTGTGTAGTCCAAGAGAGAAATTGTATTTAGTAGTAGGTCCTTCCTAAGGGGAGCCCTCAATTCATTTTTCTCCAAACAAACATTTTCTGCTCACTGAGTGAATATCTTTGCCCCAGTTGGACAGACTTTTTCATTACTTGGAAAATCCCTCAAACTCCAACGTGAAAAAAAAAAAAAAGCACAAGTGAACATATTGCTATCTATTTTTCCCACACAAATGCAAAAAAAAAAAAAAAGCATTAGGGAATAAAGCTGAAATGTCATGCTGAGTTGACTAGTTGACTGTTTTCCATGCTGATTGACTTTTTTTTTCTAGTTTCAAGAGTATAATTTTGTGATTCATCAGCTGTGTATAACCCAGTGCTCATTATATCAAGTGCCCTCCCTAAAGCCTATCACCCAATTACCCCATCCCCCCATACACCCGCCCCCCAGTAAACATCAATTTGTTGCCTGGAGTTAAGAGTCTCTTATGGTTTGCCCTCCTCTCTGCTTTCCTCTTATTTTATTTTTCCTTCCCTTCCATTATGTTCATCAGTTTTGTTTCTTAAATTCCACATGAGTGAAATCATATGGTATTTGTCTTTCTCTGACTGGCTTATTTTCTTTAAAGATTTTATTTATTTATTCATGAGAGACACAGAGAAAGAGGCAGAGGCATAGGCAGAGGGAGAAGTAGGCTCCCTACAGGGAGCCTGATGTGGGATTCAACTCCAGGACTCCAGGATCATGACCTGAGCCAAAGGCAAATGCTCAACCACTGAACCACCCAGGCACCCATCTGACTGGCTCATTTTGCTTAACACAATACCCTCTAGTTCCATCCTTATCATTGCAAATGGCAAGATTTCACTCTTTTTGATGACTGAGTAATATTTCACCATATATATATATATATTCATATATATTCATATATGGTGAAATATTTTCCTGTAATTGGCTATTGTAGTCATTGCTACTATAAACATTGCAGTGCACATACTCCATTGAATCACTATGTTTGTATCCTTAGGATAAGTAACTAGTAATGCAATTGCTGATTTGTTGGGTAGTTCTATTTGTAATTTTTTGAGGAACCTCCATACTGTTTTCCAGAGTGACTGTACCAGTTTGCATTCCCACCAAAGTTTAAGAGGGTTCTCCTATCTCTTAATCCTCTCCACCATCTGTTGTTTCTTGACTTGTTAATTTTAGCCATTCTGACTGGTGTTAGATGCTATCTCATTGTGACTTTAATCTGTATTTTCCTGCTAACTAATGATATTGAGCATTTTTTCATGTGTCTATTGGTCATTTGTATGCCTTTTTTTTTGGAAAAATATCTGATCAGGTCTTCTGCCCGTTCTTTTTTTTTAAGATTTTATTTATTTTTTCATGAAAGACACAGAGTCAGAGATATAGGCAGAGGAAGACACAGGCTTCTTGAGGCAGCCCAATGTGGGACTCAATCCCGGGACTCCAGGACCATGCCCTGAGCCAAAGGCAGATGCTCAACTGCTGAACCACCCAGGCATCCCTATTGACTGGATTTTTTGATTTTGGGGTGTTGAGTTTGATAAGTTCTTTTTAGGTCTTGGATACTAGCCCTTTATCTGATGAGATATTTGCAAATGTCTTCCCCCATTCTGTAGGCTGTCTTTCAGTTTTGTTGACTGTTTCCGTTGCTGTGCAAAGGTTCTTATCTTGATGAAGTCTCAGTAGTTCATTTTTACTTTTGTTTCCCTTGCCTTTGGAGACGCGTCTAGGAAGAAGTTGCTGTAGCCGAGGTCAAAGAGGTTGCTGCCTGTGTTCTCCTCTAGGATTTTGTTGGATTCCTGTTTCACATTTAAGTCTTTCAACCGTTTTGAGTTGATTTTCATGTATGGTGTAAGAAAGTGGCCCAGTTACATTCTTTCACATGTTGCTGTCCCTCCCAACACTATTTGTTGAAGAAACTGTCCTTTTTTTCTATTAGACATTCTTTCCTGCTTTGTTGAAGTTTAGTTGACAGTCCATTTCTGGGTTCTTTATTCTGTACCATTGATCTATGTGTCTGTTTCTGTGCCAGTACCACACTGTCTTGACAATGACAGCTTTGTAATACACTTTGAAGTCCAGAATTATGGTGCTTCCAGGTTTGGTTTTCATTTTCAACATTACTTTGGCTATTCAGAGTCTTTGTGGTTCCATACAAATTTTAGGATTGTTTGTTCCAGCTCTGTGAAAAATGCTGTTGCTATTTTGATAGTGATTGTATTGAATGTATAGATTGCTTTGGGTAGCTAGCATAGACATTTTGACAATATTTTTTCTTCTAATCCATGAGCATGGAATGTTTTTCCATTTCTTTGTGTCTTCCTCAATTCCTTTCATAAGTGTTCTATACTTTTCAGAGTACAGATCCTTTACCTCTTTAGTTAGATTTATTCCTAGGTATCTTATGGTTTTTGGTGCAATTGTAAATGGGATAGATTCTTTGAATTCTCTTCTTCTGCTTCATTGTTAGTGTATAAAAATGCAACTGACTTCTGTGTATTGATTTTATATCCTTCTGTTTTGCTGAATTCCTGTATTAGTTTTGGCAAATTTTTGGTGGAATCTTTTGAGTTTTCTACATAGAGTATCACGTCATCTGTGAAAACTGAAAGTTTGACTTCTTTGCTGATTTGGATGCCATTTCTTTTTGTTGTCTGATTGATGAGGCTAGGACTTCCAGTACTATGTTGAACAATAGCGGTGACAGTGGACATCTCTGTCATGTTCCTGACCTCAGGATATATTATATATATCCCACCGAAGATATAATATTCATTCTGGGCTTTTCCTTATATGGCTTTTATGATACTGAGGTATGTTTCCTCTATCCTTACACAGTGGAGAGTTTTAATCAAGAAAAGATGCTGTATTTTGTCAAATGCTTTTCTCTTTTGAGAGGATCATATGGTTCTTGTCCTTTCTTTAATTAATGTGGTATATTACATTGATTGATATGTGGATGTTGAACCACTCTTGCAGTCTAGGAATATACCCCACATGGTTGTGGTGAATAATCCTTTTAATATACTGTTGGATTCTACTAGATGGTATCTTGGTGAGAATTTTTGCATTCATGTTCATCAAGGATATTAGTCTGTAATTTCCCTGTTTAGTCGGGGTCTTTGTCTGGTTTGGGATTTAAGGTAATGCTGGTCTCATAGAAAGAATTTGGAAGTATTCCTTCCATTTCTATTTTTTTGAAATAGTTTCAGAAGAATGGGTATTAATTCTTCTTTAAATGTCTAGTAGAATTCAGCGGGAAGACATCTGGCCCTGGACTCTTGTTTGGAGATTTTTGATTATTGATTCAATTTCTTTGCTGGTTATGGGTCTGTTTAGGTTTTCTATTTCTTCCTGTTTCAGTTTGGTAGTTTATGTGTTTCTATGAATGCATCCATTTCTTCCAAATTGCCTAATTTGTTGGTATATAATTGCTCATAATATGTTCTTATAATTTCTTCAGTATTGGTTGTGATCTCTCCTCTTTAATTCATGATTTTATTAATTTGAGTCCTTTCTCTTTTCTTTTTGATATGTGTTTATTGATCTTATTAATTCTTTCAAAGAACCAGTTCTTAGTTTTGTTGATCTGTTCTACTGGGTTTTTAAAATTTCTGTATCATGATCTGCTCTAATCTTTATTATTTCTCTTCTCCTGCTAGTTTTAGGAGAATTTGCTGTTCTTTTTCCAGCTCCTCTAGGTATAAGGTTATGTTGTGTGTTTGAGATTTTTCTTGCTTCTTGAGGAAAGTCTGTATTTATTGCTATATACTTCCTGCTTACTGCCTTTGCTGCATCCCAGAGGTTCTGAACTATTGTGTTTTCACTTTCATTTGCTTCCACATATTTTTTAAAATTCTTCTTTAATTTCCTGGTTGACCCATTCATTCTTTAGTAGGATGCTCTTTAACTTCCATGTATTTGTGATACTTCCAATTTGTTTTCTTGTGGGTGACTTCAAGTTTTAAAGCATTGTGGTCTGAAAACATGCATGGTATTATCTCAGTCTTTTGGTACTGTTTGAGACCTGATATGTCACCCAATATATGACCTATTTTGGAGAATGTTCCATGTGCACTTAAGAAGAATGTGTATTCTCTTGCTTCAGGATGAAATACTCTGCATAAATCTGTGAAGTCCATCTGGTCCAATGTGTCATTCAAAGCCCTTCTTTCCTTATTGCTCTTCTGCTTAGATGATCTGTCCATTGCTCTGAATGGGGTATTAAAGTTCCCTACTATTATTATGTTATTATCAATGGGTTTCTTTAATTTTGTTATTAATTGGTTTATATATCTGGCTGCTCCCAAATTAGGAGCATAAATACTTATAATTATTAGATATTCTTGTTGGATAGACTCTTTTATTATGATGTAGTGTCCTTCTTCATCTCTTATTACAGTCTTTGTTCAAAATCTAGTTTGTCTGATATAAGGATGGCTACTCCAGTTTTCTTTTCATGACCATTAGCATGATAAATCATTCTCCACCCTCTCACTTTCAATCTGGAGGTGTCTTTGCTCTAAAATTAGTCTCTTGTAAGCAATATATCAATGGGTCTTGTTATTTTCTTTTCTTTTTTTTAAAGATTTTATTTAGTTATTCATGAGAGACACGGAGACAGAGAGAGAGAAGCAGAGACACAGGCAGAGGGAGAAGCAGGCTCCATGCAGGGAGCCCGACGTGGGACTTGATCCCAGGTCTCCAGGATCACACCCCAGGCTGAAGGTGGTGCTAAACCGCTAAGCCACTGGGGCTGCCCTTGTTATTTTCTTTTTATCCATTTCTGATACCTTATGTCTTTTGGTTGGAGCATTTAGTCCATTTATATTCAGAGTAATTATTGAATGATACAAATTTGGTGTCATTGTATTACTTGTAGAGTCACTATTCCTGTAGATTGTCTCTGCTCCTTTCTGGTCTTTGTTACTTTTGGATTTTTTCTCCACTCAAAGTTTCCCCTTTAATATTTCTTGCAGAGCTGATTTACTGTTCATAAATTCTTTTAGTTTTTGTTTGTCTTGGAGACTCTTTATCTTTCCTATTCTGAATCACAGCCTTGCTGGATGAAGTATTCTTCGCTGCATATTTTTCCTTTTTTTAAAAGATTTTATGTATTTATTCATGAGAGACACAGAGAGACAGGCAGAGACATAGGCAGAGAGAGAAGCAGGCTCCATGCAGGGAGCCCAATGTGGGACTTGATCCTGGAACTACAGGATCACACCCTGAGCCCAAGGCAGACATTTAATCTCTGAGCCACCCAGGTGTCCTGGCTGCATATTTTTGCTTATTTAGCACACTGAATATATCATTCCAGTTCTTTCTGACCTGCCAGGTCTCTGTGGACAGGTCTGCTGCCAGCCTTATGTGTCTACCCTTATAGATTAAGGACCCCTTGTCTGCAGAGACTTTCAGGATTTTCTCTTTGTCTTTGAAATTTGCAAGCTTCACTATTATATGTTGGGGAGTTAACCTATTTTTATTGATTTTGAGGAGGGTGTCTTTGCTTCCTGGTCTTGAATGCCTGTTTTCTTCCCCCAGATTAGGAAAGTTCTCAGCTATAATTTGTTCAAATAAGCCTTCTGCCTCTCTCTTCTACTACTCATCTTCTGGGACTTCTATTATTCCAGTATTATTTTGCTTTATGGAATCACTGAGTTCTCTAAATTTTCCATTGTGACATAATAGTTTTCTTTCTGTTTTCTTTTCAGCATCATTATTTTCTATCATTTTATCTTCTATATCACTGACTCTTCTGCCTCAGTCATCCTCGTTTTTGTACCCTTCACTTGAGACTGCATCTCAGTAATAGCATTTTAAATCTAGGCCTAACTAGATTTTAGTCCTTTAATGTCTATAGTAAGAGATTCTCTAGTGTCTTCTACACCTTTTTCAAGCCCAGCTAGTATATTTGTAATCATTGTTATAAATTCTAGTTCAGACATCTTACCTATATTTGTATTGCTTAAATCCCTGGCAGTGAGTACCACTTCTTACTTTTTCTTTTGGGGTAAATTTCTCCATCTTATCACTTTGTCCAGAAAAGAAAGGAAGAAACAAAAAGAAAAAACACAACAACAACAACTTCAGGAAGTGTTTCTGGTGTATGTTATATACACTCTGCTACTGCATTTTGGCTGTTCTTTCCCCATGGTCTGTCCTCTACAGAGTTCCTCCTTGCTTGTAGTGGGGAGTATCTGGAACCTTAAATGGGTGTGTTTTGATTTTTTTTGTCAAAATAAGCCTAGAAAGGAATAAAAGAAAAACAAAAACAGAAAATGAAAAACAAAACCCTGATCCAAGACAAGAGAAAAGGAAAAGGAACAAAAATTTAAACAGACAAACAGAAAGCTATAAGCTGAATTCCAAAGAATAAGAAAAAAAGCAGAAAAAAAAAAGAATAAGGAAAGAAGAAAAGAGAGAGAGAAAAAAGAAGTCTCATCTGAAAAATAAGAGGACAGAAACAAATCAACAAATGAACAAAAAATTGTTTTGATACAAAATTTTCTGATACAAAAAAGAAAGAAGAAATAAATATATAAGATAAAGAATAAAAAATAAGAAATAGAAAAATAAAAATTAATACATTTAGAAAATTCAGAAAAGAGGAGGAAAAAAAAGAAGAAAGCCTGGTCTTATTTCCATCTGAACCTGATATTTGGAGCTTTCATTAATCACTAGACTTGGTAGATGCAGGGGCTCCTGTCAGTCTTCTGAGGTAGAGGTCTGCTTGGCTGGCTCACAGTCAGACTTACCCTTGTAAATATGCTCCTGTATCTGCACTGGAAGTTCTGTGTTTCTCTCTGAAGTCCTGCTGTGCTTGTGGAAAGGGTGGGTGTGGGTGGGGAGAGGAGGAGGAGTGGTTTATAGAGGAGGAAGATGGGGCCACACAGCCCTCTCATCCACAGAGAGGGGAACTACTGGCCACTGCTATTTTGGAGGTCCTTTCAGAAAAGTGAACAATTTCCTGTGTCCTCAGCTGTCATCAGTTCCCTGCCTAACCTGTCTGTGACTGGGCCCTGGGCATGCCCAGAGCCACAGATCTCCTGTATTTTATCTCTGGCCAGTGGCTAGGATTCAAAACTCCAAGTTTTAAAGGGCCTGGTAAGGTACAGGCCCAGTCCTGACCATGGGAGGGGAGGCTCGGGACATGCCTAGCACTGCCACTGAAAAGACTGAACAGTGCTTTATTGCGATGTATAGCGAAAAGTTGGATCCAGGTTATCCACACTCCATCCTCCACTCCCTTCTGTCCCAGAAAATCTGTCACAGATGCTTGAATCTATCAGGGCCAAAAGCAAAAAGCTCCAGCCAGGTTAATGGCAATCTACTCCAGTCTCTGCTTTCTGCTCAGTTTAGTCACAGAAAAGCAGCCACTTGGCATAGAGGTTTAAGCCTATTGTGGCTCACAGCAAAAGTTAAGAGGTTTCCTGTCCCCTGCATGCACCTCTGACTCTGCAGCTGAGATTCACTCAGTGGTTCCTGGCTGGCCTTTTGTCTTTGGAGAGGCAAGGCCAAATGTACCCTTTGGAGGGGGGTGATCACTCCCCAAGGGATCTCCTCACCAGGGCTTATCATGAGGTCCCTACCCATCAGGCTCTCTCTCACTCTCTCCCTCTCCCTGACTTTGTTCTGTGAAAAGGGTTCCCTCCCCTTTGTGGCCAAGTGGCTCTCCTCTCCCTCAATTCATAGCTCAGAACTTCCCATCTGCCAGGTTCTCTCCCTCCAACTGTGCAGATTGTTTTCTTAATCCTCAGATGGTCTTCCTAGTCATTCAAAATAGTTGGATGTTGATCTGTGTTCCAAGGTAAAGCAAGTGCAAGTCCCCCTGCTACTGTACCATCTTAACCTAGAAATGGTACACAGTTACTCCTACAGTACTTTGTTCAGATAAATACTTGGTGATGTATTTTCAGTGCTTGGCACTGGGCTGGGAGTTGAGTGATAGAGTTCCTACTCTTGTCTACTTTATGGTCAAATGCAACTTGGTTGGGACAAGAATAAATAATTTCATTGGAGATTGATATGCATTATGGTAGAGTTAGCTGTAGTTAAGGGGGGTTGAAGACATGGGATATTAAAAAAAATAAGTAAATAATGATGTTGATAGCATTTGAGGTGGGGACAGTCTCAAGGAAAAATTGAAAAATCTAAATTTGACCCATTTCCCCCTCTTTCCATGCTTTTTTCCCATGGAGATGTTGGGAACTTGGCAGTTGTATCCATCTCAGAGGAAAGCAATTTTAAAAACTAATAAACTTTTAATGCCTTAGTGTTCTATATAAGTATTTGCTTCATATATTTCAACCAAAACAACATATTGCAGCAACAGATCAAATGCAGAAGTAAATAGGAAATCCCAGCTATCTTCTAATATATGAGGCATTAGGGAAATTTGCACAAATGTAAAATAGTGCCATACTTGTCCCTAATTTTTGTTTTTTATTTGCAAAAAAACCCCTATTTTTCTTAAAAGTATATCATTTATATTATCATATAATGGATTTATTATTGTTATTTTAGAGTCTCAACTTATTTTTCTAATGTGATGAATATCAATAGATATAATCCATATAAACAAAAGTTCTTTGGGATCCTTGATCATTTTTAATAATGTAAAGGGGTCTTGAGACAAAAACATGTGAGCACTACTGATGTTATTAAAACAACAGGGTTTGTTTCCTTGTACCACCTGCTAACAATGTGGCCTTGGCCAGAACCACAATTTGCTCATCAGTATCATGGGCATTTGAACATAGCCACTTCACATGGTCATTGTGAAGAGTAAGGTAAATACCCTGGTAAGTTACTCATTTAATAAATACCGTCTGCACAAAGAATCCAGGTTTGGGAGGCATAAGCATTCTAGCCACAGATTTATTTAGTGATGAAATAAGCATAATTCACCATACTTTTTTCATGCTCTGAATGAACAACTCTTTAAGATAATACCATTATTTTTGTATGTGTTCTTGTTCATTTAGCAACTTTCAGATAATGAATTTAGTTTCCCAGCTATTTGAGGAAAGAGAAATATCTTGGATTGTGGGTAAGAGCATATATATCTAACCACTGTGAATTAATAACAGTCGCTCTTATTTATACATAAATCTTTCAGATCAATTCAGGTGCCTTATAGTAATAGTAAAACCTGCAACTGAGCAGACTCTGGCAGGGCCTGTGCCTAGGCTATGGAAATAAGTCCCCAAGACATCTTCAAACTGATCAAATTGAATTTAGGAGTTTTAAGCAAAAATAGAGTAACAAAAAATATAGTGATCTCAGCACACCCCAGGTACACCACCATATGAGAAAAGCCCCTTTATCCTAGGATATTCCTACCTGTTTCTTCTTACCTGCTATGTAACCCTGGATTTATATAGCACCCTGCTTTAGAGGCAGAATTACTACCAGTGTTTCAAAAATTATTTTTATCATTAACCGTTTTCTCTTGTAACATAGAATTACCATCATAAACTTGAAATTATTTTCCTAAAGTATTTTAAAATATTTCCAAGCAAATATTATACATGTATGCCACTTTCTAGGACAGTATGACTGGCAGTTTAAAAACATTTATTTTGGGGCAGCCCAGGTGGCTCAGCGGTTTAGTGCTGTCTTCTGCCCAGGACCTGATTCTGGAGACCCAGGATCGAGTGCCACATCAGACTCCCTGCATGGAGCCTGCTTCTTTCTCTGCCTGTGTATCTGCCTCACTCTCCCTCTCTGTGTGTCTTTTATGAATAAATAAATAAGATCTTTTAAAAAAAATAAAAAAATATTTATTCTTCAAAACAACAAATTAGAAACTGCAGACTATGTAACCATTTACCTGATAGCTCAATTCCTATGCCAGTTAAGAATTTAGGATTTTATGAAGCATTAATTCTTCCTTCCTGTGCTGTGTAGTGCCCTTTTGAGACTAAATTTATGTGCAAAATGCAAGTCAATAATTTGAATTTTGCATTAGGATTTTTTACCTAATCACTAAAGCTGCTCTGTTTTTGCCAAATAGTGTTCAATGTAGCAACATGGCTTTTTAGTACCAAAGAAATTGAGGCAATTAGTCCAATAAAACTTTAGAAGGAGGGATCCCTGGGTGGTGCAGCGGTTTAGTGCCTGCCTTTGGTTCAGGGCGCGATTGAATCCCACGTCGGGTTCCCGGTGCATGGAGCCTGCTTCTCCCTCTGCCTATGTCTCTGCCTCTCTCTCTCTCTCTCTCTCTCTCTCTCTCTGTGACTATCATAAATAAATAAAAAATTAAAAAACAAACTTTAGAAGGATTCCTTAATTGAGTAAGTATATTCAAGAGGTGAATAACCTACTTTAAAAACAGCAGTAAAATTTAAGCTTATTTTGCATAAACGATTAATGTCCTAAAATATGTGCTCTGCATTTCTATCCCAGATCTAAACGTTAGAAATTGTATCATTTGTACCTAACCTCTTGCAATCTGCAATTTTATTCAACCTTTCTGGAGAGTTATCCATCCTGATATTTGTAGTTTGTTCATTTTAATTTCTTATTAATATTTCTGTGAATGATTATGCCATATATTGTTTTTTAATTTTTCTGATCATGGACATTAGGTTGTTTTGAAGCATTACAAATAATACTGCAATGCACACTTTTGTACATGCCCCCAAGCTTGTCCTGAATACATACCCATGTATAGAATGGTTGGGTCTCAGGACAGATATGTACCCCTGAAACATGCACAGTATTTCTCCTGTGTTGAGAGTTTCCACTCTTTTACATACTATACTGTTCAATATTTGATAATATTGGGCTTTAAAAACTTCTGTCAATATGATGCATGCCAATCACTATTTCATTGAGCTTTGAATTTTTATTTCCCTAATTATAGTCAGATTGAACACTTCTCCCACAAGTTTATTGACTATTTGAGTTTGTTCTTCTCTTAATTTGCTTAGGTTATTTTTAACTGATTTACAGAATTTCTTCAGATATATGTATGTCTATTATGTTTGTTGAAAATATATTCTCAATGCAAGCTTGTCTTTTCATTTCTATTACAAAGATCTTTTGTAGAGAAATTTAAAATTTTAATGATCAAATTTATGAATCTTTTACTTAATTTGCTTTTATTGTGTCTTGCTTAAGAAAACCTTTCCTACTTTAACTTCATACTCTCTGTATTTTCTTCTAAGTTTTCATGTTTAGTTTTTCACATTTAGAACTTTATTTGTCTTTAAAGATTTTATTTATATAAGAGAGAAAGAGAGCACACAAGTGGGGGTGGAAGGTTGGCAGAAGGGGAGGAAGAAGCAGGCTCCCCACTGATCACCTCACAAGGGATCCATCATGATCCTGGAATCATGAGCTGAGCCAAAGGCAGGTGCTTAATTGACGAAGACACCCAAGTGCCCCCACATTTAGAACTTTAATCCATCTAGGATTACTTTATTTAAGTGTGTTGCATTGACTTGTAATTCTCCTCCATCATATATCAAGGTTCTTGCTATGCATGGGTCTCTTTCTCATTCTGTGGTTGTGACACTTGTTATTTGTGTATTCTTGCACCAACACTGCACTATCTTAGCAGCCTTTGCAACTTTATAGCATTGGTATGATCTTGCTATCTGATTAAGCAAACTTTTTTGTTCTTGTTGTTTTTCAATACTCTTGCCATTCCTTTACTCTTTGATTTTCTGTATTGTTTTTGTCACCAGTTGTCACATTGTACAAGAAATCCTGCTGCAATTGATTGGCATTGTATGAGAGATACAGATTAATTTGGGGAGAATTGACTTCTTTATGATAGGTAGTTTTGTGATTTATTTCAACAATTATTTAGGGTTTTTAAAGGAATGTCAGTATTATTTTCTAACTTTCTTGTACATCTTTATTAGACTTGTTCCTGTGCATTTTGTAGTTTAAGTTGCTTTTGTGTTAGTATACTTTTCTGTCATATCAAAATCACAATAAGATATCACCTCACACTTGTTAGTATGGCTATAATCAAAAAGGCAAAATGTGGAGAAAAGGGACCCTTGTAAACCATTGGTAGAAATGTAAATTGATTCAGCTACTATGCAAAACAGTATAGACATTCCTCAAAAAACTAAAAATAGAATTGCCATGTGATCTAGCATTTCCACTTCTGGGTGTATATATCCAAAGCAAATGAAAATAGGAGTTCAAAGAGATATATACACCCCTATATTCATTGCAACATTATTTAAAATAGCCAAGATATGGAAACAATCTAAGCGTCCATCAGCAGATGAATGAATAAAGAAGTTGTGGGGTATTACTAAGCTATAAGAAAGAAGGAAATCCTGCGATTTGTGACAACATGGATGAGTTCTGAGGGCATTTTGCTAAGTGAGATAAGTCAGACAGAGACAAATGCTATATGAAATCACTTACATGTGAAATCTAAAAAATCTGACTCAGAAAAACAAAAAGTAAAATGGTAGTTACCAGAAACTGGGTAATAATAATCTTGAAGAAGTTAAATAATTTATAAGAGGACATAGATAAACAATTAAACAAAATCAGGAAAATGAGTAAGAGGAGCAAAAAGGAAAAAAAAAAGAAGAAATTTGAAAAATCTAAGAGATTTACAGGACAACCAACAAGTGGACCAATATATGCATTATGGGAGTTCCAGGAACAGGAAAGAGAAAGAGACAATGTGCATGTTCAAAGAAAGAATGACCCGTGCTTTTCCAAATATGAGGAAGATAATGCACAGGCAAATTCATGAAGCTAAAGGGAATACAACTAGCAAAATAAAATGGGTGGGCATTTTTATATCAGAAAAAAAATATATTTTAAGTTTAAATGGTCATAAGAGACAAAGGCACTGTATAATGATAAAAGGGTCATTCACAAGGAAGATAAAACAACTACAAATATGTATACATCTAACATCAGAGGACCATAATACATCAAACAAACAGAACTCAAGAGAGAAAAAAACAGTAACAAGATAGATTTCAATACTCCATTTTCAATAATGGACAGAATAACCAGATAGAAGATCAATAAGGAAATAGAAGATCAATAAGGAAAAGAAGATTTGAACAACACTCTAGACTAGTTAAACTTAGCAGATGTATACAGAACACTCCACCTAAAAGCAGCAGAATATATTTTATTCCAAAGCACACATGGAACATTCTCCATGATAGGTCATGTTAGGGCACAAAATATATCTTGACAAATTTAAGAATACTGGAATCATACCAAGTATCCTTTCCAACCACAATGGAATGAAATGAAAATTAATAGAGTAGGAAAATTTGAAAATTCACAAATAGTTGGAAATAAAAGTTTCTTCAACAACTAATAAGTCAAACAAAAAAATCAAAGAAAATATTTGAAACAACTGAAAATAGAAACACAACATATCAAAATTTTTAGGATTCAGCAAAAGCAATACTGAGGAATAAAAGCTTATAGCAGTAAATGTCTATTATTAAAAAGAAGAAAGATCTCAAATAAGCAGCCTCACTTTACACCTCAGAGAACTAGAAAAAGAAACAAAACAAACTCAAAGTTAGTAGGAGAAAGGAAATAATATAAATTAGAACAAAAAAATAAATGAAATAGAGAATTGAAAAACAAAGAAATGGCTGACAAAACAGAATTTTTTTGAAAAGATCAACAAAATTTACACACTCTTACTAGACTTCAAAAGAGATAACTCAAATAACAAAAATCATAAATGACAGGTGACATTACAATAGGTACCACAGAAATAAAAAAGAATTATTAGTACTATAAACAATTGCATGCCAATAAGTTAAAAAAAACCTAGAAGAAAATTCATAAATTCTTAGAAACATACAATCAACCAAGGTTGAATCATGATGAATAGAAAATCTGAACAGGTCTATAAGTAAAAAGATGGAATTAGTAATAATAATAGTAATAGTAATAACAATAATGCTCCTTTTTTAACAATAATGCTACTAATAAAAGAAAAGCTCAGGACTAGATGACTTCATGGAGAATTCTACAAACATTTAAAGAATTAATGCCAATCTTTTTCAGTCTTCAAAGTATTGGAGAGGAGGGATTACTTCCAAGTTCATTTTATGAGGCCAGCATTACTCTGATACCAAAGATTTTATATATATATATATATATATATATATATATATATATATATATGGATACTATAAATGAAGTTTAAAAAGGAAAACTATAGACTAATATTTCTAATAGATACTGATGCAAAAAGTCTTAACAAAATACCAGCAAACTGAATTCAATAACATATCAAAATGATAGGATGCCATGACCAAGTGGAATTTATCTCTTGGATACAAAGACACTACAATATATGAAAATCAATAAATGTAATACACCAAATTAACAAAATGAATCACATGATCATCCCAATTGATGTAGAAAAAGTGTTTGACAAAATCCAACGTCTTTTATGGTAAAAACATTGGACAGATAGAAACATTCTAGAGATAGAAGGAAATTACCTCAACATAATCATGTATAAAAAGAGACAGATAATATCATATACAATGTGAAAAGCTGAAAACTTGTTCTGTAAGACTCAAACAAGGCAAAAATACCTATTCTTACCATTTCTATTCAACACAGTACGAGAATAGCCAGAGCAATTAGTTAAAAATTAAATTAAATTTAACTAAATTTAATTTTAAAAAGCATCCAAATATAAAAGAAGTAAGAAGTATTTCTGTTCCTTGATGACATGATCTAATATGTAGAAAATCCTAAATGTTCCACAAAGACTGTTAGAACTAATGAACATAGCAAAATATTCATTTACATGAAAATGAATATTAAAATTTGTATAAAATCAAAATATGAAAATCAGTTGCATTTTTATACACATGGTGAATAATCCAAAAAGGAAATTAAGAAAACAATTTCATTTACAATAGTATCAAAAATAATAAAATACTCAGGAAGAAGTTTTATAAAAAAAATAAAAGCTAAGGACTTGTACATAGAAAGCTATAAAACATTGCTGAAAAAATTAAATAAGTTGCAAATAAATGGAAAGGCATTCTATGTCTGTGGATTGGAAGACTTAATATTATTAAAATGTCCATTCAACCTAAGGAAATCTACAGATTCAATGCAATCCCTATCAAAATCCTGATGATGTTTTTTACAGAAATAGAAAAAGAAATCCTAAAATTCATATGGAATCCTAAATAATCTTGAAAAAGAAGAAAAGAGCTAAAGGCCTCACCTTTCTTGATTTCCCAACCTATTGTAGAGCTACAGTAATCAGTAGTATGGTACTGTCAGACACACTTAGAGACCAATGGAACAGAATAGAGTCCAGAAATAGAACCTCACGTGTGTATCAAATGATCTTTGGCAGGGGTGCCAAGATGACACAATGAGGAAATGAGGATCTCTTCAATAGTAGAGTTGAAGAAACTGGAGAGCCACATGCAAAAAAATTAAGAATTAAGATGAACACTTATACCATAAAAATTAACTCAAAATGAATTAGAAATCTAAACATAAGACCTGAAACTGTAAATAATACTTTTTAAAAAGATTTTATTTATTTATTCGTGAGAGACACACACAGAGAGAGAGAGGAGAGAGAGAGAGAGAGAATCAGAGACACAGGCAGAGGGAGAAACAGGCCCCATGCAGGGAGCCCGATGTGGGACTCCATTCCAGGTCTCTAGGATCACACCTGGGGCTGAAGGCGGCGCTAAATGGTTGAGCCACGTGGGCTGCCCAAGACCTGAAACTGTAAAACTAAAAAAAAGAGCACTGAGAAAAACCCTCATGATACTGAAATGGGCAATAATTTCTTGGATACAATACTAAAGGCACAGGTTACAAGAGTTAAAGCAGACAAAGGAACTGCATCAATCCTAAAAATGTCTGTGATCAAGGAAACAAGTAACAGAGTAAAAAGGAAATTTATGGAATAGGATGTGACAAAATATTTGCAAACTCTATATCAGATAAGGAGTTGATATCCAGAATATATAACTTTTATAACTCAATAACAAAACCTCCCACAAATCACCCAATTAAAAAAATAGACAAAAGACTTGAATAGATATTTTCCTAAAGGTGATATACAAATGGTCATTAAGTGTATGAAAAAGTACACAATATCATGAATAATTAAAGAAACGCAAATTAAAACCACAATGAGATATCACCTTTTACCAGTTAGGATGGAGACTACCAAAAACCAAAAAAAAAAAAAAAAAAAAAAAAAAGTGTTGGCAAGAATGTGGAGAAATTGGATTTTTTGAAACACTGTTGGTGGGACTGTGAAATGGTGCGTATGCTATGGGAAATACTATGGCAGGTCTTCAAAAAAAAATTAAAAACAGAACTACCATTTGATTCAGCAATCTCACATCTGGGTATATAACCAAGGGAAAATAGGATGTCAAAGAGATACTTTCACATCCATGTTAATTGCAGCATTATCCACAATAGCGAAGATGTGGAAGCAATTTAAATGTTCAGGATGAATAGGTAAAGGAAAGGTGGTATACACACATACATACAGTCTTTAAAAAAAGGAAATCCTCGCATATGCTACAACATGGATGAAACTTGAGGATATTATGCTAAGTGAAATAAAGACAAAATCACACACACACAAAAAAAAAACCACACAAATACTACATGGTTCACTTATGTGGAGTATCAAAAGTAATCCAACTCAGAACAGTGGTAGAACAGTGGTTACCAGGATTGGGGGAGGGTAAATGGGATTGTTCAATATGCATAGAGTTTCACTAGTGCAAGATGAAATAGTTCTAAAGTTCTGTTGTACAACAATGTAGGTACAGTTAACAACACTATACTGTGTACCTAAAAATTGTTAAGAAGGTAGATGTATGTTACATGTTTCTTGCCACAATAAAATGTTATTCTGAAAAGGCTGCATACTGTATTCCAAGCGTATGACATTCTGGAAAAGGCAAAACTATGGAGACAGTAAAAGATCAGTGGTTGCCAGGGGTTGAAGGAAGACAAGGATGAAGGGGCAGAGCATAGATGATTTTTAAGGCAACAAATCTATTCTGCATGACACTATAGTGATGGATATATGCCATTATATACTTATTCAAACTCATAGACTGTACAACACCAAGAGTAACCCCTAATGTAACATGTCAACTCAGTGACAATGATGTGTCAATGTAGGTTTGTCAGTTGTAACAAATGTACCAGTTTGATGAAGTTGTTGATAGTGGGAGGAGCTGTGGGTGTGTAGAGAAAGGGGGTATAGGAACACTCTACTTTCCACTCAATTTTGCTTCAAACTTAAAACTGCTCTAAAAATAATCTCTTTAAAATTTCAAAAACAAAACCAAAAATGCCCACTTTATCAGAATTAAGTTTGTATCCTCTAAGCCCCCTTTTTGATGGGCTGTCACCTTAAAGGGCATAACAAATTGTCTAGTCTGGAGTCATTGTTAGGAGAAAGATCACATATCATGTTCGGGAATGGTCAGGGAGCATTCTGAATTTTCAAACTTTTCACAACTAGTCTGTATCACCCTCCCACCCTTCATACTGACCATGACCTAGTAAGCAACCTAGAGGAGAGAGTTCCTTTCTGGGACAGCTACCATATTCAATGATCCCATCTGCCTTACTAAGATGTGTGTATAGGGAGAAGGTGAAGTAAGTTGTGAACCATCAGCTCACTGCCGAGTAGCTTCTACCACAAAGGCACACTGTTATGAAACTACATCTGATCACAAATCTCAGTACTTTGCACAAATGCGGAATTAATGCGAATTTAGACTTGGGTATGGGAGACTTAATTCAGTAAAGGAGGGAAGACCACTGCAAAAGGGAAAATACTCCAAGAGCAGGATCTGAAAATATCTCAAAGCATAGACAGGAGAGTTTTTCTTTTCTAGGGAAGAGCAAGCAAAGCTAGAGAAAACTGGGGGTGTTAGCTGGGATGAATGGGTAGACTGATGGGCAGTTGGTCAACTGTCAAGAAGAGGTTGGTTGTTCTGTGTTTAGAGCTCAAGGGTAGGCCAAAGTTCAGGACCCAAGAGAAGAAAGGAAACCTAAAGACCTGAACACACATCGAGTTTGTGGGCATTTTGTCCATCCCAACTGGGCAGGGGTCCAAAGACTATGGCTCATCTTTTATAAAACAAAGATTGGGCATTGGAGGAGCTGCATATGGCCTTAAAGGAAAATAAAGGGACATCCACAGCCTCACCTGGGTCATATGGGGAGGTGTAGGTTGTTTGCCCCAACACAGAAGGGTAAAGGATTCTTGATCATCACTGTTTCCAGAAACACAGCGATCAGGTAAGTTCAACACCATCACAGATACCTTTCAGGAATCAGGTCAGTATGGTGAGTCCTGCAGTTCACAGACTGAGTTAATAGAGAGCACAGAGATCCCTGTGAGGGGCCCAGTGCACCAAGGAACATGCTCCAGGTGGCTTTCCCCAGGGAGATGTAAAAGAGCATCCTTTGTCAGGGTCTGGCATGCAGTGGTAGCTTCTGCATTACAAACTCCGAGCCTTCATTTTGTGCCCTGTGTGTGGTGTGGTGGGGGATGTGTATAGGGACAGATGCAGGTAGTGTTGTGGTGATAAATAGTGTGGCAGACTCTGTAAGGGAACAGATTCCAGCATAAGCCCTTCCTGTGGGCATCTGCAAGAGTAATCCAGACAGTCTGTTAGGTGATCACAATCCATACTCACAGTATGGGAAGGGGATGTCCTTCATCTTCATCAGTCCAGGATTCAGAACTGAGCAAACATGCCTGCTTCAAGGGACACCTGAGTGGCTCAGTGGTTGAGCCTGAGCATTTGGCTCAGGGCATGATCCCAGAGTCCTGGGTTGGAGTCCCACATGGGGCTACCTGCATGGAGCCTGCTTCTCCCTCTGCCTATGTCTCTACCTTTCTCTCCTCTCTCTCTTTCTCTCTCTCTATTTCTCTCTCTCTCTCTATTTCTCTCTCTCTCTCTCTCTCTCTCTCTCTATGTGTGTGTGCGTGTGTCTCATGAATAAACAAATAAAATCTTTAAAAAAGTATTACTCAGCCATTAGAAACGACAAATACCCACCATTTGCTTCAACGTGGATGGAACTGGAGGGTATTATGCTGAGTGAAGTAAGTCAATTGGAGAAGGACAAACATTATATGGTCTCATTCATTTGGGGAATATAAATAATAGTGAAAGGGAATATAAGGGAAGGGAGAAGAAGTGTGTGGGAAATATCAGAAAGGGAGACAAAACATAAAGACTCCTAACTCTGGGAAATGAACTAGGGGTGGTGGAAGAGGAGGAGGGCGGGGGATGGGGGTGAATGGGTGACGGGCACTGAGGGGGCACTTGACGGGATGAGCACTGGGTGTTATTCTGTATGTTGGTAAATTGAACACCAATAAAAAATAAATTTATTAAAAAAATTTAAAAAATTAAAAAGTGTCTCCTTTCCATCCAACAGAATTGGACAGCCACAGTCCTCACCATGGGGATTCAGCTTACTTAACACCAGCATTGCAGGCTCAGGAGCTTACAGAGACCTCTGTGAACTGAGGATCCTATACAGTAAACATTTTGCTTTGGGCAGTGAAGTGGAAGATGAAGTTCTTCCCCCTGTAAGAAAATCTATCACTTAGGCAAAGCTAAGATGCCACTGTGACAGGCATTCTTAACATCTTAGTATCACATCCAAATGACAAGGGATTATTTTGGAGCCCTTTTCACTTATCAATCATAATAAAGTCAAATGAGCCCCTCCTTTCTGCTTCTTCCTCTATAAATAGGCATGTCAAGCCAGGGAGCCAGCAGACCTCTAAGGGTTAGCACTTAATTTCCACAGATGCTCAGTAGCAAGCCCAACTACTGCTTTCTAAAAAAAGACAATCTAGTAGCCAGGTCAGAGACCTAAGTCCAAAACTCCAAAAGGAGTCCCTCTAGCTGGCAGTTGCCTGCTCTTGAATGCTGCCTCTCTTTTCCAGGGGTTCTCCTCAGCAAAAATCATCACCAGTTACAGAAACTGGTTCTGTCTACAATACTTCCAAGGGTCCTCTGTCTCCTCTTAGGCACAATGGGTTATGATATTTGGGTAAAATCCTGTTTAATGTTTGTTTCAACGTCATATCTTTTACCCCACTGAACAAAAACATTACTTATAGTATGTATTTTTTTAAAAATCACAGTGTATACCTAAATATTTAATGTACACTGTTTCATGTTGATTTGTTTGTCTTTCGTGAGAAGAACTACAGGTTATATATGTACTCTTATTATTTAGAGTTTTCAAACAGTTTTCTACAGATCACTAACCACTGAACATAAGCATACAAAATTTAAACCCTCTGGAAAATCAAAGCCCAAGGAAGGCAGCCCTAGTCTTCCTGGTCTTTGTGACTTTCTGTTGCTCCCATCTGATAACAATAATTATTGTTTCTAATTTAAAAATTGAAGCTCCTGGCTTGACAAAAGGCATCTGTACCACTTTGGGGACTGAGAGGTAACTTGGGAGATAAGTCAGTGGAAATTCTAATACAACTATATGTTTTATGGGGACAATGTAGCAATAAAATTGAAACTGAGACTGTTCCCAACAGGAAACTTGTACTTGGTAATTGCTGAATAATATTTTTAATGGAATCAAATCAAATAAAAATAGATAAAGCTGAATAATATTTTTAATGGAATCAAATCAAATAAAAATAGATATAGGGCTGTCACCTGTAATTTTTTTATGGTCACCATAACTCTGGTGCCTCCAATAACACACCCAGAGTAGACTGAGATCCTTGAGAATGGATGGTGAGGGAAACAGTCAGCAAAACTCAAAATTAGATTTTCCCAACTCAACATTGCATTCCAGCATTTTTCAATCATTGTCTTTATGCTTCTCATCTCAATGCATTATTCCAGAGACTCTGGCTTCTGCTAACATCATAGTTACAGAGACACGAGGAGGTCACAGATAGAGAGAATACTGCTGGTACTAAGGGCTCTAGTATGCACAGATAGCTGGAAGAAAAGATGTGGATTGTTAAGAAAATCTCTTTTTTATGAGGCATCTAGGGGCATCTGCCAGCTGCTGAGCATGAGCATTTATGGACAATGCCCAGGTCTGACTGCCTCCCAGCAACAACTGAAACACCATGGATGGGCGCCCTGGGGAACTCAATGTGTCTGAGCAACATGATTCTATCAAGGATAACGAATCCACTCAATCTCATTGGGAGAGGCAGTTTCTCAAGAACAATTTATCTTAACATTTAACCACAAAATGATGTCCAAATATTTAAGAAAGTTGTTATCCATTACATAATCTCTGTCACAAAAATGTACTAGAACAATATGACCAGGAGTAGTCAATAAATCTGCAGAGAAGACCTAACAATGTTTTCCATACATACAGCACTCATAAAAGGGGAGGCTGGGTCAACAATATGATTTCACTTAGTTGAAATTCTTTGATAACAGATCTTAAAATTATCTTTTCTGCTTCTTACATATTTTTCATTTATAAGAAAGTAACCATAATATGAACAAGAAATTAACTTTATACTTTTTTGAGTACTACTCATAAAAGTTTAATTCTAAATGTGATAATATCCTTGGAGGAAAAAATCTTAGATTCTTCTAAATCTAAATTTATAAATCATAATTTAGCAGTCATAATTTATAACAATTTTTATTTTAATTCATTTAATTTTATCTGTCTTCTCATATGACAAGAGAATTCAGGCCAACAGGTTAAACTATAGCAGATTTTTTAAAAGTAATTTCCACCCTTAATATGGGGCTTGAACTCACAACCATGATACCAAGAGGCACATCCTCTTCTGACTGGCCCAGCCAGGTGCCCCTAAACTATATCAGATTATTAAACATGCAGAGGTCTCCAGATAATAAACAAATAAGTCAATCCTAAACTATTTTCTCTGTTTAAAAATATTTTACCAGTTTGGTCAGACAGGAGGTATGAATGAGTGCAAATATGGGGCTGACAAGTCCAATCATCTGAGCATAAAGGGAACTTATCACTTTTGGTAATAGCTGACTCATCAGTCTGTAAACTTTAGACTCCACTCTGTTTCATAGTGGAGTTGAATATCTTTGAGAGACAGTCATTAAAGGCATATTTTCTTGTGCTACCAAAATTAATTTGATTTCAGGAAAAAATCAGAGAGCTAAGTCTGCAAATATTGTAATTTTGCCTGTCCTGAATATTTCATGAGTTTTCATGGATACAAAGCATTTGACTCTATGGTTTATGCTGTCATAATGCTCTCAACCATGCCAAAGGATTTACAGGGACACCCTGAAATCTCAGTTTTCAAGTAGTAGTGTATCTTGGGAATAGGATACAATGAAAAGGATCCTTGATGCCAGTTTACACAATGTCATTCAGACACTGAAGAAACTTAAATAGTGAACAGATACAATTACCTTATTACTTTATTTAATTTCAATTTTTATTGACTTTATTTTAGATCTTTGTAAGTAGGTAGTATAATAGGTGACCTAATGGCTGGAGGAAAGAAAAGAAGCCTCGAGATAAAAAACTATAGCTCTCTAGCCATTGCTATTCAGTTAGTTATATTTTATGTCACTTTGTTCAACAAGCTACCTCTTGTGTACCTGCCACTGTTAGCACTTACCTTTATAGAACATGGTTCATATGTTTCCTTCATGAGATAGCAGCTTCTTGAAACCAGGGACTATAAGATATTTATAACAGAGGCACTGGGGGGATGGTGCAGTGATTCCCCCAAAATATACTTGCTCAAAGTCACCTGGAGACTGTACATATATTGAAAAATTATGGACTTCTACCTCTAACCTGCTATGTAAAACAATATGGGGGTTATGACACAGCACAAATGATGTCACTAAGGTAGCAGAGTATGAGACCCCAGGATTGAAATTAGAAAGGAAGAAGTAAAATTTTCTGTTTGCTTGTGACATGACCTTACATATAGAAAACTCTAAAGACTCCATCAAAGAACTGTTAAACCTAATGAATGAATTCAGTAAAGTTTCAGGATACAAAATCAACATACAAAAATCAGTTGCATTTCTATACATTAACAGTGAATGAAATGAAAAAAAAACTCATTAAAAATAAGAAAGTACTTAGGAACAAATTTAACCAAAGAAGTGCAATATATATATATATATATATATATATATATATACGCTAAAAACTGTATAATAGTGATGAAAAAAATATCGAAGAAGACACAAATAAATGGAAAGATATCCCATGTTCATTGATTGAAGGATTAATATTGTTAAATTTCCATACAACCTCAAAGTGCAATCTTTATCAAAATTCTAATGAAATTTCATCCATAAATAAACAAAAAGAATCCTAAAGCTCATATGGAAACACAAAAGACCTCCAAAAGCCAAAGCAACCACGAGAAAGAACAAAATGGGATGTATCACATTTCCTGATTTCAGACTATATTACAAAACTATAGCAATTAATCAAAACAGTATATCACTGGCATAAAAATAGACACATAGACCAATGGAAAAGGACAGAGATCCCAGAAATAGACTCCCATATATATGACCAACTAATACCTGACAATGGAGCCAAGAATATTCAATGGAGAAAGATAGTCTCTTCAATAAATGATTTTGGAAAAACTGGATATTCAAATGCAAAAGAATGAAATGTGGCCTCTGTGTGATATCACTCATAAAAATTAACTCAAAATGAATTAGGATGCAAACATAAGACTCAAAACTCACATTTCTAGTGAAAGCATAAGAAAAAATTTCTTTGACATTGTTCTTGGCAATGAATTTTTTGAGTAGGACACTAAAAGATTTTTTTTGACACCAAAAAACAATCAACAAAAAAGGCAACATAAAGAATATGAAAAAATATTTGCAAACCATATATTTGATAAAGGTTAATATCCAAAATATGAATAATTCATAAAACTCAGTAACAAAAAAATTCAATAAAAATAGAGCACCTGAACAGATATTCTCTCAAAGAAAGCATAAAAATACTCATATTATATATTATATATTATTAAATATTATATATTATATATATTTAACTGAACGTTATTCAGCTATAAAAAAAGAAGAAAATCCTGCTGATTGACAACACAGATGGACCTTGAGGACATTATGCTACATGAAAAAATCAGAGGAGCAAATACTATATAATCTCACTTATTATATGGGGAATCTAAAAACATTGAACTCATAGAAATAGAATAGAAATGCCAAGGCTTATGGGTGGGGGAAGTAGAGAATTGTCAGTCAAAAAGTGGAGATTTTCAGTTAATAAGATAAATTAATTCCAGGGATTTAATGTACATTATGGTAACTATAGGTAACAATAGTATATTGTATACTTGAAAGTTGTTGTGATAGTAGTAAACATACATAAAATCATAATTATATGAGGTAAACGATGTGTTAACTATCCTTACTGTGGTAAACAATTCAAAATATACATGTATATCAACTCATCACACATACATCTTAAACTTACATAGCATAATATGTCAATAATATCTCAAAGTAGGAAAAAAGTTTCAGCCCATCAATATGATGCGAAAATTCTAATTAGTATACTTTATTACTGGTATTTTCCTTCTATATGCCCTGGAATAGATAGGGAGGAGTTGGAATTAAGATGGCAGAATAGCAAGGGGACACTGAGCTTTCTTCCACTTTGAACACAGCTGGATTGTATCAAATTTTTTAAAAAATATTTATATTAGAATTCAATTTGCCAACATATAGCATAACACCCAGTGCTCATTCCATCAAGTGACCCCCTCAGTGCCCATCACTCAGTCACCCCAACCCCCGCCCACCTCCCTTCCACCACCCCTTGTTCGTTTCCCAGAGTTAGGAGTCTCTCATGTTTGTCACCCTCTCTGATATTTCCCATTCATTGTCTCTCCTTTCCCCTTTATTCCCTTTCACTATTTTTTATATTCCCCAAATGAATGAAATCATATGTGTGTCCTTCTCCAATTGACTTACTTCACTCATCATAATACCCTCCAGTTGTAGCCACATTGAAGCAAAGGTGGGTATTAGTGATTTCTAATGGCTGAGTAATATTCCATTGTATACATAAACCACATCTTCTTTATCCATTCATCTTTCGATGGACACCGAGGCTCCTTCCACAATTTGGCTATTGTGGACATTGCAGCTGTGAACATTGGGGTGCAGGTGTCCTGGCGTTACACTGCATCTGAATCTTTGGGGTAAAACCCCAGCAGTTGGGTAATAGGGAAGATCTATTATTAACTCTTTGAGGAGCCTCCACACAGTTTTCCAGAGTGGCTGCACCAGTTCACATTCCCACCAACAGTGCCAGAGGGTTCCCCTTTCTCCACATCCTCTCCAACATTTGTGGTTTCCTGCCTTGTTAATGTTCCCCATTCTCACTGGTGTGAGGTGGTATCTCATTGTGGTTTTGAGTTGCATTTCCCTGATATCCAGTGATGCAGAGCATTTTCTCATGTGCTTGTTGGCCATGTCTATGTCTTCCTCTGTGAGATTTCTGTTCATGTCTTTTGCCCATTTCATGATTGTACTGTTTGTTTCTTTGGTGTTGAGTTTAATAAGTTCTTTATAGATCTTGGATACTAGCCCTTTATCTGATAGGTCATTTGCAAATATCTTCTCCCATTCTGTAGGTTGTCTTTTAGTTTTGTTGACTGTTTCTTTTGCTGTACAGAAGTTTTTTTATCTTGATTAGGTCACAGTATTTCAGTTTTGCTTTTGTTTCTCTTGCCTTCATAGATGTATCTTGCAAGAAGTTGCTGTGGCCAAGTTCAAAAAGGGTGTTGCCTGTGTTCTCCTCTAGGATTTGGATGGATTCTTGTTTCACATTTAGATCTTTCATCCATCTTGAGTTTATCTTGGTGTATGGTGTAAGAGAATGGTCTGGTTTCATTCTTCTGCACATGGCTGTCCAATTTTCCCAGGACCATTTATCGAAGAGACTGTCGTTTTTCTGGTGGATAGTCTTTCCTGCATTGTCAGATATTAGTTGACCATTGAGTTGAGGGGTCCATTTCTGGATTCCCTATTCTGTTCCATTGATCTATGTGTCTGATTTTGTGCCAGTACCACACTGTCTTGATGATCACAGCTTTGTAGTACAACTTGAAGTCAGGCTCAGGCATTGTGATGCCCCTTGCTCTGGTTTTCTCTTTCAATATTCCCCTGGCTATTCGGGGTCTTTTCTGATTCCACACAAATCTTAAGATGATTTGTTTCAATTCTCTGAAGAAAGTCCATGGTATTTGATAGAGATTGCATTAATGTGTAAATTGCCCTGGGTAGTATTGACATTTTCACAATGTTAAGTCTTCCAATCCATGAGCATGGAATATATTTCCGTCTCTTTGTGTCTTCCTCAATTTCTTTCAGAAACATTCTGTAGTTTTTAGGGTATTGATCCTTTACCTCTTTGGTTAGGTTTATTCCTAGGTATCTTATACTTTTGGGTGCAATTGTAAATGGGATTGATACCTTAATTTCTCTTTCTTCAGTCTAATTGTTAGTGTATAGAGATGGCACTGATTTCTGGGCTTTGATTTTGAATCCTGCCACCTTGCCAAATTGCTGTATGAGTTCTAGCAGTCTTGGGGTGGAGTCTTTTAGGTTTTTTATGTACAGTATCATGTGATCTGCGAAGAGGGAGAGTTTGACTTCTTCTTTGCCAATTTGAATGCCTTTTATTTCTTTTTGTTGCCTGATTGCTAAGGCTAGGACTATGTTGAATAGCATTGGTGAGAGTGGACATCCTTGTCATGTTCTTGATCTTAGCGGAAAGGCTCCAGGGTTTCCCCATTGAGAATGATATTTGCTGTGGGCTTTTCGTAGATGGCTTTTAAGATCATGAGGAATGTTCCCTCTATCCCTACACTCTGAAGAGTTTTGATCAGGAATGGATGTTGTATTTTGTCAAATGCTTTCTCTGCATCTATTGAGAGGATCATATTATGGTTCTTGTGTTTTCTCTTGTTGATATGATCTATCACATTGATTGTTTTAAGACTGTTGAACCAGCCTTGTATCCTGGGATTGAATCCCACTTGGTCATGATGAACAATCTTCTTAATGTACTATTGGGTCATATTGGCTAGTATCTTGTTGAGAATTTTTGCATGTGTGTTCATCAGGGATATTGGTCTGTAATTCTCCTTTTTGGTGGGGTCTTTGGTTTTGGAATTAAGGTGATGATGGGCTCGTAAAAGGAGCTTGCAAGTATTCCATCTCTTCCTATCTTTCAGTACAGCATAAGTAGAATTGGTATTGTTTCGTCTTTAACCATTTGATAGAATTCCCCTGGGAAGCCACCTAGCCCTGGATTTTAGTGTCTTGGGAGGTTTTTGAAGACTGCTTCAATTTCCTTCCTGGTTATTGGCCCGTTCAGGTTTCCTATTTCTTCCTGTTCCAGTGTGGTGGTTTGTGGTTTTCCAGAAAAAAAGATTTTATTTATTTATTCATGAGCAACACACACACAGAGAGACGAGAGAGAGAGAGAGAGAGAGAGAGAGAGAGAGGCAGAGACACAGGCAGAGGTAGAAGCAGGCTCCATGCTGCACCGGGAGCCTGATGTGGGATTCGATCCCGGGTTCCAGGATCGCACCCTGGGCCAAAGGCAGGCGCCAAACCACTGTGCCACCCAGGGATCCCTGGCTTCCTCTTTCTTATACAGAGTCCCCCTTCATAATTCTTGCAGATCTGGCTTGGTGGTCACATATTTTTTTTTCAGTGTCTGCTTATCTTGGAAGCTCTTTGTCTCTCCTTCTATTCTGAATGAGAGCCTTGCTGGATAAAGTATTCTTGGTTGCATGTTCTTCTCATTTAGGACCCTGAATATATCCTGCCATCCCTTTCTGGCCTGCCAGGTCTCTGTGGAGAGGTTTGCTGTTAATCTATTATTTCTCCTCATATAAGTTAGGGATCTTGGGCAGCCTGGGTGGCTCAGTGGTTTAGCGCCACCTTCAGCCCAGGGTGTGATCCTGGAGTCCTGGGATCAAGTCCCACGACAGGCTCCCTGTGTGGGGCCTGATTCTCCCTCTGTCTGTGTCTCTGCCTCTCTCTCTCTGCCTCTTATGAATAAATACATAAATTTTTTTAAAAAATGTTAGGGATCTCTTGTCTCTTGCCTCTTTAAGGATTTTCTCTTTATCTTTGGAACTTGCAAGTTTCACTATTAAATGTTGAGGTGTTGAATGGTTTTTATTGTTTTTTTTTTTTTGGGGGGGGAGGACCTCTCTATCTCCTGGATCTGAATGCCTGTTTCACTCCCCAAGTTATGGAAATTCTCAACTATGATTTGTTCAAATATGCATTCTGGCCCTCTGGCCCTCTCGGTGCTCTCTGGAACCCCAATTCTATGTAGATTTTTCCTTCTGAGGCTGTCACTTATTTCCCTTAACCTTTCCTCATGGTCTTTTAATTGTTTTTCTCTTTGTCCTTAGCTTCCTTCCTTGCCATTAACTTGTCTTCTCTGTCACTCACTCTTTTTTCTACCCCATTAACCCTCGTTGTTAGGACCTCCAGTTTGGATTGCATCTCATTTAATTGATTTTTAATTTTGGCCTGATTAGATCTAAATTCTGCAGTCATGAAGTCTCTTGATTCCTCTATGTTTTTTCCAGAGCCACCAGTAACTTCATAACTGTGCTTCTGAATTGACTTTCTGACATCAAATTGTAATCCAAATTCTGTAACTCTGTGGCAGAGAGTACTGTTTCTGATTCTTTCTTTTGTGGTGAGTTTTTCTTTCTAGTCATTTTCCTCAGTGCAGAGTGGCTGTATGAGCAGGCTGAGTCAAGAATATCAACCACAATCTAAATAAATTTCACCCTAGATGATTCTGCGAAGGTTAGAGCCCAGAAATTGAAAACAAAGATCAGAACGAAATAAAGCAAGGGACCACTAAAGTGAAAAATAGATTTTAAAACAAAGTAGTAAAAAACAAGGCCAAGAATCCCAAAGAAGAATAGAAAAAAATAAAGGAAAAAAAGGAGAAGAAGAAAAAGAAAAAGGAGGGGGAACTGGGAGATGGTGGTGGTGATGAAGTTGTAGTGGAGGGAGAATGTAGTCTACCTGAGGGGTCCTAGAGGGTGATCCTCTTGTTTCTGAGTATATTAAGTTCTTTATGTTAGAAGATGCTAAGTCCAAAATTTATATAAACCAGAAATACTTGTAGAGGGCCCCAACACTGACCACTGAAACATAAATGAGATAAAACTGGGGGCAGAATGGGAATGAGGAATCTCACAGAATGAACCAGCACAGTATACCACTTGGTTCTGGACGCATGCTGGTCATGTTTTAGCAGCTATTAACTTCCGCCATTGTAGAATAAAATGAGGCAGAGAAAACAAAACAAAACAAACACAAAAAAACACACAAAAACTTATCTTGCATATCTCCCAAAATTAAGTTGAGTATGTTGAAGGGAATCTAGAAGTGGAAAATATATCTAGGACCTGTAATTGTAGAAATATGAAAGTCAAAAAAGAAGAATCTTAAAAATGAAGAGGTGGTAAAATATTGTAGTTAAGGTGGGAAAAAAGAAAAAAATTGGAAATTTACAGTCTGATATAAAAACTAGTTGTAGTAGAAAAAGGAAGAAAAAAAAATAGGAGTGGTACCCTCTGGTTCTATATACTGCAAATCCCTTGACTTCCCCTGGAACTTTATAGCGCTGCTTGGTCCAGAACTTGCTCTTCACTGTCCTTCCAGCTGGTCTTTTGGGGGAGGGGCCTGCTGTGCTGATTCTTAGATGCATGCACCTGGGGGAGTTGCCCAGCCCCCCTGCCAGGTGCCACGCACAGTGGGAGCTGTTTAGCCCATGAGGCCTCTGTTCCCTGGGGCCCCGCCTCTTTCAGGCACATAGTGATGCAAGGAGAAACAACACCACTGGCAGTGGCCAGGTCCCTAGCTCTGGAGTCTTCCCCAGTAACCACCCACAGCTCCCAGTCCGCATTGGCCTAGGTGCTCCTAGCGTGGCACAGGTGCACTGATCTGCACATTGGGGGCGCTCGGTGGCAGGAGCATCCTCACTGTCCTGTGCCCTCTCGGCCTCCGCCTGTCCTGGGGGGAACCATAGGATCAGGAGCTGTGTCCCCTGGCGCCCTGGGATCCAGGGCCTGCACTGCTAGAATCGTGCTCCCGGGGCCGGGGTTCCCGAAGGCAGCAGAGTGCAGCCCCCTCCACCCAGAGCCTTGCCTTCCACTGGCTTCTCCCCAAGGCCCTTCCCAGCGGCTCCAGCCCTTTACCGAGATCAGCCATGGTTTGTGGTGTACTCTCCTCCAGGCGCCCCTTCCTTCCTAGTGACCCCAGGAAACTGGAGGCGTCTCTGCCCTCCTGCGATTCAATTTCCCTGCTGAGCACTTTCCTTCCAGGAAGAATCTGGTGCGGATTTCTAAAGTTCTTGGTCTCTGGGGCTGGGCTCTCCTGTCCCAAGGCTCACCTGCCTGGCCTTAGCCTGGGTCGTTGGGCCCCCTACCCCACTTAATTCTTTTTTATTTTTTTTCCACCTACCTACCTTGTTAGAAGTGAAAACCCTTCTCTCTGTAGTGTCTGGCTGTTCTCCCTTTTAAATCTCAGATTGAATTCATAAGTTTTCAGGGTGGTTTGAAACTTATCTAGGTGAGCTGGTGGAGCTGGGTGAGCTGAGGACATTACTCTTCTGCCATCTTCACCCACCCTCAACATCAAACACTTAGAACAACTAGGAAATCAATCTAAGGATTAAGAAAACAATCTGCACAATTAAAGGGAGAGAATGTGGCTGATGTGAGGTTCGGAGACATGAACTGGGAGAGAGAAAAACCATAGTGCTTCAGAGGAAAGGAGCCCTTTTTATGCAGAGAGGTCAGGAAGAGATGGAGAGGTGGGAAGAGAGAGTGACACATAGGTTGCACAAGGCACTGTGCTGTGGGGATCCCCTGGGTTACACTGGGGAGAATGTTCCCCTTCCTGGAGTACATTTGGAAGAGTGTATATTACCTCTTCAAGGACAAAAGACCCACCATGTGCCATCGAGTGACCATTCAACAGCATGGGACACAGGCATGTGCAGAGGGCAGTTAACCTGGTCACAGATTTTTTTCTGTGGTCACCATAGACTTCGGGCACTTGCACCACTGAACAACTGCTTTTTTATGACAGAATAGTACCAGGTACAGCACTGCAAGGCTCTCCTTGGGGGGGGGGGGGCAGGTCCAAGCTTTGCCAGGTCCTTTAAGATATGGAGTTTTGAATCCTAGCCTCCAGCCACAGACAAAGCACAGGAGAAGTATGGTGCCAGGCTTGCCTGCAGCCTAAGCACAGACAGGTTGGGGCAGGGATCTGACAAAAGCCTGGGACACAGAAGAGATTGTTTGCTTTTCTAGGAGGGCCTCCTGAACAGGTGACTATGAGTTCCCCTCCCCTGGGAACAAGAGGGGAGGTGATGACTTCTTCCAACCTTGCCTATCAGCCCAGATGGACTTCAGTGAGCAACAGAGCCCCAGTGGAAGCTGGAGCCACCTACACCAAACTATACCCACTTACACCCTGCAGGGACATCTTTCCTAGGGCAGGTCTGACTGTGAGCCAGTGAAGTGGGCCTCTCTCCCAGAGGACCAACACAGGCCCCCTGTATGTACCAAGTCTACTGATCATAGAGTGTTCCAAAGCATCAGATTCAATTCTGGTGGAAGTAAAACCAGGCATTTTGTTGTTGTTTTGGTTTGGTTGGTTTTGTTTGTTTATTTTCCTTTGGAATCAGGCTTATAGTTTTTTATTCATTTATTTGTTTCCTTTTCTCTTTTTTTGAATCAGATTTCTATTTTTTTCTTTTTTTATTCTTTCTTTTTCTTTGGCATCAGGCTTATAGTGTTTTGTTTGCTTGCTTGCATTTTTGTTCCTTTTCCTCTTCTTTTTACTTGGATAAGGTTTTTTTTTTTTAATCTGATTTTTATTAACAAACAAATCAAAGCACACCTAGTTAAAGATCAAACATTGCCCACTACAAGCAAGGAGGAATTCTGCAGAGGAGGGACCTGTGGGAAAGAGTAGCCTAAACACAGCAGCAGAGTGCACATAGCACATCAGAAACACTTCCTGAAGCACCAGGCCCTAGACAGTATATGACCCCTTCTTAATATAATATAACTTTCAGGAGCAGGAAAAATAAGAAACTTTCATAACACACAAAAGACAAAAACCTAGACATAATGACAAGACAGAATTCTCCCCAAAACAGAGATCAAGAGGAAATCACAGCTAGGAATTTGCTCAAAAAAGATGTAAACAATATATTTGAGGAAGAATTTAGAAAACAATCATAAGAATACTCGCTGGGCTTGAAAGAGGTATAGAAGACACAAGAGAAGCCCAGGTTACAGAGATAAAAGATCTAAAAACTATTCAGGTTAAAATAAAAAATGCTGTAACTGATATGCAAAACTGACTGGATGAAATCACAATGAGGATGGGAGAAGCAGAGGAATGAATAGATGATATAGAAGATAAAATTATGGGGGTATTTGGGTGGCCCAGTCAGTTAAGTATCTGACTCTTAATTTCAGCTCAGGTCATGATCTCAGGGTTATAACATCAACCCTATGTCAGGCTGCATGTTGGGTGTGGAGCCTGCTTGGGATCTTGGGATTCTTTCTTAGTCTCCCTCTGTCCCTCTCTTAAAAAAAAAGGGGGGAAATAATGAAGCTGAAAAGAAGAGGGGGAAAAAAGCTTTTAGATCATGAATATGCACTTAGAGAACTCAGTGATTCCATAACATGCCAATAATATCCATATCCAGGATATCCAGGAGTTCCAGAAGAAGAAGTACAAGAAAAGGGAGCAGAAGATGTATTTGAATAAATTATAGGTGAGAATTTCCCTAATCTGGGGCATTCAAGGCACAGAGAACTCTTCTCAAAATCAACAGAAACTTGTTTATATCAAGAAATATCATTGTGAAGCTTGCAAAATACAAAGATAGAGAATTCTGAAAGCAGCCAGGGACAAAAGGTCCTTAACCTACAAAGGTAGCACATGAGGTTAGCAACAGATCTGTTGCTTAGCAAGCCAAAAAGCAGTGGCATGATATCTTCAACATGCTAAATGGGAAAAATATGCACCCAAGAATATTAAACCCAGCAAGGCTGACATTCAGAATAGGAAAAACAAAGGGTTTCCAAGACAAGCAAAAACTAAAGTAGTTCATGAACATTAAACCAGCTCTTCAAGAAATATTAAAAGGGAGGCTTTGAGTGGGAAAGAAAAACCAAAAGCAACAAAGACAGAAAAGGAACAGAGACAATCTACAGAAACAATGAACTTACAGGTGATACAATGGCACTAAATTCATATCTATAAATAATTTCTCTGAATATAAATCCACTAAATACTCCAATCAAATGACATAGGGTATCAGGATGGATAAAAAAAAAAAAACAAGACCCATCTATATGCTGGTTATAAGAAACTCATTTTAGACACAAAGACACCTCCAGATTGAAAGGAGAACCATTTATCATGATAATGAAAATCAAAAGAAAGCTGGAGTAGCCATATTTATATCAGAAAAACTAAATTTTAAACTAAAGACCATAATAAGAGGTGAAGAAAGGCACTGGAATATGCCCTGGAATAAACATTACTTCAAATAACAATAACTTGGATTAAAAAACTCAATAATATCAGAACCCCAAGAGCAGACTGCAATTAAAAAACATAGAAATATTATATATATTTGGTCTTTCTCCCTGATTCCTAGGAAATTTGTAAAACACTTGGAATCTTTACTGTGATGAATGCCTTTTGTATGCTAACAATATAATGAGTGGCTGGGGACCCCAACCAGGTTGCTGCTGGTTGTCATAAAAATCAACCATTGTGATGAGAAAGTTGGAACTTTCAGCTGTCTCCCTACCCCACCTCTTCAAGGAAGAGAAGAGAAGCTGGAGATTGAGGTCATTTAATCAATCATACCTGCATAATTGAACTTCCATAAAACCCCTACATAGCAGAGTTCAGATAATTTCCTGGTTGGTTGGTTAACACATTAAGGTATTAAGAGGTTGGTGAGCCCAGAAAGGTCCTGAAAACTCCATTCTCTTTCCCCTATACCTTGTTCTATGCATTGCCTCATTTTGGCTATTCCTGAGTTGTATCCTTTATAATGAACTAGTTATGGTAAGTAAACAGTTTTTCTTGAGTTCTGTGAGCAATTCTAGCAGATTAGCAAATGGGATGGGGGTTGTTAAACACCCATTTTATAAAAAATTAAAGAGGCCCAGGAATTGGTATTGGTGTCTGAAGTGGGACCAGTCTATGGGACTGAGCCTTTCACCTGTGGGGTTGTACAGGTAGTTAGTATGAGAATTGAATTGTAGGACACCTAGCTGGTGTCAGAGGGTTGGAGACCTGTATGATGTGAAGAAAACCTACAAACTTAGTGGCAGGAACGTGCTATTAGAAAATAGGAAGTAGAGCATGAGGTCTGTGCTTACAAGATCTCCCTGAGAGCCATAGGTATAATGGAACATGCTTGAAAAAATATGACTTTAAATGTTGCCTGTCTTTTGTGAACCATCATTTAGATGCACTTAGATGCTTAGGATTTATATGTCCTATGATTAACCTGAGAGAAATTGTGTGAAGTCACATTAAATAGGAGCAAGTCCTTATATATTAATGGTTTGTGATCTAATTTTTTGTCATTTGTTTGGAAATTTAAACACAGGGGGAGTGTGTTTATATGTGGGATGAAGTGAGAGGAGAATCCTGCCAGCCAGTTTGCAGTATAGGAAAGGATCAGCATCCCCATTGCCTCCCCTTCTGGTCCTTTGAAGGTCATGTCAACTTAGCACAGTTACACCAGTCAAAATGAAACTTCTTCCCTGTGAGGTCACCTATCTGATATTACACACCAAGATCTTTCTGAGGTTTTAAAACATCTTGCCCTCACCCCTGGGCTCCTTGCTAGTCTCTCAGCAGAACTGAGGCCCCATCCACAGTTAGCCTGCAAGTATCAGTGCTACCGCATAGAGGAGACTAGTGGCCAGAAGCTGAGAGTGCAGGAAACAGGAATTACAGTTCATGCTAAATATACAGATTAATGAGGGAGAATACCAGCTTTATGAGTTGACTCTCTCTCTAAAAACATGGTCTGCCTCTTTCTTTTTTTAAATCTTTACTTCTGCTTCTGGGGCACATGTAGAATGTTCATCCTATAGAACTTGCACACATGTTGTTTATCTGTACATATTTTATTTTTCCCTAAGTTTAATTTTTTTAATAAATTAATTTTTATTGGTGTTCAATTTACCAACATGCAGAATAACACCCAGTGCTCATCCCGTCAAGTGTCCCCCTCAGTGCCCGTCACGTGGATGGAACTGGAGGGTATTATGCTGAGTGAAGTAAGTCAATCGGAGAAGTTTAATTTTTTTAAGATTTTATTTATTTATTCATTTTTTATAATAAATTTATTTTTAGGGCAGCACAGTGGCTCAGTGGTTTAGCACAGCTTCAGCCTGGGGAGTGATCCTGGAGACCCGGGATCGAGTCCCATATCAGGCTCCCTGCATGGAGCCTGCTTCTCCCTCAGCCTGTGTCTCTCCCTCTCTCTCTCTTCTGTCACTCATGAATAAATAAATAAAATATTAAAAAAAATAAATTTAATTTTATTGGTGTTCAATTTGCCAACTTACAGAATAACACCCAGTGCTCATCCCATCAAGTGTCCCCCTCAGTGCCCGTCACCCAGTCACCCCCACCCCCCGCCCTCCTCCCCTTCCACCACCCCTAGTTCGTTTCCCAGAGTTAGGAGTCTTTATGTTCTGCCTCCCTTTCTGATATTTCCCACACATTTCTTCTCCCTTCCCTTATATTCCCTTTCACTATTATTCATATTCCCCAAATGAATGAGAACATACACTGTTTGTCCTTCTCCGATTGACTTACTTCACTCAGCATAATACCCTCCAGTTCCATCCACCTTGAAGCAAATGGTGGGTATTTGTCATTTTATTCATGAGAGACACAGAGAGAGAGAGGCAGAGACATAGGCAAAGGGAGAAGCAGGCTCCCTGTGGGGAGCCTGATGCCAAACTTGATTCCAGGACCCGGGATCATGCCCTGAGCCAAAGGCAGATGCTCAGCCACTGAGCCATCCAGGCATCCCTTTTCCCTATGTATTTACCTTCAAATAAGTTTATCCCTGGAACACCTGGGTGACTCAGTGGTTTGGTGCCTGCCTTTGACTCAGGGCATGATCCTGGAGTCTCGGGATCGAGTCCCTCATCAGGTTTCCTGCATGGAGCCCCCTCTGCCTATGTCTCTGCCTCTCTGTATATTTCTCATGAATAAATAAAATCTTAAAAAAAGTTTATCCCTAAGTATTATATTACTTAGATATTGTCAATAAAATATTTGCTTTTAGCATTTTATTGTTATTTACAAAAGTTTTTCAGTTGATATTCTTGGGATTTTTTTAAAAGATTTTATTTATTTATTCATAGAGACAGAGAGAGGCAGAGACACAGGCAGAGGGAGAAGCAGGCATCATACAGAGAGCCTGATGTGGGACTCGATCCAGCGTCTCCAGGATCACGCCCTGGGCTACAGGCGGCGCTAAACCGCTGCGCCACCGGGGCTGCCCTTTTTTGGATTTTTTATGGTCCATTATTAACTTATTTGCAAATAATATACAAGATTAAATAAAATTGAATGACTGCAGATATCCTTATCTTGATTCTTACTTTAATGAGACTCTGGTGTTTCATCATTCTGTACAATGTTTAATAGATAATAATTATTAGATTTAAAAAGTTTCAAATATTTACATGTAATTTAAAAGTTTTTAATTAAAATAGATGTTAAAGTTTTAAGACTTTCAATATGAAAATCCAATATTTTCTGTTGTTTAATAATACAGTAAATATAATAGATTTTTAATGGATATATCTTTTTAAATGGAGATATCATGATATTGGTATATTATTTCTAAAATCTGTTTTCTTGTAGATTTTCAGCTCATTATTATCCTTATTTTACGAAAAATTTAGAAAGTACTTTTTTTTAGAAAGTACATTTTTTAATGTTCTGAAATTGTTTGAAAAGCATTAGAACCATCAGTTCCCTGAATATTTTGGTAGCATTTCACTCTAAACCTCTATCTGTTAAGATCTGATGATGATATTTTGGGGTGTGTGTGTGTATGTGTGTGTGTCTGTGAGGGAAGGGGCTGATTTGATTTATGATAATCATCTCCATTTCCTTAAAGTATTTAATACATGTAATTTATTTTTGCCATCTACCCATTTCATTTAATTTTTTGTACTGTAGAGTTGTTTTATACTGCTAAGTATTTCTTCACTTCTATTGTCTAGTTTATGAGCTTCAAATAATATCTTCAAATAATATCTTGGTTATTAAAAATAGGACCCCCTGGGTGGCTCAGTTGGTTAAGTATCTGACTCTTCATCTCAGCTGGGTTTAGATCTCAGGGCTGTGATTTCAAGCCCCACCTTGGGCTTCATGCTTGGTGTGGAGGCTACATAAAAAAATTAAAGAATAGTTAAATTAGCACATTTACATAAACCACCCCTTATCTCTTCAAAGTATTGATTTGGGACATTTACATTTACATAATATTCCCTAATCCCTACATTTGGTTTAATCTAGTATGTACAATTAATTCGATATAGGGCTCATTGTGAACCCCTGTAGAGTTTTCCATTCATTTCTTTTTCTTAAAGATTTTATTTATTTGTTCATGAGAGACACATAGAGAGAGAGAAAGACAGAGACACAGGCAGAGGGAGAAGCAGGCCCCATGCAGGGAGCCTGACGTGGGTCTCTAGGATCACGCCTTGGGCAGAAGCTGGTGCTAAACCGCTGAGCCACCGGGCTGCCCTCCATTCATTTCTTAGTGGGCTGAGTTCATTCTATTCTCTTTCAAGATGAATGCATGAGAACCATAGTTTCTATCTTTCTTTTTAAATATTATCAAATGATTTATCTCTTGCTTTGACATTTGAATGACAGTGTAGGTGGGTAGAAAAATTGGGAAGTCTTGTCTTTTTTCTTTAAGTACTTTGCTCATCTCTCTTAATATTCTAATGAATGGGGCTATGGAGAATATTTTTTCCTTTTGAGCATCTTAGTCTTTCCTAGGTTACCAAATATGTCTTTATTTTTGATGCTCAGAAACTACTACAATACGTCAGGATATTTCCTTTAAATCTGTGGATTCATGTCTTTGTTTATTTATCAAAATTTT
Organism: Nyctereutes procyonoides; assembly: GCF_905146905.1. Classification (NCBI taxonomy): domain Eukaryota; kingdom Metazoa; phylum Chordata; class Mammalia; order Carnivora; family Canidae; genus Nyctereutes; species Nyctereutes procyonoides. The sequence goes on along the minus strand of NW_026575035.1, from coordinate 24,388,335 downwards.
TGTTAAACTATAATTTTAAAATTAAACTATAAAATTAAATTAAACTAAACTAAATTAAATCAAACTAAACTAAATTAAACTATACCTTTCAAAAATTTTCTGTTCTATTATTTGTAATTTATTTTGGAGGTAAGGGGGTCCAATTATGTGTATTTTTAGCCTCCTTTGCCTCTCTTACTTCTCTATTATTTTTTCTCTAGTTGTTTAGTTGCTGTGTGTGTGTGTGTATGTGTGTGTGTGCTCATTCTAATCTCTCCCATCTTCTTTGATTCTTCTGGTGTTGATTATTCACAACTGTCAATTTTGTCCTCTTTCCTGGAATCATTTTTGCTTCTAATACTTTTCTGAGCTCTGTCAACTCTATTTCATTTTCTTTTGTGGTTTTGCCATTTCTTTTATGACTTTTTGCATCTTGTAGTTTTGATTTTTTTAAAAGTTTTGATTTTTTTTCAGATTGTTGTTTTAATATTAATTGCAAATGGCTAGTCAAATTTTTATATGCTCTAACGGCAACAGATATACTTCAAAGGAGTATTCTGTTCCCATCTTTGCGAACAAAAGATTTTGGGAGTTCCTTTTCGCATATACACTACCTCTTGGGTGTAAGCTTTGTCAGCTTGTTCCAAAATATATGATATAGTAGTGCTATTGTCACATCTTTCCACACTTCCAAGCCAAACCTTTCCAATTGTTTTTCAGGGCTCCAAGTATTTTTTTATTTTGAAAAAAAAAAACTTATTATTTTATTATTTTTTTTAATTTTCAAGAGAAAAAGGAAATTCATGAGCATGTCTTAAGCATCATTGAAATATGTAATTAATTCCTTGGTTTTATCAGATTTTTAAAACTATGTGTTAAAAATAAGGATAGATTTCATAGAGAACCGAAGAATGTATAATTAAGTCCTACAGGGAATAGATAATTAAAATGTTATTTTGACACAAGTCACTAGTCTCTTTCTTAGCAAAAAGGTACATTTCTGAGTAATTTCTCTTTTCACAAAACCTCATTAAGGAGCTGACTACTGGGCACAAAGATGAGCCCCAAATATTTAATTGTGATGTTCTGTGTCCTGTATGATAATATTGGCATTCTGAGGACACCAATGAATTTAACCTAAATTCCCAGAGATGTTACTAAGGAAATTTCCCATTATTATGCCTTTGAAAATAGCTGATAGCTCCCAGGTAAAAGGGATGATTTTGAAATCAGAATCTGTTTATTGAAACCTTATCATTGGGAAAAATACATTCAGAGACTTTTAAATAAAACTACTAAGTCTAATCCTTGTTTTGATGTTTGATGAGGGAGATGAGAAGGTAATGGATGTGGGATAAGGATATCTAATGGAGTTTCACTGATTGTAAGAAAGACAAACTCTCCACCACAATATGCATTACACTCCCATTTTAACAATATTAAAAGTGACTTGCTATATTTTGTTCTAAATATTGCCTTTAACTAATATGGAAATAATTCTTGCTTTTTTAGCTATTAATATTCTAGACTTAAACCTTAATATATTCAATAAACAATTTTATAATTAATTCAAATTATTATCAAGCAATAGGGTATATTGTTGTAGAAAAAATTAATTGGCTAGTAAGTAACACAGATGAAATCCAAATGGACATACTATGGTCCCATCAGTTGATTTGCTAGTGGACATGATATCTGAAAAATAAATTAGCTGAAAATAGGTAAACATTCAGTTGGAATGCATCTAGAAAAATGCAAAACAGGTATATTGCCTGAGTAAATTCTCTTTTCACAAAGACTTAATTAAGTAGCTGAATATTGGACACAAAGATAAGTCCTAAATATTTGGTTGTGATGTTCTGTGTCCAATCTAAGTGCTTCTTTATTGAAATTCAGGCCTATAGGTAAAGATTGTTTTGCTATTAATGTGGTGTTTCCTGAGGTCAATGGAAATTTGCTTTTATTTTAATAAATGATTCCATAACTTCCCTTGTTTTGTTTTGCCTGAATATATTGAAGCAACATCAAATGGAAAGTTCATCAATTAAGATACTTTAGTTAAAATAGCTAAGGAGACACTTGGGTGGCTCAGTGGTTAAGTATCTGATTTGGGCTCAGGTCATGATCTCAGTGTCTTGGAATCAAGCCCCCGCATTATGCTCCACATTCAATGGGGAGTCTGCTTGTCTCTCTCCCTCTGCCTCTCCCTCAGATTGTGCTCTTTCTGTGTCTTTATCACATAAATAAATAAAACCATAAAAAATAAAGTAAAATAGCTAAGGAATAACCTCAGGTCTCAACCCTCTCAATGTGGTCAATAAGTCTGTCTTTTTTGGGCAAAAAAAAAAAAAGAATATATCTGTTTCTCTATCTCTTTATCTCTGTATCTGTGTCTGGAGTCTTGGTGAAATGATTGGACGCATACTATATATAGTGCATGCAAACTCTTACTGTTCAGCTCCTTACTTCCTACTTAAGTTTGCATTGTACAGTTTTTCTTGAAGAAATTTTGATTTGTGATGTAATAGTTCCATCCCATTGATATACCTTGTTCTCCATGTTTATTTTGAGACGTGCACATTTTTTCACTCTTCTTTTAGATAACAAATCCTAAGGCAGATATTGATGAGCAAATTCATTCATTCATTCATTCATTCATTCATTCATTCATTCTCTTAACAAATACTTATTGAGAGCCAGCTCCTGTAATGAGACTTCAGAGACTAAGAATGGAAAAGGCTCTATTTTAGTTACCCCACTAGGAAGCATTTAATGTAAGGAGTTCATTTTTTCCCCATTAACACAATGAAGGAAGTGAGAGAAATTTTATGATATATCCAGGAATCTTTCCTATTTTCCTGATTTTGACTAGGTTCTGAACAATTTTCTGATTTGCAAAGTTGCTCAGAAGTGAATACCTTCTAAGATAAAACTTTAACAATAAATTCTATCCATCTCTTCTCAGGAAATACCCAACTAAGACTCTAGCATATCTACATTTTTAAAAATATTTTATTTATTTATTCATGAAAGACACAGAAAGAGATACAGAGACATGGGCTGGAGGGAAGCAGGTTCCCTACTCCCAGGACCCTGGGATCACTACCTGAGCTGAAGGCAGATGCTCAACCATTAAGCCACCCAGGCATCCCAGGACTCTAGCATATCTAAGGCTGGCCCTGTAATAACAAGATTAATTAGTTTAACCAAATATTTTTCTGAAAGTACTTTATTTAACAAGGAATAAACGATTTTTTTCATAGAAGAGAGAAAAATTCTTTTTCCAGAAAGTTGATTGATGCTATGATAAGAAATTATCAAGAAGAGTGACTGCCATGTGGAAAAGTGACCTCTTTCATATCCATTTATGAAAAGCTCACAGGTCACATTATAATAAGTGGGTAAAACTAATGAAAACTTTTTCTCTAAGATCCAGTACAAGGCGAAAATGCCCATCTTGCCACTTCTATCCAAGACAGTATTGGAATACTAACAAGAAAAATCGAACAAGAAAGAAATGAAATCTATACAAATCAGTAAGGAATAGGTAAAACTATCTCTGCTCACAGATGGCATAATCCTATAAATAGGAAATGCCTATGACTCCACAAAAAGACTGTTAGAATCTATGAATTCAGTAAGGCTGCATGATATAAAATCAACATACAAAAATCAGTTGCATTTCTATCCATTAACAATAAACTATCAGAAAAACATAAGAAAACAATCTCATTTATAGTAGTACCAAAAAGAATAAAATACTTAGGAATAAATTTAACCAAAAGATGAAAAATCTGTACTCTGAAAACTATCATATTGATGAAAGAAATTGAAAATCCAAAGAGTCTCTTGGGAGGGGCAAGATGGCGGAAGAGTAGGGTCCCCAAATCACCTGTCCCCCAAAAATTACCTAGATAACCTTCAAATCATCCTGAAAATCTACGAATTCGGCCTGAGATTTAAAGAGAGACCAGCTGGAATGCTACAGTGAGGAGAGTTCGCGCTTCTATCAAGGGAGGAAGACGGGGAATAAGAAATAAAGGAACAAAAGGCCTCCAAGGGGGAGGGGCCCCGCGAGGAGCCGGGCTGAGGCCGGGGCGAGTGTCCCCAGGACAGGAGAGCCCCGTCCCGGAGAAGCAGGAGCTGCACCAACCTTCCCGGGGGAAAGGGGCCCCCAGGGAGTTAGAGCAGGACCCAGGGGGGCGGGGATGCCCTCGGGCTCCCTGGGACACTAACAGACACCTGCGCCCCGGGAGAGTGCGCCGAGCTCCCTAAGGGCTGCAGCGCGCACGGCGGGGCCGGAGCAGCTCGGAGGAGCTCGGGCGGCGGCTCCGCGGAGGGGGCTGCGGGGCGGGAGCGGAATCCAACAGCACAGGCCCCGGAGCACAGGGCGCCGGGACACAGCCCAGGATCCGGCCTCCCCCGGGACAGGCAGAGGCCGGAGGGCCCAGGACAGCGAGGACGCTCCTGCCCCGAGCTGAGCACGTCAGCGGCCCCGCCCCGGAGCCTCCAGGCCCTGCAGACGGAGAGCCCCGTAGTTCCTGCGGGGCTGAATCCAGGCTTCCAGAGCTGCCATAGCAACTGCGGCTGTTCCTCCTGGGGCCTCACGGGGTAAACAACCCCCGCTGAGCCCTGCAGCAGGCAGGGGCAGAGCAGCTCCCCCAAGTGCTAACACCTGAAAATCAGCACAGCAGGCCCCTCCCCCAGAAGACCAGGTAGACGGACCAGTTCCAGGGGAAGTCAAGGGACTTAAAGTCTACAGATTCAGAAGATACTGCCCCGTGTTCCAATACAACTTGTTTTTGGCCACTCTGCACTGAGCAAAATGACTAGAAGGAAAACCTCACCTCAAAAGAAAGAATCAGAAACAGTCCTCTCTCCCACACAGTTACAAAATCTGGATTACACTTCAATGTCAGAAAGCCAATTCAGAAGCAGTATTCTACAGCTACTGGTGGCTCTAGAAAAAAGCATTAAGGACTCAGGAGACTTCATGACTGCAGAATTTAGATCCAATCAGGCAGAAATTAAAAATCAATTGAATGAGATGCAATCCAAACTAGAAGTCCTAACGACCAGGGTTAACGAGGTGGAAGAACGAGTGAGTGACATAGAAGACAAGTTAATGGCAAAGAGGGAAACTGAGGAAAAAAGAGACAAACAATTAAAGGACCATGAAGACAGATTAAGGGAAATAAATGACAGCCTGAGGAAGAAAAACCTACGTTTAATTGGGGTTCCCGAGGGCGCCGAAAGGGCCAGAGGGCCAGAATATGTATTTGAACAAATCCTAGCTGAAAACTTTCCCAATCTGGGAAGGGAAACAGGCATTCAGATCCAGGAAATAGAGAGATCCCCCCCTAAAATCAATAAAAACCGTTCAACACCTCGACATTTAATAGTGAAGCTTGCAAATTCCAAAGATAAAGATCCTTAAAGGAGCAAGAGACAAGAAGGCCCTGACTTTCATGGGGAAGAATATTAGGGTAACAGCAGACCTCTCCACAGAGACGTGGCAGGCCAGAAAGGGCTGGCAGGATATATTCAGGGTCCTAAATGAGAAGAACATGCAACCAAGAATACTTTATCCAGCAAGGCTCTCATTCAAAATGGAAGGAGATAAAGAGCTTCCAAGACAGGCAGGAACTGAAAGAATATGTGACCTCCAAACCAGCTCTGCAAGAAATTTTAAGGGGGACTCTTAAAATTCCCCTTTAAGAAGAAGTTCAGTGGAACAATCCACAAAAACAAGGACTGAATAGATATCATGATGACACTAAACTCATATCTGTCAATAGTAACTCTGAACGTGAACGGGCTTAATGACCCCATCAAAAGGCGCAGGGTCTCAGACTGGATAAAAAAGCAGGACCCATCTATTTGCTGTCTTACAAAAGTAATCATTTTAGACAGAAGGACACCTACAACCTGAATATAAAGGTTGGAAACCATTTACCATTCATATGGGTTCTCAATATATACCCTAAAATACTATAGAACACTTCTGAAAGAAATTGAGGTAGTCTCTAAAGGATGGAAAAAATATTCCATGCTCATGATTGGCAGAATTAATATTGTGAAATGTCAATGTTACCCAGGGAATTTACACGTATTAATGCAATCCCTATCTAAATACCATGGGACTTTCTTCAGAGACTTAGAACAATTATTTTAAGATTTGTTATGGAAGCAGAAAAGACCCCGTAACAGCCAGGGCAAATATTTAAAATGATAATACCATATCTGGTGGGCTTCACTAATGCCAGATTTCTAGGGTTGTACTACAAAGCTGTGGTCATCAAGACATGTGTGGTACTTGGCACAAAAACAGACTCATAGATTCAATGGTACAGATTTGAGAACCCTGATGTGGTCCGGTTTGGTTTGGTCTTCTTATTTTCGAGAATGGTGGAAAGGACGAGACTCTGGTAAGAATGACCAGGCTCTTCTAGTATGGGGGCGTGGAAAATGGTAATCCTCTGGCAGTAAGTTTGATTACAGTGAACTCGCCGTGCATCCTGACTCTTTATAGATTTATCGCTTTTTGGTAGGTTAGGCTGCGTTTTGGGGTAGTATCTTGTGGCCTGCTTTTGCCCGTGTGGTTTTCGATGGTTTCTACACGGGGTGGTACTCGGCCTCTGGTTCGGCGGGATTTGTGGATGAATAGTTTGATTTTGTTTCTTTTGCAATTTGGTTACTGGGGGGGTAGGGCTGATTGTGTTGTTGAAGGGGTATATGATTTGGTGTATGGATTAGTTTTCGATTTTTTGTTTTGTTATATTGTGTATGTGGTAGTGTTTTGGGGGGGCATGTGAGGGGGGATGATTGTATGGGGGGGTAGGGATATTTTTATGTATATGTGTGATTGGGTTATGTTGTGTGTTAAATGTTGGGTAAAGGTTAGGGTGGGGATTAGTTGTGGAGTGTTTGGTGGTTTGTAGTGAATAGGGTTGTTTGTATGGAGAGGATTGTTTGGGGAGGGGTTTTGGGGTATGAATATGGATGTTGTTGGTTTAGTTAATAGAGAGGATAATGTATATTTGTGTTTAGATTTTGGTGTTTGTGTTTGGGGTGTATGTATAATGATTTGAAGTGTGTGTTATATGGATTTATAAAGGTGTGTTAGGGAATATGGTTAGTAGGGATTGTGTATTAATAGTTTTATTTATGTTTATTTTGGATTTTGGTTATTGGGTATGATTATCAAGATAAGAAGCTTTTACACAGCAAAGGATACAGTCAAAAAAACTCAAAGACAACCTACAGAATGGGAGAAGATATTTGCAAATAACATATCAGATAAAGGGCTAGTTTCCAAGATCTAAAAAGAACTTATTAAACTCAACAGCAAAGAAACAAACACTCCAATCATGAAATGGGCAAAAGACATGAAGAGAAATCTCACAGAGGAAGACATAGACATGGCCAACATGCACATGAGAAAATGCTCTGCATCACTTGCCATCAGGGAAATACAGATCAAAACCACAATGAGATACCACCTCACACCAGTGACAATGGGGAAAATTAACAAGGCAGGAAAAAACAATTGTTGGAGAGGATGTGGAGAAAAGGGAACCCTCTTACACTGTTGGTGGGAATGTGAACTGGTGCAGCCACTCTGGAAAACTGTGTGGAGGTTCCTCAAAAAATTAAAAATAGACCTGCCCTACAACCCAGCAATTGCACCTCTGGGGATTTACCCCAAAGATTCAGATTCAATGAAACACTGGGACACCTGCACCCCGATGTTTCTAGCAGCCATGTCCACAATACCCAAACTGTGGAAGGAGCCTCGGTGCCCATCGAAAGATGAATGGATAAAGAAGATGTGGTTCATGTATACAATGGAATATTACTCAGCCATTAGAAACGACAAATACCCACCATTTACTTCAACGTGGATGGAACTGGAGGGTATTATGCTGTGAAGTAAGTCAATCAGAGAAGCACAAACAGTGTATGTTCTCATTCATTTGGGGAATATGAATAATAGTGAAAGGGAATATAAGGGAAGGGAAAAGAAATGTGTGAGAAATATCAGAAAGGGAGACAGAACATAAAGACTTCTAACTCTGGGAAATGAACTAGGGGTGGTGGAGGGGGAGGAGGGTGGGGGGTGGGGGTGAATGGGTGACGGGCACTGAGGGGGACACTTGACGGGATGAGCACTGGGTGTTATTCTGTATGTTGGTAAATTGAACACCAATAAAAATTAATTAAAAAAAAGAAATTGAAAATCCAAATAAATAGAAGAGTATTCCACATTTATGGTTGGAAGAATTAGTATTGCTAAAATATCCATACTAACTAAAGTGATATACATGTTCAATGCAATCCTTATTAAAATTTCAGTGGACTATTCCACAGAAGTAAAAAAAAAAATTCATATAGAAGCACAAAGTCCCTGAATAACCAAAATAATGAGAGAGAATGTTCTTGAGAAAGAAGAACAAAATTGGAGCCATCACATTTATTCATTTCAAATGATATTACAAACCTTTAGTAATCAAAACAGTATGGTAATAACATAAAAATAGACGTGTTGAACAATGGAAGAGAATTGAAAGTCCAGAAAGAAACTTATGCACATACAGGTCATTGATCTTTGACAAGTGTGCTAATAAATGCATAATGGGGAAAGGATAATCTCTTCAATAAATGGTGTTCAGAAAACTGGAAGAAAAACACATAAAAAAGAGAAAGAGAGAGAGAAGAAAGAAAGAAAGAAAGAAAGAAAGAAAGAAAGAAAGAAAGAAAAAAGAAAGAAAGAAAAAAGAAAGAAAGAAATCCATAAAAACCAGGACTGAATAGATATCATGATGACAATAAACTCATACCTCTCAATAGTAACTCTGAACGTGAACGGGCTTAATGACCCCATCAGAAGGCACAGGGTTTCAGACCGGATAAAAAACAGGATCCATCTATTTGCTGTCTACAAGACACTCATTTTAGAGGTAAGGACACCTACAGCCTGAAAATAAAAGGTTGGAGAACCATTTACCATTCAAATGGTCCTCAAAAGAAAGCAGGGGTAGCCATCCTTATATCAGATAAACTAAAATTTACCCCAAAGACTATAGTGAGAGATGAAGAGGGACACTATATCATACTTAAAGGGTCTATCCAACAAGAGGACTTAACAATCCTCAATATATATGCCCTGAATGTGGGAGCTGCCAAATATATAAACCAATTAATATCCAAAGTGAAGAAATACTTAGATAATAATACACTTATACTTGGTGACTTCAATCTAGCACTTTCTACACTCGATAGGTCTTCTAAGCACAACATCTCCAAAGAAACGAGAGCTTTAAATGATACACTGGACCAGATGGATTTCACAGATATCTAAAGAACTTTACATCCAAACTCAACTGCATACACATTCTTCTCAAGTGCACATGGAACTTTCTCCAGAATAGACCACATACTGGGTCACAAATCGGGTCTGAACTGATACCAAAAGATTGGGATCGTCCCCTGCATATTCTCAGACCACAATGCCTTGAAATTAGAACTAAATCACAACAAGAAGTTTGGAAGGACCTCAAACACGTGGAGGTTAAGGACCATCCTGCTAAAAGATGAAAGGGTCAACCAGGAAATTAAGGAAGAATTAAAAAGATTCATGGAAACTAATGAGAATGAAGATACGACCCTTCAAAATCTTTGGGATGCAGCAAAAGCAGTCCTGAGGGGGAAATACATCACACACAAGCATCCATTCAAGAACTGGAAAGAACTCAAATACAAAAGCTAACCTTGCACCTAAAGGAGCTAGAGAAAAAACAGCAAATAGATCCTACACACAGCAGAAGAAGAAAGTTAATAAAGATTAGAGTAGAACTCAACAAAATCGAGACCAGAAGAACTGTGGAACAGATCAACAAAACCAGGAGTTGGTTCTTTGAAAGAATTAATAAGATAGATAAACCATTAGCCAGCCTTATTAAAAAGAAGAGAGAGAAGACTCAAATTAATAAAATCATGAATGAGAAAGGAGAGATCACTATCAACACCAAGGAAATACAAATGATTTTAGAAACATATTATGAACAGCTCTACGCCAATAAATTAGGCAATCTAGAAGAAATGGACGCATACCTGGAAAGCCACAACTACCAAAACTGGAACAGGAAGAAATAGAAAACCTGAACAGGCCAATAACCCGGGAGGAAATTGAAGCAGTCATCAAAACCTCCCAAGACACAAAAGTCCAGGGCCAGATGGCTTCCCAGGGGAATTCCATTAAACATTATTGAAAATTTTTATTTATTTATGATAGTCACACACACACACACACACACAGAGAGAGAGAGAGAGAGAGAGAGGCAGAGGCACAGGCAGAGGGAGAAGCAGGTTCCATGCACTGGGAGCCCGACGTGGGACTCAATCCCTGGTCTCCAGGATCGTGCACTGGGCCAAAGGCAGGCGCTAAACCGCTGCGCCACCCAGGGATCCCCTATCAAACATTTAAAGAAGAAACCATACCTATTCTACTAAAGCTGTTTGTAAAGATAGAAAGAGATGGAGTACTTCCAAATCTGTTCTATGAGGCCTGCATCACCTTAATTCCAAAACCAGACAAAGACCCCACCAAAAAGGAGAATTACAGACCAATATCCCTGATGAACGTGGATGCAAAAATTCTCAACAAGATACTAGCCAATAGGATCCAATAGTACATTAAGAAGATTGTTCACCATGACCAAGTAGGATTCTTCCCCGGGACACAAGGCTGGTTCAACACTCGTAAAACAATCAATGTGATTCATCGTATCAGTAAGAGAAAAACCAAGAACCATATGATCTTCTCATTAGATGCAGAGAAAGCATTTGACAAAATACAGCATCCGTTCCTGATCAAAACTCTTCAGAGTGGAGGGATAGAGGGAACATTCCTCAACATCTTAAAAGCCATCTATGAAAAGCCCACAGCAAATATCATTCTCAATGGGGAAGCACTGGGAGCCTTTCCCCTAAGATCAGGCACAAGACAGGGATGTCCACTCTCACCACTGCTATTCAACATCGTACTGGAAGTCCTAGCCTCAGCCATCAGACAACAAAAGACATTAAAAGCTTTCAAATTGGCAAAGAAGAAGTCAAACTCTCCCTCTTCACCGATGACATGATACTCTACGTAGAAAACCCAAAAGCCTCCACCCCAAGATTGCTAGAACTCATACAGCAATTTGGTAGCGTGGCAGGATACAAAATCAATGCCCAGAAGTCAGTGGCATTTCTATACACTAACAATGAGACTGAAGAAAGAGAAATTCAGGAGTCAATCCCATTTACAACTGCACCCAAAAGCATAAGATACCGAGGAATAAACCTAACCAAAGAGGTCAAGGATCTATACCCTAAAAACTATAGAACACTTCTGAAAGAAATTGAGGAAGACACAAAGAGATGGAAAAATATTCCATGCTCATGGATTGGCAGAATTAATATTGTGAAAATGTCAATGTTACCCAGGGCAATTTACACGTTTAATGCAATCCCTATCAAAATACCATGGACTTTCTTCAGAGAGTTAGAACAAATTATTATAAGATTGTGTGGAATCAGAAAAGACCCCGAATAGCCAGGGGAATATTAAAAAAGAAAACCATATCTGGGGCATCACAATGCCAGATTTCAGGTTGTACTACAAAGCTGTGGTCATCAAGATATTGTGGTACTGGCACAAAAACAGACACATAGATCAATGGAACAGAATAGAGAACGCAGAAGTGGACCCTGAACTTTATGGTCAACTAATATTCGATAAAGAAGGAAAGACTATCTGCTGGAAGAAAGACAGTCTCTTCAGTAAATTGTGCTGGGAAAATTGGACGTCCACATGCAGAAGAATGAAACTAGACAGCTCTCTTTCACCATACACAAAGATAAACTCAAAATGGATGAAAGATCTAAATGTGAGACAAGATTCCATCCAAATCCTAGAGGAGAACACAGGCCACACCCTTTTTGAACTCGGCCACAGTAACTTCTTGCAAGATACATCCACCAAGGCAAAAGAAACAAAAGCAAAAATGAACCATTGGGACTTCATCAAGATAAGAAGTTTTGCACAGCAAAGGATACAGTCAACAAAACTCAAAGACAACCTACAGAATGGGAGAAGATATTTGCAAATAACATATCAGATAAAGGGCTAGTTTCCAAGATCTATAAAGAACTTCTTAAACTCAACAGCAAAGAAACAAACAATCCAATCATGAAATAGGCAAAAGACATGAAGAGAAATCTCACAGAGGAAGACATAGACATGGCCAACATGCACATGAGAAAATGCTCTGCATCACTTGCCATCAGGGAAATACAAATCAAAACCACAATGAGATACCACCTCACACCAGTGAGAATGGGGAAAATTAACAAGGCAGGAAACCACAAATGTTGGAGAAGATGCGGAGAAAAGGGAACCCTCCTGCACTGTTGGTGGGAATGTGAACTGGTGCAGCCACTCTGGAAAACTGTGTGGAGGTTCCTCAAAGAGTTAAACATAGATCTGCCCTACGACCCAGCCATTGCACTGTTGGGGATTTACCCCAAAGATACAGATGCAATGAAACGCCAGGACACCTGCACTCCAATGTTTCTAGCAGCCATGTCCACAATAGCCAAACTGTGGAAGGAGCCTCGGTGTCCATCGAAAGATGAATGGATAAAGAAGATGTAGTCTATGTATACAATGGAATATTCCTCAGCCATTAGAAACGACAAATACCCACCATTTGCTTCAACGTGGATGGAACTGGAGGGTATTATGCTGAGTGAAGTAAGTCAATCGGAGGACAAACATTATATGTTCTCATTCATTTGGGGAATATAAATAATAGTGAAAGGGAATATAAGGGAAGGGAGAAGAAATGTGTGGGAATTATCAGAAAGGGAGACAGAACATAGAGACTCCTAACTCTGGGAAACGAACTAGGGGTGGTAGAAGGGGAGGAGGTCAGGGGGTGGTGGTGAATGGGTGATGTTCACTGAGGGGGGCGCTTGACGGGATGAGTACTGGGTGTTATTCTGTATGTTGGTAAATTGAATACCAATAAAAATAAATTTATTATTTAAAAAAAAAGAGAGAGCTCTGATCCCAGCCCCTACCTCAGATAGGACCCTATCCTATTTTAGAGTGCTTCCATTTGAGGGTTCTAAGCTCTCCTCTGGTATCTGGAATTGGTCTGTGCTGACAGTACCACCTGTTCAAAGCTCACCAAGCACAGACTAAAACCAATTTTGGCCCTGGTATCCATCTCTCTCCTTCAGCAGGCTTTCTAACCCCAGTGTGTGTGTGGGGGTGACCAGATACCAAAAAGCTTTGAACCTTCTCCTATAGGGAATCTAAAGTCCTATTGCGAAGCCTTAGGTCCTGGCTAGTGTAGTGTTTCTTTTGCATTGTCGTGGAAGGTTGGGCCACCAGAATAGTACTAATATGTTGATTTTGGATGACTTTCATATGAGACACAGGATGAGTATAAATTTCTGGACTACTTGTTAATAATCTTCCAATTCTTACCTTAGGCTTAAGCCATGTGAAGGGCCCTACACATCATTTGATCCATCTGTATTTTATAATAGGGCCAATCTGACTGACAACACCTTATGGGAGTGGGAATTATTTTACTTTATTTCTCCTGCCCTTCCTACATGAGGTAGCCACTCCCTTTACAACAAGGCCCATTCCATTTGTGTCAACCTGTCCTCTGGGGGGTAGTCATGCCTATCTTCTCAGATGACTTTCAAGACTATTTTTCAGCAATGCCAATGGGTCCTTTCTTGTCTCCAATTAATGTGATCACATCATGCTCTCCTCAGTTGGTCTTAGGCTGTGATGGATGAGAAACACACAATCATTGCATAAATGGAGCTTCTCTTCTCACTCCCCTCATCTATCCTCCCAGCTGATGATTGTGTGTGGAAAGCAGTTACTCAGTTAATATTGGAAAAGATTACACTCCATAAATGTAGCAATTGTGGCTGAAAGAGTTCAAGAGAAGACATGTGTGGAAGCTGTGTTGTTCCACAGTTGTGTTCTAAGATACCAAATGACAGAATACCTGTGATATGATGGTTAATTTTATATGTCAACTTAACTGGACTAATGGATGGCTAGCTAGATGGTAAGATATTATTTTGGGGTGTATCTGGAATAGTAATATTTGAATCAGTTAGTCTGAGTAAATAACATTATCTTCACCAGGGAGGGGCATCATCCAATCTGCTGGCAGCCTAAATAGAACAAAAAAGAGGGGGGATAGCAAATTCTTTCTCTCTGCTTGAGCTGAGACATCCATCTTCTCCTGTCCTTGGATACTCCTGGTTCTCAAACCTTTGGACTCAGACCAAGACTTATAGCCATCACCCCTGCTCTGCCCCTTCCTCCTGATTCTTGGGCCTCATTTGGACTTGTATGTATACTGTTGGTCTTCTTAGTTCTTCAGCATGCAGACTTCTCCATCTCCATAACCACATGAGCCAATTCCTGTAACAAATCTCTTCTTCTTATCTATCTATCTATCTATCTATCTATCTATCTATCTATCTTCTATCTGTATGTCTGTCTATCACTTATCTTCTTTTGGTTCTGTTTTTCTGGAGAACCCTAATATGTGTTACATAACATAGGGGTTTTAGGAGTTATCTCTAAATTTGATAGAATTTAGTAATTTCCCAAAATAACCAAAGTTCATTCCATGTGAAGATACCAATTCTCTTACATAAGAATAATCTATGCACAGGGTAGAAGAAACCAGAAACTTGAAGTAAAGGTGAGGAGAGGCATCCATGCTTTCCTGCAGACTGAAGTCCTCTGGACCCTAAAGGTCCTAGAATTCCACATTGAATGGAGCAGTTCTAGATACTAAAACTTCAAGAGAATTATTAGGCTCTTGTGTTTTTAAACAGTATAATAAATTTTGTGTTTAACATGCTTTGCGTTGTTTGAGAATACAACTGCTTTTAGATGGGTATGTTGAAAATACTATTGTGAGTGTAACTTTACTTTTATGCAGGACATTGTTGTCACAAAACTTGTCATTTAATTCTATGCTGCAATATTCTGCAGTCTCATTCTCCATGGTAATGTTAGGAATCTCTAATACATAACACACAAAGCAAGAGGTCCAGTTTTTCTAAAAACTGGTCTTTCTAATTTGCAAATATTATCAGAGCCATGATACCAGGAGTACAGTTTCCCGTGCTCAGGCTTATTGAGATATAATTGACATATATAACATTGTGTAAGTTCAGAGTGTACAACATGCTCAGATAGATGTATATATTGCAAAATGATTGCCACAGTAAGGTTGGTTAACAACCACTTCCTCACATAATTACAATGTGTGTATGCATGTGTGTGTGTGATAATATTTAAGATCTACTCTCTTAGCAACTTTCAAATGGACTATAGTCATCATGTATGCAGTAGATCCTCAGAATTTATTCACTTTTTTTTTATTTATGATAGTCACACAGAGAGAGAGAGAGAGAGGCAGAGACACAGGCAGAGGGAGAAGCAGGCTCCATGCACCGGGAGCCCGACGTGGGATTCGATCCCGAGTCTCCAGAATCGAGCCCTGGGCCAAAGGCAGGCGCTAAACCGCTGCACCACCCAGGGATCCCGAATTTATTCACTTTTAACTGAAAATTTGGACCCTTTGACCAACATCTCTCCATTTCTCTCACTCCCTACCCCCGGTAGCCACCCTCTATACTTTGTTTCTTTGACCAGCTTTGACTTGGATAAACACAAACCCCACCTCCCAAAAAAAGGAGAGAGAAGCTAAAGCCTATTGAGTTTTGGAACAAGCAGAATATGCACATTTTAATCAAATATTCTGAAAAAATCTTGGAATAAAGTCGTAAAAGAAAGTTGAGAGAAACAAAACTATTTGTTTCACTTTGCTAAAGATTTTAACAGAATGCAGTTTGAGGTAACTCCAGAATAGTGCCTAAATTTCAATATCACCTAAATTTTGGGTGAATAATGAGCCCCACCATTTGGATTCAACAGATTGAGGAGTCAGTCAGAGTCTGCAAGAAAGACAACTAACTGCAGGGGTATCAGCTGAGAAGCCACCACCTAAAATTGTTACAACTTGAAATGTAGGAGGGTTTTAGGAAGATTAAGGAGACAAATTTTAAAATCAAGGTTTCAACTGTTAGTTTGTTTTACACAACTGTTTTCACTACATCTCATCTTATAAAAGGATTTACCCCAGTTGGCACCCACTGGCCTAGAGTGTGAAAACTGAAAATAATTTTACAACATTCCAATAAAAGTTTATCCTTTATTTACTCATAACTTTGGACAGATCACTTCACCTTTCTGTGCCCCATTTTTGCAAATGTGGAATGATGTTTATAATAGTACAGATCTCAGAGAATGGGCTTCTGTAAAAATTAAATAAGATAACTCATACACAATCCTAACATCAGTCCATGTGCATAAAAAATCTAAATATATATTTTTTAATTAGTTAATGCTTTTCTAAATAAAGAACTAAACAGCAGTTCTTAATATCTGTTTACAGCTATGAATCTTCTGATTGATTTCTCAAAGGCATCATGAAGCCTAGAGTTTTAGTACCCTAAATTATAGGTCCTTGGTTTCTTATAAATACATGGAGAAATTCCATCTATGTTGTGGAGTTGGTATGAGAAGTTAGTGATATTTTAGAGCCTATGGGAAATTACTTGGCACAGAAAAGATGCTTACTTAATAGTAGTTATTGTGGTTATGCCCCGGTTCTGCATTTACTGAGTTCCTTATGATACCAGATAATTTTTAAGGAAAGGAGGTGAGTCCAGAATTGCCCTGATCCTGGGAGACAGCAAGTTGTAATCTTGAAGGGGGATCTTCTCCCATAAGGCTCAGAGTACTTGAGGTGCCACCATTCTATTCTATGTTTTCCTCAGAGATGTAACCTGTGACCCTCTCATGCTGGCTTTAAATGGTCACAGTAAAAACATTTAGACTATTTCAGTGTGTTTTACTATTTTCCTATTTTCCACTTGGGAATATCTGTAAAGCTGCTATTTTCTGGTGAGTCAAATTATTCCTTCAATCTTATTTTCTTCCTTATTTCAAGTCTATAACATATATCCATAAACATTTGATGCCAATAAAATTGTAAAATGCAAACAAAAAACCCCAAAGAATTTGTACTACATAAAGAGGTAACTTTCTAAACTTTCCTAAAAATATTTTATTGAAGAAAAAGACTCCTAAGTAATCAGTGCCATTAACTCAAACTCTTTCTAAATGAACAAAAACAGTCAAATTATTTACCAAATATATTGAGTCCAGGGACTACAGCATTTAAATTTAGGAATGTCACGACTTTCAAGATCATTCCAGGGATGTGTCCTTGCCTTGAGACTTACTGTGAAATCTCCCATGTTCTTGTCTTCTTCCAAACCTCCTTCTTTCCCTGTGTTGGATCCCATAAACCACACAATGCTCTTCCAATAAATTCTGGTTAGCCAGAATCCATTGCTGGGTCTTGCAACCAAGAGCAATGACTAATACAACTCCCCAATCTTTGTTTAATTTATCAGTTTTCCTTGATCACTTAATTTCTAGATCCATTTTTTAAAAGTTAACATTGGTCATACAAGTAATTTTTTTAAAAAGAGTTTATTATTTATTCATGAGAGACACAGAGAGAAGGCAGAGACACAGGCAGAGGGAGAAGCAGGCTCCTTGCAGGGAGCCTGATGCAGGACTCCATCCCTGAACTCCGGGATCATGCCCTGAACTGAAGGCAGATGCCCAACTGCTGAGTCACCCATACAAGCAATTGCATAATGTTTTGTGGGTTTTATAGATATGTAACCATTATTAATACATTTTCTAGAATAAAATGTCTTTCACATTCCAAATTCATTTTGCAAAGAACTTTGGCAAAGATTAGTTGCTTTTTCAGTTGGAAGTTCCTGAATCATTAGCAGGCAAAATTTTTCTTTTAATACAAAGAAAACTCATGATACAAAAATATTTTTTTCACAGTAAAGCTTTCTAACTATCAAACTTCCTAGCTAAGCTTTCTTCTTCAAAAGCCTGTTATTATCCCAGTCAAGGAACTATATATAGGAGCTCAAATTTCCATCAGATTGATGAACTGCCAGCTCTTTCAGAGAATGGGTTTTCAGTAATCCATCTGGTAATGATTTGAATTTTTTTTAAAAAAACTATGAGATTTCAAAATAAAAGACAAGAGAAAAATATTTAAATCCTTTTGCCATATTATTTTGACATAGTAGCATATTTACTTAATGGAGGGTTTTCACCAGAAATTATAGTTTCCATCAAGGCCATTTCTTATGCTCAAATTGTAATTAGTTTGGATTTGCTATAGTTCACATCTCATCCTCTAACTTACAATGAAAGTTATGATTGGAATTTAAATCTTTCAAAATTGCCCTTGAAACTCTTTGCCTCTTCTTCAGAGAAGAAATTCTTTTTAAAATGGATGATTTGACTATAAGCCTAACATGAAGGCAAAGTTGTGAAAGATTATCTCAAGGTTACATAGCCAATCAGTGGCAAAATCAGAGTCTGAACACAGATCTTTCTGCTTCAAGGTCATGTACTGTTATCGGCAAGACATGGTCTTCCTTTAGTTCTCACCATTTCAGAATATCTGCCTGGAAACAAACTCTGAAACATACCATTGTAGAGAACTATCCCAATTTCTTCTTCTTAGTCTGAATGCACCAGGTGATTTTGAAGTCCTCTATGCCCATACATAAGAGAGCTTATTTTAGTGAATTCTTAGGCTATTAATGCTAAAATCAATTAAAGATTCAAAAATTCAATTTATTTTAACACTTTTTGGTAATATTTGGGTGCTTGTTAAGAACATTTTCATACTGGGACGCCTAGGTGGCTCAGCGGTTGGGCACATGCCTTTGGCCCAGGGTGTGATCCTGGAGTCCTGGAATTGAGTCCCACATTGGGCTCCCTGGATGGGGCCTGCTTGTCCCTCTGCCTATGTCTCTACTTCTTTCTCTCTGTGTATCTCATGAATAAATAAATAAATAAATAAATAAATAAATAAATAAATAAAATCTTTAAAAAAACAATTTTCACACCAAAAGCTGACTCTTAATGTCTTTATTTGTTGAACCAATGTTATTTAGCACTGACTAAGAACCAGGCACTATTCTGGCACTTGGAATGCCTCAGAGAAGAAAAGAAACACAAATCTCGGGCAGCCCAGGTGGCTCAGCGGTTTAGCGCTGCCTTCAGCCCAGGGCGTGATTCTGGAGACCCGGGATCGAGTCCCACATCAGGCTTCCTGCGTGGAGTCTGCTTCTCCTTCTGCCTGTGTTTCTGCCCCTCTCTCTCCTCTCTGTGTATTTAAATAAATAATAATAAATCTTTAAAAAAAAAGAAGCACATATCTCTTCTCTCCATGTTTTCCAAACATGGAGCTTATGTTTGAGCAATTAAAAATAGATAATAAACAAAATAAGATCCTTTGAATAGTTTTAAATAGAGGAACAAGATGTACACTGAAACTAATGTAACATTGATCATAATCTCAGGGTTCTGGGACTGAGCCCTGCATTGGGCTCCCCACTCAGCAGGGAGACTGATTCTCCCTCGCTTCTCCCTCTGCCCCTCCCCTGCTTGTGCTCATACTCTCATAGAAATGAATAAAATCTTCTAAAAAATTAAAAATAGGGGCGCCTGTGTGGCTCAGTCAGTTAAGCGGCCAACTCTTGATTTTGGCTCAGGTCATGATCTCAGAGTAATGAGATCAAGCCCTGCATCACTTTCTGTGCTCCGTGGCAAGTTGGAGCCTGTTTGAAATTCTCTCCCTCTCCCTCCGCCCCTACCCTTGCTTGTGTACTCTCTCTAAAATAAATAAATAATCATTTAAAAAATATATTAATAAATAAATAACCTAAAAGAAAGGAAAGAACAACATGATTTGGCTTATATTTTAAAAAGATAATTTTGAGTGTTGTACAGAAAAAAGAGTCAAAGGGGATGCCAAGGGAGAAAGAGGATGGAAGCCAGAAGACTAGTTGAAAATGTGTCACAGTTGTGTCAGTGAGAGATGGTGGTGGTGTGGGCCAGATAACAGCAGTAAAAGAGATAAACAGGTTACATTCAGGAAATATTTTGAGGATAGCCAAGAGGATTTTTAGGCAAATGGGATGTATGTATGGGAAAAATGATCCTGCTTTCAACCGAGATGAAAAATAATGTAAAAAAGAAGAAAATCTGGGGAAAAGTCTTTGTGTACAATAGATTAAACATAGATGCAGAGCTCGAAAGTGACCAATGACACGTATCTTCATGTATCTCACAGAAGAAGCTGTGTCCTGTGGATGTCGGCAGTGAGTTTGAAGATAAGGAAGATGACCTGTTTTGGCATCCAGATGTGAGATCCAGTACAGAGAATCAAGATCCTGAGAACTAGCATAAAATGATTTGACTTTCAAAGATGCTTATTCATTGTCATGGAGAGCTTTAAACAAAAGATTTAAAGTATAGACGAAGTGAAACAGAAGGTGCTACAATCCCGCTCTGCCAGTGACTTATCCCTTCATTCCCTCACTCCAATGTGTTTGTTCAACTGCCTATTCATCAGGGCAAGAAAGACAAATAAAGCATGGTCCTTTCCCTCAAGGCAGAGAAACATAGGGAAGCAAATAAATAAAAATAAATTCCCACTTCTTATAGATTAGACCTTATGATGTAAAATAGATTTTTCCCCTAGAATCATATATAACATATTCTTGGGGATCCATAAATTAGCTCTCAATTTCTAATTATTTGTAATTAAGGTGATTGTCACCTTTACAACATTAGTTCAAACCTATTCCGAGTCTACTAGATCTCTCCTTACATAGACTATTATTATTTGATTTCTTTTTTTGCTTTTGCATTTGAGTTCTGTGTTAGTTTCCTAGGGCTGTTGTCACAAAATACTACAAACTGGGGAGATTTGAACAAGAGAAACTTATTGCCTCACAGCTCCAGAGGTCAGGGTCCAAAATCAAGGTATGGTCCAGGCCACACTTCCTCTGACAGCACTAAAGAAGGATCTGTTCCAGGCCTTTCTCCTCCTAGATTCTGGTAGTTCCTTGGCTTGTGGCAGCGTTAACTCCAATATTCACATGACATTTTTCCTGTGTGTGTCTGTGTCCAAATTTCCCCTTATAAAGATTTCAGTCACATGGGATTAGAGTCCCACTCCAGTATGATCTTAACTAATTATATCTGGATTGACTGTATTTCCTCATCCTGAGATACTGAGGGTTAAGACTTCAACATATGAATTTGGGGGAGACACCATTCAACCTATAACTCGTTCATGATATTTTTGGTTCCAAGAGATCACCAAAATTGACAGCATTTCTTTATTTGTGGTCTATGACCTCCTACATCAGCAGATTTCTTCTCCATCCGTAAGGTCTCAAGTTTTAAAAATATAGATGTATACAGACTTCTACTTTACAAGAGCCGTAGTGGGCTTCTGTTAGGACCAAGCTCTTTTGTTGAGCTATATTACAGCTGTTTGTGACTTCAGTCCAAGGTCAACATGCCAAAATCAAGCCAGAATAATCAAGCTTCTCCTGTTTGGGAAAGATAAAGAGTATATGAGACAAAGCTAAAGCAGTAAATTAGGAGTGAGATCAGGTACTCAGCAATGGCATACTACTGAACCTAGTCAAAAACCTAGGGAGGAAATAAGTGTCAGCATGGGGTGAAACCAGATCACAAGTAGAGCCAAAATGTTACAGAGTAAAGGTGTTGGTTCTGATACTTAAACTCTGGGAACATCCAGTGTGTTGTTCTCTGCCTGATGCTGTCTCATGAGTCAGATCCTTAGCCTGTGAGTCACACATTTTAATAATTAGACCCATGTGGAATCATCTGAGGAATCCATGCTGAAACGAAGTATTCTCACAATATGGTGGGACTTAAGGTCTCTGAGAACATGATTTTCATTTTTTGAAGTCGTTCTTTCAGCAGACAGTACATGATGTTTCAAAATTCTTTTTTTTTAATTTTTATTTATTTATGATAGTCACAGAGAGAGAGAGAGAGAGAGAGAGAGAGAGAGAGAGGCAGAGACATAGGCAGAGGGAGAAGCAGGCTCCATGCACCGGGAGCCCGACGTGGGATTCGATCCCGGGTCTCCAGGATCGCGCCCTGGGCCAAAGGCAGGAGCCACCCAGGGATCCCCAAAATTCTTAAACATAACAAAATGACAAATGTTTCAGTTCATTTTGTTTTTCCTAAGGCTATTTGAAAAAATAATTCTTTAGATAGGTCTAAAGTCATAGATAAGAACAAAATATAACAGCTACAACACTAAAAATACAATTTAATCTTCTATTTATAAGCAAAGTTAGTAATGCAGGGTAAAATAGAACAAAAAGAAAAATCTAACAATACTTTTTGCAAAAACCCCATAAAAATAACACAGAAAGTTAAAGGGCATGGCTAGATAAAGGCATATTAAGAACATTGTTTTCTTCTAATAAATATTAAAGTTTTTAAAAATCTGCCTCCTATCAGTAATGATTACATAAAATATAAACCTAAAACAGAACAATTTTAAATTAAATTAAATTAAATTAAATTTTAAAATAAAATGATTGAGGGATCCCTGGGTGGTGCAGCGGTTTGGTGCCTGCCTTTGGCCCAGGGCGCGATCCTGGAGACCCGGGATCAAATCCCACGTCGGGCTCCCGGTGCATGGAGTCTGCTTCTCCCTCTGCCTGTCTCTGCCTCTCTCTCTCTCTCTCTCTCTCTCTCTCTCTGACTATCACAAATAAATAAAAATTTAAAAAATAAAATAAAATGATTGATACTCATGATCCCTAGAGCACAATTTATTTCTAAAAATCCACTTGCCATTGCTGTTAGGAGAAATGAAAATATTAACAAGATTTTTCAGGGCACACTAACGCTGTACTGTCTCTTGAAGAGGAACGTGATGTTACTGATCTAAGGTGTAAGCTTTGGGTGGCTATAAAGATCACATTTTTCTGGCCAATAGCATATACAACGTGTGTGGTTTTGAGGGGAAGGGATATTTGGTGGGGCTCAGGTAGAGTAAATACCCAGACTGTCAACTGCACAGAGAATGACATTCACAGGTATGAATAAGTGAAATATGTTCTGCTGTAATCTATTGAAGTGAAATATGTGTCTTGGGTATTTTCCGAAGCGAAATTAGGCTTATAATTTAGGCATATCAAAGCAGCATAAAGCACAACTATACACACTGGAATGCCCTTAGGTCCTAAATTTGGGGCTATTCTGACTGTCAAATATCCTTCCAGAGTGTCTCCATGGCTGCATATTGTGTTTTTTCAAGTTAAGTAAACTTTTTGGTAAACCATGGGTCTGCGTATATCAATATGTGTTTGGTCTTGGTGTTTTGCCTTTCAAAGTGCAATGAATTTTAATGTTAAAGAATATGGAAAGTTCATTGAAATGACATTTGATTCCACAGTGATTATAAGTAACATGTAAGAAACTACCATTTGTTCTATTTGGGTGTAGTATCAATAGAGATCCAATGTTTGGAGAAAAAAGTCCCTGGCCTAGGACTCCATTCTCCATTGTGCAGTTGAAATGAACTTAGAAAACACAGATCTAATCTGTGTGCTGTCCTCCCCAACCTGACCAGAATAGATATCTTCAATGGGCTATGTGTGCCCTTAGGATGAAGCCCAGACTTCCTGGTATGATTTTTAAGAAGAAAGATTTGATACCTCCTTATCTCTTCACTTTCATCCCTTGTCATTTCTCCTTTGCATTCTGTATTTGTAATTTCCCCAATGGTCTATATACCCTCAAGGAACATTTTTTTTAATTATTGATTCCAAGCCAAAAGGAAATTTTTCAATTTATGGACTTCACTGCTCTTGTAACATTTATCATATACAAAGTGCTCTCCTAAGTATTATTTATTTGATCCTCACAAGAACACAATATATTATCCTATGACAAATTTTTAATCTAAGGAACTGACACTCATAGAGGTTAAGTAATATCCCAAAGATCATAGTTATTAAGTAAAGAAAGACTAGTACTTTAGCATCAGTCTTCTGACCTCATTTTCCTAGTAGTTCACTGAACAAATGTCCCCAGAATGCCCATGTCTAATATCTATAGTTGCGTTACCTTTTTGCTAATCCTAGAACTTGAGATTTTCATCAGTTCCAAATAATTCATCTGACTTTAATGGTTCTGTATAACCCACTTAATTATACCAGGCTACCATAAAGAAATTTCCAGAACCTGACCAACTTTACCAGCTACATTACACCTGAAGTTCAATGTTAATTCATTCAACATGTACTATTACTTCTATCTGGTAAATAAGTCTATTAATATGATCTATTCATATTTTATATTATCTAGATTTTATCTAATTCCTTAAAATTCTTTGGCCTATAAAATGTGAAGAAATTATGTTTCTTAGTGGTGCTTTTTTAATCACAAAGCAGTGATTAACAATTCACATTTGAAGAACCATAATGGAGATAAACTCTCAGCAGCAACTACCATTTAAATACCCAGATCAATCAATTAATCAATCGATAAATATCCAGATCGAAAGCTCACACTTTACTGACCACAAGCCATTCAACTATCTCCATCACATTCAACACCAGAAGTCTAACAATTGGCGTAATGGATATTAAGAATGATTTTCCATTGGCAAAATGAATAGTGTGTATGAACAGAACGTGAGACCTTACACGAATTACAAGGAATGGTTATTTCTCAAGATTCCCCTATGGTCCTTAGATTCAGGGATTATAAAAGGATTTTTGTCTCTGGCCTCTGGATGGTAAGTTAGCCACACTTGGCAATAGAATATAAGCTTATCTGCCTTATAAGCGGCTTTCTTACATGGTGCTACCACCTAAGGGGATTGAACTAAGACTCATTAATGTTGGTATGCATGTCAGGATTCAGCACAAGACACACCTTAATTGTTACCTATTTCTGGACTTTCATATCATATAGAGGAAATCTATAACACTGACACATTTCTAAGTCTTAGAAGCTATGAATATATATCCCTTAAATATCTAATAATTGTGAGTGACCAAATATTCTTAGAATATATCCTTTAAATATCTAATAATTGTGAGTGACCAAATATTCTTAGTTTTCAACAGATCCTTCTAAATCTATTATTAAGCCTTATGAAAACCTTACAAAGAATATTGCCAGTTCATAAGAAATAACAAAGCAAGTTATATAGAGTTACTTGAAGTTTTCCCTACTTAAAGACTTAGGGAATAAAATTGGCCTTCATTTTTAATTTTTCTGTAATTCTGTATTATTCAAATTACATAAATCATTATATCCTGTGTAATTAAAATTATACAATGATGATAATGATGTATTTTCAAATTATAAGCAAACATGTATTACTTTTTAATGAAAAAGAACTAAAGTAACAGAAAAAATGAAATTAATTTGACGCTAGGATGGATGTAGGGCTCAACTTTTGCTACAAATCCTCATTTCAAATTTTTCAAGCGTATTAAACTACCATTATTATTTTCTTAGTAACTTACTCAAGTAAGATTATTTATTTGAACTTATATATCATTTTTATGTGTGCTGATAATTTTTTGAGACTGAATGATACAGTTCTTTAACACAACACTGAAAGTCTCACTTAGGACTCATTTTATTCATGTTCCATAAAACTGAGTTATAATCCTCTGTGTAGAAGCACTGTAGTCAAATACCAAGAATCATCGTGGCTATTCTAAAAGATCAAAAATTTTAAAAAACTGTGATTGAGTAAATTTATTTTGTTTTATGGATGAAAACTCAAAGTTAAAGACTGTACTTTATGGCCTTTAAAAAATATCCATTGCTTGGGCATACTGCTGTTTATATATACCTAAATTATTGAATAAGTCCATGGTTCCCTTCTCAGTTGGTGCCTATGTGTTTGAAAATTGGTTTTAAAAAAATAAACTTCCTATATTATAAAGGATTTCTTTAAAGCAAAATCATTCCTGCTAGTTTTAATATTTCCTATAAGAAGTAAAGGTGAAGCAGAAAGATGTATAAAGTGAATCAGCAAAGATTTCTCGGTTCCTATGTTTATGGCAATCTGAGGGGGAGCACAGAACGCTAAACTATAAAAATAACTCTAGAATCATTTAAAATATAGAACAAATGTTGCAGGTAAGAAAAAGATCATATTCTCAGAGGGAAGCCCCCTGGGGTCTATATAATCATGTGATAGGGTCTGACCCCAGAGCTCCTATATCCTCCCTACCCCTAAGAAAGCAGAAAAGTAAGAAAGGATCAATTTCTAAAGCATGATGAATACAAGGAAGAAACGTTCATGCTATGCCCTTCCATTATTTCTCATAATATAGAAAGCTACCATTTCTCATATCAAAACACACCTCCTCTGCTTATCATTTTCTTTATGATATTTATTCTATGAATGTGGAGTAGCTCTAAAAGTCTGGTTTCCTGAAAAGTCAACTCTCTTACCTCCTGCTTTTAATCCTCCTCCTATAGACTTTCAGGCTTATCCCCTTTTTAAAAGAACATGAAGTAAGAAAGGTGTCATTCCATTATCATCTTTCTTCCATTTGAAATAAAGGAACTATTTCTCTTCTGGACTCCAAATGAACAGAATAATAATAGCTCTAAATATTCTTCACCTTCACGTAGCCACTCCTGTGGAAAGTTATGTTCAAAGAAATGTCTTCAGATGTTGAAATACAGACTTTCTTATCTAAGAGGTTTTTTTGTGTGTGTGTTTGTTTTTTTAATAATAAATTTATTTTTTATTGGTGTTCAATTTGCCAACATACAGAATAACACCCAGTGCTCATCCCGTCAAGTGCCCACCTCAGTGCCCGCCACCAAGTCACCCCCACCCCCGCCCTCCTCCCCTTCCACCACTCCTTGTTCGTTTCCCAGAGTTAGGAGTCTTCCATATTCTGTCTCCCTTTCAGATATTTCCCACTTATTTTTTATTCCCTTTATTCCCTTTCACTATTCTTTCAGATATTTCCCACTATTCTTTATTCCCTTTATTCCCTTTCACTATTCTTTATATCCCCAAATGAATGAGACCATATAATGTTTGTCCTTCTCTGATTGACTTATTTCACTCAGCATAATACCCTCCAGTTTTGAGACTAATGCATAGTTTTGATATTGACATGTCTGTTAAATTTGAAAAATAGGTATTTATAAATTGTATGTTTTTCAAGCTAATGGTTTTATATTTGGCTAGGTTTGTTGTCTAAGTAGCATGTGCAGTCATAGACCACTATAAAAATTATTTGCCTAAAAAATTGAATATTTTAAATTCTATCAGTTCTGGCCCACACCTAGAATGGATTAGTGGGAGCCTCAGCAGCTTCTGGTCACAGGTTCCGGCACATTAATAATGGCTTCTGGGTTTTAACCTTCTGCTAATCTGCACAGGTTGTAGTTTGGGAGATTCATCAAAGAAAAGGAGAGAGAGATTCCCAGATGACTTTGCTCATAGATGGAGCACTTGTGATGGCTAACTTGAGAGATCTAAGAAAGTCTTCCTTAGACCCCCCAAATTGTTCTGAGTGCCTAGTTCATGGCCTGAAAGCCTGCCCCAAAATATTCTTTTTTTTTTCAGATTAGTCTTTCTTCCCTAATGGGAAGGTAACACTCTTTCTAGTTAGTAACAATTATAGAATCATTCCCCATTGCAGTTGATATCCAGGTTCTGAAATTCATACACTTTCACACCGCTTATTCCTCTCTGTGACACAAACTCATAGTTGGCGAACTTTCCTGTGCAAACCATGTTCCATTTTCTGACTTTCCAAATGAATGTTGGTGGAAAAAAAAAGACCTTGATTTTGAGATGCCCTATATGCTGAAGTCATTATCTCATCCAGAGGTGTAGGTTAGTGGCTAAAAGTCAGGGTCCTCTTGTCACAATCCAGCTCTGCCACTTATTGCCCCATATGACATGTTCTTATTTCATCTGTTCCTTTTTTTTTTCATTTATAAGATAGGTATAATGGCACCTACCTTCAGGGTGATGATAAACATTGACTGGCACACTGCATGTAAATAGAAATGGCTCAAAAAGTACTCATCATAGAGGGGGCATTCCATACATGTTAAAGAACCATACATATTCCAATTTCTCTACTTCCCTCACCATTTTTAAAAAAGATTTATTTATTTGTTCATAAGAGACACAAAGAGAAAGAGAGACATAGAGACAGAGACATAGGCAGAAGAAGAAGCAGACTCCCCACAGGGAGCCAGAAGCAGGACTCCATCCTGGATCCTGGGATCATGCCCTGAGCTGAAGGCACACGTTCAACCACTGAGCCACCCAGGTGTCCCTTCCCTGACCAATTTTTGTTAAATATTGTCATTATTTAAGAAATCAAAACTGCAGGCTGTTGTTTGAATTCTTTATCCTTATATTACAATATGTCACACTGATTACTTGCCAAGATTTGTAGCTTAGAAGAACTTTCAGAATTAGAACAAACAAAACAAAATACTCCTCCATAAAAGTAATCAGAACAATGACAAAAATTTTGAAAATTAACCTTTTCAGAACTCTAGAAATAAATGAAAGACTTTCAGAAATCTAATGGGCATTTATTTAAGAAAAATGGCTGAGTCTATTAGAAACGACAAATACCCACCATTTGCTTCGACGTAGATGGAACTGGAGGATATTATGCTGAGTGAAATAAGTGAATTGGAGAAGGACAAACATTATATGGTCTCATTAATTTGGGGAATATAGAAAAATAGTGAAAGTGAATAAAGGGGAAAGGAGAAAAAATGAGTGGGAAATATCAGAAAGGGAAACAGAACATGGAATACTCCTAACTCTGGGAAACGAACTAGGGGTGGTAGAAAGGGAGTGTGTGTGGGGGGGAGTGACTGGGTGACGGGCACTGAGGGGAGCACTTGATGGGATGAGCACTAGGTGTTATCTTATATGTTGGCAAATTGAACACCAATAAAAAATAAATTTATAAAAAATAAATAAAATATTATCTGTTTGCCATAAAAAAAAGGAGGAGGAAAGATAGTTGTGTTTGTAGTACTGTTTCCATAATTGTGGCATTACATTACCATAGTTACCTAAAAAAATCATCTTCAAACTGATACATACTAAGATCTAAAGTCATATTTTAAATATATATTCCTGTTACTACTAATAATGATAATTTAATAGTTACTTATTGTTTGATGAGCACAGGATACCTCAGATATTGCAAGTTCAGTTCCAGGCAACCATAATAAAGTGTAAATGTCACAATAAAGGAGGTCAAATGAATTTTTTTACTTCCTAGTGCATATAAAAGTTATGTTTATACTATAGTCTGTTAGGTATACAATAGTGTTATGTGTAAAAAAAACAGTGTGCATGCCTTAATCACAAATATTTTATTGCTAAAAATATTAATCACAGTATAAGCTTTCCATGAGTCTTAATCACCAAGACAAATGTAATAATAATGGAAAAGTTTTAAATATTGTGAGAATTACCAAAATGTGACACAGAAATACAAAGTGAGCAAATGTTGTTGAAAAAAAATGGCCCTGATAGACTTCCCTGACACAGAGTTGTTATATACCTTCAATTTGTAAAAAATGCAATGTCTACAAGGCATAATAAAGTGCAATAAAACAAAAAAAAATGGCTGAGTCTTAGTAAGAGCGGTGGGCTTTTTGGCATTTTTCGGAAAAATCACTAAACAACATTCACAACAGCAGCAGCAACAAATAGAAAATAACCCTGAAGGAAGAGATTTCTAGAGTTGCCACATTATATTATTTGAAGTGTCTAATTTTCAACAAAAACATATGAGATGTGCAAAGAGATAGCAAAGTATGGTTAATAGGAACTGTCACAGAAGGAGTCAGATGTTGGACTTACTGGATAAAGACTTTGAATTAGAATTATAAATATCTTTAATAAACCAAAAGAAATCATATCAGAAGAATTAAAGAAGAGTATGGCAGTATGTCTCACCAAATAAAAAAATATCAGTAAAGATATAAAACTTTAAAAAAAAAACAAATGGAAATTCTAGAGTTCAGTAGAATATTTGAAATGAGTAATCCACCAGAATGGCTCAACAGCAGATTCCAGCTGACAAAAGAAATAATCAGGGAACTTGAAAATATTACTCAGCCATTAGAAATGACAAATACCCACCATTTGCTTCGACATGGATGGAACTGGAGGGTATTATGCTGAGTGAAGTAAGTCAGTCGGAGAAGGACAAACATTATATGGTCTCATTCATTTGGGGAATATAAATAATAGTGAAAAGGAATAGAGGGGAAGGGAGAAGAAATGGGTAGGAAATATCAGAAAGGGAGACAGAACATAAAGACTCCTAACTCTGGGAAATGAACTAGGGGTGGTGGAAGGGGAGGAGGGCGGGGGGTGGGGGTGACTGGATGGCAGGCACTGAGGGGAGCACTTGACGGGATGAGCACTGGGTGTTATTCTGTATGTTGGCAAATTGAACACCAATAAAAAATAAATTTATTATTAAAAAAAATATATATATATTACCCTTCTCCTCCCTATTACTTCTGATTATCTAAAAATGCAAGCAGCATTTTCTATCAGCCAAAATAAGCCCATTTTGATGCCAAAAGTGCCATTAAACCACTCCCACCTTTTATACCTACAACAGTTTAGACTTTAATTAGAACACTCCACACAATTAGAAAGTTGAAGAAAATAGATTTTTTTAAAAGTTAGGAATGCTATGATCAGGATAATAGCAAATCTTGACTGTACATCACTCTATGAAAGAAATAAACATGTAGAGCCAAAATATCACAAAAATTGAGGTTATTTACCAGGCTGTTAAGCTTTACCATGGCAGTTTCTATCTTCATAGTCCCTGGTCTCCTGTCTGCTAGGGTGCCTGTGGTTGGGGTATGCAGAGGGCAAGAAAACCCCTTCCTCTTCTTTGTCCCAAAGAAGCCAAAGATACGCAAATTCACAGCAAACAATGGTTGAGCCAATGAGGTTGTCCTGCCCTCCTATGAACATTTAGTGAACATAAACAATTTCAATCCTACATCACACTTCATATGGTGAATTGATTTTTCTTTCTCTCCTTCTTTGATAAATTAAGTGATAATTAATTAGGCCTGGAATGGCAACTTTTCCCCTAACTAGGGTTTAAACCAAAGGATCTCTGTCCATATCTTCTGGCAGGCTTCTGTTGTCTGTGCCTCTGCTTCCTCACTTGAAAAAAAGGCAATGATGATAGTAAAAACAATAATATTGACATTGTCATGCCTTTAGAATAAAATGCTCTGCACAAAGCACCTAAATCTAACTAAAAGATATTAATTTCTTATTCCATCATAATCACATTTATATAACCTTCTAAATACCTAACTTGCATAATAAGTGCTTTAAAATACCTTTGGTCTATGAAACACTTAACATTTGGGGTGGTATGTCTAATGAAGCTTCTTTCCTTGAAGTACAAGTAATAGACACCACTAAAATACGAGCCATAGTTATTGTTCTCCCTTTCATGTTGGAAGAGGTCCATCCTTGGTGGAAGGGTCTTTTCAAACTAGAGGGGAATAAAGAACTGCTGGGGAGGATGACCAGGAAGCGGGGGGACCCCCTAGTTGATGTGTATCAGATGCTTAGTCAAGAAACAGTGACCAGAGAACGCGTATATGCTGCACACCTGATACTACTCTGAGATTATCACGAGTAATTCTTTCAGATTGAAACTGTTCTGTGATTTCATTTTGGAAGTAGCAAAGAGTAGGCTTGGAGAAATGGTGCCCTATAGTTTAAGTGAATCATTATGGACAAAGAATGCAAAAATGCAGAGGAATAGCATAATTCAGAAAAGGAAAGCAAATGGAACCCTTGGGAGCCCAGCAGGGTCACAGACTTGGTGGGGGGGGGAGCAACTCAGTCCTGGGAACTAGTCATTAGCAGGCCCATCACACCCGTTCAGATTATGTTGTGTTCAAATCACTTGCATTATAGGATAATATGCATGGGCAGAGCTGAAGTCTTAGGACCCAGAATTGAGTCTTGACACTTACTAGATTATTAACTAACACCTTTCAACCTAGGTCTCCTCAAACTTTAACCACAATATTATACCTCTTTCACAGAGTTGTTGGTTTTTTTTTTATGAAGAATAAGAGATATAATGAGATAAAGACTTTGCAAACCATACTATCTTCACAAATATTAAAGAGTTAACACCCAGAACATACTTGAGTAATTTTGAGGAAGCAGGTGGGGATTAGGAGAAAAGACAGCTGATGACGTCCACTCACTTGGGTCTAACACAGTGGCTTTATTTCCAAGGCCACAGACATCACTAGAGTTAATGCATGGTCCCCAAGTTTCCTCCCCATAAGTTTACAATGTCAGTTGATGTTCTGTGCGAAGAACATTTCCTTAATTTAAGCTGGCAGAAAACGTTAAACATTTTTGTGTGTTTTTTATTCACAAGTTTTCATTTCCATGAATTTTGAGTGAATGTAATGATTCTGTTGTTTTCCAGGTTACTTAAAAAGAGATTGTACTGTTAAGCAATAATCTCTTTTCCCCCATACATTTCCCCTTATTCTTACAAGCATATCCCATATGGGTCTGCTGCATGAGAAACGGGCCACAGGATGAAAACTATTTCAGACTTCTTAATGCATAAAGATCGTCATTTCTCTTTCCCTACACGGAGATTGTGAGGAACAATTTTCTGGCATCCATATTAGGTATTTTCCACCCAAAAACATTAAGAGTTAAATGCACCACTACTTTATCTGACTGTCAGGCACATAATCATTTACTTTCACTTCAAGCGAGTTAGTCAATGGAAAGAAACTGGAATAAAAAACAGGCCTTCAAGCCCAGCAACAGATGTTCAAGTTTTTCCAAATGCTTACTTCAAGATCCAGGGCGTCCTGTTGATCACTTGCAAAGAAGAAAACATGAAGAAAGAAAAGAAATCTTGATGGCTTTTATAGCAAATTATCTGACAAAACTTGATTTTGAATGCTATGGACAAATGTCAGTTACCAATGGGAAAGTGGCAAAGCAGGCAGAGTAGATCAATACAGCATAAATAACTCAATTCAGAACTTAAAACTGGGATTCAGCTTCATTTAAGATTACCTTAAGGAACTGTACAAACACTAAATATAAAAATGTACTCTTTTCAGAAAAAATAGACATATGATATTCAGACAAGAAATTGTGTTACCACCTTAGGCATAAATAGCTCACAGGTTCATTCTTTTGATTTAGAAAGATTAATCAGTGCCATAATTTATACTGCACCAGCATTGCTTCCATGATGAGAAGTAAGCAAATGGAAGTATTTGGTAAATGAACCAAATTGAAAGAATTTGGTTCAAGCAGCTCTAAAAAAAATCATTTAGTCAACTCATCCAACTGTTCTTTGGGTGTCTACTGGTCAAAGCACTAGTGCAGCAGAGATGATTCACATACAAATCCCTGCCTGGCCCAGAGAGGGAGAGAACCAAACCTGAGCAATGTGAAGCTCCAGGATAGAGATGCATGTGAAGTGCAGACAATGTAACATTTCACTCTACCAGACAGATCTAGTAATGAATTGTATCTTCTTCTAACCTGGAACTGCTCATTTCTATTGTTGTTTCCCATGCAGTTTGCTTATGTGATTGATGAGTTCAATGTGCATGAGCAAAGTTTAAGAGGTATGGGCCCTCCACTTCCAAACACAGAATGAGTAAGGAATTGACTGAGCCTAATCTCTAACTCTGGGGTGGTATAATTTAAGTACAATTTTCAGGTAATTAGTAGCTCTGATAAGAGAGGGTCTGCAAGGTTCTCCCTTTATGTAAAGCAACATAGTATTTAGTCCTAGGTAGAGTCTCTCTGGGAGAACTTGGATCATGGCCTCAAAGAAGGAGGTGTAGATTTTGATTGTAGGGATCTTGTAAGTGTGCTGAGGGCATCATTGCACCTAATACATCTGCCCATTGTAGGTAGCACCTCATGCTGACCTTAGGACCCTGGTAGAGAACAATTAAATCCCAGATCCAATTCTCCCTAGAAAGACCCTTACACAGTACAACTCTCAATGAATTGAGATAAGAAAAATGAACCCCATGGGAGAATTGAATAAATTTGAAGGAATAACAGTGCAGTGACACTAAGGTGCTATACTTTAGCATCCATGTCTTTCAAAAAAGGAACTTTTTTTATTATAGAAAATGTCAAACATAACAAAAGTAGAAAAAGAGTGGTATAATGAACTCCCATGAAACCCTGTAGCCATTGGCCCACTCACCCAATATTATTTCTCATATACCCCCTGCCACCAACATAGCTTTTTATTTGCAAATATTTCAGTATACATCTTTAAAACAAATAAAGACCCTTTAAAAAAGAGAATCACAATAATATTATCACATGTGAAATTTTGAATTATCATTAATTCTTTAATATCATCCAATATACCACCAGTATTCAAATTTTCCCAATTATTATCTCATTTTTTTACAGTTTGTTTAGTTAGGATCTCAAAAAAGTACATATATTCCAACTAGGTGATATATCCCTTAAATATCTTTTATTTTTTATTAAATTTTATTTACTTATTCATGACACACAGAGAGAGAGAGGCCAAGACACAGGCAGAGGGAGAAGCAGACCCCATACAGGGAGCCCGATGTTGGAATTGATCCCGGGTCTCCAGGATCAGGCCCTGGGCTGAAGGTGGTGCTAAACTGCTGAGCCACCCGGGCTGCCCAAAATATCTTTTAATATATAGATTATGATCTATTTCATTGTTGTTGCTTGTTGTAAAAACTAATTCACTTTGGGGCACCTGGGTGGATCAGTCAGTTATGCTTTTGATTTCAGCTCAGGTAATGATCTCAGTTG
Source organism: Nyctereutes procyonoides (assembly GCF_905146905.1). Classification (NCBI taxonomy): domain Eukaryota; kingdom Metazoa; phylum Chordata; class Mammalia; order Carnivora; family Canidae; genus Nyctereutes; species Nyctereutes procyonoides. The sequence continues at coordinate 24,353,398 of NW_026575035.1, read as the reverse complement.
TCCACTGAGCACAGAAACTGCTTGAAATTCTCTTTCTCCTTCTCTCTCTGCCAATCCCCCTTGCTCTCTATGTCTCTTTCTCTTAAATAAATAAATAAATAAATAAATAAATAAATAAATAATAAATTTTTAAAAACAAAACAGAACAAAAAAACCCAGAAAAACAAATTCACTTTTCTTGATTGGATTTGGATAATTTACTTCCCATAGCCCTACTTGGCATGTTCCTTCACTTCCTTTATTTATTGTGAATCAACATTTAGATCTAGATATTGATCAGATTCAAGTTTGACTTTTTTAGCAAGAATATTTCATGAAAATTGATACATAGTTTCTTTTAGAAGCACATATATCTAGCCACTTCTTCTGTGATGTTAGTGGCTCTCTGTAAATATTATCTATATTTATTAATTTCTTAGAATTATACTATTTACTAAAGGAAAACTACACCCTTTTAGAACAAGGAAAAATGTAACTTTGAGACAGAACTAGGGCTGTCTCTTACCCACAGCTCTTCCTGGGTGTCCATTTCCCCTGGTGTTCTCTGAAATATCTACCTCATGCCCTGCAAGGGCTTCTATTTGTCTGACTGATTAAGAAAGGCTCGTTTTTTTTTCTTTATGGTTTCATATTTGAATACAAAGAAAAAATGACAAAAACATGAAATTATTTGTAATTAGATGCTCTATGATTTATGTATTTACTTTATAGTTTTATATCTTAGCTATAACCCTTTAAAATAAACTTAATTTTCAACTTGGTAACATTGTGTGCATGGTAAAAAATTAAAACTACAAAATATATGTTTTTTTTCCCCCTGGGAGCAACCATTTTCTAAAATTGTATATCCTTCCAAACGTATTCTTTGAATAAATAAGAACATTTAACTTTAGTGATTCATTTATAATTTTTAACTTGAAAGTTGCTTAGTTTTCTTATATTAAAATAATACTTGATCACTCTAAAAAATTCAAATAGTCTAGCAAAGTATGAAGAAGAAACTGAAAATCACCTGTATTTATACCACCCAGATATTTTTGTGAATAGAATTACTATTACAAACACAGTAAAAGATACTGTAAGTGGTTCTTCCACTTCCTTAGAGTTAATGTACTCATCTAACTCTGGTCCTTATTTTATAAACACTAAGGGTTTACTGCGGGCAGGGTACTATGCTACACTTTGAGATACTAGACTGATTTCCTTAGGAAAGCCTAGAAAAGTATTTGCAGACCACCTGCTGTGGTCCTGCATCCATGTGAACTTGAAAGTGGATCCTTTTACAGTTGAGCCTTCAGATGAGGCCACAGACTCCAAAACAACAGCTTGATTGGAGCTGGACCCTCCTGACCCACAGAAACTGTGAGGTAAGAAATGTGTGAAGCTGCTAAGTTTTGTGGTAATTTATTTTATAGTAGTAGATAATTAATTTCTGAGCTAAGGAGCTTCATCCACATTTATTTGTACTTTGATCTCAGGAATTTCTCCAAACTCTGGTGACTGCAAGTAGAAGCAGAACATGTAATTGTTAGAGAAGAAAAAAGCAAAGCTTAGGGGATTTTATCTCACAAAAAAAAGTTTAGTGTGATTTTTAATGATTCTTTCAAGAGACGATTCTTATCTAAAAATAGTAATTGTCAAATTTTGAAAATAATCCCTTTTCTGATGTAAAATCTTGTAATTAGTTATTTGAGGTTAAGAGAAAAGTGAGAAATGTACCAACTGGAACATAGAGCTTCAAAACACAATCAACTGGTATTTAACTGAAACCTTTATTTTTCCTTGCCAGCAATTCTCCATAAGTTAAAAAAATAAAGAAATAAAGAAAGTTTAAATAAATAATCAACTGTTCTTAAAGTGCTTTGGGAAAATGTATATTTTATTATTACCCATGTAAGCCATTTAATAAATTTCTTAATCTTTTACATTTGTTTGTTTATTACACATTGGATTTTAATAATGAAATAATATATTCACTATTCATATGTCCAAAAGACAAAGCCAAAAAATGTATTTTTCTACTCTTCTATTTTTTCCAATAGTTTATTTCTATATGATTAAACAATTTGTGTATCCACCTATTTACTGAGATATATTTACATACATTATAGAAAGAAGAAAGTTAATGGATGTCCATTTGTTCTTGATCAATTAGTATTAAATTCAAGTATCCATTTTCTGATATACCTTGGCAAAAAGGGACTATCAAATTATCTCTGCCTAGTAGGAATTCCTTAAGGACAGGAAGCATGTTTAATTCATTGTTGTAGCCCCAGTGTCCAGGCCAGCCTAGCACCCAGATGACTTTTGCCAAAGGAAGGAAAGAAGGAAGGAAGGAAGGAAGGAAGGAAGGAAGGAAGGAAGGAAGGAAGGAAGGAAGGAGTGTATCTCTGATTTTTCTTCCTGAAGCTATGCTATTGCCTCCAGGTTTTGACTTCTCTTAAACATTTAAAAATTCAACAGATTGGGGATGACTGGTTGTCTCAGTGGTTAAGCATCTGCCTTTGGCTCAGGTTGTGATCCTGGGATCCTGGGATCAAGTCTCACATCAGGCTCCATGCAGGGAGCCTGCTTCTCCCTCTGCCTATGTCTGTCTCTTTCTGTGTGTCTCTCATGAATAAATAAATAAAATATTTTTTAAAAAATTTCAACAGATTGGATAGCCAAACTCAAATTGTTCAGATATGAAAAATCAAGGGTAAATTTGCAAGCTATATAAAATTTAAAGAAAGAAATGTATACTAGGGCATGTTACAATTCTTCCTTTGATGTCAGGGTTATTTTGGAAAGCAACATTTATCTTCATAACCTCATCAATTTACTAAATTGATGTATTACTAAACTATTACTATTTACTAAACATGTATTTTAGACTCAATAAAATAGGAGGGTCAGCCTCTGTTCAATAGGAGAGAACATTTAACCTGTTGCAAATATATAGCTTTAAGATGGGGATATTCAAAATAGCAAATAATGCTATTATTTATTAAGCTCCACCTGGTGCCAGATAGAGAACCAGAAGTTTTACACCATGGTATTTATTTAATCTTCACAACAGTTTGATAAGTAAATATTATTATATCTATTTTAAACATAAAGAAACTGAAATCAGAGAGGTTGAGTAAACAACTCAATATCAAATAACTGGTAAGAACCTGAACACAAGTCTTTTTCAATGCAAAACTCTTTCAGATTGAAAACTAATTACCCAGTTTCCTTGACTGAAAAATGCCAGACTGTGAGGTTGAAGACGAATATTTAGGGAAGAAGGAATCAAAACATTAAATGCAAACACAAATAACGTCACTAATTGATGATAATAATATACATTTAGTCTTACAATTAGGTAATTTCCTCCTCTAGGATCACATACACAAAAAGTGCCAATGATTAAAGATTTTTCACATTCAAAATGTCGAGTTCTTTTTGAATCAGTTTTGGCCATTGGCAGTTAAATAGCATCATCATCGCTGATTTTCATAATTTTCACTCACAGTCTTCGACTTCTTGGCACTATTAAAACTATCAATATAATTTCTAGGCTATATTGCAGATCACCAGGGTTTTCTTTATACTTTTTAATTAATTAGACTCACGGTTTCAATTATAGGGTTAAGAACATTATTTTTTTTTAATTTGAGTATAGCTGATACACAGTGCTACCTTAGTGATTCAACATTTCCCCTCATCTTAACATCATTAATTTGGGATTCATGTAGATCTGTATTTGTTTTTTTTTTTAATTTTTTTTAAGATTTTATTTATTCATAGAGACACAGAGAGAGAGAGAGAGGCAGAGACACAGGCAGAGGGAGAAGCAGTCTCCATGCAGAGAGCCTGACGCGGGACTCGATCCCGGATCTCCAGGATCACGCCCTGGGCTGCAGGCGGCGCTAAACCGCTGCGCCACCAGGGCTGCCCTAGATCTGTATTTGAATCCAAGATCTGCCATTATGTGAATTTGAACTACTTTTTTATCAGGACAGGTTAAGTCATGCTTTGATATAAAATGACATCAATGTTTCCGTGGCTTACAACAGCAAGGGTTTACTTCTCCCTCAAGTCACTTGTATATTCCATGTTTGCCACCATGGTTCTGCCCATCTTTCTGGGTTAGGATGACTACTTGGTGCGAGTGACATCTAAACCAAGACTAAGGTGAAGTGGGAGAGTTGTGGATGTGACTGAAAAAAAGTCTTCCAGGCAGAAAAACAATGTGAGCAAAGGCCTAGGGAGCAGAGAGTTTAGAAATTAAGAGAATCATATTTTAGAGGTTATGGTGTTCCAGAAGCCATATTGAGTCCTTGATTTCTAAATTTAATTTCTAAAGTTAATGGTTTCCAATAGTCATATATCTCTCTTATCACAATGTTTCCATGGAAAATATTCAAGTATTCATTGGAGAAAGATCAGCCTAAGTGGAATTATTATCAAAAAATACTTCTACCACATAGCAGTCTATTTGGATAATTTAATTAGTCAGGTTCTAAAGAACTTTCTGCTTAACTGAGAGTTTTTGCTTTTTAAAAATTTAACACACATGTACCACCACTGTGGCAAAAGTCTACAAATAGACTTCCAATTTGTTAAAATTTAATTTACCATACATTTGGAAAAATGAAATAGTATTTGATAAATACTTCAGTTTAATTATTTATCCTCCGGATTCTATAGGAATATCAAGACAATAAGACATAGTTTCTGAAGATTTGTAGATATCAAAACCTAATAAGAGACACAATACAGAAGAGAGACACAATACAAACCATACTGAGTTTGCTTGGCTCCTATTTGCTAAGTGGTCTCCTCTATACACAATCTGTTTTGAAATAAATTTGGGATCTTTTTCAGCCATCATAATGAATGCCTACTTACGTGATTATTCTTGTCCAGTAAAGATAGCCAACAAAAATAGACACATTCTAATTATTTTGTTTCTTTCTCATTATTTGAGCTGTCATGATAACTAAATTAGCTAACTAATTAAGTGTGATTGACCAATTTATTTAATTAAGTTATTATAATGACAAAAAATCCTCAATTAAATCAAATGGTTGATTTAATGATACTATTCTTGGGTTGACACAACCTTTATTTAAAAAAGAAGGGAGACACAATAGACTATTTAAAAGGTTGGACATTTACACCTAAAAAATGTTTTTTAGGTGTAGGGAATCTCTCTCTCCTTTTCTTTGATGAATCTCCCAAACTACAACCTGTGCAGATTAGCAGAAGGTTAAAACCCAGAAGCCATTATTAATGTGCCGGAACCTGTGACCAGAAGCTGCTGAGGCTCCCACTAATCCATTCTAGGTGTGGGCCAGAACTGATAGAATTTAAAATATTCAATTTTTTAGGCAAATAATTTTTATAGTGGTCTATGACTGCACATGCTACTTAGACAACAAACCTAGCCAAATATAAAACCATTAGCTTGAAAAACATACAATTTATAAATACCTATTTTTCAAATTTAACAGACATGTCAATATCAAAACTATGCATTAGTCTCAAAACTGGAGGGTATTATGCTGAGTGAAGTAAGTCAGTCGGAGAAGGACAAACATTATATGGTCTCATTCATTTGGGGAATATAAATAATAGTGAAAAGGAATAGAGGGGAAGGGAGAAGAAATGGGTAGGAAATATCAGAAAGGGAGACAGAACATAAAGACTCCTAACTCTGGGAAATGAACTAGGGGTGGTGGAAGGGGAGGAGGGCGGGGGGTGGGGGTGACTGGATGGCAGGCACTGAGGGGAGCACTTGACGGGATGAGCACTGGGTGTTATTCTGTATGTTGGCAAATTGAACACCAATAAAAAATAAATTTATTATTAAAAAAAATATATATATATTACCCTTCTCCTCCCTATTACTTCTGATTATCTAAAAATGCAAGCAGCATTTTCTATCAGCCAAAATAAGCCCATTTTGATGCCAAAAGTGCCATTAAACCACTCCCACCTTTTATACCTACAACAGTTTAGACTTTAATTAGAACACTCCACACAATTAGAAAGTTGAAGAAAATAGATTTTTTTAAAAGTTAGGAATGCTATGATCAGGATAATAGCAAATCTTGACTGTACATCACTCTATGAAAGAAATAAACATGTAGAGCCAAAATATCACAAAAATTGAGGTTATTTACCAGGCTGTTAAGCTTTACCATGGCAGTTTCTATCTTCATAGTCCCTGGTCTCCTGTCTGCTAGGGTGCCTGTGGTTGGGGTATGCAGAGGGCAAGAAAACCCCTTCCTCTTCTTTGTCCCAAAGAAGCCAAAGATACGCAAATTCACAGCAAACAATGGTTGAGCCAATGAGGTTGTCCTGCCCTCCTATGAACATTTAGTGAACATAAACAATTTCAATCCTACATCACACTTCATATGGTGAATTGATTTTTCTTTCTCTCCTTCTTTGATAAATTAAGTGATAATTAATTAGAAGGCCTGGAATGGCAACTTTTCCCCTAACTAGGGTTTAAACCAAAGGATCTCTGTCCATATCTTCTGGCAGGCTTCTGTTGTCTGTGCCTCTGCTTCCTCACTTGAAAAAAAGGCAATGATGATAGTAAAAACAATAATATTGACATTGTCATGCCTTTAGAATAAAATGCTCTGCACAAAGCACCTAAATCTAACTAAAAGATATTAATTTCTTATTCCATCATAATCACATTTATATAACCTTCTAAATACCTAACTTGCATAATAAGTGCTTTAAAATACCTTTGGTCTATGAAACACTTAACATTTGGGGTGGTATGTCTAATGAAGCTTCTTTCCTTGAAGTACAAGTAATAGACACCACTAAAATACGAGCCATAGTTATTGTTCTCCCTTTCATGTTGGAAGAGGTCCATCCTTGGTGGAAGGGTCTTTTCAAACTAGAGGGGAAGCTGGGAGGATGACCAGGAAGCGGGGGGACCCCCTAGTTGATGTGTATCAGATGCTTAGTCAAGAAACAGTGACCAGAGAACGCGTATATGCTGCACACCTGATACTACTCTGAGATTATCACGAGTAATTCTTTCAGAATGAAACTGTTCTGTGATTTCATTTTGGAAGTAGCAAAGAGTAGGCTTGGAGAAATGGTGCCCTATAGTTTAAGTGAATCATTATGGACAAAGAATGCAAAAATGCAGAGGAATAGCATAATTCAGAAAAGGAAAGCAAATGGAACCCTTGGGAGCCCAGCAGGGTCACAGACTTGGTGGGGGGGGGGGAGCAACTCAGTCCTGGGAACTAGTCATTAGCAGGCCCATCACACCCGTTCAGATTATGTTGTGTTCAAATCACTTGCATTATAGGATAATATGCATGGGCAGAGCTGAAGTCTTAGGACCCAGAATTGAGTCTTGACACTTACTAGATTATTAACTAACACCTTTCAACCTAGGTCTCCTCAAACTTTAACCACAATATTATACCTCTTTCACAGAGTTGTTGGTTTTTTTTTTATGAAGAATAAGAGATATAATGAGATAAAGACTTTGCAAACCATACTATCTTCACAAATATTAAAGAGTTAACACCCAGAACATACTTGAGTAATTTTGAGGAAGCAGGTGGGGATTAGGAGAGAAGACAGCTGATGACGTCCACTCACTTGGGTCTAACACAGTGGCTTTATTTCCAAGGCCACAGACATCACTAGAGTTAATGCATGGTCCCCAAGTTTCCTCCCCATAAGTTTACAATGTCAGTTGATGTTCTGTGCGAAGAACATTTCCTTAATTTAAGCTGGCAGAAAACGTTAAACATTTTTGTGTGTTTTTTATTCACAAGTTTTCATTTCCATGAATTTTGAGTGAATGTAATGATTCTGTTGTTTTCCAGGTTACTTAAAAAGAGATTGTACTGTTAAGCAATAATCTCTTTTCCCCCATACATTTCCCCTTATTGTTACAAGCATATCCCATATGGGTCTGCTGCATGAGAAACGGGCCACAGGATGAAAACTATTTCAGACTTCTTAATGCATAAAGATCGTCATTTCTCTTTCCCTACACGGAGATTGTGAGGAACAATTTTCTGGCATCCATATTAGGTATTTTCCACCCAAAAACATTAAGAGTTAAATGCACCACTACTTTATCTGACTGTCAGGCACATAATCATTTACTTTCACTTCAAGCGAGTTAGTCAATGGAAAGAAACTGGAATAAAAAACAGGCCTTCAAGCCCAGCAACAGATGTTCAAGTTTTTCCAAATGCTTACTTCAAGATCCAGGGCGTCCTGTTGATCACTTGCAAAGAAGAAAACATGAAGAAAGAAAAGAAATCTTGATGGCTTTTATAGCAAATTATCTGACAAAAAACTTGATTTTGAATGCTATGGACAAATGTCAGTTACCAATGGGAAAGTGGCAAAGCAGGCAGAGTAGATCAATACAGCATAAATAACTCAATTCAGAACTTAAAACTGGGATTCAGCTTCATTTAAGATTACCTTAAGGAACTGTACAAACACTAAATATAAAAATGTACTCTTTTCAGAAAAAATAGACATATGATATTCAGACAAGAAATTGTGTTACCACCTTAGGCATAAATAGCTCACAGGTTCATTCTTTTGATTTAGAAAGATTAATCAGTGCCATAATTTATACTGCACCAGCATTGCTTCCATGATGAGAAGTAAGCAAATGGAAGTATTTGGTAAATGAACCAAATTGAAAGAATTTGGTTCAAGCAGCTCTAAAAAAAATCATTTAGTCAACTCATCCAACTGTTCTTTGGGTGTCTACTGGTCAAAGCACTAGTGCAGCAGAGATGATTCACATACAAATCCCTGCCTGGCCCAGAGAGGGAGAGAACCAAACCTGAGCAATGTGAAGCTCCAGGATAGAGATGCATGTGAAGTGCAGACAATGTAACATTTCACTCTACCAGACAGATCTAGTAATGAATTGTATCTTCTTCTAACCTGGAACTGCTCATTTCTATTGTTGTTTCCCATGCAGTTTGCTTATGTGATTGATGAGTTCAATGTGCATGAGCAAAGTTTAAGAGGTATGGGCCCTCCACTTCCAAACACAGAATGAGTAAGGAATTGACTGAGCCTAATCTCTAACTCTGGGGTGGTATAATTTAAGTACAATTTTCAGGTAATTAGTAGCTCTGATAAGAGAGGGTCTGCAAGGTTCTCCCTTTATGTAAAGCAACATAGTATTTAGTCCTAGGTAGAGTCTCTCTGGGAGAACTTGGATCATGGCCTCAAAGAAGGAGGTGTAGATTTTGATTGTAGGGATCTTGTAAGTGTGCTGAGGGCATCATTGCACCTAATACATCTGCCCATTGTAGGTAGCACCTCATGCTGACCTTAGGACCCTGGTAGAGAACAATTAAATCCCAGATCCAATTCTCCCTAGAAAGACCCTTACACAGTACAACTCTCAATGAATTGAGATAAGAAAAATGAACCCCATGGGAGAATTGAATAAATTTGAAGGAATAACAGTGCAGTGACACTAAGGTGCTATACTTTAGCATCCATGTCTTTCAAAAAAGGAACTTTTTTTATTATAGAAAATGTCAAACATAACAAAAGTAGAAAAAGAGTGGTATAATGAACTCCCATGAAACCCTGTAGCCATTGGCCCACTCACCCAATATTATTTCTCATATACCCCCTGCCACCAACATAGCTTTTTATTTGCAAATATTTCAGTATACATCTTTAAAACAAATAAAGACCCTTTAAAAAAGAGAATCACAATAATATTATCACATGTGAAATTTTGAATTATCATTAATTCTTTAATATCATCCAATATACCACCAGTATTCAAATTTTCCCAATTATTATCTCATTTTTTTACAGTTTGTTTAGTTAGGATCTCAAAAAAGTACATATATTCCAACTAGGTGATATATCACTTAAATATCTTTTATTTTTTATTAAATTTTATTTACTTATTCATGACACACAGAGAGAGAGAGGCCAAGACACAGGCAGAGGGAGAAGCAGACCCCATACAGGGAGCCCGATGTTGGAATTGATCCCGGGTCTCCAGGATCAGGCCCTGGGCTGAAGGTGGTGCTAAACTGCTGAGCCACCCGGGCTGCCCAAAATATCTTTTAATATATAGATTATGATCTATTTCATTGTTGTTGCTTGTTGTAAAAACTAATTCACTTTGGGGCACCTGGGTGGATCAGTCAGTTATGCTTTTGATTTCAGCTCAGGTAATGATCTCAGTTGTCCACTGAGCACAGAAACTGCTTGAAATTCTCTTTCTCCTTCTCTCTCTGCCAATCCCCCTTGCTCTCTATGTCTCTTTCTCTTAAATAAATAAATAAATAAATAAATAAATAAATAAATAATAAATTTTTAAAAACAAAACAGAACAAAAAAACCCAGAAAAACAAATTCACTTTTCTTGATTGGATTTGGATAATTTACTTCCCATAGCCCTACTTGGCATGTTCCTTCACTTCCTTTATTTATTGTGAATCAACATTTAGATCTAGATATTGATCAGATTCAAGTTTGACTTTTTTAGCAAGAATATTTCATGAAAATTGATACATAGTTTCTTTTAGAAGCACATATATCTAGCCACTTCTTCTGTGATGTTAGTGGCTCTCTGTAAATATTATCTATATTTATTAATTTCTTAGAATTATACTATTTACTAAAGGAAAACTACACCCTTTTAGAACAAGGAAAAATGTAACTTTGAGACAGAACTAGGGCTGTCTCTTACCCACAGCTCTTCCTGGGTGTCCATTTCCCCTGGTGTTCTCTGAAATATCTACCTCATGCCCTGCAAGGGCTTCTATTTGTCTGACTGATTAAGAAAGGCTCGTTTTTTTTTCTTTATGGTTTCATATTTGAATACAAAGAAAAAATGACAAAAACATGAAATTATTTGTAATTAGATGCTCTATGATTTATGTATTTACCTTATAGTTTTATATCTTAGCTATAACCCTTTAAAATAAACTTAATTTTCAACTTGGTAACATTGTGTGCATGGTAAAAAATTAAAACTACAAAATATATGTTTTTTTTCCCCCTGGGAGCAACCATTTTCTAAAATTGTATATCCTTCCAAACGTATTCTTTGAATAAATAAGAACATTTAACTTTAGTGATTCATTTATAATTTTTAACTTGAAAGTTGCTTAGTTTTCTTATATTAAAATAATACTTGATCACTCTAAAAAATTCAAATAGTCTAGCAAAGTATGAAGAAGAAACTGAAAATCACCTGTATTTATACCACCCAGATATTTTTGTGAATAGAATTACTATTACAAACACAGTAAAAGATACTGTAAGTGGTTCTTCCACTTCCTTAGAGTTAATGTACTCATCTAACTCTGGTCCTTATTTTATAAACACTAAGGGTTTACTGCGGGCAGGGTACTATGCTACACTTTGAGATACTAGACTGATTTCCTTAGGAAAGCCTAGAAAAGTATTTGCAGACCACCTGCTGTGGTCCTGCATCCATGTGAACTTGAAAGTGGATCCTTTTACAGTTGAGCCTTCAGATGAGGCCACAGACTCCAAAACAACAGCTTGATTGGAGCTGGACCCTCCTGACCCACAGAAACTGTGAGGTAAGAAATGTGTGAAGCTGCTAAGTTTTGTGGTAATTTATTTTATAGTAGTAGATAATTAATTTCTGAGCTAAGGAGCTTCATCCACATTTATTTGTACTTTGATCTCAGGAATTTCTCCAAACTCTGGTGACTGCAAGTAGAAGCAGAACATGTAATTGTTAGAGAAGAAAAAAGCAAAGCTTAGGGGATTTTATCTCACAAAAAAAAGTTTAGTGTGATTTTTAATGATTCTTTCAAGAGACGATTCTTATCTAAAAATAGTAATTGTCAAATTTTGAAAATAATCCCTTTTCTGATGTAAAATCTTGTAATTAGTTATTTGAGGTTAAGAGAAAAGTGAGAAATGTACCAACTGGAACATAGAGCTTCAAAACACAATCAACTGGTATTTAACTGAAACCTTTATTTTTCCTTGCCAGCAATTCTCCATAAGTTAAAAAAATAAAGAAATAAAGAAAGTTTAAATAAATAATCAACTGTTCTTAAAGTGCTTTGGGAAAATGTATATTTTATTATTACCCATGTAAGCCATTTAATAAATTTCTTAATCTTTTACATTTGTTTGTTTATTACACATTGGATTTTAATAATGAAATAATATATTCACTATTCATATGTCCAAAAGACAAAGCCAAAAAATGTATTTTTCTACTCTTCTATTTTTTCCAATAGTTTATTTCTATATGATTAAACAATTTGTGTATCCACCTATTTACTGAGATATATTTACATACATTATAGAAAGAAGAAAGTTAATGGATGTCCATTTGTTCTTGATCAATTAGTATTAAATTCAAGTATCCATTTTCTGATATACCTTGGCAAAAAGGGACTATCAAATTATCTCTGCCTAGTAGGAATTCCTTAAGGACAGGAAGCATGTTTAATTCATTGTTGTAGCCCCAGTGTCCAGGCCAGCCTAGCACCCAGATGACTTTTGCCAAAGGAAGGAAAGAAGGAAGGAAGGAAGGAAGGAAGGAAGGAAGGAAGGAAGGAAGGAAGGAAGGAAGGAGTGTATCTCTGATTTTTCTTCCTGAAGCTATGCTATTGCCTCCAGGTTTTGACTTCTCTTAAACATTTAAAAATTCAACAGATTGGGGATGACTGGTTGTCTCAGTGGTTAAGCATCTGCCTTTGGCTCAGGTTGTGATCCTGGGATCCTGGGATCAAGTCTCACATCAGGCTCCATGCAGGGAGCCTGCTTCTCCCTCTGCCTATGTCTGTCTCTTTCTGTGTGTCTCTCATGAATAAATAAATAAAATATTTTTTAAAAAATTTCAACAGATTGGATAGCCAAACTCAAATTGTTCAGATATGAAAAATCAAGGGTAAATTTGCAAGCTATATAAAATTTAAAGAAAGAAATGTATACTAGGGCATGTTACAATTCTTCCTTTGATGTCAGGGTTATTTTGGAAAGCAACATTTATCTTCATAACCTCATCAATTTACTAAATTGATGTATTACTAAACTATTACTATTTACTAAACATGTATTTTAGACTCAATAAAATAGGAGGGTCAGCCTCTGTTCAATAGGAGAGAACATTTAACCTGTTGCAAATATATAGCTTTAAGATGGGGATATTCAAAATAGCAAATAATGCTATTATTTATTAAGCTCCACCTGGTGCCAGATAGAGAACCAGAAGTTTTACACCATGGTATTTATTTAATCTTCACAACAGTTTGATAAGTAAATATTATTATATCTATTTTAAACATAAAGAAACTGAAATCAGAGAGGTTGAGTAAACAACTCAATATCAAATAACTGGTAAGAACCTGAACACAAGTCTTTTTCAATGCAAAACTCTTTCAGATTGAAAACTAATTACCCAGTTTCCTTGACTGAAAAATGCCAGACTGTGAGGTTGAAGACGAATATTTAGGGAAGAAGGAATCAAAACATTAAATGCAAACACAAATAACGTCACTAATTGATGATAATAATATACATTTAGTCTTACAATTAGGTAATTTCCTCCTCTAGGATCACATACACAAAAAGTGCCAATGATTAAAGATTTTTCACATTCAAAATGTCGAGTTCTTTTTGAATCAGTTTTGGCCATTGGCAGTTAAATAGCATCATCATCGCTGATTTTCATAATTTTCACTCACAGTCTTCGACTTCTTGGCACTATTAAAACTATCAATATAATTTCTAGGCTATATTGCAGATCACCAGGGTTTTCTTTATACTTTTTAATTAATTAGACTCACGGTTTCAATTATAGGGTTAAGAACATTATTTTTTTTTAATTTGAGTATAGCTGATACACAGTGCTACCTTAGTGATTCAACATTTCCCCTCATCTTAACATCATTAATTTGGGATTCATGTAGATCTGTATTTGTTTTTTTTTTTAATTTTTTTTAAGATTTTATTTATTCATAGAGACACAGAGAGAGAGAGAGAGGCAGAGACACAGGCAGAGGGAGAAGCAGTCTCCATGCAGAGAGCCTGACGCGGGACTCGATCCCGGATCTCCAGGATCACGCCCTGGGCTGCAGGCGGCGCTAAACCGCTGCGCCACCAGGGCTGCCCTAGATCTGTATTTGAATCCAAGATCTGCCATTATGTGAATTTGAACTACTTTTTTATCAGGACAGGTTAAGTCATGCTTTGATATAAAATGACATCAATGTTTCCGTGGCTTACAACAGCAAGGGTTTACTTCTCCCTCAAGTCACTTGTATATTCCATGTTTGCCACCATGGTTCTGCCCATCTTTCTGGGTTAGGATGACTACTTGGTGCGAGTGACATCTAAACCAAGACTAAGGTGAAGTGGGAGAGTTGTGGATGTGACTGAAAAAAAGTCTTCCAGGCAGAAAAACAATGTGAGCAAAGGCCTAGGGAGCAGAGAGTTTAGAAATTAAGAGAATCATATTTTAGAGGTTATGGTGTTCCAGAAGCCATATTGAGTCCTTGATTTCTAAATTTAATTTCTAAAGTTAATGGTTTCCAATAGTCATATATCTCTCTTATCACAATGTTTCCATGGAAAATATTCAAGTATTCATTGGAGAAAGATCAGCCTAAGTGGAATTATTATCAAAAAATACTTCTACCACATAGCAGTCTATTTGGATAATTTAATTAGTCAGGTTCTAAAGAACTTTCTGCTTAACTGAGAGTTTTTGCTTTTTAAAAATTTAACACACATGTACCACCACTGTGGCAAAAGTCTACAAATAGACTTCCAATTTGTTAAAATTTAATTTACCATACATTTGGAAAAATGAAATAGTATTTGATAAATACTTCAGTTTAATTATTTATCCTCCGGATTCTATAGGAATATCAAGACAATAAGACATAGTTTCTGAAGATTTGTAGATATCAAAACCTAATAAGAGACACAATACAGAAGAGAGACACAATACAAACCATACTGAGTTTGCTTGGCTCCTATTTGCTAAGTGGTCTCCTCTATACACAATCTGTTTTGAAATAAATTTGGGATCTTTTTCAGCCATCATAATGAATGCCTACTTACGTGATTATTCTTGTCCAGTAAAGATAGCCAACAAAAATAGACACATTCTAATTATTTTGTTTCTTTCTCATTATTTGAGCTGTCATGATAACTAAATTAGCTAACTAATTAAGTGTGATTGACCAATTTATTTAATTAAGTTATTATAATGACAAAAAATCCTCAATTAAATCAAATGGTTGATTTAATGATACTATTCTTGGGTTGACACAACCTTTATTTAAAAAAGAAGGGAGACACAATAGACTATTTAAAAGGTTGGACATTTACACCTAAAAAATGTTTTTTAGGTGTAGGGAATCTCTCTCTCCTTTTCTTTGATGAATCTCCCAAACTACAACCTGTGCAGATTAGCAGAAGGTTAAAACCCAGAAGCCATTATTAATGTGCCGGAACCTGTGACCAGAAGCTGCTGAGGCTCCCACTAATCCATTCTAGGTGTGGGCCAGAACTGATAGAATTTAAAATATTCAATTTTTTAGGCAAATAATTTTTATAGTGGTCTATGACTGCACATGCTACTTAGACAACAAACCTAGCCAAATATAAAACCATTAGCTTGAAAAACATACAATTTATAAATACCTATTTTTCAAATTTAACAGACATGTCAATATCAAAACTATGCATTAGTCTCAAAACTGGAGGGTATTATGCTGAGTGAAGTAAGTCAATCAGAGAAGGACAAACATTATATGGTCTCATTCATTTGGGGAATATAAAGAATAGTGAAAGGAATAAGGGAATAAAGAATAGTGGGAAATATCTGAAAGAATAGTGAAAGGAATAAAGGGAATAAAAATAAGTGGAAATATCTGAAAGGGAGACAGAATATGGAAGACTCCTAACTCTGGGAAACGAACAAGGAGTGGTGGAAGGGGAGGAGGGCGGGGGTGGGGGTGACTGGATGGCAGGCACTGAGGGGAGCACTTGACGGGATGAGCACTGGGTGTTATTCTGTATGTTGGCAAATTGAACACCAATAAAAAATAAATTTATTATTAAAAAAAATATATATATATTACCCTTCTCCTCCCTATTACTTCTGATTATCTAAAAATGCAAGCAGCATTTTCTATCAGCCAAAATAAGCCCATTTTGATGCCAAAAGTGCCATTAAACCACTCCCACCTTTTATACCTACAACAGTTTAGACTTTAATTAGAACACTCCACACAATTAGAAAGTTGAAGAAAATAGATTTTTTTAAAAGTTAGGAATGCTATGATCAGGATAATAGCAAATCTTGACTGTACATCACTCTATGAAAGAAATAAACATGTAGAGCCAAAATATCACAAAAATTGAGGTTATTTACCAGGCTGTTAAGCTTTACCATGGCAGTTTCTATCTTCATAGTCCCTGGTCTCCTGTCTGCTAGGGTGCCTGTGGTTGGGGTATGCAGAGGGCAAGAAAACCCCTTCCTCTTCTTTGTCCCAAAGAAGCCAAAGATACGCAAATTCACAGCAAACAATGGTTGAGCCAATGAGGTTGTCCTGCCCTCCTATGAACATTTAGTGAACATAAACAATTTCAATCCTACATCACACTTCATATGGTGAATTGATTTTTCTTTCTCTCCTTCTTTGATAAATTAAGTGATAATTAATTAGAAGGCCTGGAATGGCAACTTTTCCCCTAACTAGGGTTTAAACCAAAGGATCTCTGTCCATATCTTCTGGCAGGCTTCTGTTGTCTGTGCCTCTGCTTCCTCACTTGAAAAAAAGGCAATGATGATAGTAAAAACAATAATATTGACATTGTCATGCCTTTAGAATAAAATGTTCTGCACAAAGCACCTAAATCTAACTAAAAGATATTAATTTCTTATTCCATCATAATCACATTTATATAACCTTCTAAATACCTAACTTGCATAATAAGTGCTTTAAAATACCTTTGGTCTATGAAACACTTAACATTTGGGGTGGTATGTCTAATGAAGCTTCTTTCCTTGAAGTACAAGTAATAGACACCACTAAAATACGAGCCATAGTTATTGTTCTCCCTTTCATGTTGGAAGAGGTCCATCCTTGGTGGAAGGGTCTTTTCAAACTAGAGGGGAGGATGACCAGGAAGCGGGGGGACCCCCTAGTTGATGTGTATCAGATGCTTAGTCAAGAAACAGTGACCAGAGAACGCGTATATGCTGCACACCTGATACTACTCTGAGATTATCACGAGTAATTCTTTCAGAATGAAACTGTTCTGTGATTTTATTTTGGAAGTAGCAAAGAGTAGGCTTGGAGAAATGGTGCCCTATAGTTTAAGTGAATCATTATGGACAAAGAATGCAAAAATGCAGAGGAATAGCATAATTCAGAAAAGGAAAGCAAATGGAACCCTTGGGAGCCCAGCAGGGTCACAGACTTGGTGGGGGGGGGGGGAGCAACTCAGTCCTGGGAACTAGTCATTAGCAGGCCCATCACACCCGTTCAGATTATGTTGTGTTCAAATCACTTGCATTATAGGATAATATGCATGGGCAGAGCTGAAGTCTTAGGACCCAGAATTGAGTCTTGACACTTACTAGATTATTAACTAACACCTTTCAACCTAGGTCTCCTCAAACTTTAACCACAATATTATACCTCTTTCACAGAGTTGTTGTTTTTTTTTTTATGAAGAATAAGAGATATAATGAGATAAAGACTTTGCAAACCATACTATCTTCACAAATATTAAAGAGTTAACACCCAGAACATACTTGAGTAATTTTGAGGAAGCAGGTGGGGATTAGGAGAGAAGACAGCTGATGACGTCCACTCACTTGGGTCTAACACAGTGGCTTTATTTCCAAGGCCACAGACATCACTAGAGTTAATGCATGGTCCCCAAGTTTCCTCCCCATAAGTTTACAATGTCAGTTGATGTTCTGTGCGAAGAACATTTCCTTAATTTAAGCTGGCAGAAAACGTTAAACATTTTTGTGTGTTTTTTATTCACAAGTTTTCATTTCCATGAATTTTGAGTGAATGTAATGATTCTGTTGTTTTCCAGGTTACTTAAAAAGAGATTGTACTGTTAAGCAATAATCTCTTTTCCCCCATACATTTCCCCTTATTCTTACAAGCATATCCCATATGGGTCTGCTGCATGAGAAACGGGCCACAGGATGAAAACTATTTCAGACTTCTTAATGCATAAAGATCGTCATTTCTCTTTCCCTACACGGAGATTGTGAGGAACAATTTTCTGGCATCCATATTAGGTATTTTCCACCCAAAAACATTAAGAGTTAAATGCACCACTACTTTATCTGACTGTCAGGCACATAATCATTTACTTTCACTTCAAGCGAGTTAGTCAATGGAAAGAAACTGGAATAAAAAACAGGCCTTCAAGCCCAGCAACAGATGTTCAAGTTTTTCCAAATGCTTACTTCAAGATCCAGGGCGTCCTGTTGATCACTTGCAAAGAAGAAAACATGAAGAAAGAAAAGAAATCTTGATGGCTTTTATAGCAAATTATCTGACAAAAACTTGATTTTGAATGCTATGGACAAATGTCAGTTACCAATGGGAAAGTGGCAAAGCAGGCAGAGTAGATCAATACAGCATAAATAACTCAATTCAGAACTTAAAACTGGGATTCAGCTTCATTTAAGATTACCTTAAGGAACTGTACAAACACTAAATATAAAAATGTACTCTTTTCAGAAAAAATAGACATATGATATTCAGACAAGAAATTGTGTTACCACCTTAGGCATAAATAGCTCACAGGTTCATTCTTTTGATTTAGAAAGATTAATCAGTGCCATAATTTATACTGCACCAGCATTGCTTCCATGATGAGAAGTAAGCAAATGGAAGTATTTGGTAAATGAACCAAATTGAAAGAATTTGGTTCAAGCAGCTCTAAAAAAAATCATTTAGTCAACTCATCCAACTGTTCTTTGGGTGTCTACTGGTCAAAGCACTAGTGCAGCAGAGATGATTCACATACAAATCCCTGCCTGGCCCAGAGAGGGAGAGAACCAAACCTGAGCAATGTGAAGCTCCAGGATAGAGATGCATGTGAAGTGCAGACAATGTAACATTTCACTCTACCAGACAGATCTAGTAATGAATTGTATCTTCTTCTAACCTGGAACTGCTCATTTCTATTGTTGTTTCCCATGCAGTTTGCTTATGTGATTGATGAGTTCAATGTGCATGAGCAAAGTTTAAGAGGTATGGGCCCTCCACTTCCAAACACAGAATGAGTAAGGAATTGACTGAGCCTAATCTCTAACTCTGGGGTGGTATAATTTAAGTACAATTTTCAGGTAATTAGTAGCTCTGATAAGAGAGGGTCTGCAAGGTTCTCCCTTTATGTAAAGCAACATAGTATTTAGTCCTAGGTAGAGTCTCTCTGGGAGAACTTGGATCATGGCCTCAAAGAAGGAGGTGTAGATTTTGATTGTAGGGATCTTGTAAGTGTGCTGAGGGCATCATTGCACCTAATACATCTGCCCATTGTAGGTAGCACCTCATGCTGACCTTAGGACCCTGGTAGAGAACAATTAAATCCCAGATCCAATTCTCCCTAGAAAGACCCTTACACAGTACAACTCTCAATGAATTGAGATAAGAAAAATGAACCCCATGGGAGAATTGAATAAATTTGAAGGAATAACAGTGCAGTGACACTAAGGTGCTATACTTTAGCATCCATGTCTTTCAAAAAAGGAACTTTTTTTATTATAGAAAATGTCAAACATAACAAAAGTAGAAAAAGAGTGGTATAATGAACTCCCATGAAACCCTGTAGCCATTGGCCCACTCACCCAATATTATTTCTCATATACCCCCTGCCACCAACATAGCTTTTTATTTGCAAATATTTCAGTATACATCTTTAAAACAAATAAAGACCCTTTAAAAAAGAGAATCACAATAATATTATCACATGTGAAATTTTGAATTATCATTAATTCTTTAATATCATCCAATATACCACCAGTATTCAAATTTTCCCAATTATTATCTCATTTTTTTACAGTTTGTTTAGTTAGGATCTCAAAAAAGTACATATATTCCAACTAGGTGATATATCACTTAAATATCTTTTATTTTTTATTAAATTTTATTTACTTATTCATGACACACAGAGAGAGAGAGGCCAAGACACAGGCAGAGGGAGAAGCAGACCCCATACAGGGAGCCCGATGTTGGAATTGATCCCGGGTCTCCAGGATCAGGCCCTGGGCTGAAGGTGGTGCTAAACTGCTGAGCCACCCGGGCTGCCCAAAATATCTTTTAATATATAGATTATGATCTATTTCATTGTTGTTGCTTGTTGTAAAAACTAATTCACTTTGGGGCACCTGGGTGGATCAGTCAGTTATGCTTTTGATTTCAGCTCAGGTAATGATCTCAGTTGTCCACTGAGCACAGAAACTGCTTGAAATTCTCTTTCTCCTTCTCTCTCTGCCAATCCCCCTTGCTCTCTATGTCTCTTTCTCTTAAATAAATAAATAAATAAATAAATAAATAAATAAATAAATAATAAATTTTTAAAAACAAAACAGAACAAAAAAACCCAGAAAAACAAATTCACTTTTCTTGATTGGATTTGGATAATTTACTTCCCATAGCCCTACTTGGCATGTTCCTTCACTTCCTTTATTTATTGTGAATCAACATTTAGATCTAGATATTGATCAGATTCAAGTTTGACTTTTTTAGCAAGAATATTTCATGAAAATTGATACATAGTTTCTTTTAGAAGCACATATATCTAGCCACTTCTTCTGTGATGTTAGTGGCTCTCTGTAAATATTATCTATATTTATTAATTTCTTAGAATTATACTATTTACTAAAGGAAAACTACACCCTTTTAGAACAAGGAAAAATGTAACTTTGAGACAGAACTAGGGCTGTCTCTTACCCACAGCTCTTCCTGGGTGTCCATTTCCCCTGGTGTTCTCTGAAATATCTACCTCATGCCCTGCAAGGGCTTCTATTTGTCTGACTGATTAAGAAAGGCTCGTTTTTTTTTCTTTATGGTTTCATATTTGAATACAAAGAAAAAATGACAAAAACATGAAATTATTTGTAATTAGATGCTCTATGATTTATGTATTTACCTTATAGTTTTATATCTTAGCTATAACCCTTTAAAATAAACTTAATTTTCAACTTGGTAACATTGTGTGCATGGTAAAAAATTAAAACTACAAAATATATGTTTTTTTTCCCCCTGGGAGCAACCATTTTCTAAAATTGTATATCCTTCCAAACGTATTCTTTGAATAAATAAGAACATTTAACTTTAGTGATTCATTTATAATTTTTAACTTGAAAGTTGCTTAGTTTTCTTATATTAAAATAATACTTGATCACTCTAAAAAATTCAAATAGTCTAGCAAAGTATGAAGAAGAAACTGAAAATCACCTGTATTTATACCACCCAGATATTTTTGTGAATAGAATTACTATTACAAACACAGTAAAAGATACTGTAAGTGGTTCTTCCACTTCCTTAGAGTTAATGTACTCATCTAACTCTGGTCCTTATTTTATAAACACTAAGGGTTTACTGCGGGCAGGGTACTATGCTACACTTTGAGATACTAGACTGATTTCCTTAGGAAAGCCTAGAAAAGTATTTGCAGACCACCTGCTGTGGTCCTGCATCCATGTGAACTTGAAAGTGGATCCTTTTACAGTTGAGCCTTCAGATGAGGCCACAGACTCCAAAACAACAGCTTGATTGGAGCTGGACCCTCCTGACCCACAGAAACTGTGAGGTAAGAAATGTGTGAAGCTGCTAAGTTTTGTGGTAATTTATTTTATAGTAGTAGATAATTAATTTCTGAGCTAAGGAGCTTCATCCACATTTATTTGTACTTTGATCTCAGGAATTTCTCCAAACTCTGGTGACTGCAAGTAGAAGCAGAACATGTAATTGTTAGAGAAGAAAAAAGCAAAGCTTAGGGGATTTTATCTCACAAAAAAAAGTTTAGTGTGATTTTTAATGATTCTTTCAAGAGACGATTCTTATCTAAAAATAGTAATTGTCAAATTTTGAAAATAATCCCTTTTCTGATGTAAAATCTTGTAATTAGTTATTTGAGGTTAAGAGAAAAGTGAGAAATGTACCAACTGGAACATAGAGCTTCAAAACACAATCAACTGGTATTTAACTGAAACCTTTATTTTTCCTTGCCAGCAATTCTCCATAAGTTAAAAAAATAAAGAAATAAAGAAAGTTTAAATAAATAATCAACTGTTCTTAAAGTGCTTTGGGAAAATGTATATTTTATTATTACCCATGTAAGCCATTTAATAAATTTCTTAATCTTTTACATTTGTTTGTTTATTACACATTGGATTTTAATAATGAAATAATATATTCACTATTCATATGTCCAAAAGACAAAGCCAAAAAATGTATTTTTCTACTCTTCTATTTTTTCCAATAGTTTATTTCTATATGATTAAACAATTTGTGTATCCACCTATTTACTGAGATATATTTACATACATTATAGAAAGAAGAAAGTTAATGGATGTCCATTTGTTCTTGATCAATTAGTATTAAATTCAAGTATCCATTTTCTGATATACCTTGGCAAAAAGGGACTATCAAATTATCTCTGCCTAGTAGGAATTCCTTAAGGACAGGAAGCATGTTTAATTCATTGTTGTAGCCCCAGTGTCCAGGCCAGCCTAGCACCCAGATGACTTTTGCCAAAGGAAGGAAAGAAGGAAGGAAGGAAGGAAGGAAGGAAGGAAGGAAGGAAGGAAGGAAGGAAGGAAGGAAGGAGTGTATCTCTGATTTTTCTTCCTGAAGCTATGCTATTGCCTCCAGGTTTTGACTTCTCTTAAACATTTAAAAATTCAACAGATTGGGGATGACTGGTTGTCTCAGTGGTTAAGCATCTGCCTTTGGCTCAGGTTGTGATCCTGGGATCCTGGGATCAAGTCTCACATCAGGCTCCATGCAGGGAGCCTGCTTCTCCCTCTGCCTATGTCTGTCTCTTTCTGTGTGTCTCTCATGAATAAATAAATAAAATATTTTTTAAAAAATTTCAACAGATTGGATAGCCAAACTCAAATTGTTCAGATATGAAAAATCAAGGGTAAATTTGCAAGCTATATAAAATTTAAAGAAAGAAATGTATACTAGGGCATGTTACAATTCTTCCTTTGATGTCAGGGTTATTTTGGAAAGCAACATTTATCTTCATAACCTCATCAATTTACTAAATTGATGTATTACTAAACTATTACTATTTACTAAACATGTATTTTAGACTCAATAAAATAGGAGGGTCAGCCTCTGTTCAATAGGAGAGAACATTTAACCTGTTGCAAATATATAGCTTTAAGATGGGGATATTCAAAATAGCAAATAATGCTATTATTTATTAAGCTCCACCTGGTGCCAGATAGAGAACCAGAAGTTTTACACCATGGTATTTATTTAATCTTCACAACAGTTTGATAAGTAAATATTATTATATCTATTTTAAACATAAAGAAACTGAAATCAGAGAGGTTGAGTAAACAACTCAATATCAAATAACTGGTAAGAACCTGAACACAAGTCTTTTTCAATGCAAAACTCTTTCAGATTGAAAACTAATTACCCAGTTTCCTTGACTGAAAAATGCCAGACTGTGAGGTTGAAGACGAATATTTAGGGAAGAAGGAATCAAAACATTAAATGCAAACACAAATAACGTCACTAATTGATGATAATAATATACATTTAGTCTTACAATTAGGTAATTTCCTCCTCTAGGATCACATACACAAAAAGTGCCAATGATTAAAGATTTTTCACATTCAAAATGTCGAGTTCTTTTTGAATCAGTTTTGGCCATTGGCAGTTAAATAGCATCATCATCGCTGATTTTCATAATTTTCACTCACAGTCTTCGACTTCTTGGCACTATTAAAACTATCAATATAATTTCTAGGCTATATTGCAGATCACCAGGGTTTTCTTTATACTTTTTAATTAATTAGACTCACGGTTTCAATTATAGGGTTAAGAACATTATTTTTTTTTAATTTGAGTATAGCTGATACACAGTGCTACCTTAGTGATTCAACATTTCCCCTCATCTTAACATCATTAATTTGGGATTCATGTAGATCTGTATTTGTTTTTTTTTTTAATTTTTTTTAAGATTTTATTTATTCATAGAGACACAGAGAGAGAGAGAGAGGCAGAGACACAGGCAGAGGGAGAAGCAGTCTCCATGCAGAGAGCCTGACGCGGGACTCGATCCCGGATCTCCAGGATCACGCCCTGGGCTGCAGGCGGCGCTAAACCGCTGCGCCACCAGGGCTGCCCTAGATCTGTATTTGAATCCAAGATCTGCCATTATGTGAATTTGAACTACTTTTTTATCAGGACAGGTTAAGTCATGCTTTGATATAAAATGACATCAATGTTTCCGTGGCTTACAACAGCAAGGGTTTACTTCTCCCTCAAGTCACTTGTATATTCCATGTTTGCCACCATGGTTCTGCCCATCTTTCTGGGTTAGGATGACTACTTGGTGCGAGTGACATCTAAACCAAGACTAAGGTGAAGTGGGAGAGTTGTGGATGTGACTGAAAAAAAGTCTTCCAGGCAGAAAAACAATGTGAGCAAAGGCCTAGGGAGCAGAGAGTTTAGAAATTAAGAGAATCATATTTTAGAGGTTATGGTGTTCCAGAAGCCATATTGAGTCCTTGATTTCTAAATTTAATTTCTAAAGTTAATGGTTTCCAATAGTCATATATCTCTCTTATCACAATGTTTCCATGGAAAATATTCAAGTATTCATTGGAGAAAGATCAGCCTAAGTGGAATTATTATCAAAAAATACTTCTACCACATAGCAGTCTATTTGGATAATTTAATTAGTCAGGTTCTAAAGAACTTTCTGCTTAACTGAGAGTTTTTGCTTTTTAAAAATTTAACACACATGTACCACCACTGTGGCAAAAGTCTACAAATAGACTTCCAATTTGTTAAAATTTAATTTACCATACATTTGGAAAAATGAAATAGTATTTGATAAATACTTCAGTTTAATTATTTATCCTCCGGATTCTATAGGAATATCAAGACAATAAGACATAGTTTCTGAAGATTTGTAGATATCAAAACCTAATAAGAGACACAATACAAACCATACTGAGTTTGCTTGGCTCCTATTTGCTAAGTGGTCTCCTCTATACACAATCTGTTTTGAAATAAATTTGGGATCTTTTTCAGCCATCATAATGAATGCCTACTTACGTGATTATTCTTGTCCAGTAAAGATAGCCAACAAAAATAGACACATTCTAATTATTTTGTTTCTTTCTCATTATTTGAGCTGTCATGATAACTAAATTAGCTAACTAATTAAGTGTGATTGACCAATTTATTTAATTAAGTTATTATAATGACAAAAAATCCTCAATTAAATCAAATGGTTGATTTAATGATACTATTCTTGGGTTGACACAACCTTTATTTAAAAAAGAAGGGAGACACAATAGACTATTTAAAAGGTTGGACATTTACACCTAAAAAATGTTTTCTTAAATGTAGGAAAATATTGATTGTAGTTGGCAGCTGCAATGAATAACAACATCTGATAAAGAAAGATAATGCAGAGCTCTTCTTTCTTCTTTGTTCAACTTCATAGAATAAGACATAAAAGGCTTTTTATTGAAATGATTTTATTTTTCTATATAATGCCCTTCTATTACAGAGTTGCAAAGCTTTTTTAATTCAAAAGTAAATGGAAGAATACTTGTTTTTAAATATACATTTATGGAGGATTTTTTTTAAAGATTTTATTTATTTATTCATGAGACAGAGAGAGGCAGAGCCATAGGCAGAGGGAGAAGCAGGCTCCATGCAGAGATCCTGATGTGGGACTTGATCCCCGGGCCCCGGGATCATGCCCTAGGCCAAAGGCAGGCGCTCAACCACTGAGCCACCCAGGTATCCCTTAAAAATACATTTATGGCAGATTTGTTCTATACTACACTTGGGGTATCAATCAGTGAGGCATGGGGAGTTATGTTTCTTTAATTGTGTGGTATCAACTATAGAGTTATGTTTTCCACTTAACAATTTAAAACGGGAGTAAGAGGAATAAAGCTGATAACCACAAGAAGTTCAACTTTCATGTTTTTGCCTCCTTTAACTTTGAATCTGGTACACGTCATTAAGTAGTGTGAAGGAGACCACCAGTGCTCACCAAATAGCCTGTGTTCTCTACTGGGTTGGCAG
This sequence comes from Nyctereutes procyonoides, assembly GCF_905146905.1. Lineage (NCBI taxonomy): Eukaryota > Metazoa > Chordata > Mammalia > Carnivora > Canidae > Nyctereutes > Nyctereutes procyonoides. Next base: position 24,327,095 of record NW_026575035.1, on the reverse strand, counting down.
GAGTGGAAATATGGTAGCTCCTATATTTGTGGAATATGGGAAATATGGGAGCTACCATATTTCTACTCATTTTCCCTGAGTCACTGCTTGGAGAAGAGACAGGATCCACTTGAGCTGCAGCTGACAGTGCATGTGAGCAAGAGAAAATATCTCCACTGTGGCAAGTCTCTGAGGTTTGGGGTTTATCTGTGACCACTGGCCAGACTTACCATTCTGACCCCTGTGGCTGAGGCTAGTGGTGTTCACCAAGACTGAAGTGCTCCTTCACCCTTACAGGTGCTGTGGGGCTGGGTGCCTGGGTTCTGCAATGCACTCTGGGAGATGTATGAGCTACATGCTCTCAGGATATCATCACTTGAGAATGTGCTCTCTCCAATGGATCTCCTTAATCGTCATAAGTGGGTACTAACCATTCTTTCCCTACAGTGCAACTCATGGATATTGAACACATTTTAAACAAGAGTGTTTGTTTATTTGTTTATTTATTTATTTATTTATTTATTTATTTATTTATTTATTTATCAGAGATGGAGAGGGAGAAAAAGAGACCACAAGCAAGGAGAGCGGGAGAGGGAGAAGCAGGCTCCTCACTGAGCAGGAAGCCTGATGGTGGGCTGGATCCCAGGATCCTAGGATCACGACTTGAGCTGAATGCAGATGCTTAACCAACTGAGCCCTCCAGGCACCCTGACACGAGTGTTTCATGTGAAATATAGATGAGACATGTGTAGGATGCCTCTGACTGAGAACTACTATCTGTTAACCTCAGAGAAGGAATTTAGCTGTATTCTCAAAAAGATTGGAATGCTCTCCAACAACAGAGACATGGTATCCCGCCCATAATCCTCTGAGAAATCACATATGGTGTATGAGAAAAGTAGATTTTATTGAGAACAATGAAATAATTATGCTATAATGAAGTCTGATTGATATTATAACTTTGCATTCAGAGTGCTACGTGAAACTGCTATACGGGGCAGTATGAAAATTATAGGTAAAAGTAATATTGTAGGAGCTGATAAAAAACTTGCGACTACTATGATGATGGTTGAATGTGCTGGCCAATCAATCACAGTCCCTTCAGGGTACTATCCCACTGGAGAAGAACTCTCCTGAAGATCTAGACTTGATTATGATAAATTCACCATGGTTCTTAATCCCTCCACAGAGGTATACCATCAAGTCCAGGACACTATAGATCAGAAAGGGAAAATAATTGTAAAGTGAATACAAAAACTTGAGGAAGTCTACACAACTATTATTGGATGATGCAGCTGCCTGTTTAAGGCCATACCAACCCCTCACAGCCTATTTTAAATGTTTGGAATCTGTGCATTTTCCCTATCTGATTATACAGTATTGCAGGGCTAACAGTCACCATCAAACAAGAAGTAATAGTTATTGTTTTGTCCCAAGAAGGCCTTGAGCACAGGTCATAACTGCATTTCAGTTATGCAGGAGGTTCATTCCCCTAAGCCCTGCATGTGGCATGAGGTGTTTTGCTGAGGTAAGAATTTTGTGTTTATCGTACTGACCAAAGAGTGAAATCTACTGATTAATAATGTTGCTTTGTGACCTCGAGTTTGAGGCAAGTTTCAGGTGGTATGTACTAGATTGTCAGCATTGTTTATCGATAAAAGCGAGTCTCAATGATATTCCAGAAGGTTCCACCACTGAAGGCTGGTTGTATAGCAAGAAAACACCTACATACCCAGCAGAGGAGAAGGAGCCCTGATGAGACTCCATCTTTGGATCCTTGGCATGAACTGTTCTGTGGATACTACTGTGGTTCCTGTTTGAGAAAGAACAAGCATGTCCTGGCATGACCCTACAGAGAGGGCGATTGGCATACACACACCCTCACTCTATAAACTCCTTGCTGCAAGGCAGTCTCTGGCTGTGATGCATATCTACACATTAATGCTGTTGCTATGTTGGATCCTTTGCCTGCAATAAACTGAGTATTTGTAAGCCTGGCTGGTTTGAGCTCTGTGAGTCTTCTTTAGTAATCAAATTCTGTCTAATTGCCACAGGGAATGTAGTTCCTATCTCCCTGCTTTCTGGCAAGGTGCCTGGCCTGTAGGATGTATCCACTAAATATGAAAAAACGAAAGGATCTACATACCCTTCCTTGGTGGGGAAAAAGCCAAAATAGTTGAAATAAATAGCAGTCAGTCAATTTAATTAAGTCACATTGCTTACCAAATAAAATAATTTTTTGTCTTCAAAGAAAATCTATAAATACCATTGGAAAGAAAAAACACCTCCACGGTTTGTTTATAAATAGTTCATCATTTGTACTTAAATATTAATAGCTAATATTTATCAAGTACCTACTCTGTGCCAGGCACAGGCCAAGTGCTTAATACTTATCTTTATATTCATCCATTTGTAACAAACCAATATTTGTTAAGTACCTATCTGATATCAAGTAATGCTTAGGTCCTGAGGATACATCTCACTCATCTCAGCCACCCTGCAAGTTGAATACACTTCCTCATTCTACAGATAACAAAGCTCAATTTTATTGATGTTAACTTGAATAAGATTACAATAGAACAACTCTAGGAATTTAGTTTTAACATGGTTCTTGTCAAAATTATGCTTAGTTTCTATGAGCCATAGTACCCTCCATTGAAAATGGGCATGATAAAGTTCTCCTGCTAATCTCACAGGGAAGTGACTAAGGATCAAAGGAGAGATGGTGCAGATCAAATGATTTGCAGCCCACAAAGTGTTATATGCCTAACGACTACTTTTGCAACACAAAATAAATAATATATTTCTGAAATCTTTTTTGTTGCATGCTTTCCCTCCTTAACAATCAGGGGGGAATCTATTTGAAGGAAGTAGCATAAGAGTGCTTCTTCTAAGAAGACTAGTTTCAAGCCCAGAGCCAAAGTCTTTATTATTTCAAGGCAGATAGTGTCACAACCACAGAGTCATGCCAAGGGTAGCACGTCTCTCAACATGCCAAAGACTGAAGCTCTTGAATTCAGCTTTGTTCATTACTCACACAGTTTGATTTTGCATTTTGACCTTAAAAATTGTTAAGTCATGGTCATAGGTTTCAACCAGAGTAATACTGCCCGAAGGCAGCAAAATTATTTTAATGACCTTCTGAAACCCATCCCTACAGACTTTGAATTCTGTTGTCTGTACAATGCTTTCTGAACTAATTATAATAGAACATTTACCAGGATTAAAATGATTTTCAAAAATGTAAAATAACTATGAGCACATTTTAGGCACTAAAAGATCTCATTTGACCATTTTTCTAACATCCTGACTTGAATTCCGAAAAAGAAAAGATAGGGATGCTTGGGTGGCTCAGCAGTTGAGTCTCTGCCTTTGGCTCATGGCATGATCTCAGGGTCTGGGATTAAGTCCTGCATCGGGATTCCTGCGAGGAGCTTGCTTCTCCCTCTGCCTGTTTCTGCCTCTCTCTGTGTGTCTCTCATGGATGAATAAATAAATAAAATATTTTAAAAAGAAAAGATTAACAGTGTTTTTTTTAATTTAAAATAAAATTTCCATGTTACAGGGCATCTTGAAGCTTACACAATAGCAATTATTGTGCAATTAAAAATCAGATGGTTCCCAGTCATGAATGTCATGAAAAAGACTGCCTGTCTGATAGATTGTCTTTAGGAGGCATTACTAAGCACTGGAAATGAATAAGCAGTTTTGAGTTATAGAAAATCTTATTGGGACAAAACTTAATTGAAGAAACAGAATTATTACTTACAAAATATTTCAGGCCTTTCATGAAGTTTCAGAAACCTGACTAGAGAACAAAGGAACAAAGAATAGGAAAGGAGCTGGTTAGTTACCCACACCATCATGGTTCCGACAGAGGATTATTGTTGGAATTATTTAAACAAAACAATGGAAGACCTTGCCGAGAGCAGTGTCAGTGAAAGAGTGGGAACAAAACCTTGATGAGAGCATTAAGCAATGAAAGTATCAACAACTCTTCCAAGGAGAACTTCCCAACTTTTGCAAAGAATATAATGTTATGGTCTGAATGTTTGTGCCTCTTCAAAATTCATATTGTTACAATTACCACCAAGGTGATGATATTAGGAGGTGGGGCATTTGGGAGCTGACTAGGTCATGAGAGTGGTTCCCCCATGATTTGTATTAATGCCTTATAAAAGAAACCCTAGAGAGGTAGCTCATCCCTCCTGTCATCTATCAACTGAGAGACTTGCCCTCATTAGGCACATTGATTTTGGACATCCAGACTGTGAGGCATAAATTTTTATTCTACCCAGTTTATGCTATTTTATTTAAGCAGCTCAAACAGACTAAGACAGTGTTTGAAGGGAAGCATGAGAAATGGGTTAGTTGCCCTACAGCCCCAGGGGATATAAGCATGCATTACAAACTTTCCAACGGGAAATGCTACAGCATGCTATGTTGATGGTGGGGATAAAGGGAACAATCTCTCGCTGGTTTCACATTTCCATGCAGAGAGGCCTCCATCAGAGTGATGCTTTTAGACTCTTGCCCTACAAATTACTCTTTGCTCCTCAGGAGGAGTGAGTTGACTGATCCGGGGTAAAATCCATGATCCTGTTTCTCAAGTTGATGGAGCCCATCTATTAAAAGTCTGAGAGCACTGGAAAACTGTTTCTTTCCTTCTTTTTGGTGCCAATTAGGATAAGGCAGCATTCTAGAGAAGTCTCCAAGCCTGAACTTCCTTTTGGGAAGGCTTCCCAAGGTCTAAACTGAAGCAGTAGCATAGTATGTTAGCTAGTATTTTGAGCAACAATTTAAAGCTCAATCCACAGTGGATTTTCAGTAATGACAATGAAATTTTTACTTCCACTAACCTATCTCCATTGATTCCATACTTGGTAGGAGAATAAAAATATATTGTATATGGACCTGCTAAGAATGACTTAATAAAATGGGTATAAGGAAGGAAGAATGGAAATTGGAGTAGCTATATTGAATAGGATGGACTTTAAGTATCATCTGTTCATTGTGACCAAAGAGAATGGGGTGCAGATGCAGATAAAGCAAGAAGACAAACTTGGAATCAAGTCTTTACTCCATCATTTAGCTAGACAGCCTTGAAAATATTCATTAGTATTTTGAGTTTTATTTTTCTTATCTGTGAAATAGGAATGATATTTGTCGCCATCAATTTCCTATGAAACATACATGAGATATCACATGAAAATACTTTGCAAAAAATCCAGTCCCTTAAAGTCAGCAAATAAATAATGCTTGTAATAATGTATATATGCTAATAAATCTATATATAACAGGCCAGGCCAAGTATAGAAAAATGTGAAGCCAAGTATAGACATAATTCTGGTGTCCAGTAAAGTTGTTTAATTTGAAGTTTGAATATCCATAAAGCCAAAGGGGCCTGTCAACAAGAACAACCTTGTAAGTCTTTCTTTAGTAAAAAAGCTATTTTGGAATTTGGTATTTAAAAAGTCTTTCTGGTATTCACTTCAGTCAGGGTAAACACTTTATTCTTACTGGTAGATATTATGAACCATCTGGAACAGATGATTGTCCTGTTTCATCTTCTCAGCTCCAGGAAAATTTAACTTTGCTTGAAAATGGAAAAGTTTGCAGTGAGTCTTGGAACAGGTTTTTTTTTTTTTTTTTTTTTTGTAAAGAGTTTGTAGAGAACTTAGATTTTATTTCCTTTCCTAATTTTCTCTTTATTGGTCATATAATTTATAGAGATTATATTATTCATATTTAAATCTTTTTTAATTTTTATTTATTTATGATAGTCACACAGAGAGAGAGAGAGAGAGAGAGAGAGAGGCAGAGACACAGGCAGAGGGAGAAGCAGGCTCCATGCACTGGGAGCCCGACGTGGGATTCGATCCCGGGTCTCCAGGATCGCACCCTGGGCCAAAGGCAGGCGCTAAACCGCTCCGCCACCCAGGGATCCCTATATTATTCATATTGATCATACAGTTGATCCCTTATCAAAAGTTTCTACTAAACTGTAAGAGTTTTCTCTGTCAAAATGCAATAAATGTAACTGAAAGGGTGTTTTGTGAGAGCATATTTCGTTGTAGTCCATACCATTAAGATTTTCTCCACTAGTAAAAATTCCTTTATCAAGTAAGCTAATAAATTAAATTACCTACCAATTCCTTCATAGAAAAGGTACTACACTCAGGATGTTGAAGGGGCAACTTTTAGAAAATCATGCAACACTCAGTGCTGCCTCCCTTTTTTCAAGGTAAGCATATGCAGAACTTGTTTACGATTAAGGTATAATTTATTGTTAGTAAAATGAATAAATAAAGGTATTCAGTTTCATGGTTTTGACAGTCTTACAAGGGCATGCACACACACACACTCCTTGATATAGTGTATTTTCTGCGCCATGGAGAGCTCCTGTGCCCCTACTCAGCTAATCCCTGTAATCCCACCCCCACTCCAAAGCAAACATTTTCTAATTTCTATCCCCATAGACTAATTTTTCCTGTCTGGATTTCATTATATGCAATAATCCAGTATATTTTCTTTGTGTGGAAATTTTTTTTCACTCCACAGATTATTTTTTGAACTAACTCATGTCATTTATGGAATCTGCAATCTATGCCTTTTGAGTGCTTATTAGTTTATATTGAATATTATTCTTTGGTGAAGCATCTTCTCGTGTCTTTTGTCAATTAATTTGTCGAGTTATTGTCTTCTTATTGTTACTTTATAGATGGATTATGAATTCTTTATCAGATACAAGTATCATGAATATATTTTCACAGTCAGTGGCTTATGTATTTATTATCTTGGTGGCATATTTTAATAACTACAATTTTTAGATTTTTATGAAGTTCAATTTATTATTTATTTCAATATTAGTGCATTTTGTTCAAATATAAGTAATATTTGTCTTCTCTGAGTCTAGGATGTTCTCTATGCTTTCTTCTAGAAGCTGCATGGTTTCAACCTTTATAATTATATCTATTTTTATGAACGGAGTAAGCCAAGGCTGAAGGTATATATGTGTGTGTGTGTGTGTGTGTGTGTGTGTGTGCATGCATTTAAGTCAGATTTATCAATATACAATTTACATGCAATAAAATTCACCTTTTTCAGATGTGATTGATGAGTTTTGATAAATGTATACACTTAACCTTTACTATAACTGAGGTATAGAACATATCAATTCAGAAGTTTTCTAGAGCCATTTTGGTCAACTCTCCCTTTCTTTACCCCTAACTCCGGGTAACTGCTGATATATTTTCTGTTCCTTTAGCTTTGCTCTTTCTGGAATGTCCTATAAACGCAATCATGCAGTGCAAAGCCTTTTCTGTCTGGATTCTTTTACACAGCATAAAACCTTTGACATACACATTGTTGCATGTATCCATGGTTCATTCGTTTTATTGCTGAGTAGAATTTGAATTCATGGATTTATCACAATCCATTTATTCATTCACCAGTTGTGAATGATGGACATTTGAGTTGTTTCCAATTTTTGGCTATCATGATTAAGTGTCTGTGAACATTCGTATCTAGGTCTTTGTGTGGATATGTTTTCAGTTCTCTAGATGTAGAACTACTGGATCATATGGAAAGTCTATGTTTAATACAAAACTGTCAATCTGTTCTGCAAAAGTAACTTTACCTTCCCACCAGCACTGCATGAGAGTTTCAGTTATTCACATTATCCCCAGGGATACAATGGGCCATGGTAGTGAGTATGCAGTGATATTGTGATTGTAATTTGTATATCCATGACAACTACTGACAGTGAGTATTTTTTCATGGATTTATTTATATATCTCCTTTAGCAAAATCTCTATACATTATTTTTAAAATTGAATTGAATTGTCTTCCTATTATCAAATTGTAACACTAATTTTTATAGACTAGACATATGTCTTTTATTAGTTATATGCTTTGCAATTACTTTTTTCCAATGTGTGTGTGTGTGTGTGTGTATCATTATGAAAGGGTGTTAAAGTCTGCAAATGCTTTTTTTTGCATTTATTGAAATAACTGTATGGTTTTCCCTTTTTAGCCTGCTACAATGATGATTTGTCTTGTTCAATATTTGAATATTAAACAAACTTTGTATTCCTGAGATAAACCTCACTTGGTGATGATGCATTTCTTTTGTATGTTGCTAGTTTCTATTTGCTAGAATTTTGTTATTTTTACATCTGTTTCCATGGAGGCTACTGGACTGCAGCTTTCTTATAGCGTCTTTTTCTAATTTTGGTATCAGTGTAATAACTTCATATAATAATTGTGGAAGTATTCATTTCTTTTCTATTTTGTGGAAATTTGAACAGGATTGGTATTATTACCTCCTCAAATGTTTGGTAGAATTCATCAACCAAGCCATCTGGACAGGAGTTTTTTGTGTGCTTGCAAGAATGTTTACAGTCTTGAATTTAATTTCTTTAATAATAAGGGCTATTCAGGTTGCTATCTTTTCTAAGTGAATAATATTTAGTATCTTGTACCTTTCAGAAAATGTGACCTTTTTATCTAAGCCGTAGAATATATTGAAAGAAAGTTGTTCGTGAGATTCCTTTATCTTTTTTTTTAAATTTTATTTATTTATTTATGAGAGACACACACAGAGAGGCAGAGACACAGGCAGAGGGATAAGCAGGCTCCCTGCAGGGAGCCTGATGTGGGACTTGATCCTGGGTCTCCAGGATCACACCCTGGGCTGCAGGCGGCGCTTAACCTCTGTGCCACCAGGGCTGCCCAGGTTCCTTTATCTTTTTAATGCCTATAGTATCTAAAGTAAAATCTTTTCCTTCCAGGAATGATAATTTGAGTCTTCTCTCTTCCTTTCTTGTTGGTTGGAGGTTTACAATTTTATTAGTAATGTCAGAGAACTAGTTTTTTATTGTACTGATTTACTCTTTTGCCTTTATATGTCACTGATTATTCATTTTCCCCTTTTCCTCCTTATGTTAAATTTGATTTGCTCACTTTTTTCTGGCTTCTTAAGGAAATAGCTTAGATCAGAGGTTGCCAAATTACAGCCCTTGCCCTATTTCTGTATAGCACCTGAACTAAAAAAAAATTTTTTTTTATATTTTAAAGGGTTGTAAAATTCGTTGAACAATCGACAGAGACCATCAATGATCTACAAAGCTCAAAATGCTTACTAGTTTTCAAAGTTTATAAATTCTGGCTTTGATATTTATTTGAGTCCTTTTAAAGCTATAAATTTCTGGGGCACCTAGATGCCTCAATTAGTTAAGTGTCTGATTCTTGATTTCGGCTCAGGTCATGACACTTGATCTTAGCCAAAAGGCTAAGAAGCAATCGGCTCAGGACATGAGATCAAGCCCTGCATAGGGCTCTGTGATCAGTGGAGCTTCTGCTTGGGATTCTCTCATCCTCTCCCTCTATCTCTCCTCCCAATTGTACTCTCTCTCTCTCTCTCTCTCTCTCTCAAATAAATACATAAATAGTTTTTTTCTTTAAAAATAAAGCTACAAATTTCCCTTTAATCACTCCTTTGGCTGGATCCCATAGCTTTGTTACACTGTTTTTTTGTCTTCATTTAAAAAAATGAATTTTCCAATTTGCGTTGTGATTTCTTTTCTGCCCTAAGGATTTTTAAATAACTGTTCCTTAATTTCCAAATGTTTGGTTATTAATTTCTATCTGGTTAAATCCTACCATGGTTAGAAACATATTTTTTTTAGAAACAAATTTTTCATGCTCAATCCTTTAAGTTTATTGAGAGTTAATTAAATGTCTAGAATAAAGGTTATCTTGGTAAATATTCCTTACAACTGAAAATAATTTGTATTCTTATATCTTTTGGAAGTATGAAGGTTCTTTTTTCCTATACATATGCCTGGGTCTTCAGCACTTGTTGCTTAAAAACACTTACTGAAAAATATGTTCTTTTTGTTCAATTAATTGACAGAGTGAACCTTGGCTAAAATTCAATTGATGAATATCTATTGATTTTGTCTTTCTAGCTGTCTTAAAACATCTACCTTCAAATTTCCAAGATCAAGTTTTTTTCAAACTAGAGAAATGGTAAGAATCCCTTGAACATTAGTCTCTTGTAGTGTGACATTTTGTTACCAATGAAAAATTTTTACAGACTTTCTTTGAACATCGCCATGAAATTTGACAGTAATGTCTACTCCAATAACTTTAGCAGGGATTTTTTTTTTAGCAGGGAATTTTTAAAAACAACTGGAAGCCTATCATAATGTCACTGTTGTGAATAGATGGATAAGTTAAGTGGAAATGAAGATTGTTCTGAATAATTTTTCAATCTCCAAAATTTACAAGTTGAGTTTATAAAGCTTTGATTTTTCATTGTCACTTTATGTCTTTATCATTTACTTTGCTATTCCCAGGCAATATTATTACAGCAGAGGTAATAGTATGAAAAGAATATCATCTTGTATACTTTTAATCTGAATGATATTATAAAACGGATATGGAAGAAAAGCCTAAAGAAAGCCAAACTATCAATAATCTAGAATCATCAGATTTTTTTTTTGCTCATTTGAAAGTATATTTGGAGCTAACAGATTAATTTGTGACTGTTCAATGTCTCTGAAGTTCTATTCCTTTTCATATCTAAAGTAAGCGGTGGAATTTTTTCAAATAGATTTTTAAGACAAGAAGTAGCATTTTTACTTGATTTGATTAATATTGAAATTGGAATTTCAGAAAGACATTTTCCAAAATGGCTAGATAAATGTTCTAAATACTAGTTTTGACTCAAAACTATATGGTCAGGTCCAATCTTTGATCCTGTGAGGCCCTGGTTTCGGTGTCTTACAATGCAATAAGTAAAATATTTCCCGATATAGAACTTTGTGAGTCTATACCATGCTTAATCTGAAGGTGCATATGTGTCAAATGTTATGGCTAGTAGCATTGGCAGAGTCCTGATTCCAGGACTTGGCAGCAGCAAGACAATGCTGCTCTTTTTAGGAAGTACCTCCAATGACATGACACTTTCCTTTACTGTCTCAAACACTGAATAGAACAAGAAAAAGGTGCTGTTAGTTCAAACAGAAAATCCAAATGTAATTAGCAATGATGTTTATCTTTACATTATTTAAAGGCTCTATTGGTATCAATGAGTTCTTCACAAATATGAGTTTCTGTACTGTTAGAACACTCCCCACAATATTGGCAGCCACAGCAAAAAAGAGATGTAGATAGATGTTATGAGTAATCCTACATGTATTATAACTATAAGGAATAAGTAATCTATTTGTAAATCATATTACTAGAAGACTTGTAAGCAAGTGCCTCAAAGAAGTTCTTATAACTAAATATTTATATTTCAAAATTTGGTTTTTTAAAATTTTTTATTGGAGTTCAATTTGCCAACATATGATTAACACCCAGTGCTCACCCCACCAAGTGCCCCCCTCAGTGCCCATTACCCAGTCACCCCAACTGCCCGCCCATCTCCCTTTTCACTACCCCTTGTTCGTTTCCCAGAGTTAGGTGTCTCTCATGTTCTGTCACCCTCACTGATAATTTCACTCATTTTCTCTCCTTCCCCCTTTATTCCCTTTCACTAATTTTTATATTCCCCACATGAATGAGACCATATAATGTTTGTTCTTCTCTGATTGATTTATTTCACTCAGCATAACACCCTCCAGTTCCATCCACGTTGAAGCAAATGGTGGGTATTTGTCGTTTCTAATGGCTGAGGAATATTCCATTGTATACATAGACCACATCTTCTTTATCCATTCATCTTTCGATGGACATCGAGGCTCCTTCCACAGTTTGGCTATTGTGGACATTGCTGCTAGAAACATCAGGGTGTAGGTGTTCCAGCATTTCACTGCATCTGTATCTTTGGGGAAAATCCCCAACAGTGCAATTGCTCTGTTTTTTAAAAGACCTTCAAAATAAAAAGGGAAAAGCATTGGCATCAGATGACCCAGGCTTAAATTCTGACTTTGGGGGCAACGTGCTTTGTAACTCTGCTCATTCATCCCTGGATTAGAGTTCCTCCATCTGCCTTTTGGGTGTGATTCCGAAGGATTGCATGGTCTGAGAGCAATTTTGAGGGCCATACAAGTCATATGAAGTTCAAGAGACAGAAATTACAAGATTAATTTCAATCAATATATTGAAATTGATCAGTTCTATTATCAACACACAAACAATAACCTCTCTGTCTTGAAATATCTACCTTAGACCTCATGTATTTATCTCTTTATTTGGTTAGATACCTAAGGAAAAACACAGATTTATCACAAATGAATATTTGATAAACCTTTGTGAATTTTTTTGATTGTAATTAACACAATCTTCTGGAGAGAGCAATTGCTGAGTCAGAAATAAACCTCTTCTGATTTTGAGTAAGTTTTGCAAGAATTTATAGTGCTTCCTTTAAGTACCTTTACACAGATAATATTGAGCCTATATAATGATACCTTTTTTATTAAAAAAGCACCCCAAGAATTTCAGTTTGGGGGAAGAAAATAAAAAGCTATTAGAATTATCATACAGAATATCTGTTCTACTTGGGTTTGCATCTCAGGGCCTTTGCACTTGTTGTCCCTTTTAGAAGATTTTCTCCAAGTATCCATAAGAATGCCCCCTCTATGCCTTCATATCTCTATTCAAATCTCATCTTGTGGCTGAATTCCTCTTGATATCTCTCTAAAAAGCACCCCCACCCATCTTTCTCCTTTGCATGGCTTACCTTTGTGCTATATAGCACTTGTCCCTCTCGACTATTATATATGTTTTTGTGTGCTCACTCTTTCCCTCACTAGAATGGAAATTAATGAAGTCAAAGATTTCTTTATATGTTGAGTTAGTGACTAATTAATGAGAAAATCAACACATATATTTGTATTTATATCCAAGAAATTAAAGTTTTTGGATTGTCTAATTCTACTTAAGAATAACAAAAAGTGTAGCTATAAATACGGGTATATCTGTTCAGACAGTGGCCATGCGGATCTCTTGCTTTTAATACTTCATGTTCCGAGAATCAAGTACAATGCAAACACCGAGTTTGTTGTTATCTATACTCACAACTGTGGCTGTGTCTTCCAGAATTCCTTGCTACACACCCCTCCCACCCACTGATCTCTCTCCACTGCACTGTGGCTGACGGGCTTTCATTTGATCTTCAGCCCCACCTACTGTCTTACTTTACTTTGGTCTGTGTGTTTTTAAAAATTTTATTTATTTATTCATAAGAGATACAGAGAGAGAGAGAGAGGCAGAGACACAGGCATAGGGAGAAGCAGCCTCCATGCAGAGAGCCCAACGTGGGACTTGATCCTGGATCTCCAGGATCCTGCCCTGGGCTGAAGGCAGCGCTAAACCGCTGAGCCACCAGAGCTGCCCTTTGGTCTCTTTTTGAGATTCACCTATAATGTGGCATGTATCAACAGTTTGTTCGTTTTTATCATTGTGTTCCATTATACATGATTTTTTTTTCTGCATTCACCTGTTGATGGACATTTGTTTCCATTTTGGGGCTATTATGGATAAAATTGTAATGGATAGTTGTATGTGAGTCTTTGTATGGATAAAAGTTTTTATTTCTGTTCACTAAACATGTAGGAGAGGAACTACTGAACGTGGTGTATATTTAATTTTATGAGAAACTTTCAGAGTGTAAACTTTCAGAGCAGCTGTACCTTCTGGCATTCTCACCTGTACTGATTGAGAGTTCCAGTTGCTCCAGACTTGGCATTGTGAGTCTTTCTGATTTTTGTCATTGTGGTGGGCATATAATGTATCACTTTGGAACTTTATTATTTTAAAATGTTTATTTATTTATTTTGAGAGATGGAGAGAGTTTGTGAGGACAGGGGGAGAGACAGATGGGAGACATGGAATCTCAGGCAGATTCTATGCTGAGTGTGGAGCCAGACTTGGGACTCGATCTCACAAGCCTGAGATCATGACTTGAGCCAAAATCAAGAGTCTGAGCCACCTTGGCACCCCCACATTGCAACTTCATTTTGCATTTCCCAATTAATGATGTTGAGCATTGCTTTTATTTTTTTTAATTTCTTTTTTTTAATTAATTAATTAATTAATTAATTAATTTATTTATTTATGATAGTCACAGAGAGAGAGAGGCAGAGACACAGGCAGAGGGAGAAGCAGGCTCCATGCATCAGGAGCCTGATGTGGGATTCGATCCCAGGTCTCCAGGATCACGCCCTGGGCCAAAGGCAGGCGCCAAACCGCTGCACCACCCAGGGATCCCCTGCTTTTATTTTTTAAATTTATTTAATTAAATACATAAAGTAAAATTCACTTTTTTAGTTCATGTGTTTGATGACAAATCCAGAGGGTTAAATAACCACCACCATAATCAAGGTACAGTATAGTTCTATCTCCCCCCCAAACTTCTCTGATGCTGTTCCTTTGTAACCAGACACTCTCTAACATTTATACTTAATGTAATTATCAAATATGATTGGTTTATATATACTGATTTGCCATGGTTTTCAATTTTTTCTTTCTACCCTTTGTTATTTTTCTTCCTTTCACCTTATTATGGAATAATCTAGCATGTTCTAATATTCAATTTTATTTCTACTATTGGCATTTTAGCTGTATGTTCTTGTATTTATTTAGCAGTTGCACTAGGGTTTGCAATATGCATCTTTAATCTATTAGCCTATTCTCAACTAATGCTATAACCATTTATGTATAAAGTAAGAACATTCTCAGAGCATATTTCTATTTCTCCCCTCCCATTTTTGATCCATTCTATCATATATGTTATTTCTATATATGTATGAAATCTTACAATACATGGGTGTTTGAGTGGCTCAGGTGGTTAAGCTCCGACTCTTTACTTTGGCTCAGGCCGGGATCTAAAAGTCATGAGATTGAGCCTTGCATTGGGCTCCCCGCTGAACATCCTGCTTGGGATTCTCTCCCTCTTCCTCTGTGCCTCCCCCTGTGCACAAACTCTCTCGCTCTGTCTCTGTAAACAAACAAAAAACCTACAATAAATCTTAGTTTTTTAAACAAATGTCTTTAAATTTTTTAACATTTATTGAGCTCTGACTTACAGAGATTTCAATTTTCTTTTCTTTTTTTTTTTCAATTTTCTTTTAAAGGTATGAAGATATACATAAGAAAATCTTTTATATTTACCCAAATCTCATTTCCACTGGCTCACATTTTCCTAGTTTTGGAAGAACTTCCTTTAATGTACAGATCTATTATTAGCACATTCTCTCAGCTTTTGGTGGTATGGAAAAGTCTTCATTTTATCTTCACATTTCTGGTGGAAATTTTTCTGGATACTGAGCTCTAGATTAACAGTTATTTTTTTTCGTTGTGCATACTGTGTTTGGGTTCCATTGAGTATCTTGATTCTGTAAATTACAGTTTTCCTACTGTTAAAAAACTTTTCAACTATTATTTCCTCAAGTACCATTTCTGTCCCTCTCTCATTGCCAGGTCTCCTGGGACTTCATTTAAACATATGTTAGGTCACCTGATAAGGCCCTGCAGGTCACTGAGGGTTTTCATTAGTTTTTTAAAAGATTTTATTTATTTATTTAAGAGGGAGTGCACAGGCACATGTGGGGGGAGGGGAGGGGCAGAGGCAGATGGAGAAGCAGATTTCCCTCTGAGCAGGGACTCTGACCAGTGGTTCCATCCCAAAACCCCAAGATCATGACTTAAGCTGGAGGCACATGTTTAACCCACTGAGCCACCCAGATGTCCCCTTTTTCATTATTTTATAATCTTTTTTTTCCTATGAGCTTAACGTTAGATAGTTTCTATTGCTATGCTTTCAGATTCACTGTTATTTTTTCTTCTGCAGTATTGATTCTATCTTACCCAGTATTTTATTTCATACATTCCATTTGTCATTTCTAGAAGTTTCATTTACACACACACATACGCATCCTTACTGTGTTGGTGTTTTAGTATAAATCCTTTAGCACATTTATAAATTGTATATAATTGCTATCTTGAAGTTCTTGCCTAATTCCACCATTTCTATCATTTCTGACTTATTTTCCTACCACGTATGGGTCATAATTTACAAATTCTTTGTTATGTCTAGTATTTTTTTAATTGGATGCCAAACATTGCATATGTTACAAGGCTGATTATTTAGATTTTGTTATTTTACTTTAAAAATGTTAGTTTTCTTTGGGAGCACCAATTAAGTTTTCCCTAAATTATGATAATACTTTGGGGGGGAGATTATTTTAAAACTTTGTTAGGGCAATCCTAGGATATCCTTATCTCCAGAGTTAATTTAGCCCTTCTAAATTTTACTGATTTCCTCAAGTTTTCAGCAAATTCTTTGTACTCTTGCTAAACACAATTAAAATATGAATTGTTCACCTCATAGCTCCCAGTAGTTATCTTTGTGTGGACTTATAGAGTTTCACTTCTCATATTTGTAGATTAATACTCCACTAAAGGCTGAAGGGGACACCTATGCAAATTTCTGGGATACATTTTCTGTGTGGTTCCCTCTTCTCTGATGATTTGCCTTGATTATTTCAGGCACATCCACCTGTCTGAGTTCCCATCTGTTACCTCAAATGAGCAAGATGGCTGTACTCCACTTGGGATTCCCTTCCTTGCTCTGTGGTCAGAATGTATATCTCTAGGCAAAAGTTACTGCCAGCTGTAGGCTCACATTATTTGTTTCTCTCCTCTCAGGGATCACAGTTCTGTGCTGCCTGGTTTCTAATATCTTGAAACAATTGTTTTACATAATTTGACCAGTTTTCTAGTTATTTGTGGGAGGGAGATAAATCTGGTCCCAGCCACTCTTTTTGAAGTAGAAGTTGAAGTTCAGGAATATTTGAAATCTAGAATCAGCAGTATCTCTTGATGTATCAGATGTAGTGCGTGAAAGAAAAAAAGATGCCAAGTGTATCTCCTGGATTTTTAGGCTGAAAAATAGGAAGTATGGAGATATCCTCAACTGAGGTGGAGTCTATGGTAGTTTTGGGGAAAATCTCATTGTGAATTTGTTAATTCTGAGGTGTCCATTAGGTAATAAGATGGAGATGCTGAGTAGGTAGTTATCTATATATTCTCTGGCATTTAAGAGAGAGGTGTGCCTGAGAACATCATCGGGGTTATCAGTATATATGATGCTAATGCACTCTACAGTACTCCATAGTGTGATCACTAGCAGAACCAGTACAGATAGTAAAGGGAGGAAGTCCAATGATCCAACATTGAGCACTCCATCAGGAAAAATGAGTGTAGTCCTGGGTATGAGTTGACAGGAGAAGCAACCAGGTGGGAAGAAAGTGAGCAGCCTATAGTGAGTGAGGGTCCAGACTGGGGCTGAATCCCCAGTGACAGGGCTGCCATGTCCTTCATGGTGAAAGGTGGAGGGACTCTTCCCTTTCTTCTGTGTAGTCGATAGTATGGGTGATGAAGAGATGGCGGACGGCATCAAAACCTTTCTCCAGGACCTTGTCAAGGGGATAAAAGTTTCTGTCTGGGCTATTTGTGCCGTCTCAAAGCTAGATGCTCAAATCTGGGAAGAAAGGAGCAGTATTGGAGAAAGGAACGTAGTGTCTTGGCACAGTGGAGACAGCAAGCCTAGTGCAGAAGTAAAAAAGTGAGTCATGCATTGTTACTGGAATTTTATAGTGCTGTACTTGGAATGGTGGAGTGTTCTGGTATGTTCTCCACTTGTTTCATTAAGCATTTATTTCTGAGCTTCAATCAGTAATAGTACAAGTTATGGGTGATGCATGGCTTCCTGGAGAAGTTTGGTCTTGGCTGAAATTCTTTCTCACATCAATTTCATGTTCTTTGGGTACTCCCCATCTGTCCTTAGCAAAGTTGTCAGTGCCATTTGGCTTCAGGATATAGTGGATCTGGCATTTGAGGTATCAGGAAGAAAGCCTCCCCCATTCCCTAGTATCAGCAAAACAATTGCTCACATGCTCTTCAACAGTTTGCTGCTGACTCTCTTCTTCATCCAGGAGATGTTGTGAGTCTCTTTTCCACCCATCATTTTGGTCAGCTGGTTAGTCTTCTGCATATGTCCCTGTCTATTCACTCTAGTGCTTTGAATATCTTAGTTCAATAAAGGAATAAAAATACACCAGTCACTGTCAGTCAGAGAGTGACTGGATATGGTTTGCCTTGGCTCTCCTCACAGGAATATAATCTCCGTACATTGTCAGTGGCTGTCTCTTCTCCATTCTCCTTCTTTTACTCATGTCAACTCAATGGATGGCAAACAGCCCATGCACCTCCTCTTGGTGGGCTTCTTAAGCAAAGATTCTTCCACAAGACTGACCACCTATAGTCTGCCCTGAGCACTAATCTTCCTCAGAGAAGTTCTCTTCACTGCATATGTCTCCTGTTAATGGCAGGCTACCACCCACCCCTGAGCTGCCTATACCCAGAGAGGAGGGATGGGATTAAAAGGCCCTGTGGCAGCTCTTTTCATAGATCTCCTTGCCCTACTTCACCTGGGGTTCATGGTATATTAACTTTTCTCTGAGGAATTGGGATTTTTCTCTCTAGGGAACATCAGGCACAATCTTCCTGACAACTGTGTGTGGATTTTTAACACTCTTCTTGAGCCTGAAAGGACCCCAGATTTCCTCCCAGCACCTTTCTAACATTTGCCAGTTTCTGTATCTGGACTGATTTGATACTTTCTTTTTCTTCCTCTGCCATTTATGCTCCTCCTCACCTTCCCATGCCCCACCACCCTCAGGTGAAAGGATTTTGTAATTCTGCCTGTTACATTTTACACATTCATTATTTTGGTTTTTCTGTTGTAAGAGCGAAGGGCAGGTGGCCCTAAGATGGGCCACATTGGCATGAAGATCATTTTGACTTAAAAAAACAATCAAAACTCAGTAGATTCATGAAAATTACTTTATTTCCCCCTGAACTGCCTAAAAAGGATTTTGACAGGGGGCTTGCTCGAGGAAGAGAGCTATTGATGAGGGATAGAAGCAGAAAAATCTTAACCTTTAGCTCAGAAAGCTGACCTACTGCCTGCATAGCTTTAATAAGGATCAAATACAGGCTGATTGCTATATTCTTAAAGGGTCTTGTGACTCCCTGTACATTTCACTGATAATTAATGTTGAACCGAATGATAAGCACCAGAGAAATCATATGAGAGTAGTTTTACAAGTAGAAATTCAAAGAAGACATTTATGATGTAATACTCTTGCGTGTCTGCTCCCCCTTGAGCATTGAGCATGCAACCACCAGCTTCATATAGCAAGTATGCAGCTCTTTCTGCCCATAGGTCCTGTCCTCATGCTAGTCAAATAAACTTACTACTTTGCACTATAAAACGTCTCAAGAATTCTTACTTGGGAAAAAAAAAAGAATTCTTACTTGGCCATTGAGCTGCACGATCCCGGGACCCTATCACCATATGTAACTACATTATGATATGAACTAGGTAAGGTAGACAAGAGGAACTCAACAAGGCCTGTTTGATCAATGTTCTTTCTGTCCCATTGTTGCCAAGTGGCCCAGCAAACATTTGCTTACTAAACATTTACTCTTTCATCTTCCTGTGAATTGCATTCCTTTCCTTTGAAGTCCCAGACCCCTACCCACTTCTCTTCAGTTCAGAATCATATACATACCTCATTTTATCTGTCTTTGGAATTTCATGTCTATGTGGATTCATTTTACATATGAAATTAAATTTGATTTTTTCCTGTTCATCTGTCTCATGTACATTTGATTCCTAATCCAGCTAAAAAAGGATCAGAGGAAATTCTTTCTTCCCAACACTGTACATTGGATGTGGAAGCACCTACATTGGATGTGGAGAGTGAAGGAGTAGTATCTCAGTTGTTGCTGGACACTTGTAACTGAGGTTAGCTTTTGGTCTATCTTGCTTCATGGAGCAGGGTGTGAGGGTGGGAAGCAACCTGAGAAGATGGAACAGGAAGAAAAGCTTCCTCACAGAGAGATCTGATTTTGAGGAATGATTTTCTTTCTTCTCCTTGAAGAAGAAAAAGCTTTTTTCACTCTCTTAAAATTCCCCAACTTTGGGAAACATTGCTTCTGTACCAGTGTCACTGCAAACAGAATAATCAGAAAACCTGAACTTTCTCAACACTGGAGATTGGAAATTAACTGTTGGCCACAGCCAGGTCTGTCTGGTAATTCAAAGGAATACTGAGTGCTATAAATAGTAATTGAAGGAGTAAATTTATTAAATACCAAACCTCTTTTGCTTGGTGTTTTGTTTTGTTTGTTATTTCAAGGAATTAGACAAAGCATAAGAGACTCTTAATCATAGGAAACAAGCTGAGGGTCACTGAAGGGACAGGGTAACCAGAAGATGGGCATTCTCTGCTGCTTTCTGGGTAAAATGAAGCAAGTGAACTGATGAAATCCAAGATCTTTCTTAGCTTTGAAATTCTCATATACCTTTTTCACCTATACAGGCTGCTCCAGACAGATTTTTTTTTCAGACAGAAAATTTAAATGTTAAGAAGTTCTAAGGTCTTCCAATAATGTTCAATGAAAGTAATTTAAATAAATTAAAATATTGTCAAAGCAAATTAATGGCTCTGAGATCAAGGTCTAGTTCACTGCGTACTAGAAGAAAATTACAGCAAAAAATAAAGAAGAAAGGATTAAGACTAAAAATAGAAAAAGAGTAGATGGCAGAATATATAATTGTATAGAAATCTGAGAAATACGCAGGCTGGCAAATGAGTTTAATATTGAAATGTCAAAGAAAGAGTCTTAAAGGGATAACTGAAGGTCAAGAGTAAGCCAGAGAAACTTTGACTGAAGAAGCCATAAATATACAGAACAGGGAGAAATACAGGAAATATAAATCCATTTGAAATGTTTATTTAAACAAATGAAGGCTTTAAAGCTTATGATGACTGAAATAAGGAGGAGGGAAAGTAATTAGCATTTACTGAATACCTATTATGTGTTAGGCATTGGGCCAGGTGGCTTACATAGCCTGTGTAACTTACAAGTACATTGAAGACTTAAAAAAAAGAAACTGGGACTATCAGGAATAATTATTGTTCATTATGACCGAGTCTTAAGGAGTCAAAGAAATCTTGGTTGTTGGTCCTGAATTTCAGTAGGACTTCAGCATAGGCTTGTCATCTGAGTTTAAATGTTTCTCAGGTGATTGTGATGTACAGCCAAGCT
Organism: Nyctereutes procyonoides; assembly: GCF_905146905.1. Classification (NCBI taxonomy): domain Eukaryota; kingdom Metazoa; phylum Chordata; class Mammalia; order Carnivora; family Canidae; genus Nyctereutes; species Nyctereutes procyonoides. The sequence continues at coordinate 24,305,984 of NW_026575035.1, read as the reverse complement.
TGAGAATCACAGATCTAAAGTATACCTTGTACCTCAGCAGATTCACATTCAGTTGGTGAAAACAATGCATTGCTGTAATTGTGCACAAGAGAATAGAAGGCTGCAGATTTGGGGAGACCCCCAGAAGACTTGGAAAACAGAAAGGAAAGGGGAAATCAAAGCAGTTCCTGGGCTGGACCAGACATGACCTACTGAGGAAGTCCCACTTTGATAATGTGGATTTCAACTAGGGTAAGACTAGAAAGGAAGATAACGTCATAATGACTAATCTTAACTCCTGGTCAGGGTAATATCAGGAGTGGTAAAGCAGAGCTGGAGAGTGACAAAGTCCTTAGGGGAGTCATCATCAAGTACATACTGCAATATACCACAAGCTCCATCCATGTTTGCCTCTAAGACTCTGTAAGGTATAGTAACAGGCACACGAAGCAGAGAACAGCATTGAGGTCCCACAGCAGCTGGGCAGTATGAATGGCAATTCTTAGAAGGATGGAAGTAAGATTTTAGGCAGCTCAGCAGGGTCCCAGACAAGAGGGTGGGGTTCAGAACCCAGCAGCTCTCATAGTTACCAGGAACTAAAGCAAACATGAAATGTCAAGTCACGAGCCCCTTCCTGCTAAATGGAACAGCACAGTGAGGTTGAGGAGGGAAATCAGATTCTTACAGGTACACACCTACAAGTGTACACCAAGATTCCAGATTCCAGGCCACTCACGTGGAAGACAAGCCCATGTGCTTCAAAGGTAGGTTACCTGCTCTGAATTCTGGCATTGCCACTAAGCTTGTGTGAACTTGGCCAAGTTACTTAACATCTATGTGCCTTCATTTTCTGCCTGTAAGATGGGAATCAGAATAATAGTTTTATCTCATTGGGGTTTTGTTAAGATTAACTGAAGTAAGATATGTATATTTCACAATAAAGAACCACTCAAAAAAGTTAGAAAATGCTCAAAAGGACTAGCTGTTACTGTTACCATGAGCTGGAAAGGAAGACTAGCTAGGCAATGGCTGGGGAATTTGAGAGGAGGGGAGTGGGTGTGAGGGAGGAGCAAGAGGGACCTAAAGTGGACAGATGAACGGGAAATGAGAATTTGAACTACAGGATGTTGAAAAGAGGTTTGAAGTCATACAGTAGGGGTGGGGGGGGGCAAGATGGTGGAGGAGTAGATCCCCAAGTCACCTGTCCTCACCAACTTACCTAGGTAACTTTCAAATCATCCTGAAAACCTATGAATTCGACCTGAGATTTAATGAGAGAACAGCTGGAATGCTAAAGAGAGAAGAGTTTGTGCTTCTAACAAGGTAGGAAGACAGAAAAAAAGAAATAAAAAATAATCCAGTGGGGGAGGCCCCCCCCCCCCCCCCCGCAAGGAGCCGGGGCTAAGGCTGGTTGATGAAAGCCTCCAGGACAGGAAAGCCCAGCGCTGGAGAAGCAGGAACTTTAAGAATTTGCACCAGATTCTTCCTGGACAGAAAGGCGCTCACAAGGAACTCGGGCAGGACCCCAGGAGGGGCAGTGGAGCCTCCAAGTTCCCAGGGTCACTAACAGAGGAAGTGCACCCCGGGGGAGAGTGTGCCACATACTGTGTGCCGAGCTCGGTAAGCGGCTGGAGTGCGCGCCTGGCAGGGTCTTGGGAGAAGCTCAGGTGGTGGCTCCAGACGCAGGGGGCTGCGCCCTCCTGCCTTCGGGAGCCGTGGCCCCGGGAGCACGATTCCAGCAGCGCAGGCCCTGGATTCCAGGGTGCTGGGGGACACAGCCCAGGATTCTATGGTCCCCCCGGGACAGGCGGAGGCGGGAACAGCGAGGACTCTTCTGCCGCCGGGCACCCCCAAACTGTGCAGGTCAGTGCCCCCCGGCCCCTGGAGCATCCAGGCCAGTATGGACTGGGAAACTGTGGTAGTTACTGCGAGAGCTGACTCTAGAGCTGGAGAGCTGGCAGTGGCCAGTGTTGTATTCCATCCTGGTGTCACCCTATGCCTGGGACAGAGAGGGGCCACCAGGGAACAGGGACCTCACAGGATAAACAGCTCCCACTGATCCCAGCATCTGGTGGACAGCAGGGAAGCAGCTCCCCAAGGTGCACACACCTGAGAATCAGCACAGCAGGCTCCTCTCCCAGAAGACCAGCTGAAAGGACAGGGGAAGAGCAAGTTCTCCGTCAAGCAGTGCTGGAAAGCTCGAGGGGAAGTCAAGAGATTTACAGTATATAAAACCAGAGGATACTCCTCCTTTTTTCTTCTTCTTTCTTCTTCTTCTTCTTCTTCTTCTTCTTCTTCTTCTTCTTCTTCTTCTTCTTCTTCTTCTTCTTCTTCTTCTTCTTCTTCTTCTTTTCTTCTTCCTTCTTCTTTCTTCCTTTTTCCAGTACAACTCGTTTTTAGCCACTATGCACTGAGAAAAATGACTAGAAAGAACTTGCCACAAAAGAAAGAATCAGAAATAGTATTCTCTCCCACAGATTTTGATTACAATTCGATGTCAGAAAGCCAATTCAGAAGCACAATTATGAAGCTACTGGTGGCTGTGGAAGAAAGCATAGAGGAATCAAGAGACTTCATGACTACAGAATTTAGATCTAATTAGTCCAAAATTAAAAATCAATTAAATGAGATGCAATCCAAACTGGAGGTCCTAACGATGAGGTTAATGAGGTAGAAGAAAGAGTGAGTGACATAGAAGACAAGTTAATGGCAAGGAAGGAAGCTGAGGAAAAAAGAAAAAAAATTAAAAACCATGAGGAAAAGTTAAGGGAAATAAATGACAGCCTCAGAAGGAAAAACCTACATTTCATTGGGGTTCCAGAGGGTGCCAAAAGGGACAGAGGACCAGATAGCATATTTGAACAAATAATAGCTGAGAACTTCCCTAACTTGGGGAGGGAAACAGGCATTCAGATCCAGGAGATAGAGAGGCTTCCCCCTAAAATCAATAAAAAACGTTCAACACCTCAATATTTAATAGTGAAACTCGCAAATTCCAAAGATAAAGAGAAAATTCTTAAAGCAGCAAGAGACAAGAGATCCCTAACTTATATGGGGAGAAAGATTAACAGCAGACCTCTCCACAGAGACCTGGCAGGCCAGAAAGGGCTGGCAGGATATATTCAGGGTCCTAAATGAGAAGAACATGCAGCAAAGAATACTCTATCCAGCAAGGATCTCATTCAGAATAGAAGGAGAGATAAAGAGCTACCAAGATAGGCAGAAACTGAAAGAATATGTGACAATCAAACCAGATCTGCAAGAAATATTCAGGGGGACCCTGTAAAAGAAAGAGGAAGCCCAAAGAAAAAATCCACAAAAACAGGGACTGAATAGGTATTACAATGACATTAAATTCATACCTTTCAATAGTAACTCTGAACATGAATGGGTTTAATGATCCCATAAAAAGACACAGGGTTTCAGACTGTATAAAAAAGCAAAACTCATTTATTTGCTGTCTACAAGAGACTCATTTTAGACTTCAGGACACCTAGAGCCTGAAAATGAAAGGTTGGAGAACCATTTACTATTCAAATGGTCCTCAAAAGAAAGCAGGGGTAGCAATCCTCATATCACAAAGACTGTAGTAAGAGATGAAGAGGGACACTATATCATACTGAAAGGATATATCCAACAAGAGGACCTAACAATCAAGAATATGCATGCACCTAATATAGGAGCTGCCAAGGATATCAATCAATTGATACCTAAGATAAAGACATACCTTGATAATAATACACTAATAGTAGGAGTCTTCAACACAACACTTTCTGCAAATGACAAATTTTCTAAGCACAACATCTCCAAAGAAACAAGAGCTTTAAATGATACACTGGACCAGATGGATTTCACAGATATTTACAGAACTTTACATCCAAAAGCAACTTACTACACATTCTTCTCGAGTGCATATGGAACTTTCACCAGAATAGAACGCATACTGGGTCACAAATCAGGGCTCAACTGACACCAAAAGATTGGGATTGTCCCCTGCATATTTTCAGACCATAATGCTTTGAAACTAGAACTCAATCATAAGACAAAATTTGGAAGAATTTCAAACATGCAGAGGTTAAAGAGCATCCTGCTAAAAGATGAAAAGGTCAACTAGGAAATTAGAGAAGAATTAAAAATATTCATGGAAACTAATGAGAATGAAGATACAACCATTCAAAATCTTTGGGATACAGCAAAAGAAGTCCTGAGAGGGAAATACATTGCAATACAACCATCCTTCAAAAAATTGGAAAAAACTCAAATACACAAGCTAACCTTGCACCTAAAGGAACTGGAGAAAGAATAACAAATAAAACCTACACCTAGCAGAAGAAGAGAGTTAAGAAAGATTCGAGCAGAACTCAGTGAAATAGAAACGAGAAGAACTGTAGAACAGATCAACAAAACCAGGAGTTGGTTCTTTGAAAGAATTAATAAGATAGATAAGCCATTAGCCAGCCGTATTAAAAACAAAAGAGAGAAGACTCAAATTAATAAAATCACGAATGAAAAAGAGAGATCACCACCAATACCAAGGAAATACAAATGATTTTAAAAACATATTATGAGCAGCTACACGCCAATGAATTAGGCAATGTAGAAGAAATGGACACATTTCTGGAAAACCACAAACTACCAAAACTGGAACAGGAAGAGATAGAAAACCTGATGAGGCCTATAACCAAGGAGGAAATTGAAGAAGTCATCAAAAACCTCCCAAGACACAAAAGTCCAGGGCCAGATGGCTCATCAGGGGAATTCTATCAAACGTTTAAAGAAGAAACCATACCTATTCTACTAAAGCTGTTCCGAAAGATAGAAAGAGATGGAATACTTCCAAACTTGTTCTATGAGGCTATCAACACCTTAATTCCAAAACCAGACAAAGACCCCACCAAAAAGGAGAATTATAGACCAATATACCTGATGAACACACATGCAAAAATTCTCAACAAGATACTAGCCAATATGATTCAACAGTACATTAAGATTATTCACCAGAACCAAGTGGGATTTATCCCCGGGATGCAAGGCTGGTTCAACACTCGTAAAGCAATCAACGTGATAGATCACATCAACATGAGAAAACACAATAACCATATATATGATCCTCTCAAAAGATGCAGAGAAAGCATTTGACAAAATACAACATCCATTCCTGATGAAAACTCTTCAGAGTTTAGGGATAGAGGGAACCTTCCTCAGCATCTTAAAAGCCATCTATGAAAAGCCCACAGCAAATATCATTCTCAATGGGGAAACAGTAATCAGATCAGGAACACGACAGGGATGTCCACTCTCACCACTGCTATTCAACATAGTACTAGAAGTCCTAGCTTCAGCAATCAGGCAACAAAAAAGAAATAAAAGGCATTAAATTGGCAAAGAAGAAGTCAAACTCTCCTTCTTTGCAGATGACATGATACTGTACATAGAAAACCCAAAAGACTCCACCCCAAGATTGCTAGAACTCATACAGCAATTCAGGATTGCGGCAGGATACAAAAATCAATGCCCCGAAATCAGTGGCATTTCTATACACTAACAATGAAACCAAAGAAAGATAAATTCAGGAGTCAATCCCATTTACAATTGCACCCAAAAGCATAAGATACCTAGGAATAAACTTAACCAAAGTGGTAAAGGATCTATACTCTAAACACTACAGAATACTTCTGAAAGAAATTGAGGAAGACATAAAGAGATGGAAAAATATTCTATGTTCATGAATTGGAAGAATTAATATTGTGAAAATGTCAATGTTACCCAGGGCAATTTACACGTTTAATGCAATCCCTATCAAAATACCATGGACTTTCTTCAGAGAGTTGGAACAAATCATCTTAAGATTTGTGTGGAATCAGAAAAGACCCCGAATAGCCAGGGAATATTGAATAGAAGACCACAGCTGGGGGCATCACAATGCCAGATTTCAGGTTGTACTACAAAGCTGTGGTCATCAAGACAGTGTGGTACTGGCACAAAAACAGACACAGATCAATGGAACTGACTAGAGAATCCAGAAATTGCCCCTCAACTCTATGGTCAACTCTTATTCGACAAAGCAGGAAAGACCATTCACTGGAAAAAGGAGTCTGTTCAATAAATGGTGCTAGGAAAACTGGACAGCCACATGCAGAAGAATGAAACTGGACCATTCTCTTGCACCATGCACCAAGATCAACTCAAAATGGATGAAAGATCTAAATGTGAGACAAGAATCCATCAAAATCCTAGAGGAGAACACAGGCGACACCCTTTTTGAACTTGGCCACAGCAACTTCTTGCAAGATACATCCATGAAGGCAAGGGAAACAAAAGCAAAACTGAATTATTGAAACTAAATCAAGATAAAAAACTTCTGCACAGCAAAAGAAACAGTTACCAAAGCTAAGAGACAATCTACAGAATGATAGAAGATATTTGCAAATGACCTATCAGCAAAGGGGCTAGTGTCCAAGATCTATAAAGAACTTATTAAGCTCAACAGCAAAGAAACAAACAATCCAATCATGAAATGGGCAAAATACATGAAGAGAAATCTCACAGAGGAAGACAGAGACATGGCCAACATGCACATGAGAAAATGCTCTGCATCACTTGCCATCAGAGAAATACAAATCAAAACCACGATAAGGTACCACCTCACACCAGTGAGAATGGTGAAAATTAACAAGGCAGGAAACCACAAATGTTGGAGAGGATGCGGAGAAAGGGGAACCCTTTTGCACTGTGGGAATGTGAACTGGTGCAGCCGCTCTGGAAAACTGTGTGGAGGTTCCTCAAAGTTTAAAGATAGAGCTACCCTACAACCCAGCAATTGCGCTGCTTGGGATTTATCCCAAAGATACAGATGCAGTGCAATGCCGGGGCACCTGCACCCCGATGTTTATAGCAGCAATGTCCACAATAGCCAAATTGTGGAAGGAGCCTCGGTGTCCATCGAAAGATGAATGGATAAAGAAGATGTGGTCTATGTATACAATGGAATATTCCTCAGCCATTAGAAACGAAGAATACCTACCATTAGCTTCAATGAGGATGGAACTGGAGGGTATTATGCTGAGTGAAGTAAGTCAATCGGAGAAGGACAAGCATTATATGGTCTCATTCATTCAGGAAATATAAAAATAGTAAAAGGAATAAAAGGGAAAGGAGAGAAAATGAGTGGGAAATATCAGTGAGGGTGACAGAACATGAGAGACTCCTAACTCTGGGAAATGAACAAGAGGTGTTGGAAAGGGAGGTGGGCAAGGGGATGGGGTGACTGGGTGACGGGTACTGAGGGGGGCACTTGACAGGATGAGCACTGGGTGTTGTGCTATATGTTGGCAAATCGAACTCCAAAAAAATGTATATATACCCCCCAAAAAAGAAGTCACACAGTAGAAGACATGTTAAGAGGTCTTGGTGACTGGCTGTGGAGAACCAACAGCCCTGTAAAAGCTGCCACAAAGAGTTAAAGCCTTAGTAACTGAGGTAATAGGGTAACTGGGACAGAAATAGGAAATGTGCCAGTGAGAAAGGGTTTGGAAAGAAGAGGAGAGTGAGTCAGAGACATAGGGATTTAAAACTACAATGTAGAGATTAGTCAAAGCCCCAGATAGAGTTTGGGGATCCATCCATGAGAGCTGAGAGAGTTGATGAGGTGGTGGAGGTGGGCGTGGTAGGGACGGAGACAGAGAGAGGCAGTCCACACAGAGGGAGAGAACCACAGTAGAGCAGAATTGAGACTCGAGAGGTAGCAGCTCATGGCATGGAGGCAGTAGAAACAAGGAAGGGATAAAAATCATTACTATCAAACAACTAAGTGGGCAGAGAGCCCAGGTGAGGCATGAGGACATCCACGCACTGTCACCCATGTCCACCGTGGGTGATGTGGGGAACAAAGGCAAGGGATATATGGCTAAAATTAAATCTCCTTACAGCTTGCCACCCACTCTTAAATACCTGAAACATCATGGTGTGACCTACCTCAAAAAGCTCATGGCTGCCTTAATGCTTATGTTTTATTAAAGACTAAAAGTAACCTTATGTTAACAGCAGCTGGCCCCTCAAGGTCCTGAAAGCCTTTCTTCCAAATTCCTTAGAGACTTATGCTCTCCCTAACCCCCACTAACTAAAAGGTATGTAATCAGTCACTGCTCACCATCCCAGTGCAGTCTTTTTCTGTCCACAGGTCCTGTCCCTATGCAACGATAAAATCACCTTTTTACACCAAAAACGTCAGGAATTCTTTCTTAGCCATTCACTCTCAAACCCAAACTTCACATCATCACATCAGCAGGTGGAAGAAATAGCCTCGCTAAGGATTTAATTCTCCTCTTTGGTGAAAAGGGAGTCAATAACTGATCTTTGAGGGACTTTGTCCTGTGAAATGCTGTGTGGAGCCAGAGTGGTGGGGCAGAAACCAGACTGTGTAGAATAAAAGACAGAGCTCTTTAAATAGGAGGCATTGAGGGAACACTGAATTTTTCAGAATTTTTAAGGTGAAAGGAACTTATATAATAGCTTCAAAGACCAGCAAGGTCAGAGGAAGGTGGGCCAGCAACCATAGGTGCAGGGTACTGGCCTGGGTTCCAATGGAAAAATGGAACAAGATAAAATAGTGGGCACAATAGAATAAAAGCAGCAAATGAGTACTATCTGAATATCTCTTAGATATTCTCTGTGAAACATTCCGGTTCTTACAAATTGAATTGAACCCACCAAAGTCTGGAGAGATAGAAGAGCCAGGACTATGGAGTACTTTGGAAACCAAGGTGGTCCTTTATGGAGAATATAAGTATGCATTTAAATATCTTAGGGTTTTTGTTAACTGCTTAATGATTTCCTGTTGACTAATACAAAACTACTTTCTCACATCCATATATGAGATGAACTATATGAACCTTATACTTTACATCACGTTAAGTTTGTTCCTCACCATTAATGATGTCAGTAGGCAACGGTCTCAATATATAAAGTGTGTGCAAAATAGCATATTCATGAACCTTAAGATGAAGTTTAATTGAGGAATAGATGCTTAGAATTTCTATGGTGTGTTGGCAGTGGCAAAGCTAACAGTTTCTTTATTATAGTGTTCTACTTTAAAATTGTTCTGGGCAGAACTGTCTAAGTGTGCTACAATACATGAAAGCACATTTACAGGAAAACAGTTTAGAAAAATCTCTCAGCAGATAATCATTCAGATCCCTTAGTGGGCTTGGGCCTTTAACAACATGAACAGAAGATTTCTCCAAAGAAAGATTTTCTCAGAAAAGGAAGATTGCTTTTTTATGGATGAAGATGTTATTAAGAAATGTTTTGTGTTGAAGAATGAAAACCTCGGACTTAACAAAAACCTTTTGAATTTTAGCCCAGAAAACCTGTCTGGATTTTGATTTAACATTTACTGAGAATATCTGGTATACAAATCTAGACAGACATTACCAGATAGAGCTCAATGCTGTGAGATTAATTTCCGAATTTACTTCTTCCCTTAGGTCACACAAACATTAGTTTTGGCATAATTTCCTTCCAAAAGGCAGTAATTGGCCCTAGACAGACTCCTTACTTCACTATTAAACAAACACAATATAGAGTTTTAATTTTGCTATTCGCAAAAGGTTCTTAGTTGCTAACCCATGCATAGTTAATAACAGCTATTTTTTTGGGGGGGTATAGAGTTTGTTTATAAATCCTTTCAATACAAATCATCTCATCACCTCTTTATAATTATCCTGAGACATACTTACTATCCTCATTTTTCAGGTGAGGAAAACATTACTAACTTAAGATTATTCAACTAGTATGTGATTCAGAATATAGATCTGCTACCGCCATAGCAACATGCACTTTCTACTCCACGTAATCCATTCACCTGTTCATTTAACCAACAACCATTTGTTGAGTGCAAAGAAAGGGAACACAAAAAGCATGCTCCTATACAAATAGCTTGAATTTTTTTAGTCATAATCCCCTGAAAATGACCCCCTACTATCTCTAGCAAACTAAATGGGAGCCTGTAAGAATGGTATTATCATTGCAGGGCTGGTTTCACTAAGAAATAGAATGAAAAAAAAAAGAATGGAAATAAATACAGTAAGTCAGTGCTATGAGATATTTTCTGGATTCCTAAGGTGCTTTGAGTAGGAGAGGGAATCAAAAGAGTCCTGGGGACAGAGAAATTTGCAGAGGAGAGAATATAAAAGGAATAGCTGGAGACAGGCCAAGAGAGACAGTCTGAACATATGAGATTTCACAATAATTTTTCTACCTGGATCCATGGTATTGTCAGGAAAAGAGTAACTGCCTCCTCTGAATATACAAGCATGATATCTAATCTGAAACTTAAAATGGAGTCTATCTTGGAAATATTCAGAACATGTGGTTGACAGACATATAATTGACCCTCCAGAGTTGAATTAAATATTGAACCCATGGACTTTTAATTGATTGGATGGACATTTAGATTTCTTCATGATCTTTAGACTCACAGGAATTACTATAAAGAAATATGGATCTTTTTATTGCCTGTGATCTTAATATCTTTAAAATTAAAACACACTAATGTTCTAGTAGAACTCTTGATTCTCAAAATTTAAGTGTGCAATTTCCATATTAAAATGGTTATAATAAGAATCACTCTATTTTATTTGTTTATTTATTAGATAAGTCTTTGTTGGAACACCTGCCAAGTGCAAAGCACTTTGTCAGGTTCTATGGAGAAAATAAAAAGTTGTTAATTGTTGCTTGTTAATCCTGAAAATATAAATGGGAAGTACTGTATAACATAAGACTCCTAATTGAAATTATTTGAGCATTTAGATTTCTCATAACTAATATTTGATATACTCATTAGGACAGAGTATATAAGAATATTTAATATTCAGGCCACAATGTTTAACATGTCAGTGTAAAAAATATTTATCACACATATTCTAAGGATTCCACATCATGCTAATCTTTGAGGATACACAGGTAGGTAAACCTCAAAAGGTAATAAACCTTTTACTATTAAGCTCATTGAGACTCAGAGATATTAACTAACACCAACCATACTGCAAAATTTCCCATGGTGCTTTAGAAATACAAGGATCTCTCACTGTATTCCTTAATATTGATTTGGTACAGGGCTTAGTATCTATTATTCTTATGTCTCATGGAGGATTCTAATACCCAGACAATGAAAAGAATCATTAGCATCATGGAAATTATTTTGCTTAACTTATTATTTGTTTCTCAAAGAATCAAAGAATCATTTACATGCAGGTTCTCATAAAACACTAGCCCTATCACCCAGCAATTTTACTCCTAGGTTACTCAAAACAAATAAATACACATGCCCACAAAAGAACATGCACAACAATGTTTATGACACTTTATTAATAATAGTTCATGTGTCCAATAAAAGGAAAGTGGGGAGGGGGAAGTCCTCTGATATAAAGTGAAATGCCACTCACCAATTTAAAGGAATGAACTACTGATACACACGACATGAATAAATCTCAAAAAATATTATGCTCAACGAAAGAGGCATTACACAAAACCTGCATGCTGAATCATCCTATTTCCCTTCAGTTCTAGAATAGGCAATAATAATTTATGGTGGAAAATACTCAAAACATTGATTTCCTTGAGGGGGTTGGCAGTTGAGAAAGGCCAAGAAAGGAACTCTTAAGACGATAGCAACATTCTATTTATTAATAGACTCAAGGCATCTGCACCTAAGACAAGAAGAAACCTCAAAAGAAAAAAACAAAAACATAAGCAGATCTTGAGCTCTAATTGTTGGTATATATGTTGAAGTATCTAGGAGTGGAATGTACTGACAGCTTACATTGATAGATGTAAAAATGAGATAGATTGATGGATGGAGGGCAGGATGGATAGGTTTAATAAAGCAAGCAGAATAAAATATTAATGTAAAATCTAGGTGGTGGGTATAGAGGTGTGCACTCTAAAACTGACTCAGCTTTTTTGTATATTTGAAAATTTATATGACTGAACATTAGGAAAAATTGTTTTACAATTTTTCTATAGTGTTTAAGGTTTCTAATGTTATTCCAAGCACTTTGTTCATGTTAACTCATTTATTTTGCATCAGTCTTGTCACACAAAGAGGTTAGCAGTCCACTAAATCCACTATCTCTTGGTCACACGGCTCTTTTCTAATCAATCATGTGCTTACCTGCAGTTACATGACTGAGCTGTAGCCAGTGGACTGGGATCCCAAGTGATGGGTCCCATCCCAGCCCACAGAAACTTTTCCCATCTGAGATTGGATGGAAGCATCATCACCTTGGTACCTTAGGTTGAAAGTGAGGCCCTGACCCTCTGGAGGAGCAATACTGGCCTATTGGAAATATCTGTCTGAGACTTCTTGTGAGCTCAAAATATACTTCTTAGTCATATAATAGAAATTTGTGGTTTTGTCTACTGAAGTAGTTAGTACCACTCTAACCTGCCCATAATTCTACATCTACAAGTAAGTATCCTTACTTAACACATAAGAACATAATCTAGAAGTAAGGCAACTCATTGGCAGCCCTGAGATGCAAACTCAGGCAATTTGGTTCCAGAGTCTAGACTCCTGAGTATTAACACTATTCCTGCCTCTTTTCCCTTGTAGGTACAAATAAATAATTGCTTCTCCTTCAAGCAACTTACATAACTCAGCAGCAGTGGATCATCTTTCAAAATACAAATATGTATTCCCAGGGGTAGGTTTTTCTTGATAATTTCTGTGAGTGTGTTGGTCTGCCAATCTGCTCTGTATCAGTCAGGCTGGGTAGCCCTATTGTCTGCAGAACGCAGAGGGAGGCAGGAAGAAAGAAGAGGATACAAACACCAGCACTGACCTTTGAATATATGTTATTGTCACTGTTAATCTAAATAATTAAGAAAGGGGAGGAATCCCTATCCACAGTATATAGCTTACCAACATCCTTTTGGCCCTCCAAAATTCATTTCAAAATAGAGAGAATTGAGCTTCTGCCTTGATCTCCACCTGGCCATAGCTCATCAGTAGTGATAATAGCAGAAAAGGAAGCTTATTCACCCCAGATCGATACTTGATATAAATCCTGTGCATTGATTTACTGAACTCCTGGAAATGAAGCAGATGCCTACAGGACCCAAAACGTAAAATGGAGATGCCAGAAGAGAACCTCTAATATTTTACTGAATTGAGTTTTGATAGGTTCACTATATTCCCAAGAAATAAAGTAATGACTAAAATACAGCATAGATCCTCCCCAGTGCACAAAGAAGCAGGAAGCAGAAAAAATGTGTATGAACCTTTTACTGTGGTGCTCTGGAACTTGTACTAACCATCAGGCTCCTAATCACCAGATGCCATGCAGCTCTGAGTTACATTTAGGACATTATTAAGGTTGCCCAATTCACATTTAAAAAGAATAATAAGGTACATGGTAATGTCAGACAGCCTTGTGAATCAACACAGAATCAAATGAAATTCAGCCATGCCACTTCTGTTTTCATGTTTGTTGTGCTTTATCAAGTCACTGAATATGAAAATAAATCAATACAGATCCTTTATTTTTTTATGTTTGTTATGCTTTATCAGGTCAATGAGTATAAAATCAATACAGATCCTTTTACTTTACTTCAGTCATAGGTTACAAATATTAATGGTTAAAAATCTCTGAGCATCTAAATAATCTGAAATATCTTAGATTTCAAAATACAATATTCAGTTTCCTCAAAGATCTCTAGATATTTCTCAAACCTTACTCTTTAAACTTAACCTTTAAAACTTTAAAAAAACATTCACAGCCCAAACCTAAGTAAACCAGTGGCATTTTGCAACAGTGTTGACACAGCCCTCAGTTTCTTCCATTCCAGTGTCAGATTTCAGGGTTTGGTTTGCAAGCCTTTGTCAGCTGAGCCCCTAGAAATGACCATAATTGTGTCTCTCAAGATCTGCTCTGTTGGTCACTGTGACAAAAAAGATTTGAATCCCAGACTCTTGGCTCTGCTTTACCACAGAATTTATGAAGGCTAAATATTTATTTAACTACCAACTTCTCAATAGTGGTCCTATCAAAAAATTCAGGTCCAAGCAGAACCCCAGAATATGACCTTATCTGGAAATAAGGCCTTGGCAGTGTAATCAAGTTAAGATGAAGTGACAGTGGACTAAAGTAGCCCAAAGATCCACTATGCCTGGCGTTTTTATTTTTATTTTTAAGATTTTATTTATCTATTTGAGAGAGAGGAGAGCAAGTGAGCATGAGCTGGGAGAGGGTGAGGGGCAGAAGGAGAAGCAGAGTTCCCACTGAGCAGGGAGCCTGATGCAGAGCTCCATATGAGGACCCTGCGATCATGATCTGAGCCAAAAGCAGACACTTAACAGACTAAGTCGCCCAAGACTAAGGCTCCCAAATGCCTGGTGTTCTTATAAGAGGAGAAAACACAGACAAGAAAGACACACATGGAGAAGGCAAGGCCATGTGTCAGTGGCAGTAGAGATTGCTTGTCTTCAATTCAAGGAACACCAATGAGTGCCAGCAACTACCAGAGGCTAGGAAGAGGAAAGGATGGAGCCTCCCCTAGAACATTCAGAGATAGCCTGGTTCTGCCAATGCCTGAATTTCAGACTTGTCTCCAAAACTGTATGACAAGAGTCTCTGTTGTTTTAAGCTACCCAGTTGGGGTTCTTTGGCAGTCCCAGTATCTCATACAGAGAACACCTGGTAAAGAGATAATGTTTTCAAAGATTTATTACTAAACACAAGAAACCAAATCAACATGGAATTCATGATGGGTTTCTCTTTTTGCACTCAAGCTATCCTCTAAAAGCAAAAAAGAAACAAGTATTTTTGCTGAGGTGGTAGCGATGGACTGCAGGGCATTCATTACCCTCCACTACTGGGCCTGAAGGAATGAAAGCCTTTCCATGATAAAGGGTAGCCAGAGAGTATGCGGAAGGCCCCAGAACCTCTTCCCCAGAGACTAGCAGTGTCTTCTGGGATGGTACTTGTTACACTGAACCTGAGAATACCCTTGTTGTTTGCAGTCACAAAAAGTAGAGGCATCTCTTTGCAAAAAACATTTAGCCCCTTGTCACATGCTTTGTCTTGCCTGGCTAATCTACCCTTCCAAAGACTTAACTTTATCACCTAGGGAAATGCCAGCAGTGGTACTGCCTGCATGTCTCAGTTATTTCGAGAGTTGAGTGAGTTAACACATGGAAAGTACTCAGACAATAGCCAGCAAACAAAGCACTGAGTTAATGGCAGGTGCTGTTCTTATCTAGGATAGCCCCAAAGTTCCAGATGGAAAATCTCATACAGAACATTCTTCTTTGCTTTATACAGCGTAACAGTTCGGAAACTACTTCTCAGATAAAAAAAAAGTTCAATATTGGGAATTGCATGGTCTAGAAGACATTTCGTCTGATTCCTGTTTCCAAATGCTTATGATGGAAGACTGGAATAAGTCTGAGACAGGTGTTAATACATTGCCTACAGCCCTTACCCGCTGGCGTATAACCATCATATCAGGTGATATCTCTCTGGTAAATAACCTTGTGTGTCCGTTGGCACAAGCAACCTTCGTAACTTCCTGATAGCAGTGACAAAACAATAATTGGTGCAATATAAGTGGAAATTTTCTTTTGCTTTCTTGCATTATAAAGAGAGAGCAATCTTGACGTTTAGCTGAGCTGAGAGCCAATTTTAAATGGCATATTCAGTAGAGCTGGCACCAAATTTTCCTCCTACAATGCTGAGGATTCTGACTTCATCCACATACGAACCAGGCTTTGGTAAGGCTGACAGGACATCTCCAGGACTCAGAAAACACAAGTATCTTCACTGACAATTTGGTCTGTCTTGTGTATTCTGGCTTCCTGAATCTGACATATCTAGTCTCTCATAATATGTGTACTTCCTGGAAAGAAAATCAGTCACTTAATGGAAACAACCAAAAATCTTTCACAGAATCTTGAGGCCCATTAAAACAAAAGTTTAATGAGGAAAAAAAGTTGATCACACTCACATCTAAGAAAGTGTGGAATCTATTTACTGCATTTCCACATAAAGTTGGTTATTTGAGCTGCTTATTTTCCTTGATCTCTGTATTGATTCGTTTGCCCAAAGTATAGAGTGATAGAATAAAATGTCAAAAGGTGGATGAGTATCAACATACCATTGCATTGAGTTTACATCCAAATTTCACATGGGCTGTGGCCAAATGGCCACCAAGACAACTAAGAACCATTTTCTGTTCTCAAGCTATTGTAAGTGCCTGCATTCAGTGCACCAAATGGGCAACACAGCATGACTCCGTTTTATTTCTGGGGACGTCTAGGTTCCGGTCTGACATGTAAAGAGCTTGGATGTTATCACTCCCATCCTCACAACAAGAGAAAAACTGAAAATCAGTGACTTTTCTCCTCCTCCTATTTCTCCCCTTTTTTCTTTTTTAAAGATATTTATTTATTTTGAGAGAGAGAGACAGAGATAGTGAGAGAGAGATAATGGAGGAGGAAGAGAAGAAGAAGCCTCCCCAACGTGGGGCTCAGTCCCAGGATCCTGGGATCATGACCTGAGCTGAAGGCAGACACAACCCACTGAGCCACCCAGATGCCCCTCAGTGACTTTTCTTCAGATCCACTTGAGAACTGAGGTGATGAGGCAAGCCACCGCCTCAAAATTGGAGAAGAGTACAGAGAACCAGAGTCCAAAGGGAGGAGACATAGTAGATGGTGGGGACACATGAAGGTTATGTGACTATCCTTGAGGCAAAATGTGCATTAGCTCAAGAGAAAATGGAACTCCTCCAAGCTGAGTCTTAGGACTTCCCCCACATTTCTGTGAGTTTTACCTCCAGGAACATCACCAGATTCTCAAGATAAAGATTGGAAAATAATCCTTGCTTACTTCAAGCAGAAGGAGGGGAATGTAACCATTATGACATATACCCAGAGCATTCTGTTCTCATACAAAAGAAGCCTACCATCAAGGGAAACCATCTTACCAGAACCTACCTGGCTTGGCTTTTACCGAGTCCAACCAACAGCAGGGAAAGTAAATGCCCACCTCCAGCTCCTTTTTACCCAGCTAAGAGGGTGAGAATCAGCTGAGAGGCGCTTGTGAAGGTCACAGCCCAGAGGCATGGGCTGGCATATAATCATAGGAACACATAATCCATCTTCCTCCCTCAAAACTTACCAGTAGCAAAAACATTCCTTTATAATAATAGGGATTATAGCTAAAAAGAACTGCAAGATTCAAACTCAATTTTAGGAGTCTCTAAGAGAGCCTAACACAATACAGGATAGATACAAAAACAAGGACACCAGAGGATACCTGACTATGGCAAACAGTAAACACAGCCTAACTCGTAGCCAGATAAACATGAAACCTCACCCTAAAGGCATTTACCTTTGTTCTTCTTACTCAATAAATTATGTCTGTCCTTTAACAACAACAGCAGCAACAACACACACAGGCATGCTACAAAGCAAAACACAGACTGAAGACGCACAGCAAGCATCACAACTGGACTCAGATGTGGCAGAGGTTTTGAAGTTATTGGACTAGGAATTTTAAATAACTATAAATAACGTACTAAAGGCTTTCAAGTGGACAGAAAAACAGGAAGTGGACAACATGCAAGAACAAATGGGTAGTGTAAGCAGAGAAATGGAAACTCTAAGAAGAAATCAAAAGGAAATGCTAGAAATGAAAACCACTGTAATATAAATGAAGAATCTCTTTGGTGGGCTCATCAGCAGAATGGACATAACTAAGGAAAGCATCAGTGTGCTTTAAGAGACATCAACAGAAATTTCCAAGCTCAAAAGCAAAGAGAAAAAGCAATGGCGGGAGCTGGAAAGCCAGAAGCAAATATACAAGTACTGTGGGGGGATTCTTGTTTTAAATAGATTTTATTTTTAAAACAGATTTAGATTTACAGTAAAATTGAGAAGATAGTTCAGAGTTTCTCATGTATTGTATACCCAGCTTCCCTTATTACTAATAACTTACATTATTACGGTACATATGTTACAATTAGTGAACAAGTATCGATATGTATGTATTTACTGAACTCTAAACTTCATTCAGATTTTCTTAGTTTTTTCCTAATGTCTTTTTTTGGTTCCAGTGTCCCACCCCTACATATTACATTTAATGGTAATGTCTCCTTGGGCTCTTCTTGACTGTGACAGTTGCTCAGACTTTCATTATTTTTGGTGATCCTGACAGTTTTGAGTACTATGCCTTGAGATTTTTCTAGTATTTTTATCATGATGTGGACTTGATTTGTGGTTTGAGGGAAAGAAAACCAAGGTATTATGCCATACTCATCACATCATCAAAGATACATACTATCAACGTGACATGTCATTGATGTTGGCCTTGGTAACCTGGACACACAAAATATTTAGAGTTTGTCTCTTCTCCTCCATTTATTTACTTATTCAATCATTTATTTATTCCAGTATGAACTCAGACATGTTTATATTACACTTTGGGTTATAATATAATACTCTTTTTTTCTTTGTCAGATTGTTCCAGCTTTAGCCATTGGGAGACCATTTGTTTACCTTTGACATATTCTCAGAATTATGACTTTATTTTTTTTTTTAAAGATTTTATTTATTTATTCATGAGAGACACAGAAAGAGAGAGAGGCAGAGACACAGGCAGAGGGAGAAGCAGGCTCCATGCACCAGGAGCCCGACGTGGGATTCGATCCCGGGTCCTCCAGGATCGCGCCCCGGGCCAAAGGCAGGCGCTAAACCGCTGCGCCACCAAGGGATCCCGAATTATGACTTTATATATTTACTTTGGTCACATCTTCACTATCTGGAACTAAAGATGTACCAGGCCAATGTTACATATTACCTGTCTCAATCCTAGAATCATCCCTGGTCACTTGTACTGGAGATTGCTATTAGATACCATGTTCTGGATGCTAGGTATGCTCATTGCTACTGGGGTGTCATCTCTTTTAGACTCAGCTGACAAAGTAAGGAAATACACGTTATAGAACAGCACAAGTACATCCACATAACTACATTTTCTGTATGCAACCATCCGTAATTGTTTATGATAAACATGGAATCAGATTGAAGTCTCCATCTAATTGCTATATAGGTTATTCTAGCTTACTCGCCTTAATTTTCTGTAAATTCCTACTCCAAACTTGGCTCACACCATCTGCCATCCATTCACTTAAAGTGCTCAATTCCAATATACATGTATAGCAGTATGGGCATTGCTACCTTCTTGGGAAAAAACCGTGTCAACCAGAGTACAGTGCTTACTTGAAGTCCCTTTGTTTCTGATCTTATAGATTCTAGTCATTTCCAACTGATCAGCACTTTTTCCCCACCCTTCAGCGAACATATTTTATATATCTGTAACACTCTTAGATTCTCTTGTCATGGTTTTCATTCCTTCCTGGGATTCATCAACCTTGTAAATTATTCTTAAAATTTGTATACATTAAGGTTCACTCATTGTACTGTAAAGTTCTAAGGGTTGTGATATATACATCTACCATTACAGTATCAGGGAAATTATTTCATGGCCCTAAATATCCCATGTGCTTTACCCACTTAATCTTCTCTCCCTCCCCTTGAGCTTCTAGCAGTCAGCAAACTCTGTACTGTCTCCATAGTTTTGCCTTTTGAAAAATGTCATATAACTGGAATCATATACTATCTAGCTTTTTAAGAATACCTTCTTTAACTCTGAAATATGTCTTTAGGTTTATCCATATCTTTTTGTGGCTCAATAGCTCTTTTTTATCATTTAACAGTATTCCATTACATGTATATACCATAGTTGTTTATCCATTCACCTACTGAAGGATACCTTGGTTGCTTCCAGTTTTCAAATCTCTTGGGTACATATCTAGGATGTAATTGCTGGATTATGTGATAATATCACATATTTAAAAAATCACTTCTGGTACCAATGTTTTATGATCCTACCAGAAGGTAGCATTAGTAATGGCTAATAGTAATGAAATACAAAATATAAATATGAAGATAGTGAAAATTAACAAAGATATACCATATCAGCACTCCTTTTTCCCCAGAGTATTCTTTTCAGTGATTTTTTTAAAAGATTTTATTTATTTAGTCATGAGAGATACACACAGAGAGGCACAGACACAGGCAGAGAGAGAAGCAGGCTCCCTGTAGGGAGCCCGATGTGGGACTCGATCCCAGGATGGGGATCATGCCCTGAGAAAGGCAGACACTCAACTGCTGAGCCACCCAGGGGTCTTGTCTTCTCAGTGAATTAGTACCTTATATTAACTGGATTATTTGGAATTAACAACAAATTTACATAGTGAGATAGATGCTGATCTATTGTGACTACACCTCAGAGACTGCAAATAAATCAATGTATTTTCATGCTAATAGTCCATAAGAAGTCATTTTTTTTTCAGTGTTCCAAGGAATATTCATTGGCCTATCTCTGGCACTCAGTAGGATATGTTCATGCCAGATACTGCAGTATTATATAGTCCTGTGACATCAGCACAGCGTTTTATCAATTGACTTTTAAAATTGATTATAAATACCAATACTGTACTATGTATTTGAAAGTTGCTAAGAGATCTTAATTGTTCTCACCATTAAAAAGTAATGGTAATTTATGTGACATGATGGAGGTATTAGCTAACCCTACACTGATAATGATATTATAATATAAAAGTGTATCAAATCAACATATTGTACACCTTCAAGTTCTAAAATATTATATGTTCATTATATCTCAATAAAGTTGGGAAAGAATTGAGGCTTTTTTGGGAAAGAGCCCTGATGAAGTTTGGAATTTTCTAAAAGTTTTTTCTAAGCTTTTCTGAAAAGTTTCAAAACTACTCTCCAAAGCACTGCGCTAGGCTCTGAGGAAATACATATTATGTGTAAGACTATGCAGCTGGACTTGAAAGAGCTTGTAAAATTGTGTGCAGGTGGTTAAGGCAAAGGGATTAGAACATGTTCTAAACGTGTTTCTAGAAGAAGATAGTTTAAGATTAGTATCATATGAATGAAACCAGAGTATCACAGGCACAGTAAAGTTGAAGAAAGTACTTTTTGTGGAAATGATCGATAAGGTTAATACTCCCACAACTGAGCAATGTCAAACAAGTGACCTTATATATCTCAATAAAAGTCATTAAGTGCTAAAGGGAATCTCAGTTCCATTTGAAAAAGACACTTCATAAACCACACATTAAGTTGGTATAGAGAGGTAATTCTAAGCACCATACTAAGTGCCCTGCTATTAAACCTAATTCTTGACAGGTAACAACTACTACCAATCAGATGGCAGTATTAGTATTTTAAAGTTGTTCTCTCTCTCTCTCTCTCTCTCTCTCTCTCTCTCTCTCTCTGATATATCTATGTATGAATATGTACATACATGTAGGGATGTTATTGAGAAGTATTTAATAAAAATTAAGTAATATAAATTGAGATGAAAATTCAATATCAAATATTTAAAGCTGTATTTTTTTATTTTCTAAATAAGACTATGTGTATGTGTACAGCATACAACTGCTTTCTACATAAGTCCGTGTCGTTTTCATAATTTCCAATCGTTGTTTTAATCATTTACTGAGTTTTAGAATTTCTTTTCCATGTGACCCATTGATTGTACTGCTTGCTCCATCATTGGATCTCCAGTACAGACTGAGTTGCAGTGAAGGAACAAAACTGGGAATGAGAGTCTACTCTTGGGACTAGTATCTCCCACAGGCCCCATGCTACTGCCCACAGTGCCTCCATCAATGCCCCTGGCTCACCTCCTCTTCCTGTGCCCTTGCCAACTGAAGCCTGGAAGCACAGGGGCAGCCAACCCCAGTGCTGCTTCTGTCATCTCCCCCTGTGTGCCCTCGTACCAGCTCACAGCCTCTGCTGGGAATGCCATCCTCTTAGGCTCTTTGCCAAATGATATGAAAAAATTTGCAGTTTGTGCCTCTATTACCAGGGTTACAGTGCGTGTGTGTGTGTGTGTGTGTTTGTAGAGATAACATATGTATGTATGTATGTTAGATAATGAAATAAATGATCCTATGCATTTAAGTTAATTATGGTCTCATTTGTGGAGAATAGTGGAAATAGAAGCTTCTATCCCCCATCCCCTCCACCTTATATTTCTCTCTGAACATATATTACAAGTCAAGCATTTTGAGGTTTTTTTTTAAGATTTTTATTTATTGATTCATGAGAGACACACACACACAGAGGCAGAGACACAGGCAGGGGGAGAAGCAGGCTCCATGCAGGGAGCCCGACGTGGGACTCGATTGATCCCGGGTCTCCTGGATCAGGCCCTGGACCAAAGGCGGCGCTAAACCACTGAGCCATCTGGGCTGCCGAAGCATTTTGAGTTTCAAGGAGCTGACTGTAAGCTCTCTTGGCTTTTTTATTCTGTAAAGCTTTGATGAACTTGTTCCTGTACCTAGTCATGTAATCTAATACCCACCTGCCACTAACTCAAGCAGAATGAACTACAGATAAAATAAATAAATTACTCTGAGAGCAAATGATTATGGGCTCTGTGATGCTTTGTTCAGCTTATTAAACTTTATATAATTTGCCTTGGAAACTGTATTCAACATTGTACCAACAAAGGACATATCTATTTGTATTTCTGATTTTTAACTCAAAATTTCCGTTTAATTTGATAACAGGTTACCAAGGTAGATATTTATATCTTTCTATTTTTTAGTGCATAAAGAAACCGAGACAAAGAAGTGTCAAATAACTTTTAAAGTCAAGAAATGGAGGTGATTTCAACCCCCCATTTTGCTGGCTCACAAAACCATGATCTTTCAAAATTCCCCCAAGTTGCCAGTAATAAGTTTTGTATAATTTGATAAATATTTAGAAATCTGAAATAATATGTGATAACAAATTTACGTTTTATAAACTATTATGATGGGAGAACTATCCATACCTAAAAGAAACTTATTTTCTGTATTCTTATAAAATGTACTCATTGCTTATTTCCATTATTAATAAATTTATTGCAGTATTATCTCCCACTCCACAGCTGCCTTTTTAGTTATGTCCATTATCTGTTGGACAAAGCTGGAGGAAAGGAGATTTAACATGAGTTTCTTAGAAGCCTTAGCATTTATATATTTCTATTCCTTAGAAAGGATGTGAACTGTTAAGCTAACAAGGTTTGGAAGAAAGGCTAACTGCTCAGAATGATTCCTTTTATCATTAAGAGGAGTAGTTTTTCCCATCTGCCATATGAAGAAGTGAACAGGGAGGTTCTGAGTGGAGGCAGGTCATGAAATCTGACTGTTTCGATCTGTGGGTGTTCCATTTATTATATGACAACGTGCTGCAGAACATAGTGCTGTAAAACAACCATTTTATTACACTCATTGATTCTGTGAACATGATGGAAACTTCAATTTTTTTAAATTCCCTGACAAACTATTTGACGCATTGTGCATGTGCATAAGGAGTGGTATTTTTTAAGTGTTTATTTATACTGGAACTAATATGTGAATAACATAATCAAGAAAATTTCCATAAGTCAAAAATTTTTGCCTACATATCGATTTAAATTGAGATACTTTCTATTCCTTAAAAAGTAATCCTTAAAAATAGATTCTTATGTACAGGGGAATAATTTAAAAATGTAACTCAAAGAAACATTGAGATTTATTTTTAATCTGAAAATAAAGTTAAAGGTGTAAACAGAGCATAGAATAAAGAAAGTATAGTGGCAAAGACCTTGAGAGGGTCATCTTATTGTAGTGTGTTCATCTAAGCAGAATTCCAAAATGAAAACAGGCTACAAAAACAACTTCCAGTTCACACAAAAAAAAAAAAAATCTAGTCAGTGTTTATGGGTGCACTGTTCTTCAAATTATCTCAGAATATAAACACTCTTAATTTTCACTCGAATGGAAGCATGCTCCAGCTGGCATATGTCACGGCTTTGTGTGAGGTTACAAGGAAGAATGGCAAAACTCTCCGATCTGTACACAGATTGAAGGCACATTATTTTAAGTCATTTTCCCTAATTGCCCCTGTATTGTAACCTCTTCTCCATGCCAATAAAATGCCTGGATCTCTCATTCTCCAAATGGTGTCTAATTTAGACCTGATAGTTGCAGGATAGATTTGAGTATAAATAGCCACTGTATGACAAGGTCTCATGTTGTGATGCAAGATATAAGGAGATATAAGATATGGAATATATGGAGGGTAGAAGAAAAGCATGAGTTTAGTCATAGTGATAAGCAATTGTACATTTTTTTTTATTAGCAGTACCATTTTAGTGTTATTTCTAACATCTGCGAATATTCATTTTTTTCTAACAGACACCACCTTGTATTATTTATAAAATATTATCCATGTTAGAACTCTTCAGAAGTGTCACTTATTCTGGGGCTTATACGCTAAATTTTACTTACTAAATTGAAGAATATTTAATGATTCTTTTTAATATAAAATTTCTAAATCTACTTACTAATTGCTATTTAGAATTGATACTCAAGAATATAGATATTTTCAGTGTGTGCTTTCTTCTTGGCTATATACATAAATCTGGAACCCCATTCCCTGAACAGGAGAGAAGCTCTGCAGCTATCAGAACACCATGTCCCCATCTCTGTGGCAGCCAAGATGAATAATACTGCTGTTCTCATTCTCATCTCATTCCTCAGCTCACCCACCACCTCCACCTGCAAATACTTTTCACATGCACAGTCTGTTAAATGCTGCTGTCCCTGGTTTTCTATTCCCACCAGATTCTTCTCCTTTCTTCCTCTGGAGCCACTAAGGAAAGAGTGGGAAGTTTGAGTAGATGGGTATTGTGGTAGGTGCTATGATAGAATTGTATCCTCACTACCTGCTGAACCTCACATGGCCATGGTGTGTCACGTAGCTGTGTGGAGCAGCCCACAGGGAATCTCAGAGTTATACGATTTTAGAATTGGAAGAAACCACAGAAATAATGGAATCCATTTTTTTTGCAGTGCAGCTGGTTGAGGATAATAGTAATTATATTAATAACACTTTTTGAGTACTGACTTTAGTTACAGGAGT
Organism: Nyctereutes procyonoides; assembly: GCF_905146905.1. Taxonomy (NCBI): domain Eukaryota; kingdom Metazoa; phylum Chordata; class Mammalia; order Carnivora; family Canidae; genus Nyctereutes; species Nyctereutes procyonoides. The sequence goes on along the minus strand of NW_026575035.1, from coordinate 24,280,954 downwards.
CCAATAATTCTATGTGGTAGATATTCTTTTTGTCAATGTTTCATAAAGGATACTGTCATACAGAAAACAACTATCTCCCACCCAAGACCACACAAATCTCAACTGCAGCTGGGATTTAGTGCAGGCCATCTAATTCTCAAGTCTATGCTAGGGTTTATCCTCTGGATCTCTTTTGTTGCAGCTTACCAACACCCCAGAATGCTGACCCTGACAAATCTCATCATTTTCCATATAATAATCTCTGCCACTTACTATGTCACACTGGCAAATTTACTTGATTTTTCCACTTCTACTAACTCATAGACTCATTGAGAGTATAAATTCAGGACATAGAAAACACTCAGTATAACAATAAACATGAGGTTTAGCACTAGTCATAGCAGCACTGTTATTTTTAAATCAAAATGTAACTGATATTTTCTTTAGTAAATAACTCTCAGGCTTGAACAATATATATTTTAGTGTGACCTTCTGGTTGAGGTAAATTATGTCATAGAAATATCAAGTTTTATTTGTAATTTCAAGGATGCAGAAAATCTATAGCTTTGATGAAGTAGAGAGTCATCCAAGACTTTATGGTTGGTCCCAAGTCCTTTCCCACATCTGACATGGAGTCTTTTCCCCTAAATAACAGTTGAGGTTTCTGAAGAAATTGTAGGCCACCTCAAACAGCAAGGAGAATGTTTACATTATGAAACACATCCACTTTATGTCTTTCAAAAACATAAACCTATAGATTACTGATTTATTACAAGTAATCTTCTGGCCAAGGACATCCTGCTATGGACATTTTATGGATGAGGCCTCTTCCACCAAGCAAAAATCATTATTTATTGGAGGTCCTTTTGAGGTTATTTGGCAGTCACCTGTCTTTGTTCCTGCCCCACTCGTAAAGAAGGCACCTCCACAAGGGGGATGAATTGGTTGCAAACCATCTATTTTAACTCTTCCCTCCCTAGTTCCATTAAAAATTATTGGAAGTAACTACAATATACCCTGTAGTTTGATCTGTGTTTTACATCCGCCTTTGTAGCACAGCCCATAATTATCAATGTCTCATCTTCTGGTATAATTCCAAGACTATATTGTTCGTAAACTATTTGGTTTTCAACATATAGCCTTCCTTGTCTATTTAAAACCCATAAAGTCACTTATATTTACTAGTAGCTGCCATTTTAACTATCTTCATATGTAAGAATACTGTAACTCTAACTCTTCTAGTAGTTTCACTGGCAATGCATAGATATAGATAAAGAATTTTTAAAAGTATGTCCAAGGCCTTTTAGGATAGATTACATTCACTAGGTTGTGCCCTCATTGCAACACATTGTAATTATTTCCTTAATTGCTTGTTTTTCTTAGACCGTAATATCAAAAGTGTATCTGTTTTGTTTACCTATGCAGAATCTGGCATAGTTCCTGACATAAATATGAATGAACATCCTCTCAAGTAACAACTTTTGAAAAATTAATTATAATATTTCTTTTTTATTGTTATCACTAGTTTCCACAAACCTGGAGACTATCTGTAGGAATGTACAATGAAGCAAATTACAGAGGAGAAAATATCTTAATGCCTAAAATTTGCTGCATGTTGAGTTTTCTCTCCAGTCCAACTTGCAATATACTTGAAATCCAATCTCAAATGAAATTTAGTTATCAATCAAAGATAAGTATGCAACAAGAAATTTGGTGTTTTAAATGAAAGTAGGACCTGCTACCGTGTTCTCCCCAATTAGCAAGAGGAATCCCTCTTTGACTTCCCTTCCTAAGTTTGTTTCTACTTACAAAAAAAGTCTTTCTTTTGTCAAGATTCTGGTTTTTAAGTTACCCTTTGGCTATGTGTACCCATAACCACGAGGTTTAGAAACAGATAATGGTGGTAATGCAGTTACACTGTATTAGAAGAGGGGAAGAAGAGTTTTATTTCTTTATGTTTTTATTGATGGGATAGTTTCATTTTGAATTTTGAATATTTGTTATTATAAAAAAAGTGGTTTTCCATAGGGAAGGCCATGTGTAACATTGATTATGGATCTCGACAGCATAACTGTGGAAAGATGTGAATTTTCCTTAGTGATTGGTAGGTTTTGGAATTTAAGATCATGGTTTAGATTCTTACATGTTTTGTTTCATTCCATTAATTATCCACGACATTTTCATGGATGAAAATCAAAGAGACTGTTTTTAATTTTGAGAAACTCAAAATTAAAAACAGTTAACATTGTTCTTGCTGAAGTGCAGCATCATCAAAGCCATTAAAGAATAAATGATCTACGACAGTAATCAACGCTGTGTTTGGAGCAGGTGCAATTTTTATTTTACTGCAAGATACACAATCTTATATACAATGCATAGTTGTCACCTTCCAAAAGTTCAAGATAAAAATAATACACAATAAAGAATATATGAGTATACTTTTGTTTCAGAGAAGAAAACTGCCTAAGAGCAAACAGGTTTATGCCCTTTGGGAATGGGATTTTCATATTTATACTGATTCTTCGAAACAGCTCTTGTTTAGAAAACAAATCTCATTGGATGGACTTACAGCCTTATCAGAGTTTTCTTCTTAAGGTCTAATTTAGAGCCAGCCAATGTATTCCTTTTATTCCAGTTATTCATCTCATTATACTAGATGAAACATCTATAAGTTGTCCAATAATGGCTCTATAGATTTAGTAACTTGTATTTGCATCATAGAATAGAACCACTTTCTTAAGATTTATATGAATATTCCTAGATTTTTTTTCAAAACTACCTTTCCAAACTGTGTTTCTTTTTTAGCATTATGCTTTGAGTTTTGACTTAACCTTTTTGCATAGGGGATGCTCTTAGACTCTTAACAGTATTTCTGAGACATTAATGTCAGTCTCCCCCGAGTTAGAATTATGTGTTTTCATCCTCATTGCTGCCTCCTGTATGGCTGCTACCTTTCTCTGTATCTTTTTACCATCCCTCACTAGATCTTAGCTTCCAGAAGTCATCAGGGTGGGAATATGGAATTTATGTCGAGCTGATCTTGAGGTTAGATACACACAGTTCTGGCCTCAAAAAGACACAGCAAACAGTGTGCCCTCCTTGCTGTGATGAGACAGCAGGAATATCAAGACATGGGACACAGACAAACATAATCACACACACACGCATGCATATGCACACACAATCACACACATGCACACGCATATAGTCATACTCATGCATACATGCATACATGATCACACACAAATACTCATGCATACTCACATGCTGAAACATGTGTGTTCACATATACATACACAATCTCACACATATATTCACACACATACATGCATGCACATACATAATGCATATACAGAAAAACATTCACTCACAATTTCACATATGAATGCCTACATGATCACACAAGCACACATACATTTTATGCACACATAGCCACATACACTCACTTACACGTGCATGTGCACTTTTGACAAATGAATACTTTGTGTAAGTGGTATTTTCTCTAACATATATCATTCACTTTTTCATTCCTTAAAGCAGTGCCCTGAAATTACAAAGCCACCCTCTCTCCTCTTCCAGTTTGAAGAAATTGGTGTTCACAATAATAGAGAAACTTAGAACATCTCTCATGGGCACTCAGAGCTACTTCTCTCTCTCCTTGGGCTGCAAACTTAGATATAAAGACATGCAGGATAATCTGGCTAAAGTTCAGACTCCAATAATGGCAACAAATGCCATAAGGGTACATGGGGTGCTAACTGAAAGAGAATCCATTACTATAATTACTATAATTCCATTTCACAATTGTATACTTTTGTACTGCATAGGAATCCTTCAAAAAAATCCTTTGGGTCTTACTGTTCAATAAAGAGATTTTTATATTTCTCACATCAGTATGGCTTGTACCTGAAATTACTCTCTGTATAAATATCCCTTCTGTGTGATAGACAAGATTTATAACCATGAGGTGAATGCCAACCAATATTTAAAGCCATTCCTATCTACATTAGTTATAAGAATACAAGAACACCAAAGAAAATCAGTGGAATTTAAGAAATGCTCAAAAGAGCACTTTGGGTTCATTCAGAAGAACCCTGCCTTTCTGCCTTAAGTCATCTGTTAGGTGCCATGAAAATCTGGAATGTAGACAAACATCATCATAGTAAAATTCTTAAGCCGCATATGAAGCCTTCAATGCAAGGTTTGTTTCCAAAAGAAGAGAAAGAACACACAAGATAGAAAGTACACAACGAACATAAATTATAGGTGTAATGATGTCTATGAGTAGGTAGGTCTATACATTTGATTTTCCCATTAAATTCCAGGGGGTGCTGCCCTGAGAACATATAGGCTTAAAGAAGAGAAGAGACTGGTGTTATTTCTAAATTACCTCTTTTTTCTGCCCAGGTAAATTACAGGAAAAAAGCCATTACCTCTGAAATCATAAGTTTCAGGAGAAAGATGAGGAAATTAATATATCATCTGTAAGTTTTAGACAAATTATCCTAAATATGCTGCTCATGGCATTATCCTCAACTGGAATGCTCTTCAGAATACAGTGCAAGGTATGTCCAAGCACCACGGGTGACATAATGTCCTTGTTCAGCCCATGATTAGGAACATTTCTACTTTCTGCCAAAAGTGACGAAATCCTAGCCCAAGATCAACATGAGTCAAATGCCCTCCATCCAAGGATAGAGAGAATTTGGTAACAGCTATATATTCATGAAGAGATGCTGCATATAAATTAGATTCTGCCAAGTTAACAACCTGGGAATGAGTGAAATATTTCGTGATTGATTAACACATGAGTTAGGAGCACCACTGAAGGACTAACTGGTGCTTAGTGTCTGAAAGAGACGGCGCCTGGTTGATTCCCAGAGAGAAGCTCAGTTACAAAATGTTTCCACATCAACTGTCAGTAACTCAGGGGATATTGTTAGTGTGTCCTCGGGGAAAGTGCCCATATGAGAGGCAAGCCCAGTCTTTATTTGCATGTATCCTATTATTTACAGATGAAACTATAGATACTTTCAATGATATTTGAATCACTTTATATTTCTTGACATAAGGACATGCATTATTATGAAATTATGTATCTGAATAGCATGCTGCAAAACAAACTGTGCCTTTTAAGAAATTTAGCTATGTTGGAAACCACCCTTTGCATGTTTAAATAACTTCATAAATATCAAGATAATTTCCTATTATACATGAACATCAGACACCTAAGGTGTAGGTCCAAGCCATATCTAAACCAGAATTGTCACCACACAGCCACACTACATGTGTGTCCACATAGCATAAAGTGAGCTGGACATGTGCCCTGGAAATGGTTTTTGTTTTTATTCAGGGTGTTGTTATCAATGTAAAGCATCTGGATGAGATGCCCACTAAGCTCTAAAACCAATATTTTTTTTCTTGTCCTTTTTTCTAAACAGAGCTTTTGGAACCACATTGCATGGGAAAGCCACAGCAGATGGGTCCTGAACTAAATCTAGGTGACCAGAAGAAAAATGCTTCTTTGTTCATCAAAGGAACTGACATCAAAGGAAGTCAGCCTTTCTTCCCTGCCTTAGAAAGGGGCTGTATTTGCTTACTCGATTCTTTTGTACTCCATCCCTACAACCTTGATGCTTCCACTGACCTGGGTGGCAGACCCAGTCTGCATCTTATGACCTCAGACCATGAGATTTCTAAAAGTTTGTTAAAAATTCTATCTTTCCATGTTAGACTTCAGTACTAATCTGAGTTAACCCGAGATCATTAAACTCTTCTCTTCCTGAAGAACTGTAAGAAGACATCTCCACGACTAGTCATACTGGTTTATTTAGCCCATCAACATCCCTCATGTAAGCAGGATCCTGAACTGTATTTCTGACTCTACTAGTGCTCTGTCGCTCCATCCTCATCTTAATTGGAAAGCAGAAGTCCCTGAAACACCGCTTGAAGTTTTCATCAAGAAAGGCATAGAGAATGGGGTTCAGACTGCTGTTGGTGTATCCCAAGGCAATGCAGAAATAATAGCTGGAGAGGGCAGCTGTGCTGTGAGAGGCATTCCCCAGAGCTTCCACAAGGATGAAAATGTGAATGGGTGTCCAACAGATGATAAAGACTGCCACCACCACAAGGACCAGCCTGGTGATCCGACGAAGGTTGCGATCTTTCTCTCGGGAGCCAGAAAGGAGTCGGACACTCTTCAAACGTAGGATCATCAAGGTGTAGCAGATGATGATGATGAGGACAGGGATCACAAAGGCAAAGATGAAGACACAGATCTTCATGAAGAGGTCCCACCAGGAGTAATCATCATCTGGGAATTGCAAGGAGCACTCGATGACATCCACGTCTAAACAAGGTGAACAAAACAAACAGAAGCACAAAAAGAAAATCTATTCTTATTATTGTGGCTGCAAAATATTCTAAAAGTGAGTTTTAATATGTTTGGGTACAAAAGTCCAATTATGGTAAGATGACAGTACCTGAAACAGCCCACCAAATTAGGAATGGATGCTGTATATATTAACCAGACTATCTGTGCTTAGATCAATGAAGCTAGAAAGTCACCATTTATTGGTAATGTATACAATGCTATGGAATACATAAAGCTAGCTAGCAATATAAATTATGTAGTTGTGGAAACCAGTTTGATATGGATGACTTTCAGAAGAGCTAAATTGGTAATTTATAGCATTAAGCCTTACTTGTATTTCCATTAATTAACAATTGTCCCAGACCTATAGCTCTGGCAATAAAAGCTAGTATCTATTTGTAATAAGTGACTAAATATTTCAAATCTAGCCATTCAATTTAACAAAAACCAACTTTTATGAAAAAAATCAAGTGATTTACAAAAAATTACTATTTGGGACAGTAAAAATTTATATAAAGTGTGTCTGGTCGGCATGGGTGGCTCAGTGGTTTAGCACTGCCTTCAGTCCAGGGCGTGATCCTAAGACCCGGGACCGAGTCCCATGTTGGGCTTCCTGCATGGAGCCTGCTTCTTCCTCTGCCTGTGTCTCTGCCTCTCTCTCTGTGTCATGAATAAATAAATAAATAAATAAATAAATAAATAAATAAATAAATCTTTAAATATGACCCAGGAATTGTGACTTAATGGAATTGATTGACTAGAGGGTGTTGTTGAGACATGAGTAAACTTTTGGAGAAGGAGAAAGAGGAAGAAAAGGAAAGAAAAAAAACAGAATAAGGAAAAGGAGAAAAAGGAGGAAGAAAATCATGCTCATTAGCACTATCATCAAGAAAATTCATAAATGAAACAGATTTTTCATTTTTTAACAACACTATGTAATGGACAAAACAAATATTTTATATGATTACTTGACTTGGAAAACTGTGTATTTGCTCTGCTTCTCTTTGATTGATAGTATTCCCTTTGTAATGACCTTCATATTGGAAAGAGCAGAGATCAAAAAGAACAGAGACCCAGGATAAGCACTTTTATGACACTTCATTGAGAGCCTGCTCACCACTGTGGGGGGCTCCCTTTCTCCCCAAGCATCAGCCAGCCCACATTTTTCCCCTTCCCTCTGAGCAGTCATTGAGCACAGACCAGGCAAACTCTTTGTCCTGATCCTTCTTTACAGGTAAAGTAATCATGGAAAATAATAAGAATAAAATTTTTATAATGACAATATTTTCTTCTGATATTGGGAAAATCCACTTCAAAAATAGAACAAGATTTTTTTTAAGTAGTGAAACAGCTCTATTTGTGTTTTTTAAACATTTTAATGTGATTTTGGTCAAATATCTCTTAGTAAAAACAAAATATATCATCTTATAATTTCAATTAGGCATACTGTAAAAAAGAATATAATCATTTTGGCCAATTAATAAAGATGATTATCTTATAAATATATCTTTTATCAACTAGATACCAGATCAAACCTTTCATTAGTAAACACAAACTTCCAGAATAACTCGATTTTTTGATTCTCTAAAAAAAATAAATAATTGTTTAAAGTACTATTACATGAAGACTATTAGAAACAAGCAAGCATCTCTTTTAATTTCTGCTTTTAGTGTTTATGGGAATACTAAGAGTTAAAATCATTTTTAAAAAATCATCACTATTATCATTGATAAAAAAGCATTTATTAAACAGCTTTTGACAGGTACACATTGAAAAAAATCTGAATTTAAAAAACATACTAATCTAGATTTGATTTGTCTATTGAATCTAGTGAAGATAGGGAACACATCTAGTTTTGTTTTGTCTTTTCCATGCTTTACTTTTGTATATTTCAACATTGTCTCTTTCTGGAGGTTGGCCTCAGCTTAAATGCCACATCAGAGACATTCATACAGCTTCTGATCCATTTGAATAGTCCTCACCCTTGCAACTTATTTTCTCTCTATATATTATATTTACCTTATTTTAAAATCATTATATAATGACAGAAGCTAGACAGAAGCTCTTCTGCAAAAATATGTTACCCTTCCTGACATTTTTCTCTCCATCCAGAATCAAACTACCATAGGGTGGATACCCAGCTTGCTTTATCCAATATATAATCCCTGCTACATAGGGTGGCAAGAACATAAGATACTTAAGGAATATAAATCCTTAAATAAGAACATGAGGTGCTTCAGGAGTACAAATTGTTAAATAAGTGAATAAATGAATACCACATGGAAACCCTTGAAAATGGATACTGATTACAGTAGTTATTATGGAAGAGCAATCTGCTAAGATAAGTAAGGCAATATAAGAGCTGATGTTTAATCAGCTTCCTCTTGAACAAATTGTCTTTCATGTAGTAGGAGCTCAATAAATATTTGCTGAATGGGCAAAATAAACTACCACTACTTTTACAAGACCTTGGAAAGCATTCAGTGTTAGAGTTAGAAATATCCTCCAGATATGCCAATGAAGCTAAGATTATACCAACAAAGAGAAAAGAGAGTACTGAGGCAATCATCAAGGAAATTCAAGTCAACATGTACCATTTCTATTAAATGTTCTCTTTCAGGAAAAAGGGTGCATCTTTAGCTTTAATGACACACATAGGTTGAAAGTGAGGATAGAAAAATATATTCCATGTGAATATAAATCAAAACAGAGCAGAAGTAGCTATACTTATATCAGACAAAACTGGCTTCAACTTATAAACTGTCATAAGAGCCAAAGAAAGTCACAATATAATGATAAAAGAGCCAAGTCATCAAAAGAATGTAACAATTATTAAATATATATATATATATATATATATATATAAATGCTTGAGTTGAATGACAAAAGAATTACAATATACCAGAACTATGGGATGTAGCAAAAGCCATTCTTAGTGAAGTTTATAGTGATAATCACCTACATTAAAAAAAAATCTCAAATAAATAACCTAACTTTACATATTAAGGAACTAAAAAAAAAAAAAGAACAAAGTCCAAAGTTAGTAGAAGGAAGGGAATAATAAAGAACAGAACAGAAATAAATGAAGTAAAGACCAGAAAAATAGTAGAAAAAAATTGGTTTTTTGAAAAGATAAACAAATCCAAACTCTTAGACTAAGAAAAAAAAGATATAAGACTGAATGAAAGAAAAGATATTAAAACTGATAACACAAAATACAAAGGATCATAAAAGACTACTATACACAATTACATGTCAACAAATTGGATAAGCTAGAAGCAATTGATAAATTCCTAGAAACATACAACCTATAAGACTGAATTATAAGGAAATCTAAAAATATGATAGACTAATAACAGATAGATTGAGACTACATAAGAAAAAAAAAAAGACTACTACAAAGAAAAACCAAGTGCCAGATTGTTTCACTGGTGAGTTTGATCAAGCATTTAAAAAGGATATCAATCTATTGCAAGCTTTTTCAAAAGTTGAAGAAGGTACGCTTCCAAACTCATTTTACAAGCCAGAATTACCCTGATAGCAAAACCAGAAAAGGGCACCACAATATCTCTGATGAACAGACATACAAAAGTCCTACTACACTAGCAAACCAAATTCAATAGTACATGAAAAGAATCATATATCATAATCAAGTGAGATTTATCCCTGGAATGCAAGTATGGCTCACAAATCAAACAATGTGATATGTCACATTAATAAAATGAAAGATTAAAAATCATAAGATCATCTCAATAGGAAACCTTTGACAAAAATCCAACGTGTATTCAGGATTAAAATTCTCAACATGGTCAGTATAGAAGGAATGTATCTCAGTGTAATAAAGGCCATATATGACAAGCCCAGAGGAACACCCTGCTCAACAGTGAAAGATTGAAAACTTTTCCTCTAACATCAGGAACAAGGCAAAGATACTCACTCTCACCAGTTGTATTCAACATAGTACTGGAAGTCTTAGCCAGAGCACTTAGGCAAGAAAAGAAATAAAAGGCATCCAAATCAGACATAAAATTGTTTGGAGATAACACAGTCTTATGTATAGAAAACCCTAAAACTCCACTAAGACACTATTAGAAAAAACGAATTCAGTATAGTTGTAGAATTCAAAATCAGGGGATCCCTGGGTGGCTCAGCAGTTCAGCGCCTGCCTTTGGCCCAGCACGAGATGCTGGAGTCCCGGGGTTGAGTCCCACATCGGGCTCCCGGCATGGGAGCCTGCTTCTCCCTCTGCCTGTATCTGTGCCTCTCTCTCTCTCTCTCTCTCTCTCTCTCTGTCTCTCTGTATATATATATATGATATATATATATAATATATATATCATATATATATATCATGAATGAAAAAATCTTTAAAAAAAAGAATTCAAAATCAATAAACAAAATCAGCTGCATTTCTATACACTAACAATAAGCTATCTGAAAAACAAATAAAACAATACCATTTATGTTATCAACAAAAAGAATAAAACACTTAGAAATAAATCTTTAAATAAATCTAAAATATCTGTATATTGATAACTGTAAAACATTGAAATAAAAGGAATTTAAGAAGATACAAATAAATAGAAAGATATTGTATGTTCATGGATCAGGAAAAATAGCATTGTTAAAATGTCTATACTACACAAAACTATGTACAAATTCAGTGCAACCTCTATCAAAACCCAATGGCACTTTTCAATGCAATAGAAAAAAATAATTCTCAGGGGTTCCTGGGTGGCTCAGTTAGTTAAATGTACAACTCTTGATTTCGGCTCAGGTCATGATCTCAGGGTTGTGATATTGAGCTCTGTGTCCACAATGAGTGTGGAGCCTGCTTAAGATTCTCTCTCTTCCTCTCCCTCTGCTCCTCCCCACCCTGAACTCACTTTATCTCTCTCAAAAAAATAAAAATAAAAAAAAGAAGAAGGAAAGAAAGAAAGAAAAAAAGGAAGGAAAGAAAAGAAAGAAAGAAAGAAAGAAGAAAGAAAGAAAGAAAGAAAGAAAGAAAGAAAGAAAGAAAGAAATCTTAAATTCATATGGAACCACAAAAGACTGAACAGTTAAAGTAATCTTAAGCAAGAACAAAGCTGGAAGTATCACACTTCCTGATATCAAATTATATTACAAAGCAATAATAATCAAAACAGTCTGATGCTGGCATAAAAAACAGACACATATTCTAATGGAATGGAAGACAGAGGCCATAAATAAACCCACACATATGCTAGTCAAGAAATCTTCAATAAGGGTACCACAAATAGAAAATGGGGAAAGAATAAGTTCTTCAATAAATGGTGCTGGTAAAATGGGGTATCCACATGCAAAAGAATGAAATTAGGCCTTATCTTACACCATCCATAAAAATCAACTGAAAATGATTAAAGACTTAATGTAAATAAAACCATAAAATTTCTAGAAGATAACATAAGGGAAAAGCTTCTTGATACTGGTCTTGGCAATAATTTTTTTTGGATATGATACCAAATGCACAAGCAATAGAACCAAAAATAAATGAGTGAGATTATGTCAAACTAATTCGAACTAAAAACAACAACAACAAACAAAAACAAACCCAAAACAAACCAAAAAACTTCCTGCACAGAGAAAGAAACAACCAACAAAATGAAAAGGCAACATACAGAATGGAAAAAAATATGCAAATCATGTATCTGATAAGGGGTTAATATCTAAAATATATAAGGAAATCATATAACTCAATAACAGAAAAGCAAATAACCTGATTTAAAATGGACATAGAACTGAAATAGACATTTCTCCAAAGAAGACATACAAACTACCAACAGGATTATAAAAAGGTGCTCAACACCACTAATCATCGGAGAAGTGCCAATAAAAACCACAATGAGATATCACCTCATACCTGCTAGAGTGGCTATTATTAAAAAAAAAATTGTTGGCAAGGATGTGGAGAGAAGAGAACTCCTGTTGGTGGGAATTCAAATTGATGCAGCCACTCTGGGAAACAGTATGGAAGTTCCTCAAAAAGCTAAAAATAGAACTATCATATAATCCAGCAATTCCATTTCTCAGTATATATCCAAAGGAAATGAAATCAATATCTTGAAGATATCGGCACTCTCATGTTCACTGCAGCATTATTTACAATAGCCAAGATATGTAAAAAAAAAAAACCACCACAAAATGTCCACCAATGGATGAATGGATAAAGAAAATGTGGTATACAGTGTGTATATACATACACACAATGGAATATTATTCAGGCTTTGAAAAAGAAAGAAATCCTGCCATTTGTGGCAACATGGATAGACCTGGTGAAAATTATGCTAAATTAAATAAGCCAGACACATAAAAACAAATACTATATGATCTCCCTTATACATGGAATCTAAAATAATCAAACTCATAGAAGCAGAGAGTAGAATTGTTGTTTCCAGGAACTTGGGGTAGAAGGGATGGGAAGCAGTGGTCAAAGGGTACAAATTTCAGCTCTGCAAGTAAGTAAGTTCTATAGATCTACTATGCAGCAGAGGTTTTATAGCTAAGCATGCTGTACTGCATACTCAAAGTTTGCTGAGAGTGTAGATCTTATGTTAAATTTTCTTATTACACAAGAAAAATAATAATAAACCGGGCAGGAAGAAACTTTAGGAGGTGACAGAAGTCTGTGGTCTTGATGAGGTGATAGTTTCACAGATATATATTTATCTCAAAACTCACTGAGCCGTTCACATTAAATAATCACAGCAGTTTGCACATCCACCATAATAAAGTGATTTTTCTACAAAGTAGTCTTTTTCTTTTGTATCAGTATTTGAAGGCCCTAGCTTTCTGTGGCACATGTTCTAATGTCTCAAGGCTGTTGTAATTATAGAGTTTGCTCTAATATCTAAACTTGAGTTTTCTTTGTATTCTTTTTGTTAAGAATAATTCTGTTCCTATTGTAGCCATTACAGTAACTTAGTGATTATAATAGTAGTAATAAGCAGACTGTGAATTTCTTGCTTTCCATGTACTGACTAATTAGATCTGGAAAACTCCTAGGAGGTAGGCACTATTATTTATCGCTATTTTGCAGATGAGGACATTGAGGCATCTAAGTAATGTCTCCAAAAGGATCCTGTCCATAAATCATGAAATCAAGATTCAATTCCAGGCAGTTTGCTTCCAGAATCTGAGCCCTTAACCAAAAAGAAACCGGAAAGAAAATCAGAGGCATTAGCTGAAATTTCTCATCCAGGTGGATATGTTCTAATGCAATTGATGCCTGATTTCCTTCACTGAGCATTCTCCACAAACACAACACTTTAAATTACCACTGTCATTCAGCTCTGATTCAGGAGATTATCTAAAACACTCCTCTTGGTGATCCAAGAGTCTTGATGGGGAGTGTCATCCAGCCCTCAAAAATGAGCAGACTAGATGGTTCAGAGACAGTCTTTCATTACATAAGCAAAATCTGCTTTAGAAAATAAAAGAAACAAAGAAAGAAGGAGCCCTCCTACAAGGCTACCTTAATTTTCTCCCACTCTCCCCTCTATTTGTTGCACAAATTAATCTCCCGACACTGGTGGATCCTTTCTTCCATGGCATTAGCACACATTCATCTACAGGAAAACCTACATCTATCTTCTTCTTTTTCTTTTTTAAGATTTTATTTATTTATTCATGAAAGACACAGGCAGAGAGAGAAGCAGGCTCCATGCAGGGAGCCGGATGCGGACTCGATCCTGGGACTCCAGGATCATGCCCTGGGCTAAAGGCAGGTGCTCAACTGCTGAGCCACCCAGGTGCCCCCTACATCTATCTTCATATCCTCTTTCAAAAACTGAATTGGAATTCATTGTTTCTAGGATGTCATTTTCTGACGATGATTAGAAGAGTGTAGTGGTTAAGTCTGTAAGTATGTGAAATATCAAAATCAATCAATTCTTTATTTGCCCTGGGGAAAATTGCCATCCTCTTTTATTATTTAGCCCATTCTTCTAGTCCTCATGGTGCAAATGTAGCCTGTCCTCTTGAATTCAGCTATTAAGCATCAACACCCTAGGGTCAGAAGGGTTTCTTGCAACTTTATTTCCATTTGTTGAATGCGCGAAGAAAGGAAATCCTGTGTGTAATCATATTTCAAAATGCTTCTCTGATAAAGTTTGGCATATTTTAAAATTTAGCCAGTATTATAGCTTAACACCTTCCACGGCTGAGCTGGAAATTCATTTTAGAGTTTAAGAGGGAAAAGATTGTCTATCATTACAAACTGGACCATGATAGATAAGCTGATTTTATTTAGCACCTGCTTTTTCTATGATCTGGAAGATCCCTACTATACCCATTCAATTACCTGTATTTATAAGTATCATGAGCTTCCTTAGTAAACTTAGTAAACTAGAGAATTTAGAGAACTGCTGCAGCAATAAACAGCATTTATAAAGACCAAAGTGACAGATCTGTTCCCCTCTTCCAAGTGAATTTCCATCAGGACTGAAGATATTTTCATAGTTTTACTTTTACTAGTAAAGCAAAGCTGCTGGAACAGTAGTTCTCACCCTGGCTGCAGGTCAGTCACCTGAGGACATCTTAAAAACCTTGACACCCAGGGGTGCCTGGGTGGCATAGATGGTTAGGTGTGTGACTTGGTTTCGGCTTGGGTTTTGGGATCAAGCCCTGCATTGGGCTCCACATTCAGCATAGAGTCTCCTGGGGCTTCTCTCTCCCCCTTGTTATGCTTTCTCTCTCTCTATCATAAATAAATAAATCTTTAAAAAAATCTTGATACCCAAACTGTGCCTCAGGTCAATTAAACCAGACCTTTGAGGGGTGGGACCAGGCAGCAGTACAGTTGACCCTTGAACACCATGGGTTTGAGCCACACGGGTGCACTTATACACGGATTTTTTCTTATAAGTGCAGTACTATAAATGTATTTTCTCTCCCTTATTATTTTCTCAATAACATTTTCTTTTCTCCAGCTTACTTTATTGTAAGAATACAGCATATAAACATGTAATATACAAAATACGTGTTAATCAACTGTTTATGATATCAGTAACCCAGTCTCTGGGTCAACCGTAGACTATTAGTAGTTATGTTTGGGGAGTCAAAGGTCATACATGGATTTTTGACTGCATGGGGCTGGTGCCCACCACTATTCAAGGATCATTTGTATTTTCTGAAGTGCCCAGGTGATTCCGACATGCAGTCCAGGGTGAGAACCATTACCCTAGAAATACTGGGAAAACATCAAATATCCTGTTAGCATTAGTTAAGAACTAGTATAGTATATTCAGAATCCAAATTTTGCTCACGGGTACTATTGTCTATCTGTAAACCCAATTCTTTATGGCCTATGCCAAACGAAGTTGTTACAATGGTGAAATGGAGATTAACCCCTAACGCACAAAACTGTTGTGTTTCTCATCTTCCATGGATTTAGGCATTACGTTCCCACTGCCTTTTAGTTTTTCCCTTAGATATGTGTCCTACTCACTTGCAAATTAAGAATTGCATAATTAGAAGTAAGGTTCTTAAAAATGAGATGAAAATGACTGCCCTTACCTTCCCTGACTTTGGTCCCTCCAAGAACTATTGCAGATATGCCAACAGATGACGATAAGAGCCAAATACAGATGTTGATGATCTTTGCCTTCATGGGTGTGCGAAAGTCTAAAGCCTTGACAGGATGGCACACAGCAATGTATCGGTCCACACTCATCATGGTCAAGGTGAATATGCTGGTAAACATGTTATAATAATCAATGGAAATGACTATCTTGCACAACACATCCCCAAATGGCCAGGAATTCATCAGATAGACCGTGCTCTGGAAGGGCATGGTTGTAGTAACTAAAGCATCCGCCAACGCCAGGTTAAATATATAAATGTTGGTTGCTGTCTTCATCTTTGTGTATCTAAAAGACAAGAAATAAGATCATTTCTCTTCATCTTTGTGTCAAATCCTTGAGGTAAACATGTTTGTGACAACCTTTGACTTACTGAATTTGTTTTTCTAATTCATTTATTCTTTGCGTACTTATTGAGCATTTAATATGTAAAAGGACTGTTCTAGATCCTAAGGGTAGTAGAAAAAATGGACAAAAATCTCTGACTTAACTTAGCTTTTGTTCTAGTACTTTGTTCAAAATATATTTAAATTTAAAAAAGGTAAAGAAAATAACAGATAAATATATGAATATATATATATATACAGATCTTTTTGACAGACTTGCTCATAATACAGGTCTTTATTTTGTGACTGACAATTCATTTTAATCCTATCTGGCTTTAAGCATTTTTTACATACTTTATTACTTCCCTTTCACTGCATAAAACAAAGATAAAGCTTCCTCAACTTTCCCTCGGGGTCATTTTGAGAAATCCATCATTGTAATTACGTCTTTTGAAAATTTGAAATGTGTTTCACTTTTAAAACACATTCAATTTCAATTGCTAAAACACAACTAAGTTTGTTGGTTTTTGTTTGCCAGTGTGCCTTTAGTTTTTCATCTTAAGTGCATTATGTAAATGATGCTAAGCTCTTCCTTATACACATCACAACACGAAATGTAATCTAGAACAGTAGGTGAGAAATAACTCAGTTTTTCTATACTCTCATCTTGAGAGATTTTTAAAGCACGTAAGCTGTTTCCTCTTCCAAACGAGGGGACAGTAATTTTCAAAAGAGGTCAAAAAGATTGCCTTTAAACCCAAATTTAAAAAAATAATAAAAATAAACCCAAATTATTCTTTGCATTATAACATGAAGTTTAGAACAATTCCACTCTCAACTAAAACTGAATTAAGAGGATTGGTTTACTTAGGGAATGCCCCCTCAGGGATCTATAGGGCATGAAGCATCCCAAACAGTTTCAGCAGGTTTTCAGAGGCCAAATGCTAAGATATGTATGGGAAATCTATGTTAATTACTTTCTACACACCTCAGATTTGTAGACTTTATCGTAATTAATTCAACCATACCCCTATGGTATGGCTTTGATTGTCACTAAAGGTCATTTTTAAAGAGCTGTCTTATAGAAAACTACTGCTTTCACTATAAAATCCACCTCAATGCTTATTATTGATCACTGCTAGAGTGTCTTTTCAATACATCAATTTCCATGAGAAATGTCTTTTAACATGTAGTGACAAACAGCTTTGGCTCTCCAGGGAGGCAGAGTTGTCTTCCATGAAGTCAGATCATCCTCAGTCTGGATTCAGTATATGACTTTTCTGAGTTTCAGGTCCTGTCACATAAAGATAATAAAACCAAATGGCTGTATCCGAGATAAATGCAGCAGGTGACCTGACTCAAAATGTGTGACACATAGGATCACTCTCAGCGTCCCTCTCACCCTCCCCCCAAATTCTCCCCTTCTTCTTTTCTTCTTGCTAGGAAATGGTTTGTCTGTGCATGGATGAAGGCATGGTATAGAATAGCACAGAGTCGGTATCTGTCGATTTCCATTTTGATGCTCTGCTATCTAAACAGTGCTTTAATCTGAAGAATGAGGAGTTTATTTAACAATATGTTATCTTTTACCTTTACAGATTTCACTCACATATTATTAAGTGGCCTATAAGCTTTAGAAAGTGATTAAATGTGGGATGCCTGGGTGACTCAGTTGGTTAGGCATCGGCCTTCGGCTCAGATCATGATCTCAGGGTCCTGAGATAGAGCCCCATGTCAGGCTCCCTGCTCAACAGGAAGCCCTCTTCTTCCTCTCCCTCTGCTCCTCCCCCTTGCTTGTGTGCTCTCATAAATAAATAAATAAATAAACAAAAACAAACAAACAAAAATAAGTGATTAAATGTATATGGCCAATGCTCAGAGCATAGGCTTTATAAAGGCACAGATAACTAGGGAAGTCCACTTACTGAGACGGAGCAAATGTTTCCAATGAGCAAGACTGAAATGCTATCTTTTCAAATGTTGGCTCCTTTAATATGGTTTTATGTTTGAAAAGTTCATCTTACAAGCCAATCTCCTATTTTTTTCAACTTTCTCCCCAAGAATCTCTGATATAAGCAAAGATTGTAGTCGGCAGAGACTTGGACTTCTGCAGTCACATTTAGTGACCCTTACTTTATGAAGTAAGGTCCCCTCTTATTTTATGAAGTTAGATGGATGTTCCCGGCCTTATATAGTTGTGTAAGCCAGGGTTCCAGTCCTTATTTTTCCCTCCAGCTGTTAGATTTTGGAGAGGTCACTAAAAATGGAACTTCAGTTTCTCAACTATAAAATGGGAAATATAATGCTTACCTCTAGAACTCCTGAGATAATTGATGGAATCCTCCTAATCCCGAGAATATGTCTAATTTATTTTATAGTCTTCAACTCCTCCCCTTCTCTTATGTATGTGGGAGCGATCAGTTACCACAAGAAGAAAAAAGGAACCTAGTTTTTAGTTAGAGCCACGGTTCAGCTTGAATATGAAAGATAATAGTAAAAATGATGCCTGCGACCTTACATGCTAGAAGAACGTGAATGGTATGAAATATGAGGTATGATAAAATATAATATGCATCTTTATCAAGAATAGCCAAATTATGAAGAGTCCACGTGTCCATCGACTGACAAATGGATAAAGGAGCCTTGGTATGTATATACAATGGAATATTATTCAGCCATCAGAAAGGAGGGAATCTTGCCATTTGCAGGGATATGGAGAGAGCTAGAGTGTATCATGTATGCTAAGAAAAATAAGTCAGTCAGAGGAAGGCAAATATCACATGATTTCACTCATAAGTGGAATTTAAGAAACAAAACAAATGAACATAGGAGAAGGGAAAAAAAGAGAGAGGAGGCAAACCATAAGAGATTCTTAACTATAGAGGACAAACTGAGGGTTGCTGGAGGGGAGGTGGACAGGGAGACGGCTAGATGGGTGATGGGCATTAAGGAGAGCACTTGTTGTGATGAGCACTAAGTGTTGTACATATGTGATGAATCACTAAACTCTACACCTGAAATCAATATTACACTATATATTAACTAACTAGAATGTAAATTTAAAAATTGATGCAAATTACATATATATAATATGCATCTTTAAGTAATCAAAAAATGATGAGTGATTTTTCTCTTAGCCTTTCAAAACTACTTTTAACAAATAAATGTATGAAATTACTTAAGGCTTGAACTTAGAAAGAATTCAAACCTGTCATCAAATCTCAGAATAACAGAGATAAGTTCCTATAACAAAAATGTCTACAAATTACACTAATTTTACTATACTAATTGGAGCAAAAGTTCTTGCTCCCAGAGAAATAAGCTCTTCCCAGACCATTCATGTAGGAGCCTACCACTGTCACCATCGCTCAGGGTCAGAGACACCTACCAGAGACCTAGAGACATACATACCTGTGCCTTCCTGCCATGGAGACCCCTGGATCTGCCAGCATCTCTATGTCACAGCATCACTCTCATTTTGAGATGGTTCATGTTAATGATGACAATCTTAGTAACCATTTATTTCAAACCCTCCCTCTGTCAGACTCCGATGTACATCCCACATATTTATCCCATTCAGTCTCCATTGCAACTTCATCTGGTAGGTATCAGTATTCCTTTTCTACAGAAGTCACCACTGAGAATCACTGGAGTTATGTGCATTTCTCAAAGTGATACGGTTATAAAAGCATTGCAAGACTCAAACTTGGGTGCTGGGTGCCACTTTCTGCATTCTTAAACCCTCCCAGCACTCTATAATTTACAAAGGCCAGTGCTTTGATCTCCATGTATTTTATCTGATTCTCACGACAACTGCTCCTCATGTTTAGCCAGGAGATTTATGTCTTCTACCTAATATTAGTGAAGTGAGTTAGACTCAGGTGAGTAAAGTGATGTTTCTAGTGTTGGCAAAGGCTCAGTGGAACCATCTGGAAGGGGTGGCAGGGCAAGGCCTCTCTCCTAGGGTTTTGGAAGACACATACTTATAAACCTACCACACCAAAATAGAGAACCGACAGGCATAATTCAAAGTAGTGAATAAACTATGAGTACAACAAATATTTACTGACAGTCTTTTATATACTACAGTGGACTCTCACAGTGGACCTGTGAGAGTGTGATAATAAGACCCTCACCCTCAAACTGTCTGGTTGAGCACTCTGGTATTGTTAGCATTTAATCAAACTGAGATAGTAGCTAGTCCTTTCAGTCAAATGTCCCCTGAGGGAAAAAAGTAAGCTTTCTTAGTATGATAAGATATGAAATTATTTTCCACTTCATCCACCCTGCCTTACAAAAATTTTTAAGTATTTCAAGTAAAATGGCACCATCTGGGTGGGAAGTTTCGGCTCATATGGAGGTGGGCTGGCAGCAAGTGGTTGCACTTTTTAGCGTACACACCACAGGAGCATATGGCACTAAAAGAGCAAAGTCTGTAAGCTGTCCTTGCTACACTTGTCAATGTTATAAGCCTGCAAATGATGGTAAGGTGTACCAGACAGGATGCAGGGAGCAGGCCAGGAGGAGGCCTAGAGTGCTGAGTCATGAGGAAGGTCATCACTTGGCAACATGGCAGAGGGTATCTCCAGGAATAAGAAATGCTCCCCATTACACAGTAGCACAAGATGTTCCTACTGTATTTCTCTTTACAGAGAATTGAGGGGTGGCTTCTAGATTGGCAGTCATACATGAACAAGGTTGTCTGCTGAGCTGTCAGGAACCAATGTCACCAGGCAGGGTTCCTGGGAGAGCCTGGCACTTGCCACAAGAAAAATGAGGCACCAGCAGGAGGAACATTGACCTTGTGACACAGCAGTCTCACATCTTCTTGTCCTTCCCATGTGCCTGTTGTGCTCAGACACTGTGCAGTAGAAGAGCTCATTCTTGAATTATTAGCATCCCCTGCTCCTGAAGTGCATTGCCTGAGTGCTTTTTTATTTTAAATTTAAATGATATTTCTTTAATCAGGAACTCCTTTTTTTTAATAAATTAATTTTTTATTGGTGTTCAATTTACCAACATACAGAATAACACCCAGTGCTCATCCCGTCAAGTGTCCCCCTCAGTGCCCGTCACCCATTCACCCCCACCCCCCGCCCTCCTCCCCCTCCACCACCCCTAGTTCGTTTCCCAGAGTTAGGAGTCTTTATGTTCTGTCTCCCTTTCTGATATTTCCCACACATTTCTTCTCCCTTCCCTTATATTCCCTTTCACTATTATTTATATTCCCCAAATGAATGAGAAACATACACTGTTTGTCCTTCTCCAATTGACTTACTTCACTCAGCATAATACACCTGCACCCCGATGTTTCTAGCAGCCATGTCCACAATAGCCAAACTGTGGAAGGAGCCTCGGTGTCCATCGAAAGATGAATGGATAAAAAAGATGTGGTTTATGTATACAATGGAATATTACTCAGCCATTAGAAAAGGAACTCCTTTTTAGCTTTATGATAGCATAATAAATCCATAATCTTGATAGGTAATCACCATATATCTTTAATTACAAACATGTTTTCCATTTTATTGAATCGTTGTTTTTAGCTCTCATTTGCAATGTCCCCCATGTTGACAATACACACACTCTCCCTTCTCTCTGGTTATATTCAAGCTTCTTCCCCTGTCTTCATCAATCATTATGTCAACACATTTTTAAGTGTCTGTCCCATACACAGCAATATCCTGGGCATTGAGGATGACTGAAAAACTCAATATATGGACCATGCCCCTGGGAGATTTCCAACTGACTGGCTCAATTACAACTTGAACCAGAGGAAAAGACAGAAGGGAAGGATCAGCAGTGAAGAGATTGGACACATTTAAAAGAAGACAAAACCCGGACAGGATCTTGCACTTTGAGGAGGATTTGGATTGAGAGGCTTTCACAGCTACAGTAATGAGAGCCTGGCTGGGATGGGGAAAAATGTGTCAGGCCCCACAGAAGACCTTGAATACCAACAGGCAAAACCATTTTAAGCATCCATTGAGGGATTAGTCTGTACAGATTCTGTTTTAGGAACTTTATCTGGCAAAGTTGTCATGATGATTAAATGAGACAATCCCACAAAGTACTCAGCACACGAACCGGTACTTGATGACAGCTCACTGGATGCCAGCCCTAAGACTCACTATTGCTGCTGCCAGTATCATTGCTGTTGTTACTACCTGCCACTGTCCTAATAACCTAACCTGTATGACAGTCCCATAAGATACCAATGCCCCCACTTATTCTGAAGAATAAGCAGTTTTAGAGATGATTCTCAGGGGTTCTCAGAGTCCATAGCTAATCAGCAAGGAAATTCAGGATTGTCATTCCAAAGTTTCTTAAGGAAGGAAGAATTTTACTAGAGAAATAATGTGATTCTGTCAATTATTCCGGCAGCTAAAGATTGAAAAACATTCTGATAAGTGTGGTTAAGTATGCGCCATGAGGGTAAAAAACATTGAATATGAGGGAAGGGGGTATGAATCAAAGAATACTAATATAAAACACTAGCATGCTGCCGTCAATGGACAAACGCTGTCATGTACATTATAGTGTTACAGTTTTTCACAAACAGTGCCCATTGTTTGGGTGAGGAGCCAGAGTAAAGAGGAATTAAATGGCTTGCCTGAGACCACAAATTAGTGAGACATGAGGGAGTAAAACATGTAGCCATTAAACTACAGCTCCAAAAGAAGGAAACAAACAAACACCCTAGTGGTCATTCTTCTGAAATGACCCCTTTAGTACAGCAAATACCTACAGGCCAACAAAATGCACCTGAGGAATCACTGTTTGGTCTGGTGAAAAAACTAGTGTGACCAAAAACTCCTGGCCCACAGGAAGCTGGCCACTCACTGTCTCACAGCACTACAGCTGCATTCAGGTCTGAAGACCCTCAACACACCAAGTTCAATGGAAGGAAATTTTTGTGATACCTAGGAAAATGCAGTTCTTTTAAACCAACAGTGGAAGACTAGCATTAACGAGAGACATGCTTTGACACTCTTTTCTCTGTGTTGCCAACAAGCATGATTTATTCATTTCCCTGGGCATGTTTTCCAGATACAAAGATTTGGATTTTATGTTTTAAATGATCAGAAATGATGTTTTAAATGATGGCTTTACTGATGTGAATTTTCAGAAGAATTTATTTGAAAACATAATGAGTTTGCTTCATTAATTCTCCAGATAACTTTCGGTTCATTTCGATAAAATTAATTTGCTATATCTTTTTGGACTACTTACTGTTGAAACATTGGTTCCTTACTAAGGGGCAATAGCTTATTAATTTTCAAGGTAAGGAAAGGAAATTCAGTCATTGTTTTTCCAGTGATCTGACTCTGCAATTGAATATATTCACTATATTCACATTCACTATGTGAATCCATAGATTCACACAGCTGTCAAGCCCCTTTAGTTCCCCAGAAATACTCTTCCATATGCAAAGGGCAAAGGTAGAACAGAAGGACAGAATGTGTCCCTGAGTTCCATGACTGTCACAACCTCAGAGACCACACTGGCAGTGATGTACAGTCAGAATGGTGGACATGCATTGTGTTGCATGGGAGGCAGGCTGTCCATGCAGGGTGGTTGGAGAATGCAATAGCTGGGGCCCAGGACCTCCTTTTCCTCTGTAGGCATGGCCCTGACACCCAGAATGAATATTCTAGTGTATGCAGGTATGCACACAGGGTGAGAGTTTATCATGCCTGATAACACCCAATAGAAAACTACAAATCTCATGTGATTGACTTGTAGTTTCTCAGCCTACAGCTATCTAGATACTTAGAAGTGCACAGATATCTTAAATGATTTTTCCAATTTTATACAGAAAACTGACCAAACTAAGGGAAGCCACAGAATGCTGGCAGAGAGGAGGTAAGATTAAAGATTACCCTTCCATGCTGTCAGAAGGAGATGGCCCCTTCACTGGGCAGAAGGTAACTCTGTAAGCAGAGAGAGTTTAGTTGTCTTGTGAAGTTAAGTTAATACTCAGCAGGAGATCAGTTCCCCTTGTAATAGAGGATCTCTAAATGCTCACAATACTAACCATTGTTAATCTGAAGGCTTCCTGCCCCGCCTTTAGACCAATTCCTTTGGGGTCTCTCAATTCATCACATACTCATCACGTGCCGTCTGTTTTTCTTGTCTTTCACCTGAATTCTGACCTATGGGGCCAGGGAAGGGGTAAGTGTTTAAACACACACACACAAGCCTTTTATAACATCATCCCCACTTCTAAAATCTATTCTCTTACATGAGTTTTCCTTATCTTAGACATAAGCCAGCATCCTCTCCAAAGAAAGAAACAAACAAAAATGGGCTGATTTTCTATAGAGGAATAAATCTTCTGTTAAATAGAGTTTTGAGCCTATATTACTTTCAGCACTGAAACCTTAGAAGAAAGACTGCCCTGCAGCCATACAATTTTAGGTTGTGGCACTAAAAGCAGAGCCCCTCAAGACAACGATAATTGAGTACGTCGAGAAGTTAATCTGGAGTGAGGAAAGTGCCAACTGCACAGCTCACACAAAGATACTGCTGCTCAAGAGATACAGCTGAATGATTAATGGAGAGGAGCAATCATCTCCCAGCCAGAAATAAATCCCTTCTAAAACTAACTCTAAGACAGGCACCAGGAAAAATTGTAAAGTCTCATAAAGTCAACAGAATCAAGAAGTGATTTTGAAGACTACAATTTTGCCTGGAGTCTGTTAAAGGTTGGGAAATGTATATCTGATGACCAAATAGTGTTTATTTCTCTATAATTCTTTCTTTTTCTGATTTTTTGAGAGGAGGAGAGGTGTAGCTTGTTAGTCTCTGATCTCTGAAACAGATCACAAGGATTCGGATTTCAGCAGCATCACATGTTCCACAGGGAAGAAAATTCCATTTTGCGAATCCGTATCACCAGTTGCAATGAAATCAATTCTCTCTTTTAAGAGCTTGTCAAATAATAAAATTACTTGGAGAAATGCAAGATAAGCATTTTTGAAAATCATTTCTGGAGGGATCTTTACTATGCTTACTTTAAAAGAAATGTTCAACATTTATTCCCAAGAGAGGACTCAGGATAAATGAGAACATATTCTTTGATCAAAGTCTGAGGTAAGATGGATGTCAGATAGGGAGCAGCACAAGGTTAATCATACCACTATGCCTCTGCCTTTTCTTCAATGCCTCTCTAGGTGTAGTCTGGTGATATTATCCAAGATAGGCTACAGTGACATTTGAGAGAATATGGAATATGTGTGTACATACAACTGCCGTGATTGCAATGAGAATCTCCCCAAGAAACGGACACCCTGGATGGAAAAGAGGCAGGCACTGCAGCAGACACTCTGCTTGGGTCACCTCACTTCTTCCCACCTCCTCAAAACAGTGATAGCCACACAGTTTTCTGAGACTGATACAACTTCAACCAGGGGACTCAGACTGACTCAGGGGTGACCAGAGTCTCTATATCCTATGTAAGCTAAGATGGTCTCAGCAGAGTGGGACATCTGTCAGTGGCTTGGAGAAGAAATATTCTGCCTCCCAATTTTTGAGCAAGAAAACATATAGCCTTATAGAAAACAACCTGTGTGCCCGGTAACCTTGGGTAGGTTGACTGCCTTTGAAGAAGAAATTTGAGTTCAGGAAATGGAACCATTTCCAGAGTATTTTTGTGGCTCTGTTTATTTTTTTCTAAGTCCCTGATAAAGTCGCCACTTTTAGGAAATTTCAACACTGCCCTCTGAACTATAGGGAAGCAAAAGTCTACTCTCAGGGCAAGGGTCGCAAAAGATTGACCCCCTAGAGGTCTTTATTGTGGTAGCAATGAATTAATGAAAGCTAATGAGAAAAGAAAAATGCAAAACTCAAAAGATTGAGGGCCAACAAATTTTGATTCCTGCTATTTTTGTCCTAATAATTTTTTATTTATACTTACATTTAACTTAAAAAGAAGCATACATTTATAAGAGTATAATTTTTCTTCAAATTAAACAAAAGAGAACATATATACATACTTATTACGAAAATTGAAGCTTGAGGAGAATGTTTTCTTAAGGGGAACAGAAGGGGGATAGGAAGTGTTTAGGGCTGAATTATGTCCCTCAGATACATGTGTTCAAGTCCTAACCCCTCAGTACCTCAGAATGTGACTGTATTTGAAGATAGAGCCTTTAAAGAGGTAAAGGGAGATAAAATCTAGGTAAAATGGGGTCGTGAGGGTGAGCCCTAATCCAATATGACTGGCGTCTGTATCAAAGGAGGAGATTAGGGCACAGACATACACAGTAGGAAGACCATGTAAAGACACATGGAGAAAACAGCCATCGACAAGCCAAGGACAGAGGTCTCAGAAGAAACCAACCCTGCCAACACCTTGATCGCAGACTTCTAGCCTCCCTGTGAGAAAGTAAGTTCTGTCGTTTAAACCAACAAGTCTGTGGCACTTTGTCATAGCGGTCCTAGCATGCTAATATAGAGGAGAACAGAGGCTTCCCTGAGAAAGAAGTTCTACCTGGGGCCAGCGGCCTGGCCTGCCTCGCTTGATGCCTGACCCCCAGGTTTCAGACTTGCTCAGTCAGCTCCATGGTTGCAACCCAATTCCTTGCAACAAATCTTTTCACATGTGCATCTCCTTCTGGTTCTGCTGTTCTGATTGAATCCTGACTAATACAGAGAATATGCAAAGTGAGGAGAGAAGATCTGAAAAGGCTCTGGAAGATATGACCAATTAAGAAACCCGAGAGGAAGAGGCATCAGTGCTGCAGACAAGAGAAACCCCGAAGATGTGGTAGGAAGTCACGGAGGGTGCTATCAGAGGAAGCAAGGGGCATAAGATTGGTGGAGCATACCAAATCTCCACAGAAATCAAGGGACAGTCAGCCTAAAATGAGCAGCTGAAACATGATGCTCTGGCTTTGGTAAAGGAGCAGCAGGGAGGGAACCCAAGTGCACAGCCTGAGGAATAGAAGATGAGAAATTGAAGAAGCAGGATTATCCCCCCAAGAAGCTTACCTACAGGTGAGGAGGATGAAAAGACATTAGCCAAGGGAACTCAGAAAAATGGAAGGGTGATGGATAATGATGACTTGTAAGACGACAGATGCTGGACTATATCCAGATGCTTATGGGACAAAAGCAGTGGTGAGGTTGCAGGTAGCACAGAGGGGAGATAACTAACACAGCAGAGACCTCAGGAGAGCAGGAGGGGATGAGATTCACCTCTCAGGAACAGGGATTTGCCCTGGATACAAAGAAGGAAAGATCTCTGCAGAGACAATGTGGTATGAGGGAGGGTGGCTGCCAATGCACATATGTAGGAAGAACACTCCCAGCAGCTAGACTCTAGTGTCACAGGGAGCTACCATGATGAGACACGGTCAAGAAGACGACATAAGAATTAGCGCCCATTAAATTAATTTGGATTTTGTTTGTTGTTTTGGTTTTGGTTTGGTTTGTTGGGAATGGGAAAAGGAATTGGCTCTTTCTGGAAACAGGAGAGAGACAGAAAAACTAGGCAGACTTGGGGTCAGATACACTTGAAGGCAGTGACTTTGCCCTGACAAAGATAAAACGGATTTTATTCACCAGCATTCAGTTCACTGGGTATAGGAACAAGGAATATAAGGCACTGGCTTGATCCAGGGTCAAGGTTCAGTAGAAGACAGCTGCAGAGGACAAGAAGTCACGGCAGCTGAGTGTATTGTCAAGAGAGGCTGTGGCAATGGTTTGTGGTATCCAGGCAAGGTAAGAAAAAAGAAAGAAAGTCTGGGAGAAAATAAAGGGCTGCCCGGCAAGAAATTATCCACAGGTTTGCAGAAGTGGTATAGTGAACAGCAAACTGACGCACAGGCTCCATGTCATTTGGGCTCCACAATCAGCATGTGTGACCTTAGTCAGTTTATTTAATCTTACTTTGCCTTCATTTCATCATCTGTTAAATGGGGATGATAATACACCTATGGTTGTGAAGAGTAAATAAAGTGATTTCCATGAAGTAGGTAACTTTACTGGCCTGGCATATATTTAGTGTCCCTAAACTTTTAGTCATGTCTGCTACGGGAGGAAATAGCCAAATGCATGGAAGTTGTGGGAGAATGGAAGTTTAAGATGTCATGTCATAGGTGAGACTGCCTGGAGAGATCAGAGATGTGAATGTGGATGGGCATCATAGCATTCCCTGCAGGTGACCTACACAGGAAGAGGTGGAGAGAACACAGGGTTAGGATCTTAAGTGCTGCACCCAGGGGCACACCCAAGGTGTCAGTCAGTAGAAGCCAAAGACAGGGATTTATGGCTGAGGTAAGAACCTCCCACCCCAGGACCATAAACCCCAAAGCCTGGTGAGAAGGGAGGCTGAGTGCTTAGTTATAAGGTTTTCACAATGAAAAGTTCCTATGCCCCAATATTAGGCAGTTATGGTAGTTGGTACATATAAAATGATGAAAACCCTTGAAATGTTAAATATATTCAGAGGATACTGGGCAGCATTTCAGGCATCCAAGATGGGAAAGCTATTTGTAAGACAGGTCTAAAAATAGTCACAGCTTTTTCCACAACCCTAGCTTTCTCCTTGGGTCTGAGCAGGCCATCTCGGACCTACATCTGCCCCAACATCCAAACATCTAAACCCCATCTCTAGAATGATGTCCTAAATGACTGAACCAGGGCCCTTTTCAATGAACAGTGTTTTAAAATAGTCCTCAAAAGTGATCCTCCATCTTTTTAAGCAATGTTGCTCAGCCCTCAACATCAATTATAAAAGTTGCATTTGAATTCCATATTCCAGTTCTGCTCTCAATTCTGGTGTGCAGACAATAGCCACCTCTCTCAAGTCTTCAGTTCCTTCTTCTTCTGAGCAAAATAAACCCACTTCTACCAACCTTCCTTTTGAGGCTTTGTTTTTAACAACTCTTTGGGCATCTCTCAGTCTTAACCAATACCAAATACTCCTTAATCCTCATAGCTATAGATATAAGGAAACAAATGTTTCAGTACATTGGCATTCCAGGATGATTCCTCACTTTTCATACTTCATTTCCAACCAGTTGGGAGTGAGGTGGGAGGATGAATGATGTTACCTGAACTAGCTAACTTTTTTTTGTATTTTTAGCTGAATATATCTTTTAATAAATTTTGGTCCTGGATATCTTTTGGATGCACACACACACACACACACACAGCACATATATAAAATTATATATTGCATATGTTATATAAATATATGAAGAATTGATAAGAGTCCTATATTACTATTTATAATGGTGATTATTCATTATATATAATCACATATAATTGTTATATATATTTCATTTCTATTTCTTCATATTCATATTCACCATTAAAAGTCTTAGTTAATCTATAATTCTGTTTTTGGGCAGCCTGAGTGGCTCAGCAGTTTAGTGGCGCTTTCAGCCCAGGGCCTGATCCTGGAGACCCGGGATCGAGTCCCACGTCAGGCTCCCTGCATGGAGCCTGCTTCTCCCTCTGCCGGTGTCTCTGCCTCTCTCTCTTTCTCTCTGTCTCTCATGAATAAATAAATTGAATACTTAAAAAATATATTAAAAATATATATATATAATTCTGTTTTCATTCTGACATTTCTACTGTTCCCCATGGAGTTGTCTTTGCACATATTTTAGGATTCTTCATTCCTTTTTATCCTACTTTGTAGGGCTATATAAACAGTTGTTAAACAACTAAGAAGCTCTTCTCAAACTCAAAACTTCAGGTGCTCTTTCAAATAACAATAAGATGTATTCATTTTACTCATGCACTTAAATATGATATAAGTAGGAACAGAGTTGTTTCTTTTCTTAGCATCTTCTTTTTGTGTAGCAGTGTTTTATTACAAACTCACAGCCTCTGAACCAAAGATCTCCTAAAGCTTTTAATTGTAATTGAGAACACAGCTGTTTTCTTTTCTTTTGGTTGCTATAATCTTCTCTCTAATGGAGAGCAGCCCTGAAATTACTAAAGACTTTGGAAAACAATGTGCTTTTAAAATATTTCCTCCCTCTGTGGCCTTTACTTGTCACCGATAGGATGCCTATAAAATGCAATACACAATCATGGAAACCAAGGCTACCAAGCTACAAATGCTAATTGTAGATGAAATGAGCTTTATAATGTGTATTTGGAAGCTTAAATGATGGGTTTTAGTTCCGGAGTACAGATGAAGATAAAATTCTCAAACCTGGATAGACAGATGAATGGGCATTTTTTATTATGATGATTTCCCAAGACTCATGCTATAGATAATGTTCTTAAGGTTTATAATAAATAAAGAACTAAACTAAAGCTAGAATTTTTTTAAAGATGTAGTTTTTATTCATCACTTCAATGCCCTTGAAATGAGTGACTTGTGTCCCTTATTTCACAGGAACTCTTCAAAGGAATGTAAACTCCTTATTCACTCTCAAAGGTGTATTTCCAAAGCATTAACTCTCCCAGAAAGTGGAATATTTATATCAAAGGGTATCGAAAGCAAAGTTGAGATTTTTTTTCTTTTTTCTTTTTTTTTTTTTTTTTTTTGTTGTTGTTGTTGAAAGAGGCCAAAATAAAAAATCACTTCACCTACCAGAAAATTAGCAGATATGGGTGGGTATTTGGAGGTTTATAATAGAAGTTGACTTCAATGTAATTCCACCAAAGAGCAATAAAATAGAATCATCAGTTTCTCTCCATGGAAAATAAGAAGCAAAGCAATTTTTGAAAACCTCCACAATCCACACTTTAGAGGATAAATATTAGATGACTTATTTTTTAAAAATCACTGAAATTCTAAGTAAATGAGATAACATTTCAGTACTAAAAGGGCTCGTGGATGGATACTAACAACCCTAAGTATATATGGACTTTTGCTTATAAATCGTAACACCAATCTGATGAGTCACAGGAAATTCTGAATTACCTCGAGTGCATTCAATGGGCTTGAATTTTACCTTAAAAAAATATTTGCAAAGGACAGAACAAAGTGCTCCGAACTAGCGCGGGCAACCAGGCAACCAGGCCAGGCAAATGAACTAGTTTCCTTTCCAGAAGGCGCTGACCTTGCTCCACACCCGAATATTTTCCATAACCATAGTTTTCAGTAAGGGTTTTGGGGCGGGGGGGGGGGGGCGGGAAGGGATGGGAGGGTCATTCAAAGCCTCAAAACTCCCCTGGCTGTTCTATTCGCCCCCGTGCGACCTCAGGGTCCCTCACCCAAAACTCTTCCAGGAATCCTTTACTTCAAAGAGGCCGCCCTCTGAGGCTCTCCGAGGTCCTGCGCCGCCACCTGGCTGGAGCCCCAACCGCGCGTCCCGGCGCCAGGCCGGACCTTCCCTCCCGACCCCAGCCGCTGCGGCGCCGGGACCTGCACTCACCGGATGATCACGAACATGACCAGGGAGTTGCCCACCAAGCCCACGACGAACACCACGGAGTAGACAGCCGTGATGATGACAGGGATGGCGGGAGAGATGTGCGCGGACTCCAGCTGCGCGCCCTCGGAGCCGCCGCTGTTGTTGCCTGGGGTCTCGGCCCAGCCCGGCAGCCAGCCGCTGCCGTTGGGGAGCAGGCAGGTGCTCGCGGAGCAGGTGGGGCCCGGCTCCCCGCGAAAGATCTGGACCGGGGACTCCATGGTCCGGCGGCTGCAGGTGCAGGGCGAGCAGAGGCAGAACCTGCGGGGCCGCGAGAGCGGGAAGCTGGACCCGGAGAGGCAACTTTGCGGCACACGGGCCAGCGCCGGGGGCCAGCAGCGCGGGGCGCCCGCAGCCAGCCCGACGCCCAGCCCGGCGCGCGTCCCCGGGGGCGGGAAAATGCGGGCGCCTGGCGCTACCCGCTCGACTAGCACAGCGGACAGCGCTCGCTCCTCTTCCCCGGCTCCTGCAATCCCCTCCAACCCCTTCCTAGGTACGACCCCCCTCTCCGCCCCCTCCCCCGTGAAACCGCCCCCAGACTGCTGCTCTGAGCCCCCAGAGACAAAGAGCTCTCGAGCAAGGAGCCGTCGCTCCCCAGGACTGCTCCTAGAAAGTCGAAAGCCCCAAGCCCACCTCCGGCTCCCGGAGCCCCGCGCAGTGGCCTCAGCCCTGGAGTCGCGGCGCGCCCGCAGCTCCGCGCCCTGGATGAGGCACCTTCCCAGCCCAGCCGGGTCCCCGCGGCTCAGCCAGGCGCGTGCTGCAGGGACTCGGAGCGCGCGCGGGCTCAGCGGGCGGGGAGCTCCCGGGCGCCCCGCCCCTGCCCGGGCCGCGCCCCCAGCCGAGGCTCACCCACCACCGACTCCCCAGAGCCTCAACCAGCCTCTCCTGGGTGGGCCTAAGACTAGCAGCTGTGCGGATTAGCTTTAGCCGTGCCGTAAGGGTGTGCCTCCTCAGTGCGCTTATGCATCTGGATCATTCATAATAAAGTCTAGAGCTACTGTGGGCATCGTTCTCAAGACATGTCTTCTTTCAAGAGAGGAGCAATCCTGAATGACGCATCCAAATAAAGTGGCAAAACAATCCAATTAGAGTAAGACCGGGCCATCAGGTATTAATGATTTGATATACGCAAATAGAATATTTCTGGTCATTCTGTTCCTTTCAGTCTTCTCTGAGATAACACATAGACTGGCGTCTCAGGTATTATCCGTATTTCGTGGTATTACCTGCAATGAGTAAGACACTCTCCTTACTCAGGCCTCGGAGCTGGGCCGGGAGTTGACACTGTCTTTCTCTTTTATTAATCCCTGCAAATCCACTTTCCCTTCACTGGGATGCCTTCTTTATAGAGCCCCCAAGAACCTGAACCCTCATGGAGAAGTTCAGTCATAATCATATATGTGCATAACTCCACCAGTCCAAGGATACCTGTCAGATTCTGCTGAGTGAAAGCCCCCAAGAACCTGAACCCTCATAGAGAAGTTCAGTCATCATCATTTCTGTGCATAACTCGACCAGTCCAAGGATATCTGTCAGATTCTGCTGAAATGTCCCCTCAGGCAAAGAGACCCAGGGGATGATGAAGACAAGGAAGGAAGGCCAAAGTTGGCTGTACAGGGGAGCCAGGACTCAGCCACTGAAGGACAGTGGAGAAGTTCCCCTTTCCAGACTGGGTACAGGAATCAGGATGCCTATACAGTCATTCCATTCATCAGTTGACAGCAGAAGAGAGCTTCCACCTTGTTTCAGATATTGTGACTCCCAAAAAGGCATTTGACCACCAGAATCTTACTACAACCTCGAAATACACAGCTCTTCTTGGCAGTGTGATTCGAAGAACGACAGGAAAGCTCTTCTTTGCCCCCACAACATCCCTCCAACCCCGGGGCCATTGGTGTTTTGAAAAGTATTATCAGATCTTACATTTTTTTTTTTTTTAGGTTTTGATTGCAGATTTTCTTTAGAAGATAACAAAACAGGGGAATGATGGAATCTCCATGTGCCTGAGGGTCCTTCTCTGTTAGGAAGATGGCCGACAAATCTTCCAGATAAATCTCCAGTTGTTTGGGAGCTCATTTCCTGCCAAAGGGATCCCAGACTACCACCAAACCAACTCAGGAAGACATTTTGTTTGAAAACTAAGCAGTATCCAACAAAGAAAATAAAAAGAGTATGTTAAAGGAAAATAGCTAAGAAAGAATTATTCATCTATCTTTCTGTCTACTACCTATTTATGATTTCATGCATTGAAAATACAACTGCCTCTGTTCAACACACTTTTGAAGGAGCATTTACGATGTCTGTCCTTTTGCACTCACTGTATTGGTTAGTTTTTGTTGTTAAATTTAGTACACAGGTGGCTTATACAGTTGGTAACATTACTGAATTGAGCTCAAACACAGGTGTTTCTGTCTCTTACCATACGCTGATTACACAGAGTGATTTCATGTAAGGGAACAATTACAGAGCCACTCTTCCCCGAAGGACAAAATATATATAGAAGGGGTTATTTGGAAAGGACAAAAAAAGAATAGAAAAGGGAGAAGCAGACTCCCTGCTGGATCCCACCGTGGGGCTGGATCCCAGAACCCTAAGATCGTGATCTGAAAGCAGACGCTTAACTGACCGAGCCACCCAGATGCCCAGTTTTAAAGAGATAAAAAACTTTAAAGAAGCTTCCAAGTTGGTACAAATCCAATAATTTGAACTTTTGACCTCCCTGTACGTCTCATATATATATATATATATATATATATATATATATATATATATATACATGTTATCTGTGTGTAGAGAGGTTTGCAGGGTACTTCTATAATGACAGCAGAATACAGAACTCAGCCTGGGGCTTCTAACCTATAAGATGATGTTCTCATTCTGACCACTGTAAGAAGCCTCTACTTGTTGGGACAGTCTTTTGAAGGTAAAAAAATTACTAATTATGATAAAGGCAGTTTTGTTTCATTTGAGTACTCTTATTTTTTTTTCTTTTTACCAAACTAATGGCCAAAATAAAGTGAAGCTGAAACAGGCAGAGCATTAAGAAACCTTCAGGCAGTTGTGGTTTCCAGGGGAACCTGGCTTGTGTCTCTGAGCACAGTAAGGAAGTCTGCTTAATGTGGAATCAGGTTGTCAGGAGTATGAGACTTTATCATAATATTGGAGAAAAGCTTATAAAATAGAGAGGAAAAATAAAACACTAAAATGTAGTACACTATTATGCACTGATATAAAGCACGTTATTAAACACACTTTATCGCTACCTGCCATTCAGCTCAATGCAAACACTATGCTTATAATTGCAAGTAAAATACTTTTAAAGCTGAAAATGTGTTTTCAGTGATTCTTATTGCTTAATACTACAAAACGTCTTGGGTAGTAGGTGCTTTGGCATTTCCATTGTATAGACTATGGACTTTACCAGTAAACTGTGATCAGTTGGCTTTTTTATGGCTCTAAAAACAGACATAAACCTGTAAGGAGTATATAGCTGAAGGCAGCAGTTACATTTGCTTAAGACCTTGAGTGTGGCCAATACAGCCTAAGAAGAGCCAGAATGCCATAGGCTCCAGGTCACTTCACTCATCAGATATTGCTGAATGTCCCCAAATGGCAGGTCAGAAGGCAGGATTCAAGGGAATAACGATAAACAAGACAAAGGCAGTCCTTTCCCAAATAGGTTGTGCAATCTAGTGTGAGAGACAGAATCTAAATTTTTTTTGATTTTATGAGTAATTAAAAATACAGTTAATTGGTAAGTGTTTTATAGGAAATGTGATAAAACAAGGTAGTCAACAACTAATGCAGCCAGTTTATGTGAAGTAAAAAAAAAGGGGGGGTCCTCTTCTTCAAGACACTATCTGCAAATTGCCGTAATAAAGATTTAAGTCTCTTTCATGTCTGTCCCAAAGGCATCCCATGAACCATTGCAGGTGTACAGCCTGCACATGTTTAGGGGGTCTTGAAGACCAGATGTCAGGGAACCTTACTACAAAAGGATCAGGGAAATCCCTCAGGACCACGTAGTGTTGAAGCTGACTTTCAAAGACCATGTGGTAGTTCTCCAGGTGAAGAGGAAGAAAGAGAAATTCTAGGCAAGGAATAGCATGTGCAAAGAACATACATGAGCAAGAATGGGGCACATCTGTGGAACTAAGGGGAGTCCAAGGTATTTGAGCCTGGTGGCCAAGGGAAGTGTGACTGACACAAGATAAAATGGCAGTCAAGGTGAAGGTTACACTGAGCCCTGGGGCATCTGGGTGGCACAGTATGTTGCACACCTGACTCTTGTTTTCCACTCAGGTCATGATCTCAGGGTCATGATATTGAACCTCAAGGGCTCTGTGCTCAGAGTCTGCTTAGAATTCTCTCTTCCTCTCCCTCTCTCATCAGTAAATAAATCTTAAAAAAAAATAATACATTGAGCCCTAACAAATATGTGGTGAAGGTTTTGGATTTCAGCATAAGACATATAAGGTGACATGAAGAAGCTCAGACAGGGGAATAGCACACTCAAATCTGGGATTTTTGAAACCTCATTTAATCTTTAATTTGTGGATTGTATTGGAAGGACAAGAACAGATGTGACAAGTTCCGTATTGAATCAGCGTCATGTACCGTTACCACTGAAAGGCATCTTAGTGTGACACATACCTGCATAATACATAAGTGAGGGATAAAATGAGGACTATCCCATAGTCATGGAGCTGAGTTTCAAACCTGAAATTGCTTACACTGAACAACTTGATCAAATTAAATCCACAGATTTAAAAATTCAGTGCCAGTCCAATGTCAGGCACCAGGTTGGGGAGTGAGAAAAATTAAGGCAACACAAGGAAATAAATAGCACATTGTAGCATGTTCATAATGTTAGCAGCACCAATGGTACTGAGGTAAGGCTGGGTGAAGGATGGGGGGAGACAAGAATGGTGAGTCCCAAGGACAATGGTGCACAGGCTGAGGGGTTTTGAGTGTATGGCAAAGTGGCAGTGGTGGTTGATGGATTTGAGGAGAGTGCATTTGCAGAGAAAACAGTAGTAAAACTACTATAATGGTCTAGGTGAGAGATTATTTAACTCTAAAGCCAGGTAATTGCTGAGCAAATAGGGAACGTGATAGTTTTGAGAACCATTTGGGAAATTAAATTGGCAAAACTTGTAGTTTGAATGATTATAGAAGTTATGGAGGAGGAATAGCCTGGAATTACTTTAGGCTTATGCTTGGGTGACCAAGTGGAGGACAGCACCATTAACTGAAATAAGAAATACAGGAGCAGTCACAGCAAGCTTGGAAGAGAACATAATGTGCCCAGATAATGTGCAAAGCTGTGTTTGAGCCACCAGTGAGGCATTTGTTTGTGTATGTGGTGCAGGATCATCTAATGCTGGGGAGAGTTACTATTGGAGAAATGAAGGATAGTTAGAGCCAAGGACAGGAATAAGGGTGCCAGGGTGAGGATGGCAAGAAAGGCAAGCTGATGAGACAATGCTGAGAAACCACACCATTTAATAGAGATCTCAAAAAGAGGATTGATAATAGGCATAAGTGAAGGAGGAGAGAGAGAAACAAAGTCAGGGAAACCTAGAGAAGACAGAATTCCAAGGAGAGGTGATCGACAGTGTCCACATGACAGAGAATGTAAACTAAGATAGTTGACAAAGAAAGAGTCAGTGGAGGCCTGGCATTATCTATAACTAAAATTGTGCTATTTGAGCATTAGAACAGAAGCAAACAGGCAATAAAACATAATGAAAGTCTGAAGAGCCACTTCGTATTAGGGTTCTCTGTTGAAGGAACTCTGACTCTGAAGACAAGGACTGTGTCAGCTGGCCAGTGGATAAGACCCTTGCCTTCTGCCCTGCCCAAGGCCATTGCTCACTTTGGATCTTACTCTGAGCACAGAAAGGCCCACCTACTGGTCCAGTCACCAGGTGAGAGAACAGTGCACATTGCAGGTGGGGGTTTCCTCTCCGTATTGGACAAGGTCCCAGGCCGTCAACTTCTGTGATGTTCAGGAGTCAAGGAACCTCTGAGGCTCAAGAATATAAGCTTTCCTATTTCTCCCGAATCATGCGGATAGTCTCTATTTGCCCCTACACATCCACTCTCTGTTTTCTTCACCTTGCTCTGAGTCTGGAAAGTACTTGTTGGGTCCAGGGAAGAGGAGGCACCCTGGCAAGAGATCACAGGGCAGATGGCAAGTAAAGTCCAATTGTTGTCCCAAGGTTCTCCCACCAGGGTCTTGTGTCAGCCTGTTTCCCCTACTGAAGGCACAGCTTCTGCCTGAAAGCCCTCTCTACACAGTTGCCCTCTCAGACCTACAAAATTCCTCCTTCCTTTTACCCCTTCATGCCAAAAAGTGGAAGAACTCTCTCTCTTCTGCTTCTCTAACTGATGTACTCAATTCATCTTTTCCCTCAGCTCTTTCCACACCTAATAAATATCTTTTTATTAGGAGGGCACTTGTGATGAGCACAGGATGATGTAAGGAAGTGTTAAATCACCATATTGTACACCTGAAACTAATGTCACACTGTATGTTAACTAACTGGAATTAAAACAAAAGCTTAAAAAATAAATTCTCTCAGTTACCAAGTTTAAGGTAACACTCAGAACCCACATTCCCTGATTCACAAAGACCTTTGTTAATTATACTCACCCTGCTGCAAGGAGGGAGCTGGGCAGAAGCAACTCATATGTCATCCTGGTCACGCATGACCCAAACTTGGGACCCAAACATAAAAAGATACTGTCTTGCCCAGCCTTGACTTTCTTGGCTCACCTTTGAATTATCTTAGAATGGATGAAACAATGCACAAAACAACATCAATACAAAGACTCTCAAGCAGAGATTTCTTCTCCCTTTTAATCATCAATGTTGTGTACGTTTCCATCGAGATTAAAACATACTCCAGCTCCATACACTGTAGATCATGACCAGGTTGGGTATTGGCCAAGAGATGTCCTCATTGGCTATTGTGGAGAGATATGACCAACTGATCCAACTCTTCCAGGTCATGGGACCACATATCTCAAAGCCACATCGTGTCTCAGCTCATTGGACACTATGTGAATTATTCGTAGAAATTAGAAAATGTTCAGGTGACTCAGTAATATATCTCATATAATTTTATTCATCTAAAACCTTTCACAGAAACATGTTAGAAGGTTTAGAATTCTTTCCTCTTCTTCTCTTTGTTTGGTGTGTTTTCTGTCAAACTAATAGGATTGCGGATCCCTAGCATAGCTCCAATTAACACTTTACATTAATTGTTACTAGGACTGCTATTCTGGGAATTATGCTCTCTTACCAGGGTTTATATGCCCCTTGTTTGGCTTAGAAGATGCACAGTAAGAAGGGAACCCTCCCAGGGGCCACTTTTCATAGATATTTCCTGAACCATCTCTTCATCTCTGATACATTCCACTCCAAGTAAGTCTAGAGAAGAGGAGGGTGCCTCCACTTCCATTTTCACTGCCCCCTTGAAGCTGGAGGCACTTCAGATCTTCAGCATCTGAGAGCTGAATCAGAAGAGCCATTTTAAAAACATGAGCATATTACTTGTATTGTTCATAGTTCATACAGTTGTCTTATGATTTCACTTTATGAATAAAAACATGAGTTTCAAGGGAGAGCAAGAAGGTCAGGAGTTTTTAATTCAGAAATAATCATAACTACTGATGTATAACATAGCAAGCAAGGACATTTAGGGCAGGTTTATAAAAGCCTGTCAATTGAGGACTTGACAGACAACTATTTGGAAGGATAACTGGTTTCCCAGGAACTGAGGGACTCTTTGATCCCAGAATAGCCACTTTCTGTCTTCTCTTTCAATAGCTCAGGCTAAGCTGAACAGACACCCCACAGCGTAGCCACTGGCTCACTTGACCTCACCAAACCCATCATTCTATATGCAAA
The DNA here is from genome assembly GCF_905146905.1 of Nyctereutes procyonoides. Taxonomy (NCBI): domain Eukaryota; kingdom Metazoa; phylum Chordata; class Mammalia; order Carnivora; family Canidae; genus Nyctereutes; species Nyctereutes procyonoides. Next base: position 24,241,376 of record NW_026575035.1, on the reverse strand, counting down.
GAGTAGAAAGCATTTTTATTTAATAAGTATCCATAATAAAAAAATAGGTATCTATAATGATATTATTACCTTTTTCCCAATATAGTATCTGGCATCTACAAAACATGTATTGAATTAATTAATTAAGAATAATGAATGGTGGATTATATGTTACATTTCACAGTACAGAAGCAAAAGTGGCTGGATGGGCTTGAGATGAGAAAAGATGCTGATAGAATCTTAGCATGTGTTTAAAAAGATTAATTTGAGAGGGGCTACATTTGAATTACCCATTTTAATAGCATTTTCTTTCCCTTTTTTTACATACTCCTTAAAGCAAAATTATGAGCAAAGTGACAGAACTCAAGGGAAAATAAATCTGGAGAAAATAAACTAGTAGTTTCCTTTGAATCTTAGGTAGCATTGTGTACATTTAATAAGATCAATAAACTCACTGAGCTTAACAAAATTTTGAAATTCATCACTCCAAAGAGTTCAGACTCAGAATAAGCTTTGTATTTGAAGGCAGTGTTTGCCACAAATGTCACGTGTTCTGCAATAAATTTCACAATTATTCAGTTAGCACTCAAGAGTCTAGAAACAAAATCTCCTGAATGGAGAAGCCCCAATAACTCCTGACATCTAATAATACCATCTCTGACTGACTCCTTTGTGTTATTAGAAAGAGATCTCCAGTTTCTAACATTTTTTACAGCATATGCCATTAAAATTAAAGGCAGTAGACTACACTCAAAGAGTGATATTTGAAAAGAAGATCAAAGCCAAGTTCTACAAACTACAAAAAAAAGTACAGAATGTTTGAATAATCCTCCTTAAGAAAGAGATAATTGAAATAATATTTCAGGTGACACAGAAGTGAATTTTGTTTGCTTTTATTCCTGAGTTCCTCTTCTCCCTCCTTTCGACCCCAGTTTAACAGAAAGTAAAAGCAAAAACATTTGAACAGCAGAGGGAGTAGGTACTATAAAATATTACTTTGGGTAAAGAGATAAAAGTAAATAAAAATAGATTTCACATATAAAAATTTTCAACAGTACAGCAAAATTGAAACCCAGTTTTACTTCAAAGGTACTGTTTTTTACTGATTTCAAAATCATTGCAGTATATCAAAACATCATAATGGTAACATAAATTTGTGCAAGCCTTTGATTTTGTCAAAGTATTTCATAGGATAATATTACATTTGGTTTTGATAACTTCCTTGTACTTTAGGCAGAATAACCCTGTCTTTATTTTATAAGTAAAATATAGGCTCCAAGGGTTTCAGCCACATAATCATGAGCATTTATTAAGTGGAAGATCCAGAAATAGCATCATTCTTTTGAATTCCACCCAGTGATCTTTTCACCTCCTCAGGATGCACAAAAATTTTAGTTTGAATGAAAGCAGAGATGAGTCATGGGAGTAAAATTAAAATGTGAGAAGAATGTCAAGTGTTCACTTTAACTTCGAAGTATGAACTATGGCTTCATTGTCTATTGTGCAAGAGCTGGTTAATACATTTTACAAAACAGAGACATATAGTCTCTATGGGAATCACTTTGAAAATTTCACCAATATTAATATGTTAAACTCCCCTAAAAAGGGGTTATATTTAGACAACTAAAGTAAGTAGAAGGAAAGACTAGTCAGTTCCCAGTACAAAGAAAGACTCTGAATAAGTGTCATACTGCAGATATATTTATTTGAAGAAGAGTATTGATATGGACAGGATTATATCACACATGTGAAAATAATATAATTAAAAATATAGTACAATTTATCAAGTTTAGTTGGTAAAAATTAAGAAAATATCATTTATAGTTTAATGTAGAAAAAGATTTCTTGGGGTGCCTGAGTGGCTCAGTCCGTTAAGCATCTGCCTTTGGCTTAGATCATGGTCTCAGTGTCCTGGGATCTAGTCCTGCATCAGGCTCCCTACTCAGTGGGGTGTCTGCTTCTCCCTCTCTCCATGCCCCTCTCTCTCTCTCATAAATAAATAAAATATTTTTTAAAAAGAAAAATATTTCTTTTTATTGGTTTAAAAGATTGTTACTTGCTTTGTTAATATGAAGCAAAAATCCAAACTGTTTACAACAGTATTAAGAAGTTTTGCTCCTTCCCATCCTATCTCCCCTATTCTCTCCTTATCTCATACAAGTAAACTACTCTTTGAGTTCCCTCTGTTCTTTTTTTATTCCTTTAAGCAAATATAATTGAAGTGATTTCTCTACATTTTTATACAAAAAATATTCACTTTCCTGAACCATGTATTTTTCATGTAGCATACACACTGGAGATATTTCTAGATCAATATGAAGTTTTCTTATTCTTTTAAAAATTGCTTTAACTTCTTCAGAGCATTCCATTTTGTAGATATACCATGGTTTGTGTAACGAGTCCTTCACAAATAGAAACTTAGATTTTTTTTTCATCCTGCTACCAGAAACAATACTATTAGCATGTTTGCATGTCACTGTGCATGTATACAAGTAGGATAAATTCCCAGAGGCTGGATGATTTGATCACAAGGTAAATTGAGTGGTGTATTGAAATCAGCTGTTAACATTTTAGGACTATCTGATCAGCTGTTAAAAACTGACATTACTAAAAGTTACATTACACAACCTTACAGTTAAAGCAATTATACTCTAAATGAGGGGATCCCTGGGTGGCGCAGCGGTTTGGTGCCTGCCTTTGGCCCAGGGCGCGATCCTGGAGACCCAGGATCGAATCCCACGTCGGGGTCCTGGTGCATGGAGCCTGCTTGTGTCTCTGCCTCTCTCTCTCTCTCTCTCTCTCACTGTATGACTATCATAAATAAATAAAAAATTATATTATAAATGAAAGTAATAGATACTTTAAAATGAATCACTTCCTATTATCTCATTATGTTTTACTATAATCCATGCTTTGGAGAGTATAGCGGTATATCAGTACAGGGAAAAGTATACAATGGGCTTTTACTGCCCATCTCTTCCCAACTTCATGTTCAGTAGCATCACATGTGTAGCTGAAATCAGCAATGATAGGAATATTTACATCTCAGAAATTGGCAAATATTACAAACCAGAGTTTTGTTAGTGTTTACCAGAGAGTTGGTTTTTAGACATTTACTTGTGTACTGTTCATTGATGACTTTAATCTAATTATAATCCATAACAATTTTGTAAACTTCACTTTGATGAACTGAAATTAAATACTTTCAATTGATATCTGAGTCTCACCTTCCAAATAATTCACTTATTTTATTGAGTTGCCTTATGTTTCATGGCAAGATAGTTATTTGCATAAACTCAATCAGAATCTTATTGTTTTATGGCTTCACTTTATGTATAAAAACATGAGTTTCAAGGAAAGCAAGAAGCTCAGGATCTTTTAATTCATGAATAACCATAACTAATCATACACAACTTAGCAAGAAAGGACATAAGGTAGGTTTGCAAAGACACTGTCCATTGAGGAACTGACAACTGCTGGTTTGGAAGATAGTTTCTCGGGAACTGAGGGACTCTTTGATCCAAATAATTGCTTTCTGTCTTACTCTTGGATGTCCCAGGAGAAGCCATGCAGACACTCCAGAGTGTGAACAATGCATGAACAAGGTGAGAATTTCAACAAAGAGATAGAAATTATTTTAAGATACCAAAAAGAAATTACAAAGACAAAGAATACAATATTAAACTGAAAATGTAATATAGAGATTAAGAGGCAGATTAGATCAAATGAGGAAAGCATCAGCCAACTTGAAGACAGGGTAGTAGAATTAATCCAATTAAAGGAGCAAAAAGAAAAAAAAAACACGAAAAGAATAAAGATAAAGAGGTACTATGAAGGGTTTCAATAAACACATTGTAGGGATCCAGAAGGTGAAGAGAGAGAAAAAGGGCAGAAAATTTATGTCAAAAAAATAATGACGGCAAATTTTCTAACCTGGGTAAAGAAATAGACATCCAGATAAAGAAATCCCAGAGAATTGTAAATAAGATGAATCTGGAGACATCCACACCAAAACACATTATAGTTAAATTCTTAAAAATTAAAGGCAAGTAGAGAATCTTAAAAGCGGTGAGAGAGAAACAATTTTTACAAGTAAGGGAATGTCCATAGACTATAAGAAGATTTTTTAGCAGATCCTTTGCTGATCAGAAGGAAGTGGGTGACATTATAAAGTGCTGGCGGGAGGGAACCCTGCCAACTAAGAATGCTCCACCTAGCAAAGTTGTCCTTTAGAATTGAAGGACAAATAATTTTCTAGTCAAAAAAAAAAAAAAAACCTGAAAGAATTCATCAGCAGTAAACTGTTTTACAAACAATGTTAAAGGCAGTTCTCCACATTGAAATGATAAGACACCATCTAGTAACGAAAATATATTATGACAGTATAAATCACACTGATAGTTTAATATATAGTTAAATTCAGAATACTCTAATATTGTAATGGTGATGGGTAAATATTTTATAACTCTAGTGTGAAGGTTAAAGACAAAACTTTAAAATAACCACAACTACAGTTATTTGTTTATGGTAAATTGTATGGAAGTTTCTCAAGAAATTAAAAATAGAATTTCCATGTGATCCAGAAATCCCAGTTCTAGATATATATCCAAAGGAGATAAAACCATTATCTTAAAAATATATATATGTACTCCTATATTCAATGCAGCATTGTTTGCAATAGCCAAATAATGGAAATAACTTTTAGCATCCATTAATGGGTAAATGAATACAGAAAATGTGGAATATTATTCAGCCTTAAGAAAGAAATAAGAAAACTCTGTCATTTGTGACAATATGGAAGGTCTTGTGCTAAATGAAATGAACCAGACATAAAGACAAATATCTTATAGTGACACTTACTGTGGATTTTAAAAGAAAAAAGAAGGTTGAACTCTGTAAGCAGAGAGTAGAAAAGTGGTTGCCAAGTGCTGGGAGGTGGAGAAAAGGAGAGTTTGGGTAAAAGATACAAATTTTCAATTATAAGATAAATAAGATCTGAGAATGTAAGGTATAACAAGATGACCACATAGATAACACTGTAATTTATAATTGAAACTTGTGAATGGAGTAGAACTAAAATGTACTCACACGCAAAAAAAAAAAAGGTAGAAGAGATGAAGGATGTGTTAAATTGATGTAGTGGTGTCCTTGCACAATGTATATGTATATCAAATGATCGTATTATATTTTAAATATCTTAAAATTTTGTCAATTATACTTTAAAATAAAATAATTAAATTGAGGTGTGCCTAGGTGGCCTAGTTAGTAAAGCAGCCAATTCTTGATTTCAGTTTGGGTCATGATGTTGGGATCCTGGGATCAAGCCCCGTGTGGGGATCCACTGCTCAGCTGGGAGTCTGCTCAAGGATTCTCTCTCTCTCTCCCTGCCTCTCCTTCCATTTGTGTGTGCTCTCTTTCTCTAAAATAAATAAATCTTTAAAAAATTAAATTGAAAAATATAGTTTCCTTGCATCTAGAGGATTGCCAAAATAGTCTCATAAAGCATATAATGTAGTATCCACTTTTTGTCTTCTGTGCTTTGCCCAATTTAAATAGACATACACAGATATATTATTATTAATACTAAAGGGATGACAAATACTATGTAAAAGGATTTTGTTCCAGAAGCTTCCTTTAATTTGAGTGATATTTATCAAGTTGAAATTTAAAGAAAATTTACTATTTACTTAAATAATTTTTCTATTAATATCATGATTAAAATGTAAAAAGTAGAGTGTTGTCTGAACTTCTTCTTTCTTCCTTTTTGTCCTTTTTGAAATATACTGAAACTCGTTTCTGTGACTTAGTAGAAGGTAAATGTGAATGTTCCAAGAGCTTTTCAAAAAAAGTATATTTTTCCAATGTAAATATACAGACTTTAGTAAAAGTCAATCAGATGTATCTTACTAATCATGTTGTTTTAGTCATTTATATTCTTATTTATCATGTCAACTTGATGTATAATGTGAGAGGTGAATTAAATTCCCTTACCAGAAGTGTGTTTCTTTCTGTTATTTGTGCTTCTGTACTTTCTGTTTCATGGAAATTACTTCCATACTTTTGATGCATTACTATTCATAGCTATTTATAACTGTTACATTATCCTTGCAAATTTAACTTATTAACATTAGTGTAGTTCTTTTTGTCCTGTATTTCAAGTTGTCTGATATTAATATTTAGGAAGGAAAAAATTAAGCAGTTGGCCTACAATTCATTTCTCTTCAGTTTCAGGATTTGGAGGATACTCCTGTGTAATATGGAGGCAGGTGGCTGTCTAATTGGTTGTAGGCATGCCATAATAGATGCTGTAGAAAATAAACTAATGGAAATAGCCAGGATGAATATCTTTATTTCTTAAATGCTTTCAGCAGGATGTCCCTGGCCTAAGATTGTTTGTGGTAAATAACTTAAGAATCTTTGGATGTATGAGCTATGGCTTCTCTGAAAATAAAACATAAATTAGGTACATCTGAGATGAAATAAGGTGCTTCATAACTTAATTGCTCCATCTTATGCAAGTAAGATGACCACAAGCCTACTTAGAAATTTTATCTTTTGGGACGCCTGGGTGGCTCAGCGGCTGAGTGTCTGCCTTCCGCTCAGGGCGTTAATCCCGATCCCGGGATCGAGTCCCACATCGGCCTCCCTGCATGGAGCGTGCTTCTCCCTCTGCCTGTATCTCAGCTTCTCTCTGTGTGTCTCTCATGAATAAATAAATAAAATAAAATCTTTAAAAAAAGAAATTTTATCATTTGAGCAGGTCATAGAGTATGTCAAGATCGAATCCTATGTGTTCGTACATAGGATTTTTTTCCCTTTCATTTGTCTAGTGTAATTTTTCATCGTATAATCTGCAGCTCTTCTGAATCACTTCAGTTTAGGAATGTCCCTTACTTATAGCACAGAACTGAGGTTTGACTTCTAATTCAATTTGAAAAGCTTTTTTACATTTATAGGTGAATTCAACTCATTTATATTTATTAACTTCACAGATATATTTAGATTCAATTATCTCAGATTATTTTTTGTAAAGTTTTCTGCTTTCTGTAGCTTTTTTTCCCAACTTTTCATAATATAGGCTTCTTTCTTTTCCTTATTTTTATATGTAATTTTTCTATTATTTAGGGTGCGTTATATATTTGTATTAGGTAGGGCTGCCATACCAATATACCACAGATTCAGAAGTATAAACAGCAGAAATTTATTTTCTTACATTTCTGGAGGCTGGAAGTCCAAGATCAAGGTGCCAGCAGGGTTGGTTTCCGGTAAGAGCTCTCTTTTTGGTTTACAGATGGCTGTCTTCTTGCTATGCCCTCATCTGGCCTTGTATGTGTGCATGTGTACAGACAGAGAAAGCTCTGGTGCCTCTTCCTCTTCTTATAAGGATACCAATCCTACTGTAATTGAGTCCCACACTTAGGACCTCATTCAACTTTAATATCTCCTTTAAAATCCTATCTTCAAATACAATCATACTGAGGATTATAGCTTCAAAATAAGAATTTGTGGGGACACAATTCAATCCATAACAATGTTAACAAAGATAAAGTGGCTGTGTTTATAATTACAATTTTATAACATTTTACTCTCTAAGCTTTTACGTATTCAAATAAACTTGTCTTTGTCATTACAAACAAGAGGCAATATTACTACATATAAGATTCTTGGTTCACACTTCCTTTCCTTGAATATTTTGTAAATATTGAATATTTCACTGACTTATGGCTTTAACTATTGCCAGGGAGAAATGAAGCCAGCTCAATTGTGTTACTCTTATAGACTGGACAATTTTCTCAACTGCCCACAGAATTTTTTCATTATTTTTAAAAGCACAATAAATTTGCCTAGTAATTTCTCAATGTTGATCACTTCAGACCAAATATGGTGATACAAGGTATATCATTTCAAATTGTAGAAGTCTTTCTCTTGGAATATATTTTAAAACATGAAACGTTATCTTGATATCATCCTTTCACTATAAGAGGTTCCTACAGCTAGATACCCCAGGAAAATAAAAATCAGTAATTCATAAATAATCAAAGGGAAAAAAATGAAAAGAAAATATATTTTAAAAGAGATTGGGAGGAAATGATATACATACAAGAACCGTAAATATGTATAATTTCCTGAAGAAAAACAAAACAATTTTATAGGACAATTTAAGGTTGTAAACCATAAAACATTTTCTGAAAAATCAGAAGGCCCTGGCAATCAGACTAGAGACGGCCTCCCTGTTCCCTCCTCTTCTCCATCCCACTTTGCATGTGTGACACACACACACACAGTGTCTGGGACATTAGCACATGTTCTGGGTCCCTCCTTCTTATGCTGGACATATTCTATGGCCTACTCAAAAGGTGAAATATCTTAAGTAGGCATGTGGTCAAGTTAATTTCATAGGAGAAAGCATTTAAGTCCTCAGCCACTTCCTAGGAGCCAGAATCAAGCAGGATTAGGTAACTTAGACATGCTATTTAACTATATAGCATCACAAATTTAATATATTTAAAATACAATTAATCCTCAGGATTAAATCCACTTTTTCTTTCTCTTTTTCTCTTCCCCAGCATTTGATCAGTGATGTTGACTATGAATAGCCTTATGTAAGATACAGAAGTAAGAAAGACCAGAAAGAGATTCTGATGCACTCACAACTCTTGTTATATTGGTCAATTGATAAAAAATACAAATTAATAAATATATTTTATTATTTAATTTAAGCATTAAATTTCCTTGATATATATACTACAAAACAAGATTTTGTAAAGATTTTGTAAAGCTTCTTCAGATGAAAGAACTTGAAAAAATATTTCATATCGATATTCAGAGATTTCATCCAAAAAAGTAACACCATTTAGCTCTAAAGGGTAAGACTGCCTTTCTGTATGTTTATACCACACAGTAGGTGACATATAATAAACCAAATTAACAATTGTTTATTTTATATTTTTATAAGTTACACAGAATACTATATCAAATTTTGATCTGATGAATAGGTCTTTTTCTTTTGTAAAGTCAAGTTAAATATTACTCATACAGACTTCTTTATAAGAATCGTATTGCATGTAAATTAATGTTTTTCCAACAAGAGTTACCGTGTAACTTTCGCTGTCTCTGGTCCTTAACAAGCCTGTTGTGAAGTGCACTCTTTCCTGGAGAAGGCTCATCTGGAGACGTAGGCACCAATATTGCTTACAACACATTCAGCTCATATTTTGAGATTCAAATGACTGACACTCACTTTAGTCATTCATTTATGATTTTGGCTTTTTTTTTGGCAGGGACATCAATATAAATTTAACAATAAATTTAGGATTTATTCTAGTTTCTCTTTTAAATATTTAAAACTTCTCATTTGTGCTTCATTCATGAGAAGATAGAATGTCTTACACAGAATGAATTCCATATAAACAACTTGTAGAATGAAGCTAACAGCATAAAACTGACATCTACTGTGCAATATAAAAATGTAATGAATGTATAGATTATAGAATACAATTGAAATTTTCTATCTCCATTTTTCTGTCTAGAATTGCTGACAAATCCACCTTTAAAATTATCATACATACGCCAATATCTAAATAAAGACCATACTATTTTGGATCTGTGAAGGCAAAAGTGAGTTGCTATAACTTTAAAGTACTATCATTGATCTAAGAAAGAAAGAAGGGGCAAGGATAAAGAGAAAGAATGAGAAAGAGGGGTATAGAATACATAGATATGTTTAGAAGGATATGGATATACCAACAATATAATCATTTCTTAAAAAATTTAAATGTCCCTTTTATAATTCCATCCAGAAACTTTAGCACATGTGGAAATAGTGGATTTTTAAATGTTTAAATATAATTCAGGTCTTTGGTAATAGTCAAAGTCACTTTTAGGCTTGTACAGTGAATCAAATTAATCAGACTATTGTTTCGGATAGTTCATAAAATGTGGTATGGTAACAGTTATACAAGAGGAGCACCAAAGTGTTCTTAGTAATGACAGCATTTTGGAAATATGTGCTTGGATCAGTATAAGTCCACTGAAGAAGAAGAAGAAGAAGAAGAAGAAGAAGAAGAAGAAGAAGAAGAAGAAGAAGAAGAAGAAGAAGAAGAAGAAGGAAGAAGAAGAAGAAGAAGAAGAAGAAGAAGAAGAAGAAGAAGAAGAAGAAGAAAAGGAGGTGGAGGAGGAGGAGGAAGTGGAGGAGGAGGAAGTGGAGGAGGAGGAGGAAGTGGAGGAGGAAGAAAGAAAACTGCTGCAAGTATTGCAAACAAGAATATTTAATCCTGGGAACTTGTTGCATAGCTGAAGAGACAAACAGAAGACAGGGAACAAGAAAACAGCAGGAAGTCGTATCAGTTCCAAACTAAAGGACATGGGAAAATGGTGTTTGTAGAGCTCAGGCAGGATCTAGGGATGCACTGATAGCAAGAGATAAAACCACAGGAAGGGGTGCAGAGGGAGCTTGGAATCCAGTGCAAAGGACTGCCCCCTGGTGCAGCTGTTGCCACAAGGCAGTGTAGCTACTGCTGGAGATGCCCCTCAAAACAGGGAGACTGGGAAAGGAACATTCTGGTATCTTTGCTCATCTCGAACCCAAACTTCTGGATTCCCCTGTTGGTTACATTGGTGGGAAACCAGAATGTAACAAAGAATGAAAGTGTATCCGCTGCAATATAGCAGAAGGGTCAAGTGTAGAATGTACCTGAGAGCAAACTAGCACATGTATGCTCAACGTCTCTACCATGGTACTTTGAAAACAAGACTGATTTGGATGTCAGCATTTCTGTATGTCTATTCATTTTATTTGTTCCACAGATAATTGAGGACATACTACATTGCAGGTACAATTCTAGGCTCTGGAAAGAAAAACATCTCCTGCCTCATGAAACTTACTTATTAATGAGGAAGGCAGGCAATAAACAAACATGTAAATAAACATAAAACAGGGTTATGAAAGAGAGAACTGTTCAGCAAAGGCAGCTGTGAGGTCTCCATATTCAAACTGGGGTCGGAAAGGCAGCCAGGAGCCAGCCAGTTAGGGACAGCCTGGCAGCTTGATTCCTCCAAGAAACAGAAAAAAAAAAGTCATCATAATGACAAAGGAGAGAAGGATAAGAGATGAGGCTAAACAGAAAGCAGGTGCCTAATGACACAGGATCTCAGAGGCCTGGTTAAGGAATCTTATCCCAAGTATAATGAAAATTTAAACTTCAAACTGTCTGTAGAATATTTAAACCAAAGAGTGGCATGATCTGATTTTATTATTCCAAAAAAAAATTACTCATACTGCTGTATTTAACAAGAGTGAATGCAGGAAGGCAAACTAAGAAGATATTTTAGTAGTCCAGGCAGAGATGATAGTGGTATGGACTACCCTAAAGGTAGAAATAGACAGAAATGAATGAATTTGAAGATTATGTAGAACTTAACCAAAGATGCTAATGGAATGAATGTGGAGGGTGAAGTAATGAAAGAAATCAGGGTAGTTTCTAGATTTTTGTTCTGAATAACTGGGGTGCCATTTACTAACGTGGGGAAGGTTCAGAGCTGAACTGTCATTAATGATGCTTTGGACACGCTAATTATGGATTATTCTTCAGCATTCCAATGAAAGTATTTTATTCAGTTGGAAACAAAATTCTATTAATCACTGAATGGAGTACAACTAGAGAGCTACATTTAGGGGTCATTGACATTTAAATGATAATGCAGAGCTATAGGATTAGACAAAAGAGAAAACATAGATAGAGCTTGTGTCACTCTGGCAGGAGAATGATCGGTTTATAGGAAAAATTTTATATAAATCCGTTTGGTTGGGGGATTCATGGAAAACATTTTGGGACAGATATTCCCATGTCTGAGATCCTTTCTAGGAGTGCATTGCAGAACATTCATTGCAGGGACATCGAGCATTTGTCACGTGAAAACTTACTGCTTAGCTTCTTCTTTCTGTACTATTTTCAAAACTTTCTGTGTTTCTCTGGACGTTTTATGAGATTTCAGAAATTTTCCAACCATTATTTCTTCAAATTTTCTTCTCCTGCATCTTTCCTGCCCCTTCTTCTAGGACTCCAGTTATACATATGTTACACCTTTAGAGCGTACATCACTGTTTTTTATTTTCTTTTGCATACTCTGTCCTGTCTTTTTGTTTGTTTGCTTTCTCTTTTTCCTTCCTTTTGGATGTACTTAATAAGACTGCCTTCCTGTTTACTGATGCTATCTATCTGTCTTCTGACACATTCAGGCTGCTCTTAAGTCTATTGAGTGAGTTCTTACCTAGGATATTATATTTTTAGTTCTGTAATGCTCACTTGATTTATTTATAAATTCTAATTCTTTGTTGAAATACTCTCTTAAAATCCATTTTTGGTCTAGTTTTTTTAAATGTTTTTTCTTTCATATAGTAATAATAGTTAGAGTCTCATCTATTATTTCAAAAATCTAGGTCAATTCTACTGACAGAATTATCTTTTGATCATTGATTCCTTTTCCTGCTTATTTAATTATCTAAGAATCTAGTAATTGAATGCTGAATATTGTAGATGATACATTATGGAAGCTGAGGATTATGCTATCTACTAAAGAGTGTGGGTTTTATTCTGACAGGTAGATAAATTACTGGCAGATCATCTATATCCTGTCAGACTAAGACAGTTCAAATGTTTTGTGTTGAAGGTCTCACTGAGTTCTTCTGCTCTTTTCTTTATGATTGGGGTGTTAGGCTTAAACGAAATAAGTCCGACTGAGAAGTCAAATCCCATATGATTCTACTTATAAATGGAATCATAAAATAAATAAAAAGCAGAATGAGAACTATAAATACAGAAAACAAACCGATGGTTGCCAGAGGGGAGGGAGATGAGGGAACGGTCAAAAGTAGTGAAGAGAAATGAGAGATACAGGCCTTCAGTTATGGAATGAATAAGTCACAGGAATAAAAGACACAGACTAAGGAATATAGTCAATGATATCATAATAGTGATTTAATGGGACAGATGGCAGCTACACTGGTGGTGAACATAGTATAATGCATAAACTTGTCAAATCACTAAGTTGTACTCCTGAAACTAATACAACATTGTGTCAGCTATACTCATGGAATATTACTCAGCCATTAGAAACGATGAATACCCACCATTTGCTTCAATGTGGATGGAACTGGAGGGTATTATGCTGAGTGAAGTAAGTTAATTGGAGAAGTACAATCATTATACGGTTTCACTCATACGGGGAATATAAAAAATAGTGAAAGGGATTATAAGGAAAAGGAGAGAAAATGAATGGGAAAAATCAGAGTGGGTGACAGAACATGAGAGACTCCTAAATCTGGGAAACGAACAAGGGGTATTGGAAGGGGAGGCAAACAGGGGGAATGGGGTGAGTGGATGATGGACACTGAGGGAGGCATTTGATGGAATGAGCACTGGATGTTATGCTATATATGTTGGAAAGTTGAACTTCAATTAAAGATATATAAAAAATAAAAGGGCATTTTTTAATGTATTCTATGTTTATTCCTAAGGCATATCCCTTACTCCTAGTGTATTTTCCATTCTCATAAGTTGTGGTCTTCCCAGGTTTTCTGAAGATTGGGATAGACACACATGAAATCTCTCCATTCTAAGCTTGAATTCTATTGTCTTCCCAGAAATTTATGCTCTTCAGAGACTCTATTTAGATCTCAGCCTCCCAGTGGCTGTTTCCTCCTATATTTTCACATAGCTACAAGTCGTCCAGGGTCCTGAGATGAGTTTCCACTCATATTTTGCAGTTCCTTCTCTGTGGTTCACCCTCTGTCCATCTGTCTCCCAATCTCAGTTATCTTAATACCTTGAGATCTTCTCTGTCACTTCCACCAGCAAGACCACTGCTTCTTTCTTAGGCTCATCTTCCCTGAGTCATGGCCTGGAAGTATGTTCCCAGTATGCAAGCCTGGGTGAATCTGTGGTTCACCCTACATGCACCTGTGTTTCTAGCATTATAAGCCTCCATTGATTGCTATTCAATGCCTGAAAGTTCTTGCTTTTAAAATAATTTTTTTCCAGATGTTATAGTTGTTTAGGACAGGATGTGAATCTGATTTCACCTACTTGCTTATGGCTAACAACCAATTTATTTGATTTCTGACTTACTCAACTTTGATTTCAGAATTGGTCTCTCTGATATCAAGACTGTGAAATTTTCTGACAGTTTTTTTAAGATTTAGTATATAGTTCATTTTATATGAACAACCCAGGTGTTCTATAAAATATGTATTCTTGACAAGTGAATATAGGATTCTACATGCACCCATTATATTAAATTCAATAATTGTGTTGTTCATATCATTGATACTATTACTAATTTTTTTGCTTATCTAATATATAAGTTATTGAAAGAGGCATGTTAAGTTTGTCATTTTCTCCTTAGCTTCAATTCATTTTCTCCTTTTAAAAAGATTTAATTCATTGAGAGAGAGAGAGAGAGAGATAGCACAAATGGTGAGAAGGGGCAGAGGGAGAAACAGACTCCCCACTGAGCAGGGAGTCTAACGCAAGGTTTGAACCCAGGACCTAGAGATCATGACCTGAGCTGAAGGCAGTTGCTTAACCAACTGAGCCACCCAGGTGCCCCTCTATTCATTTTCAGTTTAGGTCTTTTGAGGTAATATTATAAATTTTCATTCAAGTTCAGAATTGTTTTTTATATTCCATATATTTGATCCTTTGCTTTCATTACTTATTGAATCCTTTGTATCCTTACTATTTTTTTTACCAAAAACCTGGTTTGTCATTTATTAATATAGCAGTCCCAACTTTCTCGTTTTTATCTTTTTACTTTAAAAATTTTTGTGAACTTAAGGTGAATGCCCTGTAAGAATATATTGAGTTGTATTTCAGTTTTCAATCCAATATGGCATTCTGTATCTTCTCATTATTGAGGTTAGTCCACTTGTATTTTTGTGATTATTGATATATTTGAATTTAATTATATCATTTTTGTCTTTCTATATTTCCAGATTTTTAAATATTTTCTTTTCATTTGTTCTTTCTTTTAAATTGATTTGGTCACTAAAAATTTTATTTTTCAACCTCTAGTGTTTCACAAGTTATATGCTGTTTTGTAATTTACTCAGCAGCTGTCCATGTAATATTAGCATGCTATATATGTCAGGGCATGCACAGGAAACTAATCACTTAAATGAGAATATTTTAATAGAGGGATTTTTCCTGAGGTATAGTAGGATTTAGCAGGGTTTTATAAGGAAGAGTAAGTGGTCATTAGCACATGGAGGCTTCAAAGGGAGGCAAGGAGAGTGGCTTCCAAGCCCTGAAAGAGTAGATGCAGCTGTAAGACCTTTAAAAGAAACCTGTCCAACAGATTCTGCCTTTGGAAAAGGAATGCAACCCACCTGTGACCAAGCTGAGGGGGAGCCAGTTTGCCAAATAGCTAATTCCATTTCATTCTTCTGTCACCTTCACACCAACTGAAATCTAAAGGGCAAGGGAGCCCATGGAGCAGTCCACAAGGGGCCCCTTCCCAGACACAGAACAGGATTATGGAGAGAAGGCTGAGTGGTAAATGGGGGGGGTGTCTAGCACACATGCATATTTGAATTCTAGAGTAAATCTACCTATTTCTCTCAGATAAGATATGGACACAAATTAGAACACACTCAACCCAACCACTTCATCATAACTTATGTAATATTACTGTCAACATTTTAGTTGTATTCTAATTGCCCCAAATAAACATCATTACTTTCTTTTTTTAACCATTTATTGATTTCAAAGGATCTTGGTGGGTTTTTTTTAAGATTGTATTTATTTATTTGAGAGAGAGATAGCATGAGACAGAGTACCAGCATGAGTTGTGTTGGGGGCAGAGGAAAAGAGAGAAGCAGACTCTCTGCTGAGCAGGGAGACCAATGCGGGGCTCAGTCCCAGGACCCTGAGACCACGACCCGAGTTGAAGGCATATGCTTAACCAACTGAGCTACCCAGGCAGCCACAAAGGATCTTGTTTTTAACTAAAGTATAACTGGTATACAGTATCCTAGTAGTTTTGGGTGTACATCATAGTGATTTTATATGCTATACATAATGAAATAACTTCTTTGGTAAGTCTAGTTACCGTCACCATACTGAATTACTGCAGTATTACTGGCTGTATTCTCTACAGTGAAAGGAATCTTTTTGTACCCCAGACTTTCTATTGTGGACCATTGTCTTTCTTTCTCAAATTCCTTCAAAAGTTCTTTCACTGAGGCTGGTGGTTGTGAATACCTTCAATTTTTATTTATTTGAAAATGTCTTTATTTTGTACCAGTTTTGCAACAAAGTTAGGCTGACCACATAATTGTAGAGACAGTAATCTTCCCTGTGCCCCTTATAGATGTTATTATTCTTGTTACTGTTTAGATCATCATCCTGGTCTAAACATCATTCCTCTTTTGAAATCTGCCTTTCCTCTTCACCTGCTTGTAAGGTCATTTTCTTTTGTCTTTCAGCTCTATCTGAGGTTTTTATTTGTGAAAAAAAATTTACCTTACTGAGAATATTCCATGTTCCTCTTGATTGTAAGTCTGTAAGACTTCCATCAATTATTTAAACTTCTCAGCCATAAATGTTGCCTCTTCACTTTCTCTACTTTTTTCCTGGAAAGTTGAGGACATATTTCCTATTCTGTCTCATAAATTCTCAGACATATTTTCCTCATCTCTTATAAGTAGTTTCTCTTTAACTATAAGCACTTTGAAACCACTTTCATAGTTTGCTCATTCCCTCTAAATTTTATCTAATCTTCTGTTTGAACTAACCACTGAGTATTTAATTTTAAGGATTGTTTTTCATTTGAAATATTTTTACTCTGTCATTTTTCAAATCTGCTTTTTCTTATTTTTTTTAAAGATTTATTTATTTATTTATTTATTTATTTATTTATTTATTTATTTAAGAGAGAGAGCACAGGGGAAGGGGCAGAGAGAGAAGGAGAGAGAATCTCAAGCAGATTACCCACTGAACTTGAAGCCTAACATGAGGCTGGATCTCAGAACCCTGAGATCATAACCTGAGCTGAAAGCAAGAGTCAGACACTCAACTGACTATGCCACCCAGGCACCCTTGTCTTTTCTTATTTGATAATACCTTTACTTGCTGATATTTGTATTTCATCCTCATTTCATTAAGCAATTTTAATCCTCCTTTTTTTTAGTGCTCTCTACCTAATAATCCCAATGTCTGTCCTTCTTAGATTTTCCTTCTACCACTGTTGTCTCAGCTGCAGTGTCCTGTAATTTTTAATGTGAAGCACCCAACAGAATATAACTGAGGGGAATCCTGAAGGAGGCTGAATGGAGAGTATTTTCATCATGCAATTGTTTCCTTCTACAAATGTCCAGGGTACTATCATTCAAAGCATTTTATTTTAATCCTTGGTTTATAATTGTCTGAACCATGAAAATAACATAATTTAAATTCCAAAGTTATATAAGGGCATCTTCGGGCTTAGAAATTCTTCAAAGCAAAAATACTTTTCAATCTAGAGCTATGGGCAAGACAGGCAAGCTAGTCTGCCAGCTTCTTTTGCCCAGTGGTAGGTTTCTTCTGGCCCAAGGCACTACCCTTCCCCTCTGCCCTGAGTTCTGCTTCCTGGAGGCCACAATTCAGGGCAGGCAATTGGAAAGTTGGGCTGAGTGAGTGGGCGGGTGTTGACTAATCCACCTGCTCTGGCTTTGGTGACCCAACTAATCACCTGCTTCAGGTATCATTGGCCCTCCTCTACTCTTTTCTATGGCCCCTGATCTGAACCCTACCCCCAGTTGGACTCCCACACTTGTGGTGAACTCTCCTCTCTTACACATCCTTGGCTGCTGTCTCCCTCTGAGGCCCATCCCTACCCACACTGGTGTTTCAGAGATGAAGGTCTTATGTCTTTCAGATAAAAACTCCTGTTTCTGAGCAAAGCTTTGTATTTACTTTCTACAAAACAAGCATCATTTCTCTGATTTGGTTTAGAGAGAAGAGAGCAGCTTATAATTACTTCACCATCTTGCAATGAAATTAACATTTTACATAACAGATAGATTATATTCAGTGTATTCTGCTTAAAAAGCGTAGGAACCAAGTAATGTGCTCAGTCATGGCTAGGACTAAAAATGTGGGAAACATGTAGTATCGGAGGGAATGAAGTATTGGGTGAAAAAGGTACTGGACTGCAGTTATGAATTTGGGTTCTACTTTATCCAGTCTCTAATAAATAGTGTGCCATCATCAAGGTGACTTAGTCTGTGTTGGCATGAATTCACTCTACTGTAAACAAGGTAAATTTCATTACATGTTCTCTAGTATGACATCCCTTTCTAAGATTCTAGAAATTACTTGGAAAATTCTTGTTTGGATACTACATACTTCCTTGAGGCTGCTGAATAAATGAGGAAACACATACTACCAAACTCATTATTATAAAAACCAATATAAAAAGTTTAATGTTTTTGGCTTTGATCTAAAGAGGAAAAAGGCTAAAGCTCTTAGATTGTAGTTAAACATACTTCCAAAGATTTTCCTTATGCATGTCCAAATATGGCAGATTATTTCTGGTGGTAATATATGTGGCAAAATGCAAATGGACATAAAGTCATTTGTAAATATTGATTCCCAGTTATGAGCAAGAAAGACTGAAGATCCTATGTCAGGTAACTATTAAGAATGGAAAAGGCAAAGCGACTAAGATTTACTCTCTGTTGGATACTAGCTCAGCCCATCCTTTTGCTCTGGCCCCTGCTCTGGCAACCAGCCACCATCAGGTGTAGCCTGAGAGCACCTCATCTCAATTACACTACATGGCTCTTGCCTTCTGCCATGATGCTTTAGATACTGTTATGTGGGATTCCTGCAGGAGACTGCTCAGCTATTCTGGCACAAGCACAAATCTAGAAGTGTGAGACAATTAATAGCCCTGGAGTAACTCTTACCCACTGGGGAATGAAGCCAATCAATAAAAGTTCCCATTTTCTATATCTCAGATGGCCAGTTCTGTGCATTCCACAAAGTTCTTTGGAGTATTCTTAGCAGGAGCCCCAGTTATCCACTGCTGTGACCAGCTAGTTCAATAATGAACCAATGTCTTCTCTCTATTTTATTCTTCATAGCCCAACATCCCCATCTTCTTCTTTGTGATCACTGTCCAAAACAGCCTGCCTTCATGCAAGCTGAGGTGGCTGCTATAGTGCCCCACCCAGTCCTCCTATGAGACTGAAGGCACCAAGTTACAGATGTTGGAAGTATTGTTTGTTGACAGATCTCTGAGAATTGATTTTCACTGAAAGAGCTTCATTACTCTGGCCTATACTGCTTTTCTGGGGTAACACCCAACAACTGGCCAGTATAGGAGTACAAAGGCCTAGACCTTTGTACCCTGATTTGGAACAACTCTGCCAGGCCATCTCAGATTCAGAGGCCCCTGTGGGATTTGCTGCAGCCTCTCTTGTCCTGTCCTCTGTTGGCAGGACATCACAGTTCAACTTCCCCATTTGTCCAAACCCACTTCTTCCACTTCCTCATACGTGTTGACTTGGAGAACAAGCTTGCTGATAAACCTGCTCAGCACAAATCCATACATCAGGGGCTATTTCCAAGTTTCCAAAGATACAAGCTGTTTTCTAGGCTTTGTTTTGGGGAGATAACCCAAGGTAAGGCAGTTGCTATAAATTTTCTCTCTCTCTCTCTCTCTCTCTCTCTCTCTCCCTCTCCTCTCCCCCCATCCTGAGTGTATGTGGGGGTGTGTGTGTATGTGTGTGGGTGTATATTGGGGGATTTGATGATCATTTACTTTCAGCAATGTCTTTTGAAGATTTTAATTGTGTTATCTCTGGCCATACAGAAATCATCATAATAAAAGAGGCTAATTACTTTTTCTAAAAAGGATCCTCTATTCCTTTTTTTTTTTTTTTACATAAGCTCTGTGCCTCATGTGGGGTTCAAACTCACAACCCTGTGATCAAGAGCCACATGCTCTACAGACTGAGCCAGCCAAGTGCCCTAAGAGTAATTATGTTTTGAGAAGGAATTAAGAACTAAAAACTAAAGCATCCCAATTAATCATAGGGTAGATTAAGGACAGTGGAAATAATACACATCTCAGGATGCTTTGTCCCCTCTCTCTTATTAAAAAATTACATTTATTTATCATTATTTGGAGACATTACAATGAATAAAGCTGTAAATCCATAATTTTTCTTTAATTTTCTAAGCAGTTTCTAGAATTAATTTTCACCTTCTTATGCTGCATAAGCTTTTTTCCCCTCTGGATATGCTTAGAAATTCTTGCCCCTTCTGCATTTTAGATCCTCTCTACTTGGTTGTTTCATTGCTAATTGGTTATCCTTTGTAATTGCAATTTTGAAATTAGGAGGTAATATACTACATTTTCAAGGTTACTAATAAATTTATAGAGATTTTAAATTTCAAGTCTAAAGCTGATTCCTGTGGGGTCCATCGTCTTTGGCAGTTAATACCACCTGCCAATGTAGGAAATTACTGTCTTTTCTTTGTATTTTTTTCTTTTATGATTGTACAAAATAGACTAATTACAGAGAAATAATAAATCATAAAGTAAGGGGAAGCTGGACTAAACATGTAGCTGTTTGTGACATGGCTTTTTTCAACCAAGTAGGATGAAATGGAGGATCAAACAATAATGTAATGATTTTTACCAATATGAACAATCAATGTAGAGCACTCAGGTTTCTGAGGCAATGCATTTTTCTTTAGTGGAAATAAATTTAAACAGTATAATTCATTATTTCCATTATTCATTTATTTTGCATACATTAATCCGGTTGGTATCAAAGGGAAATGAGAAAATGCTTTTACTTTTATTTTCCTTAAGCCTTTTATGTTTCGTGTGAAGCATCAATACCCTATTCTATAGTCATGAATATCATGTCGTTTAAATTATTCTTCCAGACTAAACCTCAGAGTTAACTATTTAGGTGTTTTGAGGACACAAACATACATGAAGCTTATTGGCAAGCAAACATCTTATCTGCAACTGTATTTCTCAAATAAGCTTTTATTAAAAGCAAGTACAGCAGAACAAGGTTAAATCCAGTTGAAGTTCCAGCCTAAATTGTGAATCCCTTCTTCCCACATGTTCCTTTCCCTGTGATCACAGCTGCACAGTCACATGGATATTGCTATCTCTCTATCTCACAGTAGCCCCAAGCATTCTAGAGGACTGTATAGTCTAGTTATTCTACTGCTTTCCTTTGTTCTTCAATTCATCTATCGTGCTTTCCAAATATTCAGTCAAGGCTTGTCTCAAAAGTTAGATGAACATCCAAATCTATTGACATAATTCGATGCTTCCAAATATTGGCTTATCATAACGAAGAGCATTTCACTGTTAGAACTCTAATCTTTTCAGTTGTGTGGGTATTTCAGATTTGAAGTGTCCCTTAATAAAAATTCATAGATCTCTGAGATGAAAACAAGAGGTAAAACCATCACCAACACTTAAAAAGTGATCCTACCTGAGTAAGACCATGGATATGAGAATTGGAGAGATATCTGTGCAGAAGGGGGAATGACACTGAAGCCAATCCCCAGGATGACCTCAAAATCCAGTATGTAAATGAGTGGATGATGCATTGTATGTACTCAGTAGACACTGAATGGAATTATAGATTAGCAACATGAAGGAGCAGGTGCTCAAATTATGCTTGATCTCAGTTTGCTATAAGCTTTTCTTCTTAAGACATTGGTACATGACCAGGAAATCAATCTCACAAACAAATGCAACTTAAAATAAGATGCCAATAAAACTTTTCCAGAAATATGCCTACAAAACATCCACCCACCCTCATACACCATATCCCATGGCTTCATGTAAATGCATCTATTACAGCCTTTCTCATACAATGTAATTACTGATGAGTCACATTTTTTTCTATTTCAATTTGACCACATGTCTCAGACTCAAGTGCTTACAAGGTGCCACAAACAGCATGAATGTGTGGACCAGGTATGATTAGGTGAGAATTCATACCCCCTAAAGGAGCAGAACTAGTCAGCTGATGGGTGTCATGGATAACATGGGCTTAGTGTTGCTGTATATTCTGATTTTTTAAGGCTGAAAACCATAGCTTAATGTGATATGAATTTGCCACTAATTTAAAATTTGGGAGTCGAACTCCGTTTGGGCTAACATAGTGGACATCTTCAGGCTAAATTGGTGCCAATCTTATGGACTCTAACCTGGAATGTGATGTTCTGAAAAGAGTATCTAGGTGTTGTTCCTCTATCTTCAGAGTTTAACATAGTAAGAGCTGAGTCTGGGTGGGGCTGAGTATGAACATATTGCTAAACATTCCCAAGGGAGTCTAATATTGAGAACAAATGCATTAAATCTGTGAAACACTGCTGTGGCCCTGGGAAATGATTATCCACAGATTTTTTTTTCTTCCAAGAAGAAGATCTCTATTTTTACATGTTCTTCCACTTTCCACAATATATCAAAAATATGAAATAAAACATAAGTTATTTAAATCAATATTAACAAAGATCATAAAGTAAAATGGTTTATTAAAAAATCCTTTGAGATTTTATTATGTCAGGTTTGACTATGAAAACAAAATCTGATAAAATATATCTGGATATTGCCAAGACCTCTTGAATTTGTTTCCCTGGCCACAAGGATGTTTTGGGTCACTTGGGATTTTCACCCATAGATTCTTACCCACATTCATGTTTGCAGTGCTCTATGTGTTCATGAAGTTACTGCCCAGGAAATTGTCAGAAAGAAATATGTAAGCCAGAGAAATTGTTCTGAAGAGAGTGAAGAATCACTCAATTTTATGAGCTGGCTCTTTGCCAAGGGAATTAAATGAACCTCAAAGTAGCTCTCTAACTTTATCTACACCACTGAAGTGCAGCAGAGAGTTGAAGAAATTATGTTCAGCTCAGATTAAGAGTTTAGCTCAAATAATCAAAACCCAATAATCTACTTGGTTCAAATTTATCACCTATTATGGATTTTCTTTGCTTGTTTGGACAGATGTGTACTCCCCTTACTTTCTACGAATGTTGGTTCCATCTGTAAAAAAGGAGCTCTGTGTTGCTAGTTACCACACCAAAACGTTTGAATCCATGGTGCACACATGAGCTTCAGGGGCTCCACAAACCTCCCCTCCCACTTAGATGTGTGCAAAATAATTTCCCTACATGTTTTCTTCCTGGAAAGAGAAATCCATTAAATTGTCAAAAGAACTAAGAGGATATTCATCATTACTCACCTAGAAGATCCCTCCAATTCCCTTCCAATACTGAAATTCCTGTGATCATCTCAGAAAGTCATGCAAAGTAAACAGGACAATGGACATAACCAAATTTTGTGTAAATATTTTATTGGAACAACACATTATTCAACTTAAAATAAATGGAAACTTTTTTTGACATATGAATTCTGTATCTTTTGAGACTGGTTACTCTTATTAAAAAATGGAAAGCCAATCCTCAATATACAAAAAGCTCTAACAATAAATGAATGAATTAATTAAAAAATGAATAAATGACATTCTCTCTCCTAGCACAAACTCTGGTGTGTTATATACAGTTTACCTTAAACAAAGCAGGAGTTGGGGCGTCAACTCCCTAAACAGTTGAAAATCTGTGTATAACTTTTGACTCCTCAAAAACTTAGCTATTAATAGCCTAGTATTGACTGGAAGCCTTACCGATAACATAAACAGTCAATTAACACATTTTGTATGTTATATGTAATACATGTTGCATTCTTACAATAACTAAAGAAAAGAACATGTTATTAAGAAAATCATAAGGAGGGGTGTGTGGGTGGCTCCATTGGTTAAGTGTCTGCCTTCTGCTCAAGTCATGGTCCCTGAGTCCTAGGTTAGAGCCCTGCATTGGGCTCCCTGCTCAGCAGGGAGTCTGCTTCTCCCTCTGCCCCTCCCCTCACTCATCCTTGTGCTCTCTCTCTCTCCTTCTGAAATAAATAAAAAATATCTTTTAAAAAATCATAAGGAAATAAAATACATTTAAAGTGTTGTATTATATTTATTTTAAAAATCCACATATAAGTGACCCACATAGTTCAAACCCATGTTGCTCAAGGGTCTGTTGTGTAAATATATATTATGAATATATCTATTCTAATGAACTATATTGAGTTGTCTCAAAACTAAGTAACTTAATACAATAATGGTATAGTATAACACATCATGCATCTGCAAGTTGGTGGAAACCATCTACAGTTACACATCTGCAGGTCAGCTTAGGATACTACCCTTTGGCTGCTTTCACAACACAATGTGGGCTTTGAATAACTTCAGTGAAGGCCATATGACCTATGAAATGAAAAATATTTATCGTGTGTTCTTAATAGAAAAATTTTGCCAACCCTGGCACTAGGCTTTATGTAAACTCTTACAGGGAAAAGAGAAAATGACGCCATATTCCTATATATTTGAAAACTACAAACTATGAGCTGATTAATACTTTCTAGCTTAAAAAGGAAAAGTTATGGTAGCCAAAAAAGTTGCAACCTCTTAAATTAAAATATCCTAATATATCCAGAAGAACAGTGGTGACAATGACAGCAAGAAACACCAGTTAAACTATAACCCTCATCTTCAGTTGAACTAGAATACAGAGAACATCCAAATTTCAAATTACCTGAAAGGGGAGAAATCAACACTAAATCTAGTAGTTTATCTCTACTGTTCCTACCACACTCAGAGAACAAGGGTAGTCGGGGAACACCCATGAGAAAAAGACAAAATTGACAGGTAGTAACAAGCCCAAGATTGAGCCCAAACCTCCACCAGACAGAGGCAATCTACATTGTGAAAGTGCAGAAAAATAGCTCTAATAGGTTAGTACCCACCATAAAGAAGGGATTGTACACACAGGGGACACCTTAGTGGCAGAGTTGGTTAAGCAGGTGACTCCTGATTTCGGCTAAGTTCATGATCTCAGTGTCCTTAAATAGAGCCCCACGTCAGACTCAATGTCCAGCAGGGAGTCTGCTTGAGATTCTCTCTCTCCCCTTCCCTCTGCTCCTACTCCTGCTCACGCTCACACTCTATCTCTAAAATAAATAAATAAACCTTCAGATAAAACATATACACAGGACTTGATAAGAAATTCTTGAGAAAGGACTATTTGGGGGAGAAAAGGTTTAGAAAGAATGTAGAAAGGAAGAGACATTAAAGGACAAGAAGAAATGTAGGATCCCACAAGGAAAAACATTTTTAGTAAAAGACACACAATTCCTTCCACCATTAAATCTTCCCCAAAAGCCATCAAATAAAGAAACAGTACTTTGCTATGCTGACAAAAAAGAACACTCTTAAATTAGAAATCTTATAAAATGCCCTTAAACAACCCAGTCCCCTTATCAGAAATGTAGAGATGAAAACATCATATATATTCAAATTGATTATAAAAATAAAACAGAAAAAAGATTTTTAAAAATAATTTGTTCAATGTAAACTACCTGTCTATTCCCCAAACAATAAAGTAAATATATATTTTTAAAACCTATAACTGTCTACTAGAAATTAAATTAACTATTCCCATACAAGAATTGGGGCATGTGAAACATCTTGAATATGAAATTCAAAACAGCAAGAAACAAAATGGACAAAATATAAAAAGAAGAGCAATGAGAGTTAATTGAATTCAGAACATAAAGAGAAGGAAAAGGTAAAATTCTATCAATTATGAGGACTAAATGAGGTGGCCAAAAATGATTAATTCGAGGTGAAAACTTAATAAAGGGCACTAAGGATAAGAAGGAACATATTAAAAAAAGTGAAAATGAGACAGAATAAGAAGTAAAACATGTCTAAGAGAAAGTGCTCAAACTGAAGATATAATTTATGTATAATTAGAGTCCCTGCAGAAGATGAACAAGACAATGGAACAGAAATTATATTTTAAAATATAGCATATAAAAGCATAATCCAAAAAACTTTCTAGAAATAAAACATTTCACATATTGAAAAGGCTGACCATGTAGCAGGAAAAATTGACGTGCAGCAGTCAGCCCTGAGGCATATCTTAGAAATATGCTTAAACTTAAAACAAAAATCCTTCAGGGCCTCCAGACAAAAATCTGAATAAGTTACAAGGGCAGGGGAATTAGACTGGCATCAGACTTTTCAAAATTGACAGTCAAGCTCTCTTTCAAGTAACAAGGCTATAGAGAGAGAGAGTTATAAATGTGCATGAGATAGGGGATTCTATATCCAAGAATATTTTTGAGCAATGTAATAGAGGATAAGTTTCACCCAACCAGGATATTGCTGGACTAACTTCAACAGAAGACTGACATTGAGCAGTTAATTTATTTAATTGCAGATGTAAAACTGAAACAAATGTGGGGATATATGGATAGAAGAATATGCTATAAGTTGTATAGTATGGGTTATGTTTAGTGTGTTAAACGCTCTCACAGAGTAGCAATAATTCAACTGAAATCAAGAGGTGAAAAAGGAAAAAAATAAGCTCATTGCTTGTTGCAGAGGCAATAGTTAGGAGCTAACGTATATAATTATAAATCAACAAGCCTGATAATTAAAGGTTAAATAAGAAAACAAGGAAGTAAATATATCAGAAAGAATGAAGATAAAAACACACAATAGAACAAAAATTAAAATGCTTCTAAATATCAGAAAAATTATAAGGAGAAAAGAAAACTCATCATGCATACAAATAAGTATGGCAAGTTTAATAGTACTCATTAACATTATAACATAAAATATATGACAAAGCTAGGACCAAACATGTACCATATGTCATATTAACAAGACATAATGTTAATATGTGAATGTTAATAAGAATTAACTCACCTGCCTGAAGACAAAGATTTTTTTTTTATTTTTTTCAAAGATTTTTTTATTTGGCTCACAAATCAAGATACCAGTAAATACTGTATATGAAAATGACAGGATTTTGGAAAACATAAATAAATAAATACATAAATAAATACATAAATAAAATTGTTAAAGGATTTCTATCCCCTTAGTGTTCACGGTCCTTGGTCACTCCACTTCAAAGAATTAAGAGGTAGACCAGAGTAGTGGGCAGCAAGACAGAATTTATCGATAGTAGGAAGCTCCTAAAGAGGGAAGGGAGCTGAGAAGGTTGCCGTTCTGGCATTCAATATAGGGATTTTAAAGCTCTTTTGCAGAACTATCTTGAGCATCCTGAGTATGGGCCCTGTGTGGATTGGCTGTGTGGATAAGGTGTGCCAATCAGGGCTTTGATCATGCACCTGTCTACCTATCAGGTATATTGTTTACATGTTGATCATCTTTCGGGCTGACATTTGGACACTAACTGCCGGGCAGCCCGGGTGGCTCGGGGGTTTAGCGCTGCCTTTGGCCCAGGGTGTGATCCTGGGGACGCGGGATCGAATCCCATGTCAGGCTCCCTGCTTCTCCCTCTGCCTGTGTTTCTGTCTCTCTCTCTCTCTCCTCTCTGTGTATTCTCATGAATAAATAAATAAAATCTTTAAAAAAAATGGACACTAACTGCCTCAACTTATGATAGTGACCAATGTTTATGGTTAATTGTTTTGTCTCAGGATGTTTTGTAGAAGTCATTTCTGCAGAGGCTGCTAGACAGGTTGGTATTGTCGTCGTGTTTATGCTGCAAAGCAGGATGCTATGCGGTTTTGTCTTAGCTGTTCCAGCTCCCTATTTTCTTGTTGGGGACCCTGGCCCTGACTACCTGTGCCCAAATAAATCTTAACAGAATGAGCAAAACTGTAGTAAGCAAATAGAAACACTTTTAAGTCAGAGTAGTGATCCTACTTTCAGACAAAAGTCTAATTCAAACAAAAACACATTAAAGGAGACAAAACACAAATTTCCATGCCAAAAGCTACAATTTACAATGAAGATGGAAGAGTCATAAATATCTATCACCGAATAACATAGTAATCACCTTTAAAAAGTAAAAACTACAAGAGAAGCAAAAAGATACAGGTTAAAATATGCTAATAGTAGGAGATTTTAATACACCCAATCAAGCGGGCAGAAATGGGTTAAGACTGTTGAAAATATAAAAACATAATTACTCCAGCAGCCCTTATATATCAAACTTCACATCCTGCTAATAGGGAAAGACACCTTCTCTCAATACATATGGATATTCGTAAAATATTTGATCATATATTTGGTTACAAAGTAAATATTAGTAAGTTTGGAGAAGTAGACACAGTAGAAACATGCTGAGATCACAATGCAACAAAATTAATTGGTAACAAAATTAAAAATCTAAAAAGGTCTTTACCTTTCTGCCTTAATCTGCCTATTAAATAATTCTTGGGTGGAAAATAAGGAATAAAGACTGAAATAAAAGATTTTTAAAAAGATAATAACAGTGAAAATATACATATCAGAACCTATGATCCATGAAAGCAGTGATCAGAAGAAAACTTAAAACAATCATATTTTTAAAAATTGAAAAAAGGAAAAATGAGCCAAATTCCAACTCAAAGGAAACAACCAAATAAAATAAAGCATAAAAATAATAGTAAAGATAAAATCAGAAGCTAATGAGACAAAGAAGGAAAATATAACATCTAATTAGTAAGTCAAAATAAGCACTGAGTTGTCTTTTTATTAACCAAACACTAATTAGCTTAAGAAACAAGGGAAGAAGCACACATATGCAAAATACAAAATGACAAGGGGGGAATAATTTTGAAAATGTAGATGAAACAATTATATTAGGAAGCACAGTTTAGCAAAATTAATCCAAATAAAAATAGAAAGCTTAAACCAACTTACTACAAGGTAAGAGAAAGATATCAAGTAACTAAGTTTATGAGACACAGCCCAGACTATTCCACAGAGAAATTCCACAAACCTTCAATTCGACCAGTGCTCCTTAAACCATTCCAGAGTATTGATAATTAAGAATTTTCTAATGTTTTTGTGAAGCAAGTATGGCATTAATAACTAAACCTGATCAAGAAATTGCATACACAACAAAAGGAAATTACAGACAAATATCATTTACAAATATTAATACAAAAATATTAAAGTATTCGCAAACAGGACAGTAACAATGACTAAGGGGTATCAATCCAAGAATGCCAAGTGGATCAATGTAAAATGTCAAGAAAATACTCCATGACATACATCATGCATAAGAATAAACTCTGAATACAGATCTAAATGTGAAAAATGAAACCACACAAGAACTAGATTTTATAACCTGGATTGAGGAAAGATTTTCTAGCTATGATTCTAAACCTTAATAAAAGAAAATACAGATAAACTTGATGACCTATTTTTTTTTAATTTTTAAATTGCAAAAACATAAAAAGTCAAAAGACAACTTAGAACCTGGAAGGAGGGCAGCCCGGTGGCTCAGTGGTTTAGCGCCGCCTTCAGCCCAGGGCCTGATCCTGGAGACCTGGGATCAAGTCCCATGTCAGGCTCCCTGCATGGAGCTTCTGATTCTCCCTCTGCCTGTGTCTCTGCCTCTCTCTGTGTGTCTCTCATGAATAAATAAATAAAATATTAAAAAAAAGAACCTGGAAGGAAATATTTGCAACATATATCACAAATGAAAGGATCATGTCCCTAAAATATATTAAATTCTGAAACCAGAGTGGAAAAAAAGGCCAAAACCTAATAGGAAAATGGGCAAAAGATAGATTAGTCATTAACACATAATTTTTAGGCCCTAAACTTAAAATACTATGTTCAGACTCATTCCTCATTAGTGAAGTGTAAATTAAAAGTACCCTGAGATACCACTCCTTGCCTAAAAATTCAGTAAAAATTAAAAAGCCTAACAATGCATTCAGTTGATGAGACTGAGAAACAGGACTCTCCCACATTACTGGTGCGAATGCAAAGGACAACCTTTGTAGAGCATTTGGCAAAGTCTAACAAAACCACTACATATGTATTCACTTTATTTCTCAGTATATCCTACTTTGTAGGAATTTACCCTAAAGTTATACCTGCAACAATATGAAAACATGTATGCACAAGGGTATTAATTGCAGTATTATTTGCAATTCCAAAAATCTTGGAAATAACTTAAATGTTCACACACAGCAGAGTAGTTGAATAAACTATAGTCAGTCCACACAGTGGTGAACTGAGCAATGTATAAAAAGATGGGGGAAGATCTTTAGTTTGCAGAGAGGCATTAAAATGTGCCTGAGTACACACACACACACACACACACACACACACACACAACTACTTTCTTATATCTGTTGAACCCTGGGAAATTTTCCCAAACCTTTTTTCTCCCATGTGACTTTTTTCAGTTTTTTTGTTTGTTTCTTTTTAAATAACCGATACTTTTATAAATTGACAATCCCTGGCAAGATTTCCAGTGTGTTCTCTTTACCAGTTTTATTTTTACTGTTTCTTATTTTTGCCCAAATTGATTAAATTTCCAAATCCTATTC
Source organism: Nyctereutes procyonoides (assembly GCF_905146905.1). Lineage (NCBI taxonomy): Eukaryota > Metazoa > Chordata > Mammalia > Carnivora > Canidae > Nyctereutes > Nyctereutes procyonoides. Next base: position 24,210,959 of record NW_026575035.1, on the reverse strand, counting down.
TTTTATACCACTGTTCATTTACATACTAATAGAGGTAAAGTTGGCATAAAACCAAAAAGGAGCTTCCATTCTTTTATTACTAGTTTCAGAGAGTCTCAATCGTATACACTTCTTCCACATCCATACACATTCTATAGAACTCAGTGCAATCTAGCTAACATTTAAAATTTTTTACCTCAGTGGTTCAGCTGCTTATCAAATTGACTTTTATGGCCCCTACAAAGAACATTTTGTTAAACTTGAAACAGTCTCAAGGTAATGAAGACCAAATAATTTTCTAGAGCCAAGGCACTGAAAGCCATAGGAAACATAAATTCTGTAGAATAATGTCAGGTGGCACTGTGCCACATGAATGCAAAGACAGTGTCTCAATGGTTTGCTTCTATTTTCAGAAATAAATTTCATGGAAACAAGTCAATAGAAAAATTTAATGACATGGGACCTTAGTAATATAGAAACAGCAGTTCCAAGTACAATTTGCTTTTAATGACTAAAAAATATGTTCACCTGGTACAAAACAACCAGGACCAGAAGCAGCAAGTGCACTTTCAATTAATTAACTTCTATTATAAACAAATAAAATCAATTGGTATGTCTGTCCTATTCAGAAGGAGGGGTGTGAGGAAGAGAAAGGTAGCTGTAAACCCACCTGGAGAAGATGGAAAAGACACTGAGGTGGTGCCTATCGCATCCACTCAGGTCCTCTTGCATTTTTGGCCAAGACTAAACAGCCCATGTTTGCTGGAATTTATGAATGAATATAAAATGTGCTACCAACTTTACCCTAATTTTTATAAGATGTGGCATCAGAATAAAAAGATAGCTGTATGTGTGGATGTGTGAACTTCTCTAAGATGTTTCAAAATAATCTACTATGAGATAAAGCTTAAAAATTATACCCAAATCCTATGTCAGTTGGCCAAAGTGCAGTGTGTGTGTGTGTGTGTGTGTGTGTGTGTGTGTGTGTGTACAGATGCGTGCATGTCTATAGACAGGGAAGTGAGAGGCCCCAGATGAGGAGAAGACGGATCTTATCTAGTAATAAAAGTTTAATATTTTTAATTCCAAATTAGCTTCAAAGAAATGAAAATAACAGCTTTGGTTACACTGGGGATTAATAGGGATGTACGGAGCACAATAATGATAAAAAGTAAGCATTTTGTGATTTGCTTTGATTTTCAGATCTTTGTTTTATAAAATGCCTTAACTCAATGGCCCTGTTTGAATATAGATGCTATTTTTAAATTAAGTAAGCAATCACTGTAATCAAATCAATTCCCTATGTTATAGTTTTAGACATGAATTGTCTGATCCTACTTTTTAATACTCAGAAACTCACTTCACTATTTTAATTACAAAATAAAACTCCACTACTGGGCTTAGAATGACCCTCTTGACTCTACATACTGATAAAGTTAAATGGATAATAGCCACCCTTCTTTCTCCTATCCTTCCTGGTAATTCACAGTATAATAGTCATACAGTTTACGTAGTGGAAAAGCCATAATAAATGCTGTTCAATACAGGAAGTAAACTTATGGTTGTCAGAGAGGAGGAAGTGAGGGCAAATGGGTGAAGGAAAGTGGGAGGTACAGGCTTCCAGTTATGGAATGAATAAGTCAAAGGAATAAAGGCACAGCTTGGAATATATATAGTCAATGGTATTGTAATAGCCAGTGGGACAGATGATAGCTACAGGTGTGGTGAACATAACATAAGGTATAGAGTTGTTGAATCACCATGTTGTACACCTGAAACTAATGTAATGTTGTACGTCAACTATACTTTAATCAATGAATCAATCTATTTGGAATGCAAATGTGATATAAGCTCAGGTAATTCCCCTCCATTTCTAGACTTATAGGTAATGTACTTCCAGTCCATGTTTACATTGAAGTATATGATCAAAGAATGAGTGTAATTTGTAATATTTTTGAAAAAAGACATAATATTGTTGAAAAAGACACAATATGGTGTACCAAAGTTATGCAATTTTCACATTCCAGCTAGACATTTTTAAAGCATGATTTATCATAAAGAATATTGCATCTTTGGAGTAAAATAAATGGAAGTAGGTGATTTAGATAAGAAGTAGAGCAGTAAAATTCTCAGTGCTTTCAAGACAAACTATCTTTCTCTCTTGGCCATCTGTGTTACATTGATTCAAACTATCCAGGTCAAAGTTGGCATGATCTCACCCTGGTTGTCAAAGAAAAATGGTCATCAAAAGTATGTAAAAAATTTCTGCACAGCAAAGGAAACAAACAACAAAACTAAAAGGCAACGTACTGAATGGGAGAAGATATCTGCAAATGATATATTCAATAAAGAGTCACTATCCAAAATATATGAAGAGTTTACATAATTCAGCACCCCATAAAAACAAATAATCCAACTTAAAAAATGGGCAAAAGACATGTAAAGACATTTCTCCAGGAAAGAAATACAGGTGGCAAATAGACACATGGAAAGATGCTCATTATCACGGAAATACAAATCAAAACTACAAAGAGATATCAACTCATACCTGCCAGAATGACTAAAATAAAAAACACAAGAAGTAACAAGTGTTAGAGAGGATGTGGAGAAAAAGGAATCCTCATGCACTGTTGGTGGGAATGCAAACTAGTGCAGCCACTGTGGAAAAGAGTTTGGAGGTTCCTCAGAAAGCTAAAAATAGAACTAACCTACAATCCAGTAATAAAACTGCTGGGTATTTATCCTCAAAATACAAAGACACTAATTCAAAGGCATACATGCACGCCTCTGTTTATTGCAGCATTATTTACAATAGCCAAATTATGGAAGCAACCCAAGTGTCCATCCCATCAAAATATATATACGGAATATTGCTCCATTATATAATGAATATTATATAATGGAATATAATGGAATATTGTTCAGCCATAAAAAGAATGAAATCTTGCCATTTGCCACAACATGGATAGAACTAGAGTGTATCATGCTTAGTGAATAAGCTAGGCAGAGAAAGACAAACATCATATGATCTCACTTATAAGTAGAATTTTAGAAACAAAACAAATAAGCAAAGGGTAAAAAGGGAGATTCTTAACTTGTAGGGAACAAACTGATAGTTACCAGAAGGGAGTTAGGTGGGGGGCTGGGGAAAATAAGGGCTGGGGACTAAAGAGTACACTTTGTAGAAATGCCTGTTCATTTCTTCATAGTGGTATATGGAAATCCGACAGATTTCTGCGCATTGATTTTATATCCTGTAAATTTGCTGAATTCCTCTATCAGTTCTAGCAATTTTTTGATGGAATCTTATGGGTTTTCTACAGAGTATCATGTCATCTGTGAAGAGAGGGAAGCAAACCATAAGACACTTAACTATATAATCAAACTGGTGGACAGAACTGGGTGACACACTAGATCCTGGATGTATTTTGGTCTGTTTTTGAGGGTTGCTAGAAGGAGGAAGGGTGGGGGGAGTTAACAGGGTGATAGGCATTAAGGAAGGCATGTGATGTAATGAGCACTGAATGTTATATACAACTGATGAATCACTGAACTCTACCTCTGAAACTAATAATATACTTTATGTTAATTAACTGAATTTAAATAAAATAAAAAAAGACAAAGAAAAGACTCTTATCTACAGGGAACAAACTAAGGGTTCCTAGAGGGGTGATAGGAGGATGGAATAACTGGGTGATGGGCACTAAGCAGGGTACTTGATGGAATGAGCACTGGGTGTTATATGCAACAGATGAATCACTAAATTCTACCCCTGAAACTAATAATTCACTATATGTGAACTAACTTGAATTTAAATAAAATCTTTAAAAAATAAAAGTAATTTATCATGATGAAAAATAAAATAATAAAAAAATCATAGGCTAAATAAAACAAAACAAGGTAAAACCTACTTATTGATTAATTGATTCCCTAGCAGTTCCCACTTGCCAGGCACTGAGTTAAAGGCTAGGGATATCTAACATAATTAAGTAACTGGCTCTATCCCTGAATCAGTACTCAGAATAGTGAGAGAATCTAAGGTGTGCCAAGTATGAACAAAAGATAATTGGTACACCAAAGAGGGTGATCCTGTCTACCAGGGTAATCAAGGAAGGCTTCAGAGACTAAGTGATATTTGAGATGGACCTTTAAGGAAGGCTACAGGCCAAAAAAAGGGACCTCAAAACAACATGATCACAGACAGAGTTGTGAACATGGGAAGTGTTCACAGAAAGGTCAGTTTTGCTCAGTATGAGGCAGTAATCCTCACCCTTTTGCCCACCACCTCAGAGAACACCAAAAGGCATCCTGAAGCTGGCCAGAACCCTTTGGGCCAGATCATTCAATAATGTTTCCTATTAGAGTTTGCATAGCGTTTGGGTACAATCTGTATTGGAGGCAGCAGAGTTGTTCTAGGAGACAAGGCAATGTTAATACTTTATAGGTGAACGGTTCTTTTAACTTTAAAAACTGCTTTCAAATCCTCATTCCTAGGACACCTGGGTGGCTCAACGGTTGAGTGCCTGCCTTCGGCACAGGGCATGATTCTGGAGTCCCAGGATCAAGTCCCACATCGGGCAGGGAGCCTGCTTCTCCCTCTGTCTGTCTCTGCCTCTCTCTCTCTCTCTCTCTCTCTCTCTCTCTCTCTGTCTCTCATGAATAAATAAACAAAATCTTAAAAAAAATCCTCATTCCTTTTCTACAAAAAATCTCCACTTGAATTCCTAAGGGTATAATCTACTGAAACAAATGAAGTAGAGAAAAGAAAAGTGTACTCAAGCAAATTAATCTTTATGTCATTTTCTGGAAAGTGTATGCAAGAGATTATTTGTTTGCTTTAAGGAACTCTATTACTCTATCAAAAGGAAAAAAAACATCATCTCTGTGTTCCATTGACCTCTTCTCAGTAGATCTGTCCTGTCGGCAACTATCTCAACTTGGATTCCTGCCCTCCACCTACTCAAGTCCTCATATGTTTACTTGCTCCCTATTAAGTAGATGCAGTGTTTTAAATAAATCTTTGCCAATTTTAGTGTGTAGGAGAAATAAGTATTTGATCCAAGTCTCTGTGAAGTGTCTGTGTCCTAAATGCCTTAGGAGTTCCTATAATGCAGTTAACACAAAGCTTTGACACTTAAAAGGAACCAGAAAATAGCTAGTAGAACTAAAAGCACCTAAGATCTTCACCTTTCTTCTATATAGTGAAGTCTGATTACTTAGGACACCTTACAAACTGTTTTTTCCTTACAACTGTCACATCGTTCCCATGAGATATCTTCCTTCGTCCTATGGGCCTGTTTGTGATTGCTACTGGAATCTCCCAATTAAGCAAAATCAATGCATTAAAAAAAATCCCTCTGCTACTTTCTAAGGTGGGGAGAGCATTTTTCCAAGAGTATGGCCATTTCTTACTTGACATACACAGATGTCAGCTTATTTCAACTTTACACACACATAGCTACAGGTCATGTTAAAATTGAAATGTTTGGAAGGTGTGAGGGGTTTGTACCTGTTTTCATGTACTTGTAAATTAACTAACATGATTTAGAGTGCAAAACACATACAGGATTATGAGATTGTCCCATCTTCTTCCTCCCTATATGCTAACAAAGTATTCAGCTAGTTAATGATCCCAGGGCACTATGTCGGGCCTCAGTTTGTCCCTCAGGAGAAGGTAGCTACAGGGACATGAGCCTTGAGTTTTATTAGGAAGTCAGAATAACCTCTCATCTATCACACAGAAACTCTGGCTCTTTCAGGATTCCCCTAAATTCCCTCAATTGTTCTCTTTGGTGTTTCAAGCTTGTTTTGTTTTTTCAGACATTTATCAACCACTATTAATGATCAAGCACTACAGTCTCTGGAAATCTGTCTTAATCCTGTGAGTGTCTGGCCTGGCCTGGTCTCGCTGACATATAGATCTCAAGTCTTTACTGTAATGCAAGAGAGTAAACAGGGATCGGACCCTGACAGGCATTTGGCAAGAACCATGGCAGGATGCTAAAATGACAGCTTTAAACAAATTGAAAATCAGATTCATTTTACTTTAATGACACTATTATTTCATAAAGCAACAGAACAGAAGGCATTGCCATTACTCTCTCAGTAACCAGGTCTAAGAGAATATCCTACTGTTCATTATCAGGAAAGAAGAAACATAATTTAAAGATGCAAAACAAAAAGCATATTAATAGCTCTTAATACATGTGCACAGAGATATGCAAGAACACTGGCTTATTCACAGCACGGTGGCTGGAAACATTTAATATATGCTTCTGTGCCTCACAGCCAGCTTCTCAGTCTAGCAGAAGTCAGGGTTTAAAGGAGGACATAGTCTGAGGAGGGACCAGTGCCCCGTGCTGCCCCTTTAACAATAGCATATTGAAGGGCTCTTGGTGCCAAGGCAACCAGATTGAGGAGACAAAAGGGCTGGGCACAGACGTCATGCAGCCGCTGCCTGCAGGAGAGGCATGGAGATGAGCACCGCTGTGTGCAGAGGAGACTCTGGAGGGCTTTGGAAGGAAACACAAACTGCCAAGCAACTGGACTGGGTGCCAGGCAAAATCTGTCTCCCGTGAGTCTTTTAAAGCAAACTGGAAGGGCAGGAAGGCATCTCTGATTTGTAAGAAATCATAAATAGATTGTCTTACCTCCCAGCCATTTCAATGGGGGGAAAAAGTGTCTTGGATAAGAGGGAGCATGGGATAAAAGAAATGGCTTCAAATCATTGTTCCTTGAATTTCTTAAGTTCCTTCTTTCCTGAGATCCACTAAGCACCTAAAAACCAGTGTCCACTCCCCCCCACTCCTGAAAAGCATTACTCTGACACTTCCAATATTCGCCAGCATTATAGAGTCAATTCTTCAATATTTATTCACAAGATTATTGATCCCAAGCATCCACCTACTATGTGCCAGATGCTAAGCTGCCTCCTGGCAAAATATCGAAAAGGAGAGGGGGACAGAAACATGCTAACTAACAAAGACAGTGAACCAAAGTGCAGGCGTATGACTGGCTCCAAGGGCCTTAAGAGGAGTAATCCATTCTGAGAGCTGGGAGGATAGGCAATGGCAGAAGGGCGTTGGCATAGGAGTTGATATTCAGGCTGCACCTGAAAGGGTGAGAGCACTTTGCCAGTGGAAAGTTAGGGGAATTTCAGAGAGACAGAACACGGATGGCAGGTTCTGAGAATGAGTGGAGCTGGGTACAGGAATTTATCTGTGCCAATGAGGGAAAGGGGTATGGTAAGAGGCAGGGAGGAGGATGGTTGTGAGCACAGGCACTGCTGTCAGGCAGACTGGGAGGCAAGTCCTAATACCATGATAAACTTATAGGTAATACCTATGCTTCAGTTCCTTCATCTAAACACACAGGGTGCTTATGGCAGCCATCAAACAGATCTGGAGGGCTCTGAGCTACACAGCTCAGTGTTAGTGCTGCCTGGATGTCCTATGCTCCCCAGGGCATTTCTTCCATGTATTCTTTCTGGAAAGTTTGCATGTTTGGTTTGGTTTTTGTTTTTAAGTTACATGGAGCCCACTCAAACCTCCCTCTTCGCCGATGACATGATACTCTACATAGAAAACCCAAAAGCCTCCACCCCAAGATTGCTAGAACTCATACAGCAATTTGGTAGCGTGGCAGGATACAAAATCAATGCCCAGAAATCAATGGCATTTCTATACACTAACAATGAGACTGAAGAAAGAGAAATTCAGGAGTCAATCCCATTTACAATTGCACCCAAAAGCATAAGATACCTAGGAATAAACCTAACCAAAGAGGTCAAGGATCTATACCCTAAAAACTATAGAACACTTCTGAAAGAAATTGAGGAAGACACAAAGAGATGGAAAAATATTCCATGCTCATGGATTGGCAGAATTAATATTGTGAAAATGTCAATGTTACCCAGGGCAATTTACACGTTTAATGCAATCCCTATCAAAATACCATGGACTTTCTTCAGAGAGTTAGAACAAATTATTTTAAGATTTGTGTGGAATCAGAAAAGACCCCGAATAGCCAGGGGAATTTTTAAAAAGGAAACCATATCTGGGGGCATCACAATGCCAATTTCAGGTTGTACTACAAAGCTTTGGTCATCAAGACAGTGTGGTACTGGCAGAAGGGCAGTTTCTTAGGGAAAGGTCAGAAGGTAAAGCTGAGCACTCAAGGATGAAACTTGCACTGATACCTGGGTCAGTAACCAGGGCCTCCATGTTGGCTCCCTTTGGAGCCAGAGGACTACCCATCTCTCATTTTTCCTGTTTTTCTTCCTCTACATTCTCCCTGTCAACTTGACTCTTTTGGCCCCTCAAATCCATTCTCCACAAAGCCAAAGAATGTTCTCCAAAATGAAAACCTGAACATGGCATTTCTTTGCTTCAAACCCTTCAGGAACCTCTCCTTGCCTACAAGATTGAGTCCAGGCTATATTTTTTATCAAAACCCTGCTAAGATGTCCCCTTTTCCATGTATATTTCACCTCCCTTTCTCCACTGTCACTATCACTCCTGATGCAGATAATCATCCAACCTTGTACACAATTTCTGTACCTTACATATACCACTTTCATTGGCCATGGAGTTAACTGTTTTTAAATCTGTCTCCCCTACTACTCCAAATGCTATTTAAAGGCAAAATATGGGCATAATCACTTATACTCTTAGTGCCCATCTCAGTGAAGGTATCTAGCTTTTAAGTAACACTTGCTTGTCTGAACCATCCTAAAGATTTGGGGATATTATAAGCACTGGGAGAGGCATGGTCATATTTATATTTGAGGAATAATCATTTTGGCCACAGAGAAGAGAATGGATTAAAATAAGAAGAAAGTGGTCAGAAAAAAAAAAAGAAAGAAATTGGTCAGAAAGGTCAGTTAAGAGACTTTCAGCACAATCCCCACTGAGATGACAAGTCTTCAATTGAGGTGACTATGTAGCAGTAGACAAGATGTACAAGGTGCTCTGTGCCTGGCAGGCACTCTGCACTTTTCAAACATTATCTCAATCCAGCCTCACAATAATATTACAGGGAGGGGTGCTATTTTAATTCCTATTTTGGAAATGGAAGCAGAGTTTCAAGGAGTAAGACAATTTGCCCAGTCATGTAGCTAACATAGAATGGAAAGCTTATTAGAAAAAAAGGTGAAGAATTTAGATGTTAATTAGTTTAAGAACTCAATTAATAAATTTTGGGGATACATAAAAGAAAAAAGTCAAGGTGTATAATTTGTAAGGTTGGATGATAAGATTTTTAAGTGCTAGGTATTCAAGGAGAGGAGCAGATTAGGGAGGAAAAATCTACATATTAAATTAATAGTCATGTACTGTAGTAAATTAATAGTCATGTACTGTAGCTGATATGGAATCCATGTATCTAATCAAACCATTTGGACACAGATTCTTTATTTGAACACACAGGTAATAGTTGTAAAGGTGGCTTATGAAAGTAAAATGTTCATAAAGAGATTTCAAGTCTTTACTTGATGTCTCAAGTATAGAAAGTCTGATAGTTCCTTTGCTATAATAAAATGTCCTATCTTTTCTATTACAACAGACACAATTTAACCAAGTAAATGTACCATGTGACCACAGTAAGACCAGTTAGTAAAGTCTTCCCTGAAATTTCAGGAAGGCAGAAACGCTGGTTTTAGTCATTCATTTCCTAAATGGCATCAACAACACCTAGGATGTTGTAGGTAGTCATTATTTAATGAATTGAATTATTGCACACATTGTTTTTTTTAAAGCATTATTCATGTTGTGTGTGTGTGTGTGTGTGTGTGTGTGTATTACAAAGTGACAACTGAGAAGTGTGAAAATAAGAACCACAGAAGGTAGGGTGGTAAGGACAGAGTTTGCTGCTGCTTCTTCTGGGGAAATGTTTCATTTCAGATGCCCTTATCTGTGAGTGAGAGAAGAGCCAATTCAGGGAAAGCACATATAATAAGCTCATTCACTTGCTCACAAAATAAGAAGACTCGAAGTCAGAAGTTCAAAGATAACATCACCAAAGATTGTATTCTTTCTGCCTCTGCTCTATCATCCAGAACATCAGTCTCTACTAAGGCAGGCTTTCCCCCACCAGATGACCCCAGGATGCCGTCAGTAGCAACAGCAGATATGTACATCATCCTTCAACAGCCACATCCAGCTGGAGAAGACAGCAGCTTGATATGGCTTCCTGTTAAGAGAAGAAAAAGCATTTTCCTGGAGCCTCGATGAAGGCTGCCCTACTTCCTCTTAATCAAAACTGGGTCCATACCCATTTTGGACTCCATCCCTGCTAGAGAGATGGGATTTTACAAGACAAGTCAGGGTCACCCAGGGGCCATAGGGATAGGGGAGAGGATGGCAGAGAATCGTTACCTCTTTTAGGAAGCAGAATGGGGGAAATGAATAGAAGAAAGTGCAGATGTGGGCTAAGCCAACCCAGAGAAACAGAAGGTCCTTCCCAGCTGGGACCATTTCATATGAGTAGATTAAAAGTAAGCAAAGAAACAATTCAAATTTAAGCCAAACAACAGAAGGAACCTTCTCTTCACATTCCTATATGAAAGATAAATGTACAAAGTAACAATATAATTTATCATCCAATCCAGGCCTCTTTTAAGCATGGAAGAAGGCACAAAAATCATTAAAATTGTGCTTGTGTGTATATTTGTATATATATTATCTATATACACACAGATCAGCAAATAGGCTTCATTTACTAGTGGAACTATAAGTGATTCTATTCAAAACCTATTTTCAAAAATAAAATTCTAAGAAATATAACATCTGTATACAATAAAGGAAATTTCAAATGCTTTATATTGATTAGCTAAATACCAAAAACTAATGCAAGCAAAATAATTATTCCTGTGTGATGCTCAGGTGCATCAATCAGTTTCTTGGTATTATCTGCCTCTAAAACTGTGCCACTGGTATTTTTCAGCATGGTCTTAATATTTTAAACCTTTTCTGAAAATAACCTGAGAATTCTCCAAGTTACATTTCATGACTAATGAATGTGTCATCATTGCCACCATCAACTGCTTCTCCTCTGTATGTAGATCAGAATATTTTTAATGGAAGAATATTCTTTCCAAAGAGGCAGAGGTACATGGTAGGATAAGAGCAATTTCTGCTATAAGCTAAAAAACATGTTCTTAATTTCATTTATTACTTGTCAAAATGTTTATCTTTGTGTATGGTGTAAGAGAATGCTCCAGTTTCATTTATCTGCATGTGGATATCCAATTTTTCCAGCACCATTTATTGAAAAGACTATCTTTTTCCAGTGGATATTTTTTCCTCCGTTGTCGATATTAGTTGACCATAGAGTTGAGTGTCCACTTCTGGTTGCTCTATTCTGTTCCATTGATCTATGTGTCTGTTTTTGTGACAGTACCACACCGTCTTGATGACCACAGCTTTGTAGTACAACATGAAATCTGGCATTGTGATGCCTCCAGATATGGTTTTCTTTTTTAAAATTCCCTTGGCTTTTCGGGGTCTTTCCTGATTCCACACAAATCTTAAGATGATTTGTTCCAACTCTCTGAAGAAAGTCCATGATATTTTGATAGGGATTGCATTAAATGTGTACATTGCCCTGGGTAGCATTGATATTTTCACAATATTAATTCTCCAAATCTATGAGCATGGGATATTTTTCCATCTCTTTGTGTCTTCCTCAATTTCTTTCAGAAGTGTTCTGTAGTTTTTAGGGTATAGATCCTTTACCTCTTTGGTTAGGCTTATTCCTAGGTATCTAATGCTTTTGGGTGCAATTGTAAATGGGATTGACTCCTTAAATTCTCTTTCTTCAATCTCATTGTTAGTGTATAGAAATGCCATTGATTTCTGGGCATTGATTTTGTATCCTGCCACGCTACCAAATTGCTGTATGAGTTCTAGCAATCTTGGGGTGGAGGCTTTTGGGTTTTCTATGTAGAGTAGCATGTCATCGGCGAAGAGGGAGAGTTTGACATCTTTTTTGCCAATTTGAATGCCTTTTATTTCTTTTTGTTGTCTGACTGCTGAGGCTAGGACTTCCAGTACTATGATGAATAGCAGTGGTGAGAGTGGACATCCCTGTCTTGTTCCTCATCTTAGGGGAAAGGCTCCCAGTGCTTCCCCATTGAGAATGATATTTGCTGTGGGCTTTTCGTAGATGGCTTTTAAGATGTCGAGGAAAGTTCCCTCTATCCCTACATTCTGAAGAGTTTTGATCAGGAATGGATGCTGTATTTTGTCAAATGCTTTCTCTGCATCTAATGAGAGGATCATATGGTTCTTGGTTTTTCTCTTGCTGATATGATGAATCACATTGATTGTTTTACGAGTGTTGAACCAGGCTTGTGTCCCGGGGATAAATCCTACTTGGTCATGGTGAAGAATCTTCTTAATGTACTGTTGGATCTTATTGACTAGTATCTTGTTGAGAATTTTTGCATCCATGTTCATCAGGGATATTGGTCTGTAATTCTCCTTTTTGGTGGGGTCTTTGTCTGGTTTTGGAATTAAGGTGATGCTGGCCTCATAGAACGAATTTGGAAGTACTCCATCTCTTTCTATCTTTCCAAACAGCTTTAGTAGAATAGGTATGATTTCTTCTTCAATGTTTGATAGAATTCCCCAGGGAAGCCATCTGGCCCTGGAGTTTTGTGCCTTGGGAGGTTTTTGATGACTGCTTCAATTTCCTCCCTGGTAATTGGCATGTTCAGGTTTTCTTTTTTTTTTTCTTTTCTTTTCTTTTTTTTTTTTTTCTGTTCAGGTTTTCTATTTCCTCCTGTTCCAGTTTGGTAGTTTGGTAGTTTGTGGCTTTCCAGGAATGCGTCCATTTCTTCTTGATTGCCTAATTTATTGGCGTAGAGCTGTTCATAATATGTTTTTAAAATCGTTTGTATTTCCTTGGTGTTGGCAGTGATCTCTCCTTTCTCATTCATGATTTTATTAATTTGAGTCTTCTCTCTCTTCTTTTTAATAAGGCTGGCTAATGGCTTATCTATCTTATTAATTCTTCCAAAGAACCAACTCCTGGTTTTGTGGATCTGTTCCACAGTTCTTCTGGTCTCGATTTCATTGAGTTCTGCTCGAATCTTAATTAACTCTCTTCTTCTGCTGGGTGTAGAATCTATTTGCTGTTTTTTCTCTAGCTCCTTTAGGTGTAAGGTTAGCTTTTGTATTTGAGTTCTTTCCAGTTTTTGGATGGGTGCTTGTATTGTGATGCATTTCCCCCTCAGGACTGCTTTTGCTGTATCCCAAAGATTTTGAACGGTTGTATCTTCATTCTCATTAGTTTCCATGAATCTTTTTAATTCTTCCTTAATTTCCTGGTTGACCCTTTCATCTTTTATCAAGATGGTCCTTAACTTCCACGTGTTTGAGGTCCTCCCAAACTTCTTGTTGAGATTTACTTCTAATTTCAAGGCATTATGGTCTGAGAATATGCAGGGGACAATCCCAATCTTTTGGTATTGGTTCAGACCTGATTTGTGACCCAGTATGTGGTCTATTCTGGAGAAAGTTCCCTGTGCACTTGAGAAGAATGTGTATTCAGTTACGTTTGGATATAAAGTTCTGTAGATATCTGTGAAATGCATCTGGTCCAGTGTATCATTTAAAGCTCTTGTTTCTTTGGAGATTTTGTGCCTAGAAGACCTATCGAGTGTAGAAAGTGCTAGATTGAAGTCACCAAGTATATTATTATCTAAGTATGTCTTAACTTTGGTTATTAATTGATTGATATATTTGGCAGCTCCCACATTCGGGGCATATATATTGAGGATTGTTAAGTCCTCTTGCTGGATAGATCCTTTAAGTATGATATAGTGTCCCTCTTTGTCTCTCACTACAGTCTTCGGGGTAAATTTTAGTTTATCTGATATAAGGATGGCTACCCCTGCTTTCTTTGAGGACAATTTTAATGGTAAATGGTTCTCCACCTTTTATTTTCAGGCTGTAGGTGTCCTTCTGTCTAAAATGAGTCTCTTGTAGACAGCAAATAGATGGGTCCTGCTTTTTTATCCAGTCTGACACCCTGTGCCTTTTGATGGGGTCATTAAGCCCATTCACATTCAGAGTTACTATTGAAAGATATGAGTTTAGTGTCATCATGATACCTATTCAGTCCCTGTTTTTGTGGATTGTTCCATTGGACTTCTTCTTAAAGGGGAATTTTAAGAGTCCCCTTTAAAATTTCTTGTAGAGCTGGTTTGGTGGTCACATATTCTTTCAGTTCCTGCCTGTCTTGGAAGCTCTTTATCACTCCTTCAATTCTCTCTTTTTTTTTTAATAAATTAATTTTTATTGGTGTTCAATTTACCAACATACAGAATAACACCCAGTGCTCATCCCGTCAAGTGTCCCCCTCCGTGTCCGTCACCCATTCACCCCCACCCCCCGCCCTCCTCCCCTTCCACCACCCCTAGTTCATTTCCCAGAGTTAGAAGTCTTTATGTTCTCTCTCCCTTTCTGATATCTCCCACACATTTCTTCTCGCTTCCCTTATATTCCCCTTCACTATTATTCATATTCCCCAAATGAGTGAGAATATACACTGTTTGTCCTTCTCCGATTGACTTACTTCACTCAGCACAATACCCTACAGTTCCATCCACGTTGAAGCAAATGGTGGGTATTTGTCGTTTCTAATGGCTGAGTAATATTCCATTGTATACATAAACCACATCTTCTTTATCCATTCAATTCTCAATGAGAGCCTTGCTGGATAAAGTATTCTTGGCTGCATGTTCTTCTCATTTAGGACCCTGAATATATCCTTTTTTTAATGAATTAATTTTTATTGGAGTTCAATTTACCAACATACAGAATAACACCCAGTGCTCATCCCGTCAAGTGTCCCCCTCAGTGCCCGTCACCCAGTCACCTCCACCCCCTGCCCTCCTCCCCCTCCACCACCCCTAGTTCGTTTCCCAGAGTTAGGAGTCTTTATGTTCTGTGTGCCTTTCTGATATTTCCCACACATTTCTTCTCCCTTCCCTTATATTCCCTTTCACTATTATTTATATTCCCCAAATGAATGAGAACATACACTGTTTGTCTTTCTCCGATTGACTCACTTCACTCAGCATAATACCCTCCAGTTCCATCCACGTTGAAGCAAATGGTGGGTATTTGTCGTTTCTAATGGCTGAGTAATATTCCATTGTATACATAAACCACATCTTCTTTATCCATTCATCTTTCGAGGGACACCGAGGCTCCTTCCACAGTTTGGCTATTGTGGACATGGCTGCTAGAAACATTGGGGTGCAGGTGTCCCGGCGTTTCATTGCATCTGAATCTTCGGGGTAAATCCCTAACAGTGCAATTGCTGGGTCATAGGGCAGGTCTATTTTTAACTCTTTGAGGAACCTCCACACAGTTTTCCAGAGTGGCTGCACCAGTTCACATTCCCACCAACAGTGTAAGAGGGTTCCCTTTTCTCCGCATCCTCTCCAACATTTGTTGTTTCCTGCCTTGTTAATGTTCCCCATTCTCACTGGTGTGAGGTGGTATCTCATTGTGGTTTTGATTTGTATTTCCCTGATGGCAAGTGATGCAGAGCATTTTCTCATGTGCGTGTTGGCCATGTCTATGTCTTCCTCTGTGAGATTTCTTTCATGTCTTTTGCCCATTTCATAATTGGATTCTTTCTTCGGTGTTGAGTTTAATAACTTCTTTATAGATTTTGGAAACTAGCCCTTTATCTGATATGTTATTTGCAAATATCTTCTCCCATTCTGTAGGTGTCTTTTAGTTCTGTTGACTGTATCCTTTGCTGTGCAAAAGCTTCTTATCTTGATGAAGTCCCAATGGTTCATTTTGCTTTTGTTTCTTTTGCTTTCGTGGATGTATCTTGCAAGAAGTTACTGTGGCCAAGTTCAAAAAGGGTGTTGCCTGTGTTCTCCTCTAGGATTTTGATGGAATCTTGTCTCACATTTAGATCTTTCATCCATTTTGAATTTATCTTTGTGTATGGTGTAAGAGAGTGGTCTAGTTTCATTCTTCTGCATGTGGATGTCCAATTTTCCCAGCACCATTTATTGAAGAGACTGTCTTTCTTCCAGCGGATAGTCTTTCCTCCTTTATCGAATATTAGTTGACCATAAAGTTCAGGGTCCACTTCTGGGTTCTCTATTCTGTTCCATTGATCTATGTGTCTGTTTTTGTGCCAGTACCACACTGTCTTGATGACCACAGCTTTGTAGTACAACCTGAAATCTGGCATTGTGATGCCTCCAGATATGGTTTTCTTTTTTAAAATTCCCTTGGCTATTCGGGGTCTTTTCTGATTCCACATAAATCTTAAAATAATTTGTTCTAACTCTCTGAAGAAAGTCCATGGTATTTTGATAGGAATTGCATTAAACGTGAAAATTGCCCTGGGTAACATTGACATTTTCACAATATTAATTCTGCCAATCCATGAGCATGGAATATTTTTCCATCTCTTTGTGTCTTCCTCAATTTCTTTCAGAAGTGTTCTATAGTTTTTAGGGTATACATCCTTTACCTCTTTGGTTAGGTTTATTCCTAGGTATCTTATGCTTTTGGGTGCAATTGTAAATGGGATTGACTCCTTAATTTCTCTTCCTTCGGTCTCATTGTTAGTGTATAGAAATGCCACTGACTCCTGCGCATTGATTTTGTATCCTGCCACGCTACCAAATTGCTGTATGAGTTCTAGCAATCTTGGGGTGGAGGCTTTTGGGTTTTCTATGTAGAGTAGCATGTCATCGGCGAAGAGGGAGAGTTTGACTTCTTCTTTGCCAATTTGAATGCCTTTTATTTCTTTTTGTTGTCTGATTGCTGAGGCTAGGACTTCCAATACTATGTTGAATAGCAGTGGTGAGAATGGACATCCCTGTCTTGTTCCTGATCTTAGGGGAAAGGCTCCCAGTGCTTCCCCATTGAGAATGATATTTGCTGTGGGCTTTTCGTAGATGGCTTTTAAGATGTCGAGGAAAGTTCCCTCTATCCCTACATTCTGAAGGGTTTTGATCAGGAATGGATGCTGTATTTTGTCAAATGCTTTCTCTGCATCTAATGAGAGGATCATATGGTTCTTGGTTTTTCTCTTGCTGATATGATGAATCACATTGTTTTACGAGTGTTGAACCAGGCTTGTGTCCCGGGGATAAATCCTACTTGGTCATGGTGAATAATTTTCTTAATGTGTTGTTGGATCCTATTGGCTAGTATCTTGTTGAGAATTTTTGCATCCATGTTCATCAGGGATATTGGTCTGTAATTCTCCTTTTTGGTGGGGTCTTTGTCTGGTTTTGGAATTAAGGTGATGCTGGCCTCATAGAACGAATTTGGAAGTACTCCGTCTCTTTCTATCTTTCCAAACAGCTTTAATAAAATAGGTATGATTTCTTCTTTAAACGTTTGATAGAATTCCCCTGGGAAGCCATCTGGCCCTGGAGTTTTGTGCCTTGGGAGGTTTTTGATGACTGCTTCAATTTCCTCCCTGGTTATTGGCCTGTTCAGGTTTTCTATTTCTTCCTTTCCAGTTTTGGTAGTTTGTGGCTTTCCAGGAATGCGTCCTTTTCTTCTAGATTGCCTAATTTATTGGCGTAGAGCTGTTCATAATATGTTTTTAAAATCGTTTGTATTTCCTTGGTGTTGGTAGTGATCTCTCCTTTCTCATTCATGATTTTATTAATATGAGTCTTCTCTCTCTTCTTTTTAATAAGGCTGGCTAATGGTTTATCTATCTTATTAATTCTTTCAAAGAACCAACTCCTGGGTCTATTGATCTGTTCCACAGTTCATCTGGTCTCAATTTCGTTGAGTTCTGCTCGAATTTTAATTAACTCTCTTCTTCTGCTGGGTGTCGGGTCGATTTGCTGTTTTTTCTCTTGCTCCTTTAGGTGTAAGGTTAGCTTTTGTATTTGAGTTCTTTCCAGTTTTTGAATGGATGCTTGTATTGCGATGTATTTCCCCCTCAGGACTGCTTTTGCTGCATCCCAAAGATTTTGAACAGTTGTATCTTCATTCTCATTAGTTTCCATGAATCTTTTTAATTCTTCCTTAATTTCCTGGTTGACCCTTTTATCTTTTAGCAGGATGGTCCTTAACCTCCATGTGTTTGATGTCCTTCCAAACTTCTTATGATTGAGTTCTAATTTCAAGGCATTATGGTCTGAGAATATGCAGGGGACGATCCCAATCTTTTGGTATCAGTTCAGACCCGATTTGTGACCCAGTATGTGGTCTATTCTGGAGAAAGTTCCATGTGCACTTGAGAAGAATGTGTATTCAGTTGAGTTTGGATTTAAAGTTCTGTAGATATCTGTGAAATCTATCTGGTCCAGTGTATCATTTAAAGCTCTTGTTTCTTTGGAGATGTTGTGCTTAGAAGACCTATCGAGGGTAGAAAGAGCTAGATTGAAGTCACCAAGTATAAGTGTATTATAATCTAAGTATTTGCTCACTTTGGTTAATAATTCGTTTAAGTATTTGGCAGCTCCCACATTCGGGGCATATATATTGAGGATTGTTAAGTCCTCTTGCTGGATAGATCCTTTAAGTATGATATAGTGTCCCTCTTTGTCTCTCACTACAGTCTTCGGGGTAAATTTTAGTTTATCTGATATAAGGATGGCTACCCCTGCTTTCTTTTGACAACCATTTAAATGGTAAATGGTTCTCCAACCTTTTATTTTCAGGTTGTAGGTGTCCTTCTGTCTAAAATGAGTCTCTTGTAGACAGCAAATAGATGGGTCCTGCTTTTTTATCCAGTCTGACACCCTATGCCTTCTGATGGGGTCATTAAGCCCATTCACGTTCAGAGTTACTATTGACAGATATGAGTTTAGTGTCATCATGATATCTATTTAGTCCTTGTTTTTGTGGATTGTTCCACTGAACTTCTTCTTAAAGGGGAATTTTAAGAGTCCCCCCTAAAATTTCTTGCAGAGCTGGCTTTGGAGGTCACATATTCTTTCAGTTCCTGCCTGTCTTGGAAGCTCTTTATCACTCCTTCCATTTTGAATGAGAGCCTTGCTGGATAAAGTATTCTTGGTTGCATGTTCTTCTCATTTAGGACCCTGAATATATCCTGCCAGCCCATTCTGGCCTGCCAGGTCTCTGTGGAGAGGTCTGCTGTTACCCTAATATTCCTCCCCATGAAAGTCAGGGATTTCTTGTCTCTTGCTGCTTTAAGGATCTTCTCCTTATCTTTGGAATTTGCAAGCTTCACTATTAAATGTCGAGGTGTTGAACGGCTTTTATTGATTTTAGGAGGGGATCTCTCTATTTCCTGGATCTGAATGCCTGTTTCCCTTCCCAGATTAGGACAGTTTTCAGCTAGGATTTGTTCAAATACATATTCTGGCCCTCTGGCCCTGTCGGCGCCCTCAGGAACCCCAACTAAACATAGATTTTTCTTCCTCAGCCTGTCATTTATTTCCCTTAATCCATCCTCATGATCTTTTAATTGTTTGCCTCTTTTTTCATCAGTTTCCCTCTTTGTCATCAACTTGCCTCCTATGTCACTCACTCATTCTTCCACCTCGTTAACCCTCGTCGTTAGGACTTCTAGTTTGGATTGCATCTCATTTAATTGATTTTTAATTTCTGCCTGATAAGTTCTAAATTCTGCAGTCATGTAGTCTCTTGAGTCCTTTATGCTTTTTTCTAGAGCCACCAGTAGCTGTATAATAGTGCTTCTGAATTGGCTTTCTGACATTGAATTGTAATCCAGATTTTGTAACTCTGTGGGAGAGAGGACTGTTTCTGATTCTTTCTTTTGAGGTGAGGTTTTCCTTCTAGTCATTTTGCTCAGTGCAGAGTGGCCAAAAACATGTTGTATTGGGAAAAGGAGAAAAAGAGAGAAGAGAAAGAAGGAAAGAAAAAGAAAAAAAGAAAAAAGAAAAGAAAAAAAGAGAGAGAAAAGAATAAAGAAGAAAAGAAAAAAGGGCGGGAAGGAAA
Organism: Nyctereutes procyonoides; assembly: GCF_905146905.1. Taxonomy (NCBI): domain Eukaryota; kingdom Metazoa; phylum Chordata; class Mammalia; order Carnivora; family Canidae; genus Nyctereutes; species Nyctereutes procyonoides. Next base: position 24,191,046 of record NW_026575035.1, on the reverse strand, counting down.
CAGAAATCAAAAAACAAAAAAACAAGGGGGAGTATTCTCTGATTCTGTATACTGTAAATCCCTCGTCTTCCCCTGGAACTTTCCAGTGCTGCTTGGTCAATAATTTGTTTTTCCCCCCCGTCCTTCTAGCTGGTCTTCTGGGGGAGGGGCCTGCTGTGCTGATTATCAGGTGTTAGCACTTGGGGGAGCCTCTCAGCCCCCTGCCTGGCACAGGGATCAGTGAAAGATGTTTAAGCTGTTTATCCCGTGAAGCCACTGTGAGGCTCAGTGGGGGTTGTTTACCTCTTGAGGCCCCAGGAGGAACAACAGTGGCGGCGGCCAGCTCTCTAGCCATAGAGTCAGCTCCCGCAGTAAATACAGAGCTCTCAGTCTGCAGGGGCCTGGATGCTCCGGGGTGGGGCCGCTGATCTGCTCAGCTCGGGGCAGGAGCATCTTGCTGTCCTGGGCCCTCCTGGCCTCCGCCTGTCCCGGGGGGAAGCCGGATCCTGGGCTGTGTCCCGGCGCCCAGTGCTCCGGGGCCTGCACTGTTGGATTCGCTCCCAGCCACGTAACCCCCTCCGCCCGGAGCCTCTGCCGGAGCCGCCTCGGATCTGCTCCCGGGTGTGCGAGCTGCAGCCCTTAGGGAACTCGGCCGCGGGGTGCTCTCCCCGGGGGCGCAGGTGTCTGTTAGTGTCCCAGGGAGCCCGAGGGCATCCCCGCCCCCCTGGGTCCTGCTCTAACTCCCTGCGGGCACCTTTCCGCCCGGGAAGGTTGGTGCGGCTCCTGCTTCTCCAGGACGGGGCTCTCCTGTCCTGGGGACACTCGCCCCAGCCTCAGCCCGGCTCCTCGCAGGGCCCCTCCCCCTTGGAGGCCTTTTGTTTCTTTATTTCTTTTTCCCCGTCTTCCTACCTTGATAGAAGCCTGAACACTTCTCACTGTAGCGTTTCAGCTGTTCTCTCTTTAAACCTCAGGCCGAATTCGTAGATTTTCAGGATGATTTGAAGGTTATCTAGGTAATTTGGTGGGGAGAGGTGACTTGGAGACCCTAATCTTCCGCCGTCTTGCCCCGCCCTCTTGTCTCACATTTAGATCTTTCACCCATTTTGAGTTTATCTTTGTATTCAAATTGGCAAAGAAGATGTCAAACTCTCCCTCTTCGCAGATGACATGATACTCTACATAGAAAACTCAAAAGCCTCTACCCCAAGATTGCTAGAACTCATACAGCAATTTGGCAGTGTGGCAGGATACAAAATCAATGCCCAGGAGTCAGTGGCATTTCTATACACTAACAATGAGACTGAAGGAAGAGAAATTAAGGAGTCAATCCCATTTACAATTGCACCCAAAAGCATAAGATACCTAGGAATAAACCTAACCAAAGAGGTCAAGGATCTATACCCTAAAAACACTTCTGAAAGTAATTGAGGAAGACACAAAGAGATGGAAAAATATTCCATGCTCATGGATTGGAAGAATTAATATTGTGAACTTTTTAAGTTTTAAAGTTATTCAAAATATTAAGTTAAGGGAGAAAAAAATCTGCTTAATAAAAAAGAAGGGAAGGAATTGAGGAAGAAAGTAGCTATCTGATCTAATAAGTATCAAATATACATAATATATCATATTATTATATAATCTCATATCTATGATTATATAATTATGTAATAGTATTATATAATATATCATAATGTTATGCAGCATTATGTATTATATAATAGAATTGCAGAACAAGTGTATAATAAGTAAATAATTAAACAAGATACTGCATTCTTCATTTTCACAACTATATCTCATAAAAATCCCAAAAAACTAAGTGGATATTATTATTCTCTCTCTTTGTTTTTTAAATAAATGAAAACATGGGCATAACTTGCCCAATCATAGATTTGTATAGGTGGATCCTGGGTTCAACCCCACTTCATCTGAGACTCGATCTCCCCTCCTCCTGTTCTAGGTTGTGGAGTTTACCTTATCCGGGTAATTCCTGGCAAAGTTTCATTCAGCAGTCAGCAAAATGCCCTGCAGCTCTGGATTGCCTGATACTCCAAAGTTCCTAAGAGCTCTAATTTTCCCACTTGGAATTGGACCTGTCTGGAATAGTTAATTTATGGTCACCCTACTCATACCAAAGGAAAAGTTGAAATACTGCCAAATTCACAGAGTGACACTAAGCGAAAAATAATCTTCAAATAATGAAAGATATTTAATCTTCACTATCCTTGGTTAAAAGTACCCCCAAACACTTCAACTGACATGATTGAGGGGCTCCTACTTATTTTTAAATGTTTTTATTAGGGTATGATTCACATACCGTCAAACTCATCTCTTTAAAGTATACAATTCAATGGCTTTTAATGTGTTCACAGAATTGTGCAAACATCACTACTATCAATTTGAACACATCCGTCACCCCAAAAATTCATGCCCCATTTCCTCTCTAACACCCTTGTCCCCTACAACCACTAATATATCTCTGAATAATTTCCCTATTCTGAACATTTTATTTAAATGTAATCATTCAACAATATGTGGTCCTTTGTGGCTTTTTCCACTTAGCATAATGGTTTCAAAGTCCACCTATGTTGTAGTATGTATAGTATTTAATTTCTTTTTATAACTTAATAATAATAGTCAGTGGTATAAAATACCAGTATTCCATTGCTTGGATGTAGCACATTTCTTTATTCATTCATCAGGTGATGAACATTTGGATTGTTTCCACTTTTGTTTGTTACAAACAATGCTGCCATTCATTTATAAGTTTTTGCATTCTCTTGGGTATGTATCTAGGAGCAGAACTGCTGAGTCATATGGTAATTCTATATTTAACTTTTAGAAAATTATCATACTCATTTCCACAGGGGCTGTACCACTTAATATTCCCACCAGCAACATTTAAGCGTTCTAATTTCTCTACATTCTCACCAATACTTATTTTTTCTCACCAATCCTTATTGATTATAGATTTATTGGCAGCTGTTTACTTCTAACCATCCTATTGAGTAAAGAGTAGTATCTCATGAGTTTTATCTTCATCTCTCTAACAACTAATTATGCTGACCATCTTTTTATGTTTATATTGTCCATTTGTTTATCTTTTTTGGGGAAAACTTCAAATTTTTTCCCAGTTTTTAACTGGGTTCTTAGATGTCTTATTATTTCGTTAAACTTTTTTTAAAAAAAATTCTACTTTGTCCACTTTAGTTTGTTTAAATCCTGCTGCTTATTATGCATATGATTATGGGAGAATGACTTAAATTCTTCATACCCTGTTTCTTCATCAAAATGAGATAATATTACTAACATCACAGAGTTTGTGTGAGGGTTCAGTGCACATGAAGCATTTATCATAGTGACTGAACCATTCATTACCAGGCATTTAGGAAATGAGACTCAAATCTGAAAGAACTCATTGATAGTAGAAAGAACCACAGTACAACTAGGATGGTATTTGAGGATGTGAGGTAGCATTACATATATAAAGATAATGATAATCATGCTCAAAATCTTGTCAAGAAGAGTTATGAAATATTTTAAATCTGGATAGCATTAAATGTTCACTGAAGACACATCAAGTTGCAGTATAATTACATAAATACAGTAAAAATTATGGCACTCTGACTAGATAGAAATGTTGCAAAATGAAAAAGATTACAAGACATGTTTAAATAGTACTAAGAATAAATATTTAATATGCATGATCATTTGATTTTTATACATTTTCATCTTCATTTTACATAGTTTTGTGGTCAACAATACTGTGCAGGGAAAAAACTAAACCTTTTGCACTATCAGAATTAAACTATTTTTTGCATTAAAATATCTTTGGAAATGTTTTTTACCTCTTGGTGAAATAGGAAAGAATCTTGGAATGAAAATTTCCATCTGTGGGTTCAAGGGATTAAACCAATCCTGCCAACATATCTCAGTTGTGGATTTTGTAACAATGGGCAAGTGTATGTCACATGGATAATATTCTATTTGTCATTCACGGGATATTGATAAATTGATTGCTAAAAGCTCCTCGTCTAAGTTTCCATTCAATGGCAACATTGCTAAGAGAGGCAGATTAAAGTTGCTTAATTGATTAGTATTTGCCAAAACAGTCGACAGAAAAGATAAAACTGTGTATACCTTTTTTAAGTTCTATTGGACCAGGCCACATCACTTAGGGAATGAACTTCTATCTGAAACATAGAAAGGACCTAAGTATACTCAATGTAGGAGCCTCCCAAAAAGAGCTGATAGCAGCATTTGCTAAAATGCTATTGGACTTCGATAGAAAGTGCAAGGAACATATTATTACCAGATTATTATATTTTAATCCTGTTACTTTTGTGCGTGAAAATTCATAGAAGCATTTTACAAGTTATAAGATTGTCCAAATATATGGGAGGAAATAAAACTGACTTAAATTCAGAGTATGGCCATCACATAATTCTCCCTTACTCTTCTCCTCCTCCCTAAAAATAAGAGGACATATACAACACTGGCTCTGATACTCTTCCTTCTGAAGTACCTCACAAGGACAAGGTTCTTTTTTTTTTCTTTCAAACATTTTCAGCTTTATTGAGAGATATATTGACAAGGTTCTAATACAAACAGATATCATCAGGTCTTTCCTCTATTAACTGCAAACAGTAAAGATAAGATGTGGTTTGATCAGTTCCTAGACTAGAGGCAAATTATGTTATTCCTCTTCTATAACAATGTTGTAAAGAGATAATACTGTTACTCACTTAGCCTCGTGATATTTCTATAATTGAAAGGAAGAAAACATAATCATACTCATTTTCCAGGTTTAAAAAAAATGAAGCATGAAAATAATTAAATGCCAGACCTTGTGTCATAATGTGAATAGATGAGGCAAATCTCAGATATTCTGACACATAGTCAGTACGCTCTCCCAGATATCATATTCTGTTTTCTAAATGCATTATCTGGAGCTAAGTTGTTTCAAACACTTGCTTAGGAAAAGGAGAATTAAAAGCATTTTGTCCATTCGCTCTTAACTTTGGTATGTTAGAAATATCAGTGGATTAGAAATAGGACTGTCTTTTCCCTGTTTGTTTTAGCTCTTTCTTAAACTAGCTGTGGAAGATCACCTTTCTCATTGATTACATGACTATGGCTATGGTTTCCTCAGCCTGTCAAGATATTGGTTCAGGAAAACGGTTGACACTGTATTGTTTGAAAAGTACAAAGCATTAGATCAAGTCTTATGTATTAATAGCATAGCACCACTTGCAAGTATTGAGAATAACCATGCCCTTTTCTGAATGCCCATAGTACTGTCTATACCTCTCTTAGGATGGTTATCACTTTTCACCTTATGCATTCAAACAATTGCTGTTTGTTATGCAGAATATATTCTTTGGATAAAAAAATCATAAGACTTTTATACCCTTATATCTCTGAAGTAGACCTATTGCAATTTGCCAAAAGATTGGATTATTACTAAGATCATTTTTGCCATCCATGTGGACCAGAGCATGACTCTGCTTCAGGCAAATCAAGGGCATAGTCAGAGTGACCTCAATGGATAGCAAGGGCATCCTGTAGGGCACTTTTTCATGGGCATAGACATAGCCTAACTCTTGTTATTTTCTGAATGGAAATGGTTGATTCCCCATTCATAACCCCTTAATAATCAGCGTGATTTCATACCCACAGCATAGGGAAAAAATAAGAATTAACTGTGGGCTGAAAAATCCCATTTAGAAGTTTTTACAAGTAGAATAAGGCCTATAAATACAGAGAACTGTATGGTTGCCAGAAGGAAGGAAGTGGGAGGATGGGTAAAATGGGTAAAGGGAAGTGGGAGATATGGGCTTCCACTCATGGAGTGACCAAGTCTTGGGAATAAAAGGTATAGCCCAAGGAATATAGTCAATAGTATTGCAATAGCATTGTATGGTGACAAATGGTAGCTACACTCTGGTAAGTACCACATGATGTATAGACTTCTTAAATCACTATGTACACCTGAAAGTAATAGAACATTCTGTGTCAACTATACTCAAATAAAAAATTAAAAATAAATAAAACAGTTTTCACAGGGGCAGCTTGCTTGTTTACAGCTATTAGTGACTGTATTTAAGTAAGAATGTACCTGAATGTCTACAGTTATGCTTCAATATTCAAGGTATTTTACATTAGAGATTCCATGTCAGCCTATAGCTTTGTATAATGATGTATATGGCTGTGTTCCTACATTTATTAAATATGAATAGCATTAGCAATAGGAAAGTAAATAGGTCCTTTAATGGTCTGTCCATTGTTCTTCTTTGATGTGAGAATTTGTGTGTGGATGTGGGTCTGTGTGTGTTTGTGTGTGTGTGTGAACACTGGCCTCTGGGTGCACACACAGTACTACAACCACCAGGCTACTAGTACTTTGAGTTGTGCTTCCAGGGATAAAGAAGAATTTGCATCTAATATATTCATTCTATTAAGCCCTTTTATAATTAAGGGGCATTAATCTTCCAGACAGCTGACCTGGGTCAGGTTGCAACTTGTCACCACTGAAAACCTGAATACTAATTGACCCTAGGATCAAAGTCCTTGATGTCCACTAAAAAAGCCAAATCTCCATGAGCAATGCTATTCAGCCAGGCAGCAATGGACCAGTCTATGCAACCTTGGTCTATTCCATATCTTTCATTTAATTCAGTTACACACGTTTTTAAGTTTAATCACTGTTCCTTTAGAAAAGGCCCTGTTAGCTTCTGCAATCAATCTTTTCAATTATCAGGTTTGGCCTTCAAAAGGAAGGCATTCCAATTTTCTAGTCAACACAGGATACAGTTTTACACTTGAAAATAATGGCAAAAGATATAATGGTCCATTGAGACAGCATTTTAGCCACAAATTACCCTTTATTTTACTGGATGAAAAAAGTCATTTGAGACATCCTTTAGAGTTTCTAGGAAATTTTGGAACTGGATCTTGCGGATTAATATATTTTAAATAATGATTATCTCTGGCCTGAGAGATGCAGCAATTTGTGCATGGACTTACTAGGAACAACTGCTATTGGCAGGAATAATTAAAACAGTAACTAGTACCATTAACCTGCCCTTTCCTTCCTAAAACTCCCTTTCCTTCCTAAAACTAATCAAGCATCCTATTTGTTTGCACAGGACTAGCATTATTGATAGGACAGAGGTTTTGAAGTTGACACCAATGTGTACGTACTGACCACTGACATTCTTCTGAGGCATCAGTAAGAAGCTTTAACAATAAAATATTTTTTATATGCACAAATTGACATGTGTGCTTATAAAACTGCAATTAAGATCCTTGAAGTTCAAGTCTTTGACAAATGAACCAACGGTCATTTATAAAACTGCTTCTTAACGAGTGACTCTCATTACTCTAAGGGAGAAGAGGTTACCCAGTAAGACCCAGAAGCCTTTGCCCCTCAGCCATAAACTCTATTACAGAGGCTATGTCTCATGCTCTAAAGATATGTTAACCATGGGATATCACCACACACCTGTTAGAATGGCTAGTATCAAAAATACCAAAAATAAATGTTGGCAAAGATATGAAGGAAAGGGAACCCTCACACACTGTGATGAGAATTTAAATTTGTGCAGCCACTATGGAAAACAGTATGGAGGCCCCTTACAAAATTAAAAATAGAGCTACCATATGATCCAGCTATTCCTCTTCTGTATATTTATCTGAAGGAAATGAAATCACTGTCTTGAAAAGATTGATCTCCATGTTTATTGTGTTGTTATTTACAATAGCCAAGACATGAAGACAACCTAAGTGTCCATCAAGGGGTGAATGATTAGAGAAAATGTGATTTGGTGTATTATATGATATACTTATGATATAAATGTGATATTTATTAACAATTCTAGTCATCACAGCAAGTTTTAAATACATATTTTTAATCTGATTAAGTAATGAGATGATTACCTCACTTCCTCTTTAGTGGGAGAGTCCAAAATGTCTAGGTTTAAAAGGCCACAGACCACATTATGCCTGTTCATTTCCAAACTATTATATAAACAACAGAAACCAACAAATCTAGGTCAAAAGCACCTAGAAGCACTTTGCAAAGCATCTACATGTGCACAGAACCATGCAGAGAGCATTACAAAGCTGTTTGAAAGCCAAAACTGAAGCACAATGACCTAATCCCACTTCATCCAACTGTTGTGAATAGCTTTTCCACCAATCATCTTATAAAAACAGTCTCAGATGTTCAAGAAAGGTATCTGCTAATTTTCTAAATGACATTTGGCATTCAGTTCTTGGCTAATGGAGTGTACATGGCAGACACCAAGTGTGCACCCAAAATTTTTAAAATAAAGGCAGTCGCATTTTATTAGCCCGAATAACCTGAAATCTGGAGGAAAGTCACCTCAATAGCACAAAGTACTTTCACAGATAGATTTTGGCAACACTTTGCAACAATGTTCATAGATTAGGCACAGATAAAATAAAGTCCAAAATGGATTACCTGCTGAGCCCAGCATAAGAAGGATCCCAATTCGCTGTTCTGATGCTCTTCCTTGGTCAAATGTAAAAATCAAGTCAAATTCGACAGTAAAAATACATTCTAATTCATGTGAAAAAATTGCTTCCTCCCTTGAGAGAATCAGTAACTGATTTTCCAAGTTAAGCATTGGGAGGAGAATTCTCATTTATATGTAGACAGACTGCTTGATTTCTCCCACATATGTATATATCACTCATTCACAGACATACTCATTCATTAATTTGCCAAGTATGTAGTATGTGACTGACCTTCACTGGACACTATTTTTGTTCCGAGAGTTACATGAAAGGGAAGACCTGCACAAAATCCTAGAGGGAAGGAGTGGTTCCAGACAGTGTGAGCAGCAAGTGCAAGGATGGAAAGACAGGAGCATGTTTGCTATGTTGGAAAAGCAGCAGAGAGGCGCCCCAGCTGGAATGAAAGGAGGAGATTGGGAGAAAAAATTACCTGCAGTCAACATGGGATCTTACATTTTGTTTGGTTAAATGACTCTTTTTTTTTTCTTTTCTCCCTCTTTTCTTCCCTTCACCACTGACTGCATCACACCATTCCGGTACAGCTCCTATTATTAACCTATCTTTCCAAATTTTCTTTTTCATTATATAGTTATATTGAGACACATAAAGGTTGTGTCTACAACAGATAGATAACATAAAGCATTATCTACAACAGCCAAATTATGGAGACAGCCAGAGTATCCTTCAACTGATGAATGGATAAGGAAGATATGGTGCATATATATATACAATGGGATATTATTAAGTCATATAAAAGAATGAAATCTTGCCATTTGCAATGAGATTAGATGGAGCTAGAGAGCATAATGCTAAGTGAAATAAGCCAGTCGGAGAAAGACTAATACCAAATGATTTCACTTTTTTGTGGTATTTAAGAAACCAAACAAACAAATAAAGGGTGAAAAAAAAAGGAGATAGACAAACCAAGAAATAGACTCTTAATTATAGAAAATGAACTGATGGTCACCAGAGGGGAAGTGGGTGGGGGATGGGTGAAAGAGGAGATGGGGATTGAAAATGCACTTGTGGTAAGCAGTGGGTGATGATAGAATTGTTGAATTGTACACCTGAAACTAGTGTGTTAATTAACTGGACTCTAAATAAAAACTTTTTAAAATAATAGAAAATGATAATAATAAATTTAAAAATAAAACAAACTGTTACAACAATTTTGCCAACATTTTGCCTAAGAGTAGTATGAGGGGAACTTTCTCCTCATAGCGTGGCATCAATAAATATTATTTGTACCAAAATATTGTGCCTGTGTCAATACTTTTCAGGCTTTATTGATGAGTACTGTTCCATTGTGTAACCACATCTCAATTTGCCTATCTATCACTCTATTAATAGATATTTGGTTTGTTTCCAGTTTGAGAATATTATAAGTAAAGCTGCTGTGAGCATTATCTCAACAAGTATTTTGTGCACATGAATATGTACGGTTCTTAAACAGATACTTATTAATAAAATTGCTGGGTCCATACCATAAATTATGCTTAATTTTATACAAAAATATCAGAACCAGTTCTCTAAAATGTTTTAACCTTTTTACACCCCACCAGCAATTTCTGAGAATACCCATTACTCCACTGGGTCAACAGCTGAGTGGCATCAGTCTTTTTGAATTTAGCCATTCTAGCTGGTATGGAATTGTATCTCATTGTGGTTTTAATTTACAATTCCCTGATAACTAATTATGTTGAGCACATTCCTATGCCCTCATTGGACATCCATATATTTCCTATTGTGAAATATCTTTTCTAATCTTTGCCTATTTTTTAAAATGGAGTTGTTCGTGCAGCCCGGGTGGCCCAGCGGTTTAGTGCCGCCTTCAGCCTGGAGTGTGATACTGGAGACCTGGGATCGAGTCCCACGTCAGGCTCCCTGCATGGACCCTGCTTCTCCCTCTGCCTGTGTTTCTGCCTCTTTCTCTCTCTCTGTGCCTGTCATGAATAAATAAATAAGATTTTTTAAAAAAAGTAGTTGACTTCCCTTAAAATAAAATAAAATGGAGTAGTTTATCTTCTTTTTCACTTTTAGAGTGTAGAAATCTTTATACGCGCTGGATGCAAGTTCCTTCTCAGATATATCTTTGGCAAATTACATGTTTGTTTCCTTAATGGTGTATTTTTATTAGGAAAAAAAATTGTTGGCCCCATCTATCAATTTTTGCTTATGGTTAGTACTTTAGGTGTCCTGCTTGAGAAATCTACCTACCTAAGAATATCCTCTTATGTTCTATTCCAGAAACCTTAAGTGGCTTTATATCTAGGTTTTAGATTTATTTAGATTCTACATTTGGGACTGTGATATATCTAAAATTAATATTTCCATATGGACAGAGACCAAGATACATATTTTTTCTATAAGGATATCCAGTTTTTCCAGAATCATTTGAATTGACTTGGATGTGTACTGAAAATCAAGGACTATACATTAGATCTGCTGGTAGGCTTTCTACTCTGTTCTGCTGAACTGTATGTGCATCCTTATGCCAATATCACACTCTCCTGACTATAGTAACTTCAAGGTAAATTTTGAAATCTGTAGTAGAAGTTTTTCAATTTTTTTCTTTTTTTTAATTATTTTGGCTGCTTTAGACCCTTTGCATTTCCATTAAATATGTAAGCATGAGTTTGCCAAATTCTTCATAAATGCCTGCTATGATTTTATTGGGATTGGTTTGGACCTACAAGTAAACTGGAAGCATAGACATATTGATAATATTGAAACTTCCAGTCATAAATAAATTGTATATATCTTTGTTTAAATCTTTACTTTCTTTTGGCAATGTTTTACAATTTTAAGAATAAAGGTCTCACACTTCTTTAATTAGATTTATTCCTAATATTTTATTTTTATTCTTTTGTACAGTGAATGTTAAGTTCAATATGCTAATCTATACAAATTCATGGCTACTCTATAAAAACGCAACTTTTTATTCTTTGTGACCTTTACCCTGTGAAATTTCTAAATTCATTTTATAGTGTTTTCTACATACAAAAATAGTGTTGTCTCTTTCAAACTTTTATGACATTGTTTTTCCTTGTTACATTGACTAGGACTTTCAGTTGAATAAAAATGTCAAAGGCAGATATCCTTGCCATGGTTCCAATCTTGGGGAGAAGTAGTTTCATGTTTCACTATTTTTTTTTTAAGATTTTATTTATTTATTCATGAGAGACACAGAGAGAAAGAGAGGCAGAAGCAGGCTCCATGCAGGGCCCAGGACGCCAGGATCACACCCTGGGCTGAAGGTGGCGCTAAACCGCTGAGCCACCAGGGCTGCCCCATATTTCACTAAGTAGGAAATTAGGTGTGAGTTTTTCACAGCTGCCTCATATAAGATTTAAGATGTTCCTTCCCAGTACTGGTTTGCTGAGAGTTTTTCTCCCAAAGATGTTAAGATTTTCCGATACTCTTTCTGACTCTATTGAAATACTCACATGGAAGAAAAGTGGTGAATTATATTCATTAATTTTCATGTGTTAAATCAATCTTAGATAATCTGAGATAAATCCCACTTGTCATATTATTTTTCCTGTATATTACCGGATTTGATTCACTAGTATTATATCTATGTTCATGAAGGAAATTGTTTTGTAGATTTTCATTGAGCATTTGTCAGATTTTCATATCCAGGGCAGCAAATGCCTCATAAAACAAATTTGGATATTTTTTTTCCTTCTCCTTTATTTTCTGGGAGAGTGTGTATAGGATTTGTGTTATTTCCATCTTGATAAAAAAAAAAATACCAGCGAAGTTATCTGAGCCTGGAGTTTTCTTTGTGGATAGGGTTTCATTACAAATTTCACTTCTTCCATAAATTTGAGCAATTTATATTTTCTATTCATAAGTCTTTAGGTAAGTTGTGTTTTTCAAGGAATCCATTTTACCATTTTACCAAAGTCAATGAAGTTGACTTAAAGTTATTAATAAAGTTATTAATAAAAATTAACATAAAGTTATTAATAACATTTCCAACTATACATTTTTTTATTATTGATATTGGTAACTTGTGTTCCTAGCTTTTTTGTCTTGATTAGTCTTGCTAGAAGCTTGCCACTTCCATTAGTCTTTTATCGAACTTGCATTTGTTCTTTTTTTTTTTACTTTTAAAGATTTTATTTATTTATTCACGAGAGACACAGAGAGGGAGGCAGAGACACAAGAAGAGAGAGAAGCAGGCTCCCTGTGGGGAGACCGATACAGGATTCAGTCTCAGGACTCTGGGATCATGACCTGAGGCAAAGGCAGACTCGCAGCCACTGAGCCACCCAGGCATCCCTGTTCTTTTTTTCTACTGATTATTTTTCACTGGTTTCACATTTTGTGTTTTTTTCCTGTTTTCTACATATTTAAGGCATAATTTCTTTCTTAGCACTATCTTCTGAATATGAAAACTTAGGAAATTAGTTTTATATATATCTTCATTTATAAAATGAACAATGAAAGCTAGGCAGTTTTTCAGCGGCATCCCACAAATTTTGATATTTTAGGGTTTTTGTTTTGCATCTTCCAAGTTTTTATTTTAATTCCAGCATATTTAATGTGCAGTGTGATATTAGTTTCAGGTGTACAACAGAGTGATTCAACACTTCCATACATCACCCACTGCTCATCACAACAGGTGCATTCCTTAATCCCCAGCACCTGGGGATTTAGGATTCCATTATCATTTCCTTGAAAATATTTCCTAATTCCCCATGTGATTTCCACTTTGATATAAGGATCAGTTAGCAATATGTTGTTAAATTCCAAAATATTTAAGGAATTTCCAGATATGTCTTTGCTATTGATTGCTAACTTAATAACATTGTGGCACTGTAAAATATCAATCTTTTGATATTTCTCTTTGTCATGACCTGAGTTATGGGATAGCCTATGATCTATCATCCAGTTTTGCTAGGATTTTAGGTGCACTTGGAGAGAGAACTTTTCACAGTTGTTGGTTTTATGGTTCTATCAAATGCCATTTAGGTCAAGTTGGTTCATAATGTTACTCAAAATATTTAAATATTCTCACATTTAAATCTTTCATCCATTTTGAGTTTATCTTTGTGTATGGTGCAAGAGAGTGGTCTAGTTTCATTCTTCTGCATGTGGATGACCAATTTTCCCAGCACCATTTATTGAAGAGACTGTCTTTCTTCCAGTGGATCGTCTTTCCTCCTTTGTCGAATATTAGTTGACATAAAGTTCAGGGTCCATTTCTGGATTCTCTATTCTGTTCCATTGGTCTATGTGTCTGTTTTTGTGCCAGTACCACACTGTCTTGATGACCACAGCTTTGTAGTACAACCTGAAATCTGGCATTGTGATGCCCCCAGCTATGGTTTTCTTTTTTAAAATTCCCCTGGCTATTCGGGGTCTTTTCTGATTCCACACAAATCTTAAAATAATTTGTTCTAAGTCTCTGAAAAAAGTCCATGGTATTTTGATAGGGATTGCATTGAACGTGTAAATTGCCCTGGGTAGCATTGACATTTTCACAATATTAATTCTGCCAATCCATGAGCATGGAATATTTTTCCATCTCTTTGTGTCTTCCTCAATTTCTTTCAGAAGTGTTCTATAGTTTTTAGGGTATAGATCCTTTACCTCTTTGGTTAGGTTTATTCCTAGGTGAGACAAGACTCCATCAAAATCCTAGAGGAGAACACAGGCAACACCCTTTTTGAACTTGGCCACAGTAACTTCTTGCAAGATACATCCACGAAAACAAAAGAAACAAAAGCAAAAATGAACTATTGGGACTTCATCAAGATAAGAAGCTTTTGCACAGCAAAGGATACAGTCAACAAAACTCAAAGACAACCTACAGAATGGGAGAAGATATTTGCAAATAACATATCAGATAAAGGGCTAGTTTCCAAAATCTATAAAGAACTTATTAAACTCAACACCAAAGAAACAAACAATCCAATCATGAAATGGGCAAAAGACATGAAGAGAAATCTCACAGAGGAAGACATAGACATGGCCAACATGCACATGAGAAAATGCTCTGCATCACTTGCCATCAGGGAAATACAAATCAAAACCACAATGAGATACCACCTCACACCAGTGAGAATGGGGAAAATTAATAAGGCAGGAAACAACAAATGTTGGAGAGGATGTGGAGAAAAGGGAACCCTCTTACACTGTTGGTGGGAATGTGAACTGGTGCAGCCACTCTGGAAAACTGTGTGGAGGTTCCTCAAAGAATTAAAAATAGACCTGCCCTACGACCCAGCAATTGCACTGTTAGGGATTTACCCCGAAGATTCAGATGCAATGAAACGCCGGGGCACCTGCACCCCGATGTTTCTAGCAGCCATGTCCGCGATAGCCAAACTGTGGAAGGAGCCTCGGTGCCCATCGAAAGATGAATGGATAAAGAAGATGTGGTTCATGTATACAATGGAATATTCCTCAGCCATTAGAAACGACAAATACCCATCATTTGCTTCGACGTGGATGGAACTGGAGGGTATTATGCTGAGTGAAGTAAGTCAATCGGAGAAGGACAAACAGTGTATGTTCTCACTCATTTGGGGAATATGAATAATAGTGAAGGGGAATATAAGGGAAGGGAGAAGAAATGTGTGGGAGATATCAGAAAGGGACACAGAACATAAAGACTCCTAACTCTGGGAAATGAACTAGGGGTGGTGGAAGGGGAGGAGGGCGGGGGGTGGGGGTGAATGGGTGACGGGCACGTAGGGGGACACTTGACGGGATGAGCACTGGGTGTTATTCTGTATGTTGGTAAATTGAACACCAATAAAAATTAATTTATTAAAAAAAATAAATATCCTATGTGCTTACTAATTTTTGTGAACTCTAAATTACTGAGAGATGGGCATTAAAATTTAGTTATGATTATAGATCTGTCACTTTCTTTTTCTAATCCTTCCAAATTTTGATTCATATATATATATATATATATGAATCCATCTTTGTGACATTATACCATGTCCCATTTCTATTTCTAGTAGTAACTTCTGAATTCTTCTTTGACAATTTGAATGCATTTTATTTATTTAGGTTGTCTGATTGCTGAGGCTAAGACTTCTAGTACTATGTTGAACAAAAGTGGTGAGAGTGCATCCCTGTCATGTTCCTGACCTTAGCGGAAAAGCTCTCTTTTTCCCATTGAAATGAAATTTACTGTGGGATTTTCATAGATGGCTTTTATGATATTTAGATATGTTCCCTCTATCCCTACGCTTCAAAAATTTTCAATCAGGAACGGATACTGTAGTTTGTCAAATGCTTTCTCTGCATCTATTGAACCATCATATGGTTCTTGTCTTTTATTGATGTGACCTATCACAGTGATTGTTTTATGAATGTTGAACCACACTTGCATCCCAAGTATAAATCTCACTTGGTTGTGGCAAATGGTCCCCTTGCTGTACTGTTGGATCCTATTGACTAGTGTCTTGGTGAGAATTTTTGCAGCCATGTTCATCAAAGATATTTTTCTGTAATTCTTCTTTTTGGTGGGGTCTTTGTCTGGTTTTGGGACAAGGTAATCTGGCCTCATAGAATGAGTTTGGAAGTATTCCTTCCATTTCTATCCTTTGAAACAGCTTTAGCAGAATAGGTGTTATTTCTTCTTTAAATGTTTGGTAGAATTCCCCTGGGAAGCCATCTTTCCCTGGACTTTTGTGTCTTGGGAGGTTTTTGATGACTGTTTCAACTTCCTTGCTGGTTATTGATCTGTTCAGGTTTTCTATTTCTTCCTGTTTCATTTTTGGTAATTTGTAGGTTTTCAGGAATGCATCCATTTCTTCCAGATTGCCTAAGTTTTTGGTACATAGTTGCTCATACTATGCTTTTTTAAAAAAGATTTTACTTATTTATTCATGAGAGAGCCAGAGACACAGGCAGAGGGAGAAGCAGGCTTCCTCCAAGGAGCCCAATATGGGACTTGATCCCGGACCCCGGGTTCACACCCTGAGCCAAAGGCAGACGCTCAACTGCTGAGCCACCCAAGCATCCTGCATATAATATGGTTTTAAAATCATTTGTATTTCCCTGGTGTTGGTTGTGATCTCTCCTCTTTCATTCATAATTTTATTAATTTGAGTCTTTTATCTTTTCTTTTTAATAAGACTGGCTAAGGGTTTATCTATCTTATTAATTCTTTCAAAGAATCAGCTCCTGTTTTCCTTGTTTTGTTCAACAGTTCTTCTGGTCTCTATTTCATTGAGTTCTGCTCCAATCTTTATTATTTCTCTTCTTCTGCTTGGTTTAGGCTTTATTTGCTGTTCTTTCTCCAGTTCTTTAGTTGTACAGTTAGCTTGTGTATTTGAGATTTTTCCAATTTTTTTTGAGGGATGCTTGTATTGCAATGTATTTCCCTCTTAGGACTGCCTTTACTGTATCTCAAAGATTTTGAACAGTTGTGTTTTCATTTTTGTTAATTTCAATGAATCTTTTTAATTCTTCTCTAATTTCCAGGTTGATGCATTCATTTTTAGTAGGATGCTCTTTAACCTCTCAGTGTTTGAGTTCCTTCCAAATTTCTTCTTGTGATTGAGTTCTAGTTTCAAAGCATTGTGGTCTGAAAATATGCAGGGAATAATCCCAATCTTTTGGTATCAGTTTAAACCTGATTTGTGATCCAGTATGTGGTCTATTCTGGAGAAAGTTTCATGTGCACCTGAGAAGAATGTGTATTCAGTTGCATTAGGATGCAATGTTCTGAATATATATATGTGAGGTCCATTTGGTCCAGTGTGTCATTCAAAGCCCTTGTTTCTTTTTTTTTTTAAGATTTTATTTATTTATTCTTGAGAGACACAGAGAGAGGCAGAGACATAGGCAGAGGGAGAAGCAGGGAGCCCACTGTGGGACTCGTTCTCCAAATCCCTGGAATCATGCCCTGAGCCGAAGGCAGAGGCTCAACCACTGAGCCACCCAGGTGTTCCTCAAAGCCCTTGTTTCTTTGGTGATCTTCTGCTTAGATCTGTCCTTTTCTGTGAGCGCCATGTTGAAAATGTCCTATTCATGTATTATTATCTATGTGTCTCTTTACTTTGGTTGTTAATTGATTCATATACTTGGCTGCTCCCACATTAAGGGCATAAATATTCATAATTTTTAGGTCTTCTTATTGGATAGACCCTTTAAGTATGATACAGTGTCCCTTTTCATCTCTTATAACAGTCTTTGGTTTAAAATCTAATTTATCTGATATGAGGATTGCTACCCCAACTTTCTTTTGTGGACCATTTAAATGGCAAATGGTTCTCCACCCCCTCATTTTCAGTCTGAAGGTGTCCTTAAGTCTAAAATGTGTCTCCAGTAGACAGTATATAGATGGGTCTTGCTTTTTTTATCCAGTCTGATACCCTGAGTCTTTTGACTGGATCATTTAGCCCATTCACATTCAGAGTAACTCTAGTAATACCTTCTGTCTTGAAATCTACTTCGCATGGTATGAAGATAGCTAGACCAGTGTTATTACACTTAGTTTTTGTATGGCTGGTGTAAGAAACTGAAAATTCCTTTTTAAAGAATTTATTTACTTATTTGAGAGAGAGAGACAGAGACAGCACGAGTGGAGGGCAGGGGAGGGGCAGCAGGAGAGGGCAAGCAGACTTCCTGCTGAGCTCAGAGCCCCATTCGGCACTCAATCCTAGGATCCTGAGATCATGACCTGAGCCAAAGGAAGTTGCTTAACTGATTGAGCCATGCAGATGCCCCAAGAAACTGAAACTTCTATTTAATTTCATCCTAATTAAAATATAAATATAAATAAAATAAAATATAAAATATAAATATAATAGCTACTTGCAGCTAGTGCCTAGTGTAGTGGGCAGCATAGTTTAACAGATTAGAATATATATTTTTAGGTATCATAGTTTGCTTTTTAAATAACATCATATTACTCCATGAGGAATGTAGGAAATTCACAAACATGTAATTTCACTTATCCCCCTCTTGCCTACAATGCTTTTTGGTTCATATCTTTCTTCTAAATATGCTATAAAACACACAATATATGTTATTATTCCTGCTTTAAGCTGTTAATAGTCTTTCTGATATCAGTGTGTTTGGGAAAAATTCTCTTAGTTTTCCTGACCTGCTCTCAGGCTGCAATTCCTAAAAGCCTGCAGTGCCTCATAAAAGCACTGCTTCTTGCTTTCTGAAGGTGCTGCCTTGGGCAGTGCGTGGGGGGGGGGGGGGGGCGGGGCGGGGGGAGGAGCCTGCTGTGGCCCAGGAAAGATGACTCTCAGCTCAACTGCCTTATCCTCAATCCCTTGTATGACGCCAGGCACCGTGGGAAGACCAGGGAGAAGCTGCCAACAGAGGCAGACTCACACTATGACAGGAGTTTCTAAAAATTCTTAACTCTCATGCCAGCCTATAGCAAACAATTAAAAGCTTATTAAAGGACTGCCTGGGTGGGTCAGCAGTTGAGCATCTGCCTTCAGCTCAGGGTGTGATCCCAGAGCCCCAGAATCGAGTCCCACATCGGGCTCCCTTTTTTTTTTTTTTTTATTTATGATAGTCACACACACAGAGAGAGAGAGAGAGAGAGAGAGAGAGAGAGAGGCGCAGAGACACAGGCAGAGGGAGAAGGAGGCTCTATCCACCGGGAGCCCGACGTGGGATTCGATCCCGGGTCTCCAGGATCCCGCCCTGGGCCAAAGGCAGGTGCCAAACTGCTGCGCCACCCAGGGATCCCCCCACATCGGGCTCCTTGCATGGAGCCTGCTTCTCCCTCTGCCTGTGTCTCTGCCTTTCTCTCTCTCTCTCTCTCTCTCTCTGTGTCTCTCATGAATAAATAAATAAAATCTTTTTTAAAAAACTTATTAAAAATTGACTGTCTCTCTAATTTAAAAAATATTTTAAAACTTTTACGTTGGATCTTCTCTGATCTGTTTTGATTATTGGGGTGTGAATGGCATTATTACACAACTTCCTACGTTCTGACCAGTAGCAGAAGCCCCTCCATAGATTTTTGCAATAATTTTATTTTTGTGTTTTCTAGTGTAATTACTTTGATTTTAGGGTTATCTAGAAGTGCTTTCATTAAATTCTAAGCAGTCAAAATCTTTTATTTTTATTGCTTACTGTTATTATCATAGGCTTATGATTAGTGAAATCGATATGTAAAATTTTTACTTTTTTGGATATTCCATTAAGTCTTTTCTGAGGTCAAATACATAAATGATTTTTATGAGTAGACCTACAAAAAAAACCTGTAAGGTGTTTAAATTGCATAATATTTCTTCAATAGCCTTATTTCCTTTGTTCTGCTGGATCTGTTAATTTCTGGAAAAGGTATATGGAAGTATTTTTCTGTAATTATATTTTTATCAAGTTCTTGTATTTCAATTTTTTGCTTTATATATTTAACTGCTCTGTTTTTTAGCAGGTTCAGAGTTATAATTGTCATTACTTATTACATATTGCATCATTTATCATATATCTACTTTTCCAAACAAAATAAAAATTGGCTTAAATTCTTATTCTACTTAGCACTCAATCTGAAGTTTCATCTTCTCTGATATTAATGTTCACTAACTTTTTGTTGTCATTTATCTGTATCCCTTTTCTTACTTTTTATTTATTTTAAAAATCTATTTTATTACCCTGTTCCTTGATGGACATAAGCCTAGGATTATAAATAAGTATAATAAATATCTGTAGGTATATGTGTGTGCATGGCTGTGCATGAACAAAAAAGCAATCATATGCTTCCCTATGCATGCGTACATATGACCACACATGTAAGTACATGTGTGTATGTTTTTCTATTCACACCTCCCTGTCTTCACATACTGAACCTATGGATGGATTCTCCTTTCTTACACACAGTTCTGCATCTTCCAGCTTTTGCAAGTTTGTTGTATAAAGTGTGCATCCTCTATAGCATGCTAGGCTGGAAGACCATCTGATCCCAGATATTGCCTGTTCCCATCTTCTACATCACTATAATTGGGGTCATAATTTCAATGGACAGATACTGGCCACATACATATGATACTTTCTTTTTTGGCAACTCTGTCTACATTATCTCATTTTGTACTCTAAAACTGTGAAGAAGATAGAGTTGAATATTTTAATCATCATATAAATTTAACTCAGTAGGTATTTATTGAATGCATATATGTGCCAGGAAAACTTTCCAAGCTAGAATGACTTTCATTAGTCTCCTCACTGGAGAGTGTTGAGCTGGAAGTTAGAGCTAAATCTCTCTCTTTTGTGATTCAACGCCTGGCTAATTGAGAACATAAAATAGATGCTCAAGAAATACTTTTGGTTACCAGTAAATACAAATTGGTAAAGGGCAAGGACCTAGTAGTGTCCGTTGGAAGACTCGTGTCCATTCAAGAACAATTTTCTGGATAACATTTTTGCCCTTCTGTTATCTCACAGATCTTTATATGAACTTATATTCAAGTTGCGTTTGTTGTCCAGTAATTTATCTCCTGCCCTAGTGTCTGAGCTTGTGGAGTACAGGGATCCTGTGTCAGGCACCTTTGAACTGTTCTCCATTCTTCCCTTACCTACCCTCATCATCCGGAAACAGCAAAGCAAAGTCCTTAAGAGGTCTGAGCCTGCATAGACTGTCAGGATTCAAATTTCTTTTCTGACACTTACTTGGTGACACTGGGAAAGTTATTCAACCATCCAGCACCCTTCCTCCTCTGCAAGATGGTGACCAAAACACATCACTTACAGGTTTGTTGTGCAGGTAAAATGAAATATTTGCAAAATGTTTATTACAGAATAAACTCAAACCAGTATTAATGTTATTATCTGACACACAGAAAGCACCCATTATTTGAGGTATAATTAATAAACCAATTGATAACTAAAAATGCCAGGTGCCTACAATTTCCCTGAGTGGAGGAGCCTCCCCACTCCCTATAAAACTGCTCACTTGGCTTTGCTTCCCACTGTAGGTCACAGCTCAGCAGAGATACTCTGCAGCTGCTCTCCCCAAGGGACAGAGACTAGCCATGGCTGTTACTACCCAGGAAGGCAGATGATAGCCTTGTGCAGCCATAGCCTCCCCAGGACCACTGATGTCCCATGTGGTGACATCTGTGAGTGCTGAGATGCAGGTTAGGTTGCACTCCAACTGGAAGGCTGGTGGAACCTGAGGAGGGAGGAGTTTGAAGAATAAGAAACTATGTCTCTTACTAGCAAAGAAAGGAATGGTCTGTCCTGGAAAGACTGCCTGCAACCAAGGGTTCCAGGTTGGGGGTGAAAAGTGAAGAAGGTGAGTTCACAGAAATCCAAACTGGTATAGGGTTAGATTGCCAACGCCTCTCCCCCAGTGCTAACCCTAACCCTAATCTGATGATTCCCAGCCTTCCACGTTCTACCTAGGGAAGCCACACACAAATTCATGTCTTAATTTAGTCAGTAATTGTGAAATGACAGTTTCCTGATAAAGCTTGTTGGAATGGCAGAACACAGACCTGAAGCTTCCAATGTCTTCTCCTTTAAGTCCTGCACACATTAGGCCACAGGGCAGAGGTGCAGCCACCAAGGAGCAGCCCAGCACCTGCGAAAAGCAGGCTCTGGAAAGGCTGCAGCTGGGAAGGGAGAACTGAGCGCAGGACCAGCAGCCTGCAGGGTCGGCCTCACCTCACCCAGACGTAACACACACTTTCAAGCAGCAGCCAGTGAAAGAGATCAGCCTACGATGCCTTTTCCAGATACCACCTACACACACACACACACACACACACACACACACACACACACACATTGGCCTAACCAATAGCAGATTCCTTGCAATGTCAGATTATCTACTCCTCTTTCTGAAGGGACATGTAAGTGGGTAATTCAGGAGAGCAACTAAATGTGCTTACTCCAAAACCATCCACTGCACTCAGACACTCCCACCAGGACAGGAATGAAAACTTCCTCCTAGGTGGAAATGTGAAGACAGAGGGGAAGAAGTTAACCTCTAAACATATTGTGCACAAGTCTAACACATGAAGTCTGTAAACAAGCATCCAGCGGGCCGCTGCCTGTGTGTGCCAGGGCCTGCACCCAGGGCTGTGAGTGTGACAGTGGAGATCCTCACTCCCACCACCAGAGAGCCTTTCATACATCCGGTGCTGCAGCATCCCCCATGGTGGCTAACACTGATGGCAGTTCAATTCCCTTCAGACATTATCTGTAAAGTAAGGAAGGTGTCAAAGAACGTTTTAGAAGGGCTTCCAGCCCTTTTAGGAAAATGAAGAATAATATAGTCTTGCAGAATGGACAAGGACAGATTGTCCCCCGGAAAGCATCCCAGGGGTACAATCCAACTTCCTTGTAATATCCTAAAGGATCAAAGAAAAGGGGCAGAGTCTCACTGATTACAGCGATTTGCTGAACAATTTGGAAGCTGAGCAACATGATAGAAAGATAGCAGGCTTCAAACCCAAAAAATTTAAAAAAAAATTTGGATTGCATCCTTATTCTGATTTTGACTTACAACCTGTTGAACCTCCTTCCTTATTTTTCTGGAGATTCTTTTCCTACCTCACAGATTTGTATTTATATTCAAATTAAGTGCATAAATGTTTCTGAAAGCACATTTTCCCTACATGGAGTGACAATGGGTCTGTAATATGAATGACTGAAAGGCATCAACAGACATTGTGATAGGATATAAATGTGAAGACTCAGAAAGTTAGAGAGGAGGGAAAACAGAGCAGGAGGCACTGAGTCATGTAAGCCATGGAGGTCACATTCCCAGGAACCTCAGAATTTCCTTGAAAAATAAAACTATGGATGGTCATACACTTGTAGTCTGGGGTTCCTGTGGAAGGTGAGAGGCTCCCCACTCACCTTTGCCTTTCTTGCAGGGGTAGGCTTATATATCTATCCACTTCTTTTTATTCCCTTCCCCAGTTCAACTGCTCTAGAGACTCTGACAGTCCATGTTATGTGCAAATAACTTGAACATGTCTTGGTATTTACTGGGAGACTGGGTGAATGGAAGTTCAATTTTCAGGCTAATTCTTCCTCAGTAGGCCTAACCCTTGGGTTATCTGAGACCTATCTCTGCAGTAATGAATAAGAAATAGAGAGGTGTTGATTATTAGTCCATAGATGCAGCCTTGTTTATGAACCCATCCATCAGTCAATCAGCTCAGACATTCACACAACAACTACCTGCTGAAACTGGCCTGTGTGTAGTCACTTCATTGAGTACTGATGACTCTTATGGTAGCCACTGGTACTAGCTGGTAAGGGAAGGACATTGGTATCCATAATACATTAGCTCCTTCTGCTAGAAAATTGGACATTGTACAATGAAGACTCAACTTCATTCAGAATATTCAAATGATCTTACGTGTATTTGCTTATTTTCTTTAGAAACACTTAATGTCTAATACTGAGAAGCTTGGAGAAGAAAGTTTAGCTGTTGAAGGTTGAGCCATGATCAAATTTTAGATTTCTGGAGAAAAGTTGAGAAATCCCAAATTCACACATTCATTTGATATAACTATTTCATGTCTGCTCTATGCCTGACATGTTTTCTAGTCATTCAGAATGCAGAGTGCATACCAAGTGCATAATGCTCAAGAAGGCCTGGCACAAGACAACAAAAATGCTATTAGTTATTAACACTATTTTGAGCCTATTGTGTGCCAAATAAATATTGCATTGATGAGCCACACAATACTAGCCACTCCCACAGAACCCTGGGAGATCTTCCACTGATTTTTCCCTCAGTGTGAAGCTCCACATTTTGATCATAATAATCATGGTCATTGAAGCTTAGTTCCCTCATATTGCAAGAACTGAAGTGATCTCAACTATAAACAGGGGTCCATAATATTTATGAAAGAATAAATGAGACTAACACATCCAGGGTAGAACTCCTACGATTCTAACCCTGGTGAAATCAATATTAATCAACCTAGGACAGATGTTGGAATTTATTAAAAAGCTGTCCAACTCTCTCCAACGTGGGTGACATTTGTTGTTCATCGGCCACCCAGCTACTATTCACTTTGCCTCAGGAAATATCTTCTTTATTTTGCTTCTGGTTGGATGACCAATTGTGTGAATTTGTTTGGGACTGGGGGTTTCCTAGAATGCAGATCTGTGTGGTGCTAACACCAGGGCAACCCCTTAACAACCAAGGGGCTTGGTCACCATAGTCCTGATGAAACACCTTTCCCCCGCTCTTATTTATATGAGCCAACAGATTTGGCTCTGGTCCTCATCCAGAAGCTTCTAGGATGTTTTTCAGCTCTCTAGCAAGTAATTCAAATATTTTATCATGCTAACTTTTACTCCTGTAAGGTCTAGAGCTACTGATGCCATCTTGCTATGACATCTGTGAAATTTAGATATGAAACCAAAGCAGAGCCCAAAAATGAAACACAGAAACTAAACACTTTTGTGACATAATCTGAATACTTGAATCAACCTGTGCTTAAAACAAGACTACTTCACAGTTATATTACTCTATATGTTACCCCTGTATAAATCAATATGGTTAAAAGGAAATTTCTAGATTTACTAATAGATTTTTTTAGTTTCTGATAAGTGTAAGGAAACTGCTAGGTATTCTCTCAACCCTCAAGGAGTTTATAATTTATTTATTCATAAGACAGAAGAAAAATAAAGCGAAACTTAAGGTGGCATATGATAAGTGGTGCAGTCAGTAATTGTGTCTAAGTTCTGGGAAATCAATTTCATCTGGGAGCATCAGGGAACATTATCAAGCTTTAAGCCCAGATGATATCAGGGAGGGAGACAGAACATGAGAGACTCCTAACTCTGGGAAATGAACTAGGGGTGGTGGAAGGGGAGGTGGGTGAGGGGTGGCAGTGACTGGGTGATGGGCACTGAGGGGGGCACTGGATGGGATGAGCACTGGGTGTTATTCTATACGTTGGCAAATTGAACACCAATAAAAAATAAATTTATAAGCCCAGATGAGCTTTCCTATACAGAGAAAGAGAAAACAGGACTTCAAATGGAGGCATCTATCACCTATCACTGCAAATAATCACGTGTCCCCTGCTGGATTGTAAGCCCACGACTCCATCCCCATCCCAGGAATGCATATCCAAGGTACCCAATAATGACAAGTGAATGATAACATGCTTGCATGGTGCCTTCTAAAAATACAGAGTGGATAGATAAACATTAAGTAAATCCCTGGAAATATCAATCTGACATTGGCATACTATATATAATATATTGGCAGGATACAGTGGCAGAGGGTAAGTCCAGACTAAAGAAAGCAAAGCATGCTGGTTTTCACACCCTAGGGAAGATGTCCCTTCCCTTACAAGCAACCATATCTTGCATAGAACAAATGTTATATCGCATTGCTGGGCATACAGGAAGTAAAAAAAAAATGCTATGGGAGTCAACAAATTTCATGGATTTGGTTCCCAAAACAGAGACTATGACAAAGATTAAAACACAGGTATCTTATTAGGAAGCACCAATTGTATACCGCATGCCATTTTACACCAGAGGATCCACAGCCACGAATTCCTGATCCTGCTATTGGTCATATTCTTATTCCAATGAAAGTAGAAGCAAATCCCAGTTAAAATAAGAACTTGTTGATTAGAACAACCAACATGGGAGAGGCAATAGTTTTCGGAATGACAACCCAGGTAAAAGAGGGAATTTTTTTTTTCTGAAGATCCTACGGAACAGTACAGCTCAGTGTCCGTAAAGCTCAGTTCATAGTGGTTTTATACAGAGGCTTGCTCTGTCTTAGTGGTTTGAAGATCCAGTGTTTCATGTCAACGCCTGTGGATTTACACTTGTGGGACCCTCTAGTGTTACTGGGCATACTCTAGAAATATTACTTGTTTTTTGGAGGGCCTTCTAATACATCTGTAAAAACTTTTGAAAAACTGAAACAACCAGAAGAAGAAATATTTCCTGTTTGTGTTTATAGCTGGTGCTTGGTTGGCTCAAGCATGAGAAAATTTCATATACTGTTTTCTGGCTATTCACCAATCCCTCCAACCTGCTTTATCTTTTGTGATAATTTTTCATCAGCACCACATGGAGAAAATCAAATTGAATCTTTGAAAGCAGTCATTTTGGATTTGTCCATGGTATGTGGGTTTCTGATCTAGGATATCATGGATTTGGCTCCATCTGACCAAGGTCACAACTAGCTAAGAGCATCACTAATGATTTTCACTAAGTACCATGTACTAATCCTCAAGAATTCAGTATTGTACACAAAAAAATTAATGTCTTTTGCGGAAACTTGATGAAATAAAATGTGCAGAAACTGTGTTCCTTTTTCTAGTAGAAATTAGATGTCTTTCATCCTTTTATTTCAATGACATGAGAGTCTCTGCTTGCCCAAGTTGGGGGGCATACAATTTTGTCTGAGAATGTTTCTTGAGTCTGATATGATTCCACCATGGACAGATCTGATATCCCACTGTTAACAATACCAGACACCTCTGCATGAACCCGGCCTCTTTCCCAAGAAGCGAATTTTCATTAAAGATTTCTATTTCTCTTAATAAGATGAAAAAGATATGAAACTTCAAGGTTTTGAGATTAACTACCATATGAAGAAATGAAATTCATCAGTTTTCCACTTAGCTTTGTATTTTATCTAACTTTTATATAATTTACAATAAAGTTATGGAGAACCTAAAACACCATTGATAATGACTATATTGGTTACCTGTGGCTTCATAACATCAAAATTGAGTGGCTTAAAACCGGAGTATTTCTCTGCATTCTTGTTTGGTTGGCATTATTTCTGCTATCTTTCCACAAGTATGGTGGGGTCTGAATGGTTTGTCTAGGCCTGAGTCACATATGTATCTGGAGGACTGGCCACACATTCCACATGCTCTTTCCTGCTGGGAATTTTTATAGGGTGATCTGAAGCAGCATTTCAAGAGAGTGAGAAAGAAACTATAAGATCTCCTGAAGCCTAAGCTTTGGAATTTGTGCTGCTGACACATTCTGGAGTCACAACAGGTCACAGAGCCTTTCTCAAGAACTAGACTCTGCCTATTGATGGAAGGCATGGTGAAGTAACACTGTAGAGAGGCACCAATAGGGAAAGGGAGTTATGGTAACCACAGTCAGAACCATCTGCCTGAGCGTGCCCTCTGGCCACTGTAATTTATCCTTTTCCTACTGAGTAAACATCCCTTCCCAAGACCCGAAAAGTCTCATCTGATCATGGCCACAGACTCAACATCCACAATCGCTGTTCTGCATCAGGGACAGAGGCAGAGGAGAGGATCCTTGGAGTGGTTCCTTAGATGTGGCCCCTTGTAATTCAAGAGCCTGAGGACCTTAAGACAGATTTCCTGCTGCCAACAAGCAAAACTTAAAATGATGAGATAGGACAGGAAAACCTGTACAGAAACCCTGTGCAAAAGGAAGATTAGGATACAAAGCAATCATTGTCCTGCAGCAATTACAAATCCAGCCAGACGTGTTGTCGAGTTCCCCTCAATCTTGCAAGGAACCACAGATGAGTCTGGTACTGCTCCACAGTGTGGTTTTCTCACCTCTAATCCTCTGTTCTTCTCTGTTCTTGGCTGTACTTTCTGAGATACCTCTCCTTTTTGACAAGAAATGGACCATGTTTGCATCCAAGTAGCTTTCTAGTCTGCTCCCTTTCCATAAAATTTGGGGTTCCAGAAATCTTTCTTTCATTTTGAACTTTCTACCTCTTTAGTCCAATTAGGCCATGACTCTGACTCTTAAAACTGTATGGTTCACTCTATGCCATAAATTTCATAACCATAATTTGAGATGGATCTCTTTCAGGCTGGAGTCAATGAGATTGCTGTAGGATAATACCTTTAAGATTTTTAGAAGCCCTTTATCTAGTAAGAGGTTCTGGCATGACCTTAAATCTTTCCAAGGTACAAATGATCTTATAACCACAATCTTTTTTGGCCTTTATACTGAAGCTGCTTCTTATTTCTAAAAAGTTTGTGACAGTTGGAGAGACTGAAAACATGGTAAATAAGAAATCACTTTATTTTCTAACCCAGAAAGTATTGCATCATCTATATTTTCTCAAAATATTGCTTGGAAGTTGAAAAATTCTGTGTATAGCATTTCTCTAGCATTTTGCATGTTATCACACACAGAAGTGCCCAACTGGCATTTTCAACATACTATCAAGAAGTCTCCTTAGCTAGAGACACAGATATTTCCTGTCTTCCTAGTTAGTACAGGTGACACATTTGCCAATTAGTCCGTTACTACCTGACAAAGGTTACCCTTTTGCCAGTCTCAGCAAAAGAATTTTCTCACACATTTTAGCCTTCCCCAATGGTTCTAATAGCCTCTTTACCACTTTTCCTGGCAGTTCCTCAGTTGGCTTCACCTGCTTGTGAGGCTTCAGCCAGCGAATGGCCTGGCTCAGCCTAGACAATATATCAGAGTTCATTTACACATTGGGGCTTTCACTCTGCTTGTCTAAAACTGCTAGGATGGCCAGGCTTCTCTTGTCAGATTCTTCTTCATTACAGACTTCTTTACATGATTATCTTTACCAGGCATTGTTCCAAAAGAGCAAAATCCACAAAGTCTCCAGGTCAAGCACAACATCACTTTCTGCTGGTTAACACAGGTCACATGGCCACCCCAGACTCAAGAGGCAGGGACTCTACCTCCTCATGGGAAGATTATCAAGGTTACACTGCAAAAAATACATGGGCACAAGGGGGAAAGGAGACATTAAACAATCTTTTCAAATAATCTACCACAGTAAGGAGAGGTGTGAAACAATGCAGTCTGATTCATTGCCCACCAATTACCACTCCTCACCATCTGTGAGGGGACACACTGAGATGCTTAGTGCATCCATTCAGCACAAAAAATTTCCTTGGACAGGCTGGAAAGAAAAAAAATGTGCCTAATAATGATCCTCAGGCAAGAAGAAGGAGGGCAAAGGGCAAGTTTCTTTTCCTTGCTTCCTTTCAACTCATGGTTTTCCATTCTTAATATGTACTCAAAAGAATTAATTGTCCCTTTGGGTTGAGTTATCTGCCCCTTCTAATGGTTTCTCTAGGTACCAAATCCCATACCCCATAGGACAGCAAGCTTGTGGTCCTGGGCTGCAGATTGGTTCTGCAACCAGCATAGGCAGAGCATGCTAATGGCTCAACCAGAGGGCTGGACAGCACCTTGGGGGAGAGAAAGCTGTCAAAAGGATCTTAGAAGTACGTAACATTTGTTTCTATCATAGGAAAATCTTGAACTGAAAGTGAAGGCAGGAGTCTCTATGACAGGCAGGATTCTCTTAAAAGCAGATATAGATAATAAGGTAGAAGAACAGAGCTAGAACAAGATGAAAGAGCTAAATCTGATTAATCCTGGAAATCCATAATTAGTTGAGGAAACAGGAAGGTATGTGAGCATGGCCTGCCTGATAGAAACAGTAGGCATGACTCCTTTCCAGAAGAAAACATTCTGTTTCAAGCTCAAGTGTTTCCACAATGGAAAATAGTCAATTTTGAGATCAGAAAAAAAGATCACCAGGGACAGACAAGATCATCCTCCCTGACTACTGGTCAAAAGAAATAAAAAACAAGAGATGTAGATTCCAGAAGCTTCAGTCATGGAATCAAGTATGTAAAACAGCTATGAATGAAAGATTTAAAAAATATCACAGGGATCCCTGGGTGGCGCAGCGGTTTGGCGCCTGCCTTTGGCCCAGGGCGCGATCCTGGAGACCCGGGATCGAATCCCACATCGGGCTCCCGGTGCATGGAGCCTGCTTCTCCCTCTCCCTCTGCCTGTGTCTCTGCCTCTCTCTCTCTGTGACTATCATAAATAAATAAATAAAAATAAAAATAAAAGAAATTTAAAAAAAATAAAAATAAAAAAATAAAAAATAAAAAAAATAAAAAATATCACAAAACCAGAAAGGTACAAAAAACTATCAAAAATAAGCAGGTGGATTTGGAAAATATTTAAATAGAACTTGTAGAAATTAAAGATAATGAAAATTTAAAAATCAGTGAGTGGATTAACAGCAATTCAAACACAACTCAACTTAAAATCTGTAGAGCAACAATAGTAGTCTAAAAGCAGTGAGAACTCTCTATATTGGGGGAGGGAGAGGAACAAACCCTGTCAGCCTAGAAATGTATACCCAAGGAAACTATGTTTTAATAATAAAGGTTAATAAAGGAATTTTCAGGTAAACAAAAATGAGGTATTTTAGTACAACAACCTTTATTAATGAAATTAGAAATACTAGTTAGGTAAATCTTTTTAATTACACAATCTCTTGCTATGAAAAATTTTTAAAGATTTATTTATTTATTTTAGAGAGATTTATTTTAGAGAGAGAAAGAGCACAATGGGGAGGGTCAGGGAGAGGGAGGATCACAAGCAGACACTGCACTAAGCCCAGAGCCCTACATGGGGCTTCATCTCAGGACCCTGAGATCATGACAGAGCCAAAACCAAGAGTCCAGCACTTAATTGACTGTGCCACCCAGCCACCCCTCTCTTTATGAAAATTAAATTGTGCCTGTGGCAGTGACCCTAGAAAGAAAGAGATGTATGCATAAGACAACTACAAGGAATATAAAGTTCAGTTCAAACATTTGGATTTTAAAAAAATGAGGGAGAGGAAAGAGGCAGAAATGAATCTGAGGTTAAGAGGGGTGAATAAATTAGGATTTTCCAAAATAAAGCCACAAAAGCTAATTCCTATATTTAGATTGAGTTCACTACACAATTACAGTAAATTTGGCAAGATGCGGAAATAGTGTTTTTACGTCCAATGTTAAACAAAGCATGAACCAACTAAGTGACCTTTTTTAGAGCACAACCAATGCGAATTTTGAATTGACTTGTCCTGAGATGTGTTTTGTCTTTCAATTAAAGTGTGACTGGACAGGTGTCTTTTTCAGGGCAGTCCCCTTTAATGACAAACCAAATACTCATCATGTTCAAATCAGGGCTGGGCTACACTAATATCAGACAAGATAGACTATAAATAAAAAAAAACTGTTACAAGAAACAAAAAAAGATAGTATATATTGATAAAAGTTTCAATTCAAGAAGATATAACAATTATAAGCAAACATCAACCAAACAAGAGAGCCCCAAACTATATGAAGCAAGTGTTGTCAGAATTGAAGA
Source organism: Nyctereutes procyonoides (assembly GCF_905146905.1). NCBI lineage: Eukaryota > Metazoa > Chordata > Mammalia > Carnivora > Canidae > Nyctereutes > Nyctereutes procyonoides. The sequence continues at coordinate 24,159,432 of NW_026575035.1, read as the reverse complement.
GAGAAATAAACAATTCTGCAATAGTATTTGAAGAATACAAATAAAAATACAATACATCACTTTCAATAATGGGTAGAACATCTAGAAAGAAAATCAATAATAAAGTGGAGAACTTGAACAGCACTATAAACCAACTAGACCTAACAGATACATAGAACACTCCGCTCAACAACAGCAGAATACACATTATTCTCAAGTTCACATATAACATTCTCTAGAATAGACAATCTGTTACATCACAAAACAAGTCGCAATACATTTAAAAGATTAAAATCCTATAAAGAATCTTTTCTGACCACAATAGAATAAATCAATAACAGAAGGAAGAGAAATATTTATAAATATGTCAAAATCAAAAATACACTGATAAACAGTCAATGACTCAAGAAAGAAGTCACAAAAAATGAGAAAATAGTTAGAGATAAACAAAAATGAAAAAAACTGCATCCCAAAAACTCATGGGATGTAGTGAGGCAGTGATCAGAGGGAGATTTTTAGCTGCAATGCCTACATTAAAAAAGAAGAATATCCCAAATCAATAACCTAACTTCACACCACAAGGAACTAGAGAAAGATCAAGTTGAACATAAAGCTAACAGAAAGAAAGAAACAACAGAGCTAAAAACAAAATAGAACACAATAGAATCAATAAAACCAAAAGTTCGTTATTTTTAAAAAATCAGCAAAATTGACAAATTTTTAGCATATTGATAAAGAGAAGAAAATGCAAGTACTAAAATCAGAAATGAAATTGGAGATACAACCACTGACTTTACAAAAAGAAAAAGTATCATAAAAGAATCATATGAAAACCCCCTCGGTTAATCATAAACAAAAAGAAGAAAGAAATGGAAACAAGTATTGACAGGATGTGAATTTTGAGAAATTGCAACCCTTGTACATTGCTGGTAGAAGTGTAAACTCATGCAACCACTGTAGAAAACAGTTTGGCAATTCCTCAAAAGCTTAACACAGAATTACCATCCTACCCAGAAATTCCACTACTAGGTATATATCCAAAATAATTGAAAACAAGGACTCAAAACAGGTATATGTACACCAATGTTCATTACAGTATTATTCACAATAGCTGAAAGGAGGAAGCAATCCAAGTGTCCATCAATAGATGAATGAATAAACAAAATGTGGTCTATACATCCAATGGAATACTATTCATCCATATAAAGGAATAGAGTTCTGATACATGCTATGACCTGGATGAACTTTGAGGACATTATGCTGAGAGAAATAAGCCAAGCAATAGGATAAATATTTTATGATTCTATTAGTATAAAATAACTAGAATAAAAAATAAAATAGACTAAACGAATTATTAATAAAGACAGAAAGTAAATTAAAGGTTACCAGTGAGAAAGGTAGAGCCCTGGAGAAGTATTACTTTAACGATTACAGAGTTTCTTTTTGGGATGATAAAAACATTTTGGATATAGATAGTGACAGTGATTGCCCAACATTATGAATCTAAAAAATGCCACTGAATCATTTACTTTCAATGGTCAAACTGGCTCTATGTATTTTACCACAAGAAAAAAGTAGTTAGCAATCCAAGAGCCTAACAGTGGATAAATTGGGTACATAAATTATGTAACATTCATTCAACTGAACATTATTTCTACTTATTAATATGATGATTACCATTTAATTAAATATTAGAAAGCCATTAAAATCTTGTAGAAGAATATTGACATGGGAATATATCGGTAATATTGTATCAGTCAGGGCTTTCCAGAGCAGTAGAACTAGTAGGACATTATGTATATAGAGAGATTTCTTTTAAAGATCGACTTATGCGGGACACCTGGGTGGCTCAGTGGTTGAGCATCTGCCTTTGGTGCAGAGCATGATCTCAGGTTCCTGGGATTGAGTCCCGCATCAGGCTCCCTGAGGGGAGCCTACTTCTCCCTCTGCCTATGGCTCTGCTTCTCTCTGTTTCTCATGAGTAAATAAATAAAATCTTAACATAAAATAAAGATTGACTCATGCAACTATGAGAACTGGCAAGTCCAAAATTTTTAGACAAGGTCAGCAGTCAGTAAACTTAGGCAAAAGTTAATGTTGCAGTCTTAAGACTGAAGTTTGTAAGATTGGCTGATAGGCCAGAAACCACAGTTTCTGTTCTTAATGCCTTCAACTAACTTGATAAGGATCCTCCCTCAACATTATCAAGTATAAGCTACTTAGTCAACTAATGGTAAATGTTAATCACTTCTACAAAATATCTTCACAGCAATATTGAGTGTTTGAACAAACAATTGGCCACTATACCCTAACCAAGTTAACATATAAAATTAACCAACACAAATATAGTACAAAGTAAAACAAAAAAAAACAGTCTATAAAATGATGTGTATGACATGTTCCCATTATAAAAACAATTATCTACATACATATACTTAGATATATTAATAGACAAGGATACTGCAAATGTATCTGCTTACCACTATTTATCTTACATTGGTAGGATTATAAGACATTTTGTTTTGTCTTTGTGCTTTTCGGTGTCCTTCAGTAATGTGCAGAAAATTTGTATTTCTTTACTAATTACCAAAGTTAGTTTTTAAAGCTTAGATAACTGCATAGAAGAATTGTTATAATGTCATACTGAGTGCACAAAGTAGAATATTCTGATTGTGTTTGAGTGATGGACACAAGAGAGATCATTCTACTTTTTCTTATCCAATTTTATTTAATCAGTATATATTATTTTACACAAAAAAACACTTGAAGATTTTGTACTAACATGTAAAATCATTGTTATATATTCAGGTGAAAAAAAAAGCAAGATTCGGATTTATACATACTATGAGATTACAGTCACTTAATAATATGTATAAGACATATTTAGGAAGGAAGCAGCACAGGGAGTACTCATAAATGTTTGCTAAACTATGTTTTAGTCATTTCCAAGGCTTTAACTACAACTTTGTGTCACAAAAATGAGACATTCAAGAAAAAGAAATAAAATTATAAAAATTATTTTATTAGCACAACATAAACATTCCTTCCTCTCCAGGAAAAGTATACCCATCAGTAACCAGTCACGGTTCCTTCTTCTAGTTCTGTTGGTGCTGTGTGAGCTCAGCCTGCATCATCTTCTTCTATCACCTCATATTAACCAGTGAAAGTGCTTTGCATCCGGGTGGAGTTTTAAACCAAGTTATTGGTACCCTTTGTAAATGACTCATAAGTCTTATGAGCATGCATGCATGAAGGCACACGCACACAATATGCATATATTTCTCCAGAATTGTTAGTTCGGAGATTTGTGGGACAAACCCACTACCTTCCTTTGTACGGCCCACAAAGAAAGAATGGTGTTTACATTATTAACTGATGACAGAATTATAGTAACTTTCATTTTGCTGCTTGACTGACAAACCCTAAAGTATTTGTCATCTGAACCTTTATAGAAAAAGTTTGCCCAGCCCTAGATTAGCTAATCTGCATCACTGCATCTTTAAGAGTTTCCTAGAAAGATAGTAATATATATAGTAATGCTTCAGTGGCCTCTCAAGCTGTTGAAAATATGGGCCTATTTGTAATTTGCCCTTAAATAGATCTGTGGTAATCTATATATCTTTAATTTTAGTGTCTAATATTCAGGACTTCCTAGAAGTTGGGATACAGGGATTTTTTTATAAAGACAAAGATGTGGCACTTAAAGAATTTTAAATTGTGCCTACTTAAATTCTCTGGACAAATTTTTCATCGAGTGTAATAAAGCTTATTTAATTTCATCTGACTATATTCGCATTAATTTTTTTTAAATGTGTACTGCTCTGAGCTTTGAATCCATCTTACCCTCAATTTTGTCACTCTAGATCTAAGAATATGCATTCCTCTTCCTTATAAATCATTCAGTAGGCAAAATTTTCAGCTGGGCAGTCCTCCCAAATAGCTATGTTGCACGAAATGTTTTTTTTTTAAATCTGTAAGCTTCACTTCAGTCATTATCAAAATGATAGCTACTAGTAGCTATAACGATAGCTCAACAAAAGCACTTAAACTACCCCTGTGTAGTTGTTTGCTGTTTTTCTAGATCTCTTCTGTCAGCTTCACAGACTCTGCTTATTATAGTTAGTTTAAACTGTGTGAACAATATAAACCTCATAACTTCAAAGTCTCACAGAATAGTAAGTGTACTTCTTGCTCACCAAACATTCATGGCAGGACTTTTGTCCTAAGCTAGGGTAGCTCTCTTCCATTCAGGGGCCTTGGCTCCTTCCACCTTAGGAAAGTCTGTTTCCTGGAGCTTCATTGTCATCTGCAACCAGCCAGCAGAAAGAGAAACCATAGGGAGCACTCACAGAAGATTTATGCAACAGCCATAGAAGTGGCCTATATTCTGTGGACATAAATTTCCAAAGAAAATGTTATCACACTGTGCACCTGCAGATCGATTTCTGCCACATCTCCTGTGCACATTGCACTTTTCTCATTGTAAGGTATGTGTGTTTGTCTCATCAATCTGAAAGCATATGAGTAAGGGTATTGCTTTCATCACCACATCTTCTAAAGTGCATATCAAATGCTAAGTGCATCCACACATGTTTTCATTAGAATAAGGCTCCTATTCCACAGGGATTGATGTTAACAATAAAGAAGGTTTTCCTTTTTTTCTTATTGTTAAGCCTATAATCATCCAATTATATAAAAATGCAAAAAATAAAAGAGAAACAATGTAAATCTGGTTAAACAAATATCACTGATAAGCACAGGAGAAAAATATCTGGCAGCTATGGCTGATAACTGTAAAACTAAAACACCAAAGAGAAATTGGCAAATGCTGTTGTCCTTGGGAATTGGTATTTGTGAAGCCAATTTGTGAAGCAAAATGAAGTTAAATAACAAGTGGAGAAGACCCATTTTACTGGAAATTATCTAAGCTTGACAAAACAGAAAGAACTTCTGTATATAAGCCATGCATAAACCATGGTTTAGTATCAGACTCATTGTCATTTACTAAATAAATAAAATGCCAATATATTCAAATTTATTTCTCCATTTCACAGTTTGTCTTCTTGAAATTAAATCATTTACCTGCATTAGGAGACAAAGCAAGTTAAAGGGTCCCTGTTAATGTAATTCATCAGTTCCTCAAATTTTGTTTGTTGGTGGAAGGAAGGTCACTGTTCTCCTTGGTCATTGAATATCATGTCTGCCTTCTTCTGGTTTCAGTACCAAAGATGATAAGAGTGGCAAGAATAACAGTGAACAGCATCACTACTACCTGTGAGAACAATGAAGAAGACATTCATGGTGTGAACCACACATGGAGTAAATAAAGCCACTTAGGGGCAGGAACCTAACCCAGTGTTATCTAGACACCATCGACACAAAAATCAACAATTCACAAGAGTCTTCAAAACAAATACAGGAAGGGAGGTATGGGGTAGATGAAATACACAAAAAGGAAGAGCTACAGACTTCCAGTTATAAAATAAATAAGGAGGATGAAAAGTACAGCATAGCGAATATAGTCAATAACTTGTAATAACCATACAGTGATAGATGGTAACTACACATCATGGTGAACATTTCCCAGTGCACATAATTGTGAGCTCACTATGTTGTACATCTGAAACTAATATAATGTTTAGTAGATATATAGGGAAGCACATCTCATTTCCTTCCTGTCACCCTGCTGAAAGCCACGAAGTGAGTATTTTCATGTGGGGTTGAGGCTCTGTGCTTTTGAAACACCCCAGGACTATTGCCTTGCAAAATCAGGAGCCACATTTAAAAGATGACTTGGAGGTGGCGGGCTCAGACTATGGGAAGCAGAAACAGAAGACAGCTGAATGAGCAAGAAAGAATAATTACTTGGAGCAGCTCAGGACATAGGCATATTTTAATGACTTCTACATTCTCTTTTCATTCACTTCAATGTTTATGATAAATTATTTTTAATAACAATTCAATAATAATTCAAAACTAATATTCTGAAAGTTAAAAAAATAAAGCAAGACATCAATAAAACTCCCAACCACCCCTCCCACATCAAAAAAAAAAAAAGACAAATAAGCATAAACGCAATAAGTCTTATAACTCAGACATCAAACCCTACTAACACAGTAAATTTTTTAGTTCCTCTTTTTAAACTATGTGATCCCTTCTCAGGATAATATACTACTAGGCTAATTCAAAACCAAATGGCTGTAAATTCCAAAGCAGTCACCATAAAAGACAGCGAAATACCTGATTTATCACCCATTCGTTGAGAAGTTATATGTATATTTGTCAAGGTTATACCAGTGTAAATGTCATTTCCCTTTGGAAGACAGAATTCAATTACAACTTATTTTCCATTTATATTTTTAGGTTCTTTATTCAAGAGAAAACAAGTGAAGATCAGTTGTGCGGCTGCAAAATAAACATCTGTCACAAATATACGAAGATTAAAATTTTATCTCATGGGTTTTTATAGCCACAAAATCACACCTATTCCCTTGCTCCTCAAAATTTTGGATGGTTTCCATTTTTGGAGGAAAGATCATCACCCAAATGGTGAGGTTTTGTAGTTCCTCTTCCCTGGCCCTAAACACAAACACCCCAGCCTCCACAACAGAGTGATATGTCAACTTAGAAATCCATTCCACTGATCATGAACTCTACATAATCAATAAGTATTTGTTTAAAATAACTGACGAATCCTACGGCAAGGATCACTTTGCAAATCAGGAAAGGGTGAGACATATCATGACTGGGCCAAGCCACAAAGCTCAGACAGAAACATGACGCCTATTCCCCTCACACTTATTACAACGCCCCATCCTTCAGGCACTGAGAATTATTTAAAAAAAGATCTTCAAAGAAGAGTTCGTCGATCATTCAGAAAGGCTGCTTTGAGACATATGTCAGCACAATTAAAGTGTTTTTGTTTTGTTTTGTTAATGAAATGAAAGGTAGGTGGGTGGGAGAACACACAGCAGGTAAAAGAAAACCAGCACATTAGGATTGGAAGGGTCTTGGAAAACACAGGGACATTGAGGCCCCAAAGGACAGGGAAGAGAAGTCCCAAAATTCAGAAGAACAGCAAAAAGAACAGATGGAAATACTCTCTGCACATACCATGGTTTGCCAACATTTTTAAAACATAGGACTTATTTTTTCTGCACATTGATTCTTTAGTCATTGGTTTAGATATAGATTTAATTCCATGTTTTCATAATCCAAATTAATTATCTGTTCCTGGATTTTATCCAATACTTGTTTAATTTTGGCAAGGTCCCATTACCTGATCACATTACTGTGGTCTGGCAAATGCCATAATTTCCTATAAGATAAAGTTTTGGTCTCCAAAATTCATGATCTGCACATACCTTTTACCTACTATGCTCAGTTAATCTATAGAAGAAGCTAAATTTCCATGCATTAGCAGCTTTGGACACTGAGACTATCTAGAAATTTGAGCTTGATTTTTTAGCTTTGGTACTATCTAGAAATTTAAGCTTGATTTTTTTTTTCTGTAAGTCTGAGCCCTGACACAAACTAGCCATGTGGTTTTAGACAAACTATTTACTGGTTGGAGACAATGTTTTCATACACAAATTGAGGACATTAGAGTATATAAAGTTCAATTTTTTTTTCTACTCTAAATTCTATGGTTTTACGGGACATAAATAAAATGAGTGGTACTGTAAGAACTTAGGCCAGTTTCTGAGTTAAGATAGTTAATTGAACACATGCATACAATTTTGCTTCTTCCTGAAAACTCTGTAAAATCACATACACACAAATTAAGACATGCATACTGAAGGTTAAGAGAACACAGGAATAGCCAACAGCAACAGATGGATGCATGATAATTGGCTTGGGATCCCAAAAGCACTAAACACAAAGCCTCCAGAAGAGAAAGCTAAGATCTAATCCAATCTATACATCAGAATCCTTAAAAGATACAGAAAGACAGGAATCAAAACTGGGGGGATGGGTGCGGTATGTAAAATAAGGAGAACAGGTAAGAGCTCTTGGATAAGCCATTAGCCTTGGATCACCTTTCTTATTTAGTGCCCTTTGAGTATTTTTTTTATTTTAATAAATTTATTTTTTATTGGTGTTTAATTTGTCAATGTACAGAATAACACCCAGTGCTCATCCCGTCAAGTGCCCACCTTAGTGCCGGCTACCCAGTCACCCCCACACCCCGCCCACCTCCCCTTCCACCACCCCTAGTTCGTTTCCCAGAGTTAGTCATCTTTCATGTTCTGTCTCCCTTTCCGATGTTTCGCACTTATTTTTTTCTCCTTTCCCCTTTATCCCCTTTCACTATTTTTTATATTCCCCAAATGAATGAGACCATATAATGTTTATCCTTCTCCGATTGACTTATTTCACTCAGCATAATACCCTCCAGTTCCATCCACGTCGAAGCAAATGGTGGGTATTTGTCGTTTCTAATGGCTGAGTAAACAAACCTAACCCTACTCCAACAAAAGTTTAGAGCTGTATTTCATAGAGAGAGTTAAACCAGGAATATCTGAAATGGATGATGCCTCACAAGTAAAAGGGATTGGTCCTATAAAGAAAACAAGGAGATTAAATGATCCAATGTGTATTGAAAGCCAAACTTAAAATGCACAGTCCTGTTCCCTTTTCAGTTTCTATGATGCTAGAAGCCAGTCCTTTATCCTCAAGACATGAAAGTTAAAGAATCCTTTCTACATATTCTTACCAGGAAAGATGTAGCAAATGGCCCACCCAGTCTACCCTGTAATAAATTCAAAATCAATAAGTCATTGCAATACATTCAAAGCTTTGGTAGGCTTTTTAGTTTTCTCATAATCATGAGCAGACAAGCAAAAATTACCAGATTCACTAGAATAACCCATTACATAGAAAATAGAAATGAAAACAAGCAGAGAAAAGAAAATGGATGTAACAGATTCTGCAAGAGAAAGAAAATATTAATAAAAATTATTAATATCATCAGAGTTACAAAATAAGATATTGCACTCATGAAACAAAAACAGAATATTATAGAAAGAAATATTCAGAGAACAATAAAAAGCATTTTGAAAAGCATCTGACAAATAAAAGCACAAAATAAAAACACAACAGAAGAGTTAAAGGACAAAGTCAAAATACTCTCCCAGAAAGGAGAACAAAGAGATGGGAAATTGAAAGAAAAAGCAAGTGAGAAAAGCAGAGGACCAGATCAAGTGGTCCAATATCAAACAATAGACATTCCAGAAAGAACAGAGACTATGCATGAAAAGAAATTATGAAAAAATAATTCAAGAAAGTTTCCTACTATGGAATGGGCCCACCAAATGGCCAGCAAAATAGATAAAGTAAACAAATTACAGGAAATGCTATTATGAAATCTCAGAATATTGGAGCCAAGGAGAAAACTTTAGAATCTTCCAGCAGTAATTAAGAGAACAATTTATATAGAAAGAATGAGAAGTTAAAAGACTTTGTATTTCTCATCAACAAGCCTGAAAACAAGGAGTGACTCATCAAAACACTGAAGGAAAGTAATTTCTAAATTAGAAGTCCATATCCAAACTATCAATAAAGATTGAATAGAGACATTTTTCAAACCTATAAGACCTCGAAATAGAGTTCACCTTTGTATTTTTTCTTAAAAAGCCACTACAGAATGTGCTTCAGCAAAATAGGAGTGAAATCCAAGGGAAAGAAAGACACAGGATAAAGGAAACAGGACATTCATTACAGGAGAAGGTCAAGGCAATTTCTGGAAGGATGGGAGAGAATGTCCCAGAATGAGAGCTTATGTTAGATGTAGAATCCATGCAGCTTACCAGAGAGACACACCTTTTGAGGGATAGCACAGCAGAGTACACACCTTCATATGCTCCTTTTACCTTAGCAAAGGCTCTGCTCTAGTAGCACGAGAGAGGTAGAGGGAGGCCACATGGAGCTCAGAAGCGGAACCATGCAAAGCAGCACTCTTCCTACCCTGGTTCTGCCCCATGCTCAGTTCCCAACCCACACCACAGCCAGCATGATGGTCCACCTGAAGCATGCAAGGAACTTCCAGGACTCACTGATGGCTTTACCTGTGAGCTTTCTAGATAGACACTCTTAGTCACACTGAGAGACAAGGAGGTCCTCTGGGTCCCACATGCTCGCCATAGTAATTTTTTCCTCCCAACTATCTATCATCTGCCAAATTGCCTCTCACTTACAAAGCTAGATAAGTAATTATTACTCAGTTTTTTCAAAGTGATTACATATCACTTGGAGATACATGAATAGGTGTTAGAACCATTTTTTAAAATAATAAGGGACTGATTAAAACCAGACATAAGACAGCAGTTAACTTGATGGGGAATGAGATGGGAAAGAAAGGAATAGAGCCCAGAGGAGATGTCTAAGAACTGTGCTATTTCTATCCTGGGTCATGGGCCCTGGGGTATTTGCTTTTAGTTTACATGCTATTTTTTATTATGATATATTTTACAATTTAAAATTTTCTATTAGTTTCAGATGTAGAATTTAGTGATTCACCAGTTGCATATAACATCCAGTGCTCATTGCGTCAAGTGCCCTCCTTAATGCCCATCACCTAGTTATCTTTTCCTCCCACCTACCTCCCCTCCAGCAATCCTTGGTTTGTTTCCTAGAGTTCAGTATCCCTTATGGTTTGCCTCCCTCTCAAATTTCATCTTATTTTATTTTTCCTTCTCTTCCCCTATGTTCATCTGTTTTGTTTCTTAAATTCCACATGAGTGAATTGTATGGTATTTATCTTTCTCTGACTGATTTATTTCACTTAGCTTTATATACTCTAGCTTCATCCACATCATTGCAAATGGTAAGATTTCATTCTTTTTGATGGCTGAGTAATATTCCATTATATATATATAATATATATCCATTTATCTTTATCCATTTATCTATTTATCCATTTATCCTTCTTTATCCATTTATCTGTTGATGAACAACTGAGTTCCATAGTTTGGCTGTTGTGGACATTGCTGCTATAAACATGGGAGTGCTGGTGCCCCTTCAGATTACTAAATTTGTATCTTTGGGGTAAATACCCAATAGTGCAATTGCTGGGTTGTAGGGTAGCTCTATTTTTAATTTTTTGAGGAACTCCCAAACTGTTATGCAGAGTGGCTGCACCAGTTTGCATTCCCACCAACAGTGTAAGGGGGTTCCCCTTTCTCCACATCCTCACCAACATTTGTTGTTTCCTGAGTTGTTAATTTAACCATTATAACTGGTGTGAGGTGGAATCTCACTGTGGTTTTGATTTGTATTTCCCTGATGCCCAGTGATGTTGAGCACTTTTTCACGTGTCTGTTCTGTCTTCTCTGGAGAAATGTCAGTATGGCACTGGCACAAAAACAAACACAAATCAATGCAACAGAATAGAGAACCCAGAAATAGATCCTCAACTCTATGGTCAACTAATTCTCAAAAAAGCAGGAAAGAATATCTAATGGAAAAAAGACAGTCTCTTCAACAAATGGTGTTGGGAAAACTGAACAACTGCATGCAAAAGAATGAAACTGGACCACTTTCTTAGACCATACATAAAAATAAACTCAAAATGGATGAAAGACCTAAATGTGAGATAGGAATCCACCAAAATCCTAGCAGAGAACACAGGAAGCAACCTCTTCAACCTCAGCCGCAGAAACTTCTTGCCACACATGCTTCCAAAGGCAAGGGAAACAAAAGCAAAAATGAACTATTGAGACTTCATCAAGATAAAAAGCTTTTGCACAGCAAAGGAAGCAATCAACAAAAAGGCAATGTAATGGGAGAAAATATTGCAAATGTCGTATCAGATATAGAACTAGTACCCAAATGTATAAAGAACTCCTCAAACTTGACACCCAAAACACAAAAAATTCAATCAAGAAATGAGCAGAAGACTTGTAAAATTTAAATTTTTTAAAGACTATATGTTCTACACTTCCTTTAGGTACTGAAATTGATGTCTAATTATCAACTAGATTTGAATCAAATAGGAGCCAAAACTGAGCATCACTCTGGTGATCATTTCCAGATTATTTCTTCTGGTACATTCTACAGGAAAAAATTCCATTAGGATTCTGCACTAAACAACTTTCTGCTTTGAGGTCATCACTAAGAACTTGGCTAATTTGTTTTTTCAACCGGAAATGTATCATTTGGCTCATCTATATTATTACTGTAAAGCTAACAACGACAACAATCTCAGCAAAGGTTTGTAACAGATAATGACATTTAGTAAATATGAAGAGATTGTGGAAAGGCTGAATGGAAGATTTAATAGTGTGAGGAAGTATCCAATTAATTTATGGCCCTTAATTTGTTTATAATGGCCATGCAACTAATCTCCATTTATAATGTTGACTTTTTTATCAATTAAGAAACATTACTGAACTTTTTGCTTTCATCAGTTGGCTTAAGTATCATAAAAAGACCACTAAGATATGCTTTATTCAATAGAATCCCCATCAATAGAATCCTTTTTAAATTATTCATAACAACATTAATGTATAATATATGGTTTAACTATATATATATTGTCTATATATGTACATTAAATATCTATTTAGCACATAGATTATAGATACATATATTTATAAATATATAAAATAAATATATATTATATATTTATAAATAATAAATATATTTATAAATAATAAATATTTATAAATAATAAATATAAATAATAAATAATATAAATAATAAATAATAAATATATTATATATAAATAATAAATAAATATTTATTTTTATTTTATAAAAATAAATATATTAATATAAATAATAAATAAATATATATTTATAAATGTATACCTATACTATATATTACATATATATACACATAATGTAATAACACATTTGGAGAGGTATAACCAAAGCTAATCTTATGGCAAATTATTATTTTTCAAAACTTTAGGGAACATGAATGAATCACCCATTTCTCATCACATACACCCTCCCTAGAAGAGATCAGTGATGGAGTCCCTAAAATCCCCAAGAGGCTGCATATTCTACAGAGAAAGGGAGGCTGAGCCAGGAACATCCAGAATATCCAGGAATATCCAGACTCTGAATTAATAGTCACTTGAAAATGCACTCCCTTTCCTTTCCACAACCACATCCTTGCCTTCCAGAAAGCCCTGGAGAACAAAGCTCACCCCTCCTGAAATCCTCTCCTGGGTATTAGAGCCCACTTTGTTCAAACAGTACATTCCCTTAGAATCTTTGTACCAGGGACTTAAGAGCTCCAAAGATTCCAGGTCCAAGCCCTGTGATCTTAGTGATCATGAGTTCCGGCCTGCAGAGGAACAGATTGGGGTTAAGAATGACAACTTCCCAAATCTGTGCGACACTCTCCACTCCCTGGCTGTTCATTTTCTTGTTAAAGAATTAGAGAAAACCACAGGAGGGAAGGAGAGGGAGAAATAATGACTGCAAGTACCCATGAAGGAAATGAGAGGTGCAGTGTCCATACCTCCTTGCACCCTGCCAGTCTCTGCAAGGAGTAGCCAACTCACACCAGCAGATGTTATGAGCTGCTCCAGGGGTGAGCTACCAGTGAGCTGGACAGCAAGTCTCTGCTCCAAATCATTCAGCTGTGTCTTCTGGGACAAAACTGTCCGCTGGCCCAGAGCAGCAGGCCAGAGGCAGGTAGACTCCTCAGTGGGTCGGTTATGCGGCCTGAGAAACACCATCTGGCCAGGCTAGGCCACTCCAGTTTGCTTCCATTTGTCTTTACCTTTGAGTATTCTCTTCTACTCTTTCATCCATTTCATTTTTAGCATTGAAAGAATCTATAACCACCCTGGAAACACTAACAAGAAAATGAGAATGAACCTATTTCAAATGTAACCACTACAAATAAATTCAGAAACTAATTTTTAAAAAGCAGACAAATCCCCAGTCTTTGAAACAGGTGCCACTGGAACTCCAGAATGAAACCAGGGAGAGCCACCCTCCTCCAACTGAGTCCCTACAGTTGAGAGGAGGTTTGTTTGTCTGTGAAGCCAACAAATGCTCAAAAGATTTTCTCACTCACTCTTTGCCCTTGAACAAATTAAAAGGAAAAAAAAAACTTTTCAGCTTCCCAAATTCCCTTAGTTTCCTAAATCTTACTCTTGGCAGTTGAAGGGACAGCAATGCAAAGCAGTCAAAAGCCAAAGAGTTACATTGAACAAACGAGATCTAAAGATTCGACCAGTCTTGTTCTTTGGAATGCTAGGGCCTGCCCTGGTGACCCAATATGCTTCATCTGAAGGATTCAGGCCAGTATGGAGGGTTTCTCTGAATGGATCAACACCTATATATACTTTACAGTGCACTCCTTTACAGTGCACTCCTCATGCCAGCACACCCAGACAGATTCAGACACACACCGCCCTCCCACCACCTCTCACCCTCCCTCTGGAAAAACAAGTGGGGCACACCCACAGAAAAAAATGGAAGGGACAAATAAATAAGGCAATGGAACTTTGGAAGAGAGAACGCAAGAAAAAAGGGAGAAGGGAAAAAATGAAAAGAAAGGAAATAAGAGAAATTGTACTACATCAGATGCCACAACATTTGCCTGTTGGACATTGTTTTTAAAGGGAATTTCCCAGAGATAATGGAGACACGAGACAGTAAAAGGTGTAGTCTGGGAACACAGAAGTAGAAGAAAATGTGACAAGGGAGTAAGACAGACTTTGTTGACAAAAATCAAATCCCTTCCACTGCCACACACCTCAGCTAGTTCTAATAAGTCCTGTTTTTAGTAAGTGAAACTTAGAATGCCAAGCTTATCAAATGCATTTTTGAGTAGACATGGGAAAGAGGGAGGGAGGAGGGGAGGAAGAAGAAGGAGGAAGGACACTGTAAGGAAAAAGAAACAGACAGGCCAGACTGGCCTTGTCATCTCCTAGGATATCAATCACCCACTCCATGAACTCTGCAGGCAGCTCATCACTGGCTTGCCCACCTCTGCTGCTCAGCTCTCCCCATCTCCTTGTTGCACCTGAAGACCAGAACACTGAGCTGGACAATCCAAGTGTGGCAATGGGCAGGCAAGATCTCCTTTCTCAGCAGTGTCCCTTTTTGGGAGGAGATGGAAGAGCCACAGAGGAGTTCATGCTCCCAGAGCAGGGGTGAGGACCATTAGTCCCGCCACAGATGCCATTTCTGAATACCAGGACTACTACATAGGAATTTTTGTGAGAATTAAAACAAATTAAATATAAATCATTTTTAAAGATTTTATTTTAGAAAGAAAGAGGAAGCCAGTGCAAGCTAGGGGAAGGGCAGAGGGGGAGGGAGAGAATCCCAAGCAGACTCCATGCAGAGCACGGAGCCCTAAGTGGACTCCATCTCTTGAACCTGAAATCATGACTTCAGCCCAAATCAAAAGTCTGGTGCTTAACCGAGTAAGCCAGCTAGCACCCCAAAATATAAATTATTATATTCAAGTGCATATGAAGCACTGAAGAATAAAATAATAAGCATTTTTGAAGCTAAACCCTTTGCCATCCTTTGCTCAAATAATGACTAGGCCCTCCAGTTCCCACCAGGCACATGGGGAGTTGGTCTTTGGGGAGGGGTGCAGGGTAGAGCAGGGTATATATGTTTCAACAGAGCCCAGCCCATCCGTCTTCCTGACTGGGACCTGCAGATACCTACAACAATCTGATCATGGCCACCTCTTGTCATGGGCTTTAGGCCTTTAAAGGTGGAAGAGGATTTGTTTTGCATTTTCAAATGCCTACTTGGAGACCATCCCTGCCCTTTGGTGTCATGCATAAATAAAGGGAATTTTCAAAGGTAAAAATCCGGGCCCTGAGGAAGGCACAGGAAAAAGGAACATCTGCCCAGAAGTCCTCCAAGTGCACCCTTCTGTGTGAAAGAGGGAAAGATATGACCTGGGGGACAGCTGGCACAAAGCCAGCTGAGCACTCTGGGACAAGTGTGCAGGACTGTGGAAGCTTAAGACCCACAGGTGAGAAAAAACATGTTCCTTCACTCTGCAAGCTGTGCATCTAGCTCTTTCCTTTTCTCTCGAATGTCAGGAGATGTTACAGACAGAGTTGCTTTCTCCAACCCTGTCAATCTTCCTGAATGTCTCCAAACTCCACTCTCCCTTGAAATAGTTGCAAACAGATGGATATAATATTCCTTTCTTCTCTCCCCACATTTTAAAGATGGGACAAACTGGGGGCATTTGAACAAAGCAAAATTTACCAAGAATAAATTAAAGCCTTATAATTGAAACAGAAATCGCGTGAATGATACACAAAATTAGATTATCAGTAGTATACATGAAAACTTTGGGGAACACTGAAATCATCTAAATATCCAACTGGTACTTAATAAATCATGGCATATACATACAGAGAAATACAGTACATACAAGTTTACATGTTTTCAAAGAATGTGTGATGATCTGGAAATCTGTGTTAAAATATGTCAGAAAATCATAGTGGATTTAATACATCTCTTTCAGTAATAGAACAAGCAGACCAAAATCAGTAAGGACACGGAAGTTTTTATTTCTCCAAAAAACTTTATCACGGGCCTATATAAAACACTGTCCTCAAAAATTGCAAAACACACATTCTTTTAAAACATATTCAGAACAAATTTAGTTATTCAGATCATAAAGCGAATCTTATTTCAGTAAGCTAAAAGTTTCCTTAATAAAATAACAACTTAACATTCTGTGAATATTTTACAGAGATTTCTGAAGCTTACAAAACACATTCGCCCAAGACCTAATGGCTACATCAGTTCTGCCTTCTGTTCAGAGTTGACTTCTATCATGCCAGCTGGCCTTTCTTAATAACCTTATGCTAGTCTTAGCTTCCTGTCTCTTAAGCCTTAAATCTCCATCCACCCCCCTCACCGAGATATCTCTCTTCCTATATGCAAAGTGGGTATAATAACGTATTATCTTGCAAGGTTACTATGAAAATTAGATGTGATTTATATAAGGGTTCTAGAGCAATGCCTAACACATAGTAGACATTCATAAATTATAGTTACTGTTTTTTGAAAGCAGCATTTGGAAATGCATATTCAAAGGGTTTTAAAGATCACTGCATAGCCCTTCAAATCTCTTTCACATTGTTCTGCTCTGGTATTCTCTGAGAATTGGGGGTGGTCCCAGATGGGTTCTGATCACCAGGCCATGAACGATGTAGGATGCCACCTACCCAGAGAAAGAGTATTTTGTCTTTACACAAAGGCAGCATCAAATTACCCAGATGTGGGGCATTGGGTTATACCCACACGGGTGAGCAACACTGTTATTAATGCATGCAAATCACTCCCAACTCTCAAAACTACCGCAAAGGGAAGACATGTTTTCTAACTAGCCCAAAGGTATCCTATAGACTGATGGTGGCCTTAGACAAAGATACAGGAATGATCCTTCTTCCTCCATTTACCTGAAAGTACATTGTACATTGTTCATTGTTGGGCTGGGTTGTAAAGTCTGGGATTAGTGTAGTTAAGCTCTAATTATAAAGATGATAACTTATAGAGCATTTATTCCTCATTGCAAACAAGCAGGCTTAGTTCCTTGATTTTTCCTCTACTTTGCATGTGAAGAGACTAAGGCACAACTTCTATCTAGGTGGCAGAGTTGGGAGTTGAACCCAAGGCCAAGCTAAGCCTTTACACTACACTCCCTGAAGGTAAGACTATAAAAGTAACAGATTTTATAGGAAAAGATAAGGACCCTGATGATGGAAGGATGGAAAGATAGAGGGGATTCCAGTCTTCAATGACATTATGTAGCTGCTGAATCAACCTTGCTGCATTCACTTTACCTTGGGGCTTCTTTTTTTTAAGATTTTATTTATTTATTCATGAGACACACAGACAGAGAGAGGCAGAGACATAGGCAGAGGGAGAAGCAGGCTCCCCAGGAGGAGCCCAATGTGGGACTCGATCCTGAATCCCTGGATCAAGCCCTGACCTCAACCATGGAGCCACTCAGGGGTCCCTATCTTGGGGCTCCTTCATATGTAGATCATCAATCTGCATATTATTTGAGCCCCTTTAGGATGGAGTTTGTTGTTCCTCATGACTGAAAGCATAATAAAGAGTTACAGGTAAGGAAAGAAACAACAGCTGGAACAAGACTATAGACAGGATCCCAAACCCTAAGAGGCCTGGACTCATGACATGTTTATGATGGGGCAGTCAGTGGAAAGGGAAAGAGTGTGAACTTCAGAAAGTCCTAGTACTCTTGCTCCAGGAAAATCACCCAAAAGAAAGAGGATCTGAGGAGGAATGGTTGACAACATGGGGAAGGAGTTTAATTGATGAAATTGCAATATCTTACCTCTTATTGAATATCTTACCTTTTTATTATTCTCCTTGACCACATTGAGTGCCCATCCAGTAGATGCTAAATTAAACTAATTTACAATACCTCTCTGCCAGGGACAGACGGGACTTGCTTGAGCTGTACTTTTTAGGGGGCAAGGCAATCTGCAAAGTTCCTGCTACTTTTTCCCAGATAAATTAAGCTCTCTGTAGAATTTAGCTATCAGAAAGATGTTAACTGATGCTGGAGATTGAAGATAAAGGTTGAACAGTAGTGTTTGAGAGTTTTTTGCTTTGCTTTATTTTTACCATTTACCAACTGTAGCTGCCAAGTCTTAAGAAAACATTTTTTCTAAACAACACAACCTTCCCACAACTGATTCCAAGTAATTACAACCCTTTACAATAATACATTAAAGGGTTTATCCAGGGATCTGGGTGCCTCAATGGTTTAGCGCCTGCCTTCAGCTCAGGGCATGATCCTGGAGTCCCAGGATCGAGTCCTACATCGGGCTCTCTGTATGGAGCCTGCTTCTCCCTCTGCCTGTGTCTCTGCCTCTCTCTATCTCTGTGTGTCTCTCATGAATAAATAAATAAAATCTTTTTTAAGAAAGGGGTCTATTCAAAGTCAATGACACAATTCTTAGATCACCAAGTGAAAATTAATTTCCTTATATTGAGAAGTAAAGAGGGTATAGAGCATAAGAAAATAATAGAGATGTGTTGTGTTTCTCAATGCTGTCTTGAGGCCATACAAAAGGCAACAGTTTATAAGTAATTTTATAGGACTAACCTAACCAGTTGAGTATCATAAAAACAAAAAAAAAGGCCTATATTAAATTCACTTTGACAATGTGGAAGGAGCACTAGACTAAGACTTGATTCTTCTTCTTCTTTTTTTATTTATTTATGATAGTCACACACACAGAGAGAGAGAGGCAGAGACACAGGCAGAGGGAGAAGCAGGCTCCATGCACCGGGAGCCCGATGCGGGATTCGATCCCGGGTCTCCAGGATCGCGCCCTGGGCCAAAGGCAGGCGCCAAACCGCTGCACCACCCAGGGATCCCAATAGTGACTTGATTCTTCTTCTTTCTTCTTCTTCTTCTTCTTCTTCTTCTTCTTCTTCTTCTTCTTCTTCTTCTTGTTCTTCTTTCTTCTTCTTCTTTTCTTCTTCTTCTTCTTTCTTCGTCTTCGTCTTCTTCTTCTTTCTTCTTTTACAAAATTCTGTTTAATGGAAAGGTAAAAATAAACCATATTAAATAAGTTCAACATATAGAATGTTAGTGATGGGATTAATGAAATCATTAGAGGAATGGTGGAAAGAGTTTGAACCCTTAGATATAATGACCAAGGAAGGAGACACTGAGAAAGTGATACTTGAATAAAGACTGGGGGAAAAAATTAGTATTTTTTATTCTTTGGGTAAATCCAGCAATTGCACTACTAGGTATTTACCCAAAGAATGCAAAATACTCATTCAAAGGGATACATGCGCTCCAATGTTTACAGCAGCACTACCCACAATAGCCAAATCATAGAAACAGTCCAAATGTCTATCATCTGATGTGATAAAAAAGATGTGACATATATATATATATGAAAAGTATTATGCTAAGCAAAATAAATCAGTCAGAGAAAGACAAATGCCATCATACAATCTCACTTATATGTGGAATTTAAAAAACAAAAACAAAAACAAAACAAATGAGCAAGGTGGAGAGATACAAACCAAGATACAAACCAAGAAACAGACTCTTAACAATAGAAAACAAACTGATGGTCACCAGAGAGGAGGTAGGGGGGTGGGGGAACAGATGAAAAGGACTTGATTCTAAATGACTCAGGACACAAAATGGATAAGCCAGGAACACAGGCTGTGGCCTCTAACCTGAGCAACCGTGGTGCTGATTCTAGTTCCAGCTCAATGTGGCAGCTCAGCTCTCTTCCGTGGGGGGCACTTTGACAATTTCTCCCCTAATAAGCTAATGACTTAGGGAAAAGCATCTAAATCCCATGTCTTCAGCATAAAGTGAGGGATTTGGGGAAAATGAGCTCTGTTGCATCAATCAGTGTGGAAAATAAGGCTTTTCTCTCTCTACAAGCCTAAGATTGTATGATGGCTAACCTCCTCTGGGGCTCTACATGAGAATTGTTGGTTTTCTAGGCTCTTTTCCTATGGACCTTGAAAGAAAGGTTGTTAGAGATGGAAATAGTTTTCTATTCTATCCCTTCATTCTGTCAGTGAGTCAGGTGTTGAAATGAACAGATATCTGCATTTCATTGAATGCCCACCATGAAACAAAGCCATACTTAGCCCTAAGGATAAAAACACCAAAACAAGACATATTTTTGCCCTGAGGCTTCACATTCAGAGGGGTCTGAGTAGTGAACTCAATGCCTACCACAAAAGATGACTTACTACAGGGATCCCTGGGTGGCGCAGTGGTTTGGCGCCTGTCTTTGGCCCGGGGCGCGATCCTGGAGACCTAGGATCGAATCCCACGTCAGGCTCCTGGTGCATGGAGCCTGCTTCTCCCTCTGCCTGTGTTTCTGCCTCTCTCTCTCTCTCTCTCTCTCTCTCTCTCTCTGTCATAAATAAATAAAAAATTAAAAAAAGGATGACTTACTGCAAACATAGGCCATTGGCTCTGTGTCTCAGGATTAAAATCAGGTTATAACTTTGCCTAAAGCTGAATTGCTGGGAGTGTCCTGCTAGCTTTCTTTGTGCTAAGTATGGCCCATTTCTTCTTTAAATCAGAGGACATTTATGGCTCCAGGCCCTACTTTGAAATCACGTATGACCATAAGAGCACATTAGACCTTAGAGCACTAGGAGACCCTGGAAATCGATGAGCTTTATTTGATTCTGAGGATGGCAAAATGTGCCCTCAACTGCACATGCCAGTATCTGAGAGCAAACTTGGCCTCTGATGGTAAGATTTAGTATGCAGAACAATTGTTTTGATTTCCTGAGGGACATGTGATAACTGATTCACAAATATAAATAGGCACAGTCTTCCTACAAAAGACTGTTTTTCATGTCATTTGAGTAGATTTTTATTAGACCTGTATTTCATATTTTATCAATGGCTTCTTTATTCTAAAAAGCTAGGACTTACAATGTACATGATTTTTTTCTTGGTTAGGAACCACTTAACCGGGTGCCTGAAATGCTCTTATGAATTCAAAATGTAGTTTACATCTCCACCTCTTCACCCTCTGTCAGCCCAGCAGGAGTCATCAGAGCTCACAGCTGTTGGATTATGTCCATCTACCTCTGGAGTCCACAGATGGTAGAAGGCTCAGCAACATGGCATTCCCATATGACGAAGCATGTGGTTCTCCATCACTGGGAGCTTTAAGTGGTTTCTACTTCTTTCCTTCCTCCCTTCCTTCCTTCTTTCCTTCCTTCCTTCCTTTTCTTTTCTTTCCTTTTCTTTTTTAATTTCTTTCTTTTTTGTTGTTGTGGTTGTTGATATAATCTTTTTTTAGTCAATGACGTTGACTTAACCTATTTGGGAAGATCCTATGATGCATAATAGTGTATTACTACTTTACAAAAAGTAGTCAAGAGTTTGGATATTTCGACTGCCAGGAATAATTGAAACTGGTTAAGAGCTCAGGACCTGCAATGTGACTGTGAGAATGTGAATCCTAGCTCTGACACTTGCTGGTAATGTGATAGTGAGCAAATTATAAATCTCTCTGTGTCTCGGCTTCCTCATCTATGAAATGGGGTCAGTAATAGTACAGCTCACAAGCAGTTGTGAGGATGCAATGAGTTAAGGTTCATAAAGTATGTAGAACAGCTTATGGTACACAAAGATAATAATTAATTTTTACATAGAGCTTGCTAGTAAGAACTTAATAAATATGTTCTTATTTCTCTGCCAAACCAGTATTATTTCTTGGACTTAGCCTCTCCACTGATTTTTCTACTCTCAAATATCCTCTCCACATAGCAGAGAACTATCAACACAAAAATTGTCCATGGCTTAGAAATTAGAGATTAGTTTGTAAACTTTAAGGCAGAAGGAATCATCCTTTTGCTCTGTACTCTAATTGATAAAGTTGTAACCTATGGGAATATAGATTGACAAATCTGATCCTGCTATACATATCCACTGGAGTTGACCAGTTGATTCAATGGGTGGTAGATGATGTGAACAGGCTTCTCAGTGTTGGAGTGGGAGTTTACAGATAAGCATGGATGCTAGAATGATCCTTGTGGTAATGAATGAGATGTGGCATAGTTAGTACTGTCTTAGTGCACTCCAGCTACTATAACAAAATACCATAAACTGAATGACTTATAAAAAACAGATAATTATTTCTCACAGTCCTAGAGGCTGAGGAGTCCAAGATCAAGGCCCTGGAAGATTCAATCTGATGAGAGCCTACTTCCTGATTCCTAGGTGGCAGTCTTCTTGCTGTGTGTTCCCATGGAAGAAAGACAAGAGAGCTCTCTGGGGTCTCTTTATAAGTTCAAAAATCTTATCTATGAGGACCCCACCTTCATGACCTAATCACCTCTGAATGGCTCCACCTCCATATACCATCACACTGGAGACTAAATTTCAAAATATGAATTTTGGAGGGACATAATCATTCAGCCTATAGCACCTATATAAATACATCTGGTTATATATAGAAATATAAGTAAATATGTATACATGTACAGAGTAATATACACACATGCATTTCTTTGCTGTCACTTGAGATAGCTTAACAGCAATAACACCAAAATGTGAATAATCCATGGACTTTAATTAGTTAATGTCAATGTACTGTTTCATTAGGATAAGAGAAATGCACCTTTGTAGTGTAAGATATTAGTAATAAGAGAGCCAAAGAAGGCTATATGGATATTCCCTGTACTATTTTTACAATTTTTCTGTAAATCTGTTCTAAAAAAATTAAGTTTATTAAAAAAAAATTGTGGGCAGCCCGGGTGACTCAGCGGTTTAGCACCACCTTCAGCCCAGGGCCCCATCCTGGAGGCCCGGGATCGAGTCCCACTTCAGGCTCTCTGCATGGAGCCTGCTTCTCCCTCTGCCTTTCTCTCTCCCTCTCTGTGTCTCTTGTGAATAAATAAACATCTTTTTTAAAAATTGTGCATGCATTCCCTCACTTAAAACTCACCAGCAGCCTCTAGTTAATATTCTCCAAATGCTTCTTAGGCCTTAACCCACGGGGTATCACATAATTCTAAGTTCCCCTTTCCAGCAGGACCACTTCATGTCCTCCATGTGCTGCCTCTGAAGACCCAGGAAAGAATGGTCTTCTCCTATAGCTTTCACACTTGTCTGCCTGCCATACTCTTACCCTCATTTCTGATGAAGGGCTAAACCAGATTAGATGTCAGGCTTTTATCAACACAATAATCACGGTGAACTCAGCATAAATAACTAGCCCACGCCTACATACCTCAGTGACAGAGCCTGGACCTTTGGGTCATATCTTTCCTTCCAAAGCCTGTACCACCATTATGTCCCTCATTGTCAAGTTTGCAGATGTTCTGAATAGCATTTTCTTCTCATTTCAACATGGCCTTTATGATGCTAGATATGTAGTTACCAGTTGTTAAGAATTACTTCAGGAAAGTCTTGCCTTTTATACAGGAATCAAACAAACATATGCTCCAAGGGTATCACTCTCTTCCTCCTGAAGAAACCCAGCCAGATGATCCCATCTGTACCACGGCAGCAGAAGAGGCTTCCGTGAATTAATTCCTCTACCACCAGCTGCCTGGGCAACTCTCCCTGCTGCCAACAGAGCTGATTTCCTTCAGCGCTCCGTCTGCTCAAAGATGGCACTGGTTTTGCAAAGGTTGCTTATAGCATAGACTCTCAGCTTATTTATCCTCTTCCTTTCTAATAGCAAAACACACATGATTTCCAATTACTTTCTAGAGAAGAAAGTCCACAGTGAAAAATGAAGCAAATTGTTCAAGGTAATATTTTGAATTAGGATGCTCCAGATTTCACTGCCAAATCTTCCATAAAAGTATAAATCATATCTTCTTTCTCCCTCACTCTCCCCCCCCAAAAAAAAAAGCTAGGAAGCATTATAAACTTCCCAGTAGACATGCCCAGGATCCCTAATAAAAATTTAAAATATTTTTCTTCTGCGGGCACCCCATTGAATCTTTGAAGTAACCCATAATGATGTTAATTGGCTGTGAATCTCTAAATTACTTCTATACTACAGTGTGCTTCATCATATTTTTCTTGTTGCTCTTAATAGAAGCTATTTCCCCAATAAGTTTCAATGCTTCTAGTATAACTTTTAAAAAGTCAGCAAAAAAAGATCTCTAAAAAATCATTCCTTATATTGCAGTAAATAAGATATTATAACAATGTTAAGTTCACTTTCTTTTAGGTTATAGTATTTATAAGCAAATGGTTTGGTCTGTTTGCAGAATAAACCATTTTTAAATGGCCTCCAAATTAGTAAAAATATCAGTCTGCCTTCAGCTCCTTGCTTTTCCACATTTACTAGCATTATGAAATAAGTTTTGTATAGTTTACTTATAAAGAAAGCCAAGTACATGTGCAAATATCACCCTAGAATTACAGAAAATGGTTTCAAAAGGTTAAGCAATTCACCATCAATACCAGCAAATACAGCTGCTAAATGAGAAAGTAATATCTAGACAAAAGAAGGAGTATTGAATTATGTGGCCTCTGGAAGCTCTTAACAATAAAAGAAATTATAATTTACAACAAACCTCAGTTAACCAGAATCTGAAACCTTTAAATAATTGCAGACTAATACCAAGTGTGCCATCCTTAGATGGCAACTGTTGAAATAAAAACTGGTTATTAACTGATTATGTATTTCAATTAACCAGAAAAACTATTCCAGTTAATTACCATTTCCACTAATAGCAATGATGAAGTCCTTTCAAATGAGTAACTATAATCATAAAAGTGTCTTTGATGATGACTGTCTTTCTAGAAGAATCTAGAAGATAATTTTATCAGTTAGTTTACTCCAATTCATACTAATTTAACCATACAGATAATTTGTTGGTTCATTTACTTTAAAAATCTGAAAATAAATATGCTGCTTCAAGTTACACGTCATCCAGCAGCTGAAATATCACCAATGGCCCTGGACTTAATCCATCTCTCTGCCATGCCTTCCCATGTCAGGTTTGTCCTCAGGCAGCTCCAGGACTCTCCTGCTGGTTGTGAATGGCTATAGCAGCTTTGTGTTTCACACCCTCACACCATATCATTGAGAACAAGAGAGACTCTACAAGTGGCTGCTCTAGAAAATAAGAAAATTCCCCATTTATAGAGGCCAATGTTATTCTGATTATATTATGTGCTCCTCCATGAGCCAATCCCTGTGGCCAACGAGATTGGATGGCCAGCAGACTTCCACCAATCACACCCAAGTCTTGGAATTGTAATTGCGCTGGAACATTAAGGTTGTCAGGTAAAGGGGAAACAAGAATTGATGCTGGGGAAACAACAAATAGCTGTCTGCTACAACAGCTACAAGGAACTCTCTAACTACCAAAAAGAAAGACCACTGAGGTCACCAGATGGAAATGAGGGCAAAGTTAATACAAGCCAGTGACTACCTCCAGTTTTACAACTGCTTAAGACAGGCAGATTTTTTATTTTTTTGCCATATTACAGTGGAGTTAATGGAGTTAAAAGCACCTAGAATCTTGAAGATTGTTTAGTAGAAAGACCACATAGAAATATCCAGAACAAAAACAAACACTGATCTTCAAAGCCCCAGAAGATGACCATGTTCACTGAAAATGTCAGTTCAGGCTTTGGAGACAGATCTAGATTTACCTCAAAACTACACTAATTAGTTGTGTAGTTACTTTCCCTCCTTGGGGCTCAGTTTTTTCACCTGAAAAATAGAAATAATAAGACTTTCAATAATAATTTATATAGTTACTGAGAATTAAAATAAGTTCTTGCAGGCAAAGCATCCAAATGCCTGGCACAGAGTAGTTACTGACTACACATTTCTGTTGTGTCTAGGACTCTGGCTATCACCATGGTGTTGTTTCAAGAGATGACACCCCCTGCTCTTTCCAACCACTACAATAACACAGTAGTGCCTCTAGTAATTCAAAACTAGAATCCTACCAAAAATCTTTGGTTTTGTCCTCTTGTTACTTTTTCTGATTCTTTCTTGATTTATTCTTGAAAGGCAAGTTTCTCATATACAGGAACATGTCTGTGATTATTCTTGTATCTAAAATAGATATCTTTACACAAGGAATCATTTCTGTGATGATAAAGAGGAAGTGAAGAAAAAGAGATGGGGACAAAAAGAAGGTGGAAGAAGTAACCACACTGCCCACTTTGACAAAATAATCACAGCACTTTCAGGCAGTTCATCTATCTAGTTCCTCCACCATTTGTAGTAAGAACCTCATTTTTATATATTTTCTTTTCAGATAAAGTAAATGTCCTTTTTATTCTCAAGCCTTTATCTGTCATTACTCAGCAATTAAAATCAAAGCAGAGCAGCAATTTGCAAAGCACTTTGAAATTTTGATGAGAAGTATTATGCATGGATTGGGTACCAGGAACAATGAGAGGAAATATGAAAATAGGCAAGGAAAAATATGGTGGTGGCTTTTCTATAAAAAAAAAAAAGATTCACACTGAGTGCCTCTTGGACATGATGAGAGTATCTGACACAACAGTGTCTCAGTTCTCTCTTGCTACCAGTCTTGTTCTAAATGAACACACCCATTGGGTTACTAATAAATTGTATATTCTTTTGTCACTTAAACTCTTTGATGCTTTGCAAAGTGGCAAAAGAGATAACCATATAATCCATTGAACTAATCATTGCTACACATTGAGAGAGGGAAAGAACGTTGTCCTGCATTCTCCTCCCAGACCAAGACTGTTTTGCCCTTTTCTGTAACAAATGGTCTAATTTGATTGTGACCTTTCAGACCTCAATTATAATCCTAATAGGAAATGTTTCAAGCTAGTTGGAAAAAGAACGTCATTAGATAGTGTTTCTAAATGTCCTGCAAACTATGCTATAATACAGTCAAACTCCTACTCTGACTATAGGCTGAATAGGACTCAATAATCAGTAATAAGTAAATATATTTCTGGTACATGAACTCAACATTCTGCTGCTAGATGATTTTTAAATATATTACTTTTTATATATTGCTAACATCCAAATATGATCTCTAATCTGCCCAGGGCTTAACCATAAAAGTTAGGACTATGAATAATTAGTGCACACTGGCCTGTAGTCCAGTAAAGCTCCCTTCAAGATCAGAGTTTATTGTGTTCTGATGACCCATACTTCCATTTCTGTTTTATGTAAAGAATAAAATACATAACTTTTAAAATATAGCTAAGCTATAGTTGTCCTTTATCCTCTTG
Organism: Nyctereutes procyonoides; assembly: GCF_905146905.1. NCBI lineage: Eukaryota > Metazoa > Chordata > Mammalia > Carnivora > Canidae > Nyctereutes > Nyctereutes procyonoides. Next base: position 24,131,763 of record NW_026575035.1, on the reverse strand, counting down.
TCTAAACTATGTGCTCACATTAAATGTCTACGCCTATGTGGCATGTTCTTTTCCACATTATAAATATAATCTAAATAAGATAATAATTGAAGGTGTTGAGGGATCAACTTTGAAATATTTTTGTGAACTCAGAGTATCTTTTCATGAGAATATCTTTTAAGGAATTGATCCTAAGATTAACAAGCTGACAAATTTGGTCCTATTCTCAGTATTTCATAATAAAGATGCTTATTTGCATCATCCTTGAAAAGTATTCATCAAAAACAATACAAAATTTAAATATTTTGGCACTATATGTGCCCTAGAAATATTCAAGGATGTATTGCTTATTTTTCAAACTTTTAAAGATAGAAGTTAGATTACAAATGTTTCTCTCCCATCCTACAAAACTCTTAAAAAATTATTAGAAACATATTTTAAATTTTTGTTCAAATGTGCACAATCTTGGGCAGCCCAGGTGGCCCAGTGGTTTAGTGCCACCTTCAGCCCAGGGTGTGATCCTAGAGACCCGGGATCAAGTCCCACATCAGGCTCCCTGCAGGAAGCCTGCTTCTCCTTCTGCTTGTGTCTCTGCCTCTCTTTCTCTCTCTGTGTGTGTCTCATGAGTAAATAAATAAAATAAAATAAAATAACAAATGTGCACAATCTTAATGGAAAGCAAGAGAAACTGTCATCAATGAGTCAGAAATTATGAAGAATTCCTGGAGGACAGATAACAAATGAGAATTAAATATAAGTATGAAGAAAAATGGACACAGTCAAAAATATGCACAGACCAAAACTATTTTAGATATAAAAATCAGGTAGAATTGACATTTAAGGACAACCAAGAGCATCAAAGCCCAAATTAACAAGTGAAAAAAAACCAACCATGGAAGAAGAGAAAAAAACTCAAATATAGATGAAAAGTTAAACATATTCTAACTAGCATATTTTGAGAGAATACTGGATTGTAAAAAAAAAAATTCTGTGAAAACAGAAGAAAATGCAAGAGTGACAGAGTGTTCTTTTCCTCCAATTGTGATCACCAAAATAAAAATTTCAGCAGAAGAGTTGAATAATAGAATGAACATGGTTAAAGATCAAATTACTAGTAAAGTACAAGAAATCTAAAGTATAAAACAAAAAGACAGAGAGATAAAAGAAAAGGGAGAATGAAGTTAAAAGCACAGAGGACCAATATGTGTGATTCTACATAAATCTGATGGAGAGACAAAAGAGAGAGATTGAGGGAGGGATAAAGTGGGGAGAATGAGAGAAAGGTAATAGAAGAGAATAATGGGAAAAATAATGAAAGTGCATTTTCTCAATGTGAAGAGCCATTGGGTGGCAAGAAAATGAAAAAAAAAATTAAAGCACACACAGACCAATGACACTCATCCAGATACATCCTGGAAAATAATTTAAGACTCCATTTGAAAAGTAAATTCTAAATACTTAGCAAAAATCAGATTGACAGCAAATTTCTAATTTCTACTCTACTGAATTCCCACAGACCAAAGATCTAGTGGAATGTAAGCTTTCATGATCAGCACTAGATAGGCAGTGATTAAGGTCTGTTTTGTTCACAATTGTAATTCCAGCACCTAAAACAGCTCCTGGTACTTAGTGAGTCCTTCGTATTTGCTGGATGAATGAATACAAGTTAGAAAAAAAATATTTTGAAAATAAAACATTATGAAAATTTTAGAACATGTTAAATCAAAAATAGATGAGAAAGAAGTAATAGTAGTAGTCAACAAAGAGGAGAGCATGGAATATAAGAAAAAATGACAAGCAAGTACAGTAGTAAAATGTACTCAAAGGAGGTCTTTCACATAATAAAGGATATAGTCCATCAAGAAAACAAGAGAATTAGGAAGCTTAGCAGGAAAACTGACAGAAACTCAGAAAGAAATCAACAAAATTAACCACTATCACTAGTGATGAGGAAAATTTGGTTATTTTGCCAGCAATTCATTAATTGATTCCTTTGAAGTTGATTCTCCCAATGTCTCACAGTTATAAGAAAGAGGTTCAGCTGCTGGTGCTGATGGAGAAAGCTATGCAAAATACTGCAGTATTGTTAGTGAAGAAATCCATACAGTGTAATGCAAACCGAATTATTCTTTAAACACACTTGAATAATTTAAATAAAATAAAATCACAGAAAGGTTTGGAATGATATGAGTTAATCTGTTCATTTTTAGGGCAAAAGGGGAAGATTGTTTTATTCTGTTACTTGTGTAGAACATAAGGGACAGATGTTCTTAAATGTTATACACACACACAACAGATGAAAGAAGAATTATACTCAAATTCTAAATTTTAAGATGGTAGCAGGGCATAGGGAACAGTCAAATGAAAAGCTTAAATTCTCGGGCAGCCCGGGGGGGGCTCAGCGGTTTAGCGCCGCCTTTAGCCCAGGGCCTGATCCTGGAGACCTGGAAACCCGGGATCAAGTGCCACGTCAGGCTCCCTGCATGGAGCCTGCTTCTCCTTCTCTCTGCCCCTCTCTCTCTGTGTCTCTCATGAATAAATAAATAAAATCTTAAAAAAAAAAAAGCTTACATTTTCAATGTTATTTTTTCTTCCACTATTTTAAAGTATGAATTAGGTAAATAAACATATATGTTTTTATTTTTTAATGTAAAAGTAATTGCAGAGATTTTGGAAATTATGATAAAATTACTTATTGTGTTATCATGATCACTATTAGCAATCTGAAGCTGTTTTTCCTTCAGTGTTTTTACCAGTAATATTTAATATAATTCAAGTAAAACTGTAACAAAAATTTATGCCATGTTTTTTCACTTTACATAAGCAACTTTATAAGCATTATGTTTAATAATCAAATGATATCCCATCATAATAATGTATCATATTTATTTATTTTTAATGTTTATTTATTTTTAATTTAAACTCAATTAGCCAACATATAGTACATCAGATGTAGAGTTCAATAATTCAGTAATTTGCTAATAATAATTCATTAATTGCATATAACACCCAGTGCTCCTCATATCACATTTTACTTATTTTACTACTGGTGACTATTTTGATAATTTCTTATTTTGTTTTTGGATGATTAGAAACTTTTCTGCATATAATATCTCCTACATTTTGTATTATTACCTTTGGACAAGTTTCCACATTTAATATTAGTATAATAAATAGGCAAAAAGTATTTTAATGACTCTCAATATAAACTGCATCACTGCTTCCTAAAAGAGCTGTTACTTTACAATGACTCCATGTTGCACTGCTCCTTTCCCTATTGGCTCCCCAGTATGTACACCCTGCCCAGAGCAACATCCAAAAATCTAAGAGGTGGTTAATATTATGCCAAGGTACTTTATGTATTGTAGCTACACTGAAGTGCATGTATCATTTCAATTTTTGTTTTATTTTCTAATTTTCTAATGACATTTTCTAAGTCATTCCCAACACATGGTAATATATTTGATGTTTATGTATTAGTCACTTTGTTCATGTTTCTTTTTTTTTTTGTATATTCAATTGACTATTTTAGGTGGGTTTTTTTTTTACTACAAAGTGATAAATCTTCTTCCTCGCCAATATTTATATACTTATTTTTGTTCCATGTCTTACTATAGAAGACAGAACTTCCAAGCTAATGTTTACATAACAGTGAGGATAGCTGTTATTAAGGATGGTAGCATCCTTAATTGGACCCTAATTTTTTTTAATTTATTTATTAGAGACAGAGAGAAAAACAGGCAAAGGAAGAAGCAGGCTCCATGCAGGGAGCCTGACGCGGGACTCGATCCAGTGTCTCCAGGATCATGCCCTGGGATGAAGGCGGCGCTAAACCACTAAGCCACCGGGGCTGCCCCAATTGGACCCTAATTTTTTTTAATTTTTTTTATTTATTTATGATAGTCATACAGAGAGAGAGAGAGAGGGAGAGGCAGAGACACAGGCAGAGGGAGAAGCAGGCTCCATGCACCGGGAGCCTGATGTGGGATTCGATCCCGGGTCTCCAGGATCGCGCCCTGGGCCAAAGGCAGGAGCCCAACCGCTGCGCCACCCAGGGATCCCTTGGACCCTAATTTTAATGGTCTCTGCAGACTCAGCTTTGCATTTAATCTGGACTTTAAGAAGCTATACTTTGTTTTCTTTTCTGGATAGATGTTAAGTTTTTGCAGTTAATGTCTCAACATTTATGAACATGATTCTACATTTTGTTTATACTGAATCAACATTGCGGTCTTGTGTTCACCATTTTATAAAAGACTTTTTTTTGGATTTTAATATGCACTGGAATCACAATTGCTAATAACTTATGTTGGCATTTCTTGTATTTATTTGTGCATTAACATTGTGTATTTTTGTAGAATAAAAGAGCCATTTCTTATTTTTGTCTACATTATGAAAGTTTTTAAAGACAGCCCTCTGGGAAACTGTGTGGAGGTTCCTCAAAGAGTTAAAAATAGATCTGCCCTACGACCCAGCAATTGCACTGCTGGGGATTTACCCCAAAGATACAGATGCAATGAAACGCCGGGACACCTGCACCCCGATGTTTCTAGCAGCAATGTCCACAATAGCCAAACTGTGGAAGGAGCCTCGGTGTCCATCGAAAGATGAATGGATAAAGATGATGTGGTTTATGTATACAATGGAATATTACTCAGCCATTAGAAACGACAAATACCCACCATTTGCTTCAACGTGGATGGAACTGGAGGGTATTATGCTGAGTGAAGTAAGTCAATCAGAGAAGGACAAGCATTATATGGTCTCATTCATTTGGGAAATAAAAAAAAATAGTGAAGGGGAATATAGGGGAAAGGAGAAAAAATGAGTGGGAAATATCAGAAAGGGAGACAGAACATGAAAGACTCCTACTCTGGGAAACGAACTAGGGGTGGTGGAAGGGGAGGTGGGCGAGGGGTGGAGGTGACTGGGTGATGGGCACTTGACGGGATGAGCACTGGGTGTTATTCTATATGTTGGCAAATTGAGCACCAATAAAAAATAAATTTATAAAAAAAAAAGAAAGGAAATTTTTTCTCCTCTGCATACTTACAATAATTTACCAAAAAAATATTTCTGTGCCTTTAAACACAGATTTAAATCTGTGTTTTTTGGTAATATGGCTTCACTCATGATTAGTGGTCTATTCAAAGAGATAAAAGAGAATAAAAGAAAAATAAACAAAGACAATGGTTGTTTCTTTGAAAATATCAACAAAATTGACAAATCTTTAGTTAGACTAAGAGTATAAGGGACAAAGTGTGTTTATATAAACTATCAATGAATAATCCAAAGGGAAACTAAGAAAATAATTCAATTTATAGCAGTATCCAAAAGAATAAAATATTTTTAAAAATTAACCAAGGAGGTAGAAGATTTATACAGTGAAAACAGGGGGAAAAAGCTATGAAATAAATCAAAGATCTCAATAAAGGGAAAGACATCTCATGTTCAAGGATTGAAAGCCTAAATATTGATAAGATGCCAATATTCTGCCAAGTGATCTGCAGATTCAATGCAATCCCTGTGAAAATAACCTTTTTTTGCAGAAATGGAATAGTTCATCCTCAAATACACATGGAATTGCAAATAACCTCCAAACAGCCAAAGTGATGTTGAAAAAGAAGAACTAAGTTGGAAGGCTTACACTTTCAAATTTCAAAATTTACTCCTAAACTACAGTAATTTACAGAACAGTGTGGTTTGAGCATATAGGATAAACATATAAAACAATAGAATAGAATTAAGAGTCTGGAAATAAGCCCACAAATCTATAGTCAATCAATTTTAGAAAAGAGTGTCCAAACCATCCAATGGTTAAGGAATAGTCACTCCGATAAGTGGTGTTGTCGTAACTGGATATCTACACACAAAAGAATGAGGTCATACCCCAACTCACAACATATACAGAAATTAACTCAAAATGGATCAACAACCTAAATATAAGTGCTAAAGCCATAAAATTCTTAGAAGAAAACATGAGATTAAATCTTCATGACATTGGGGTTGGTGATGGATTATTAAAGAAAGCATCAAAAGCATAAGCAACAAAAAAATAATAAATTAGACTTCATCAAAATTAAAACTTTGTGCACTGCAGGACATTATTAAGAAAGTAAAAAGACAACCTACAGGAGAAAATATTTGCAAATCATATATCAGGTAAGAGTCTAGTATCCAGAATATATTTAAAAACTGCTATAAGTCAACAATACAAGAGACAATCCAATTTTTTAAAGAGTCAAATGACTTGACAATATTTCTCCATAAAAGATATACTGTGGTCATTAAGCTCATGAAAAGATGTTCAACGTCATTAGTCATTAGTAGAAAGAAAATCAAAACCACAATAAGATTCCACTTCATACCTATTAGGATGACAACATTTTTTTTAATAAAAAATAAGAGGTGTTGGTAAAGATGTGAAGAAAACCATCCAAATGTGTATCAACAAATGAATGGATAAATAAATTTTGGTATAGCCATACAATGAATGTTATTCAGCCATAAAACAAAAGAACTACTGACCTACGCTACAGTGTGAATGAATTTTGAAAATGTTATGCTAATTGAGAAAACAGAGACACAGGCTACATATCATAGGACTTCAATTATATGAAATATCCAAAATAGAGAAGTCCATAGAAATAGAAAGCAGACTGATGATTCCCAGAGGCTAGGGGAGGGAGAATGGGGAGTAACTGCTTAATTAATGAGTATGAAGTTTTTTGACGGGAGTGCAGCAAAATGCCATTAAACTATTCATTTTAAAATGGCTATGCTTAAAATAAATAAATAAATAATAAATAAATAAATAAATAAATAAATAAAATGGCTATGCTTTAGGTAAATATGTTATGTAAATTTCAACTCAAATTAAGGAAAATAAAAACAAAAAGATGTCCTGGACAATGATAGTTCTTAATATAGAAAAACCCTGAAGGCATTATCTCAGATAACATTTATAATCTTACTTTTTTGACTAGATCTCATTCCCACCTTACTTAATCTTGAACTTCTCAAGTTCTCTCTCCTTTCTACATTATCTTTTTTCTCTATCAGATGAGTACCATCAGCATTGCAACCAACTGTGATATCTCCCATGTGAAAATAAAATAAAGCAGGAATAGTCTTCTTGTTGAGTTCCTCTGCAACCTGACACTACAGGAAACTTTCCTAACCATGAGTCAAAACTAAATATATGAAATAAATGTATCACATTTGATTTTATAAAAAGAAAATGAAAAATCCATGGCAAAAAATACCATAAGCAAAGTGAAATGAAAAACTGGTAGAAAATATTTATAGCTTCCATCACAGATGAAGGATTAAGGTCCTCAATTATAAGGAGCTTTTAAAAACAGATTTTTTTAAAAATCAAAAGCCTTAGTTTTTTAAAAATGCCTTAAGGAAAAGACCCTATAGAAGTTGGTCTTAAATATGTAAAATATTGTTCAAACTTGTTCATATATTTTTTAAAATGCAAATTAAAAATACACTAAGATTTCATATATTTCTGTTAGACTGACAAACATCTAAGTTTATAGCACACACTGTTATCAAGACTAGGGACAAAAAAAAAAGACTAGGGACATAGTTCTTTCTAACCTTACAACTGGGAATGCAAAATGATGTAACATTTATGAAGGGGAATTTGACTATATCTTGTAAATCACATACAAATTCACATTTTGGTGCATCAATCAGTCACATTTGTGGAAGTCTACACTAATAAACCACTGGCAAAAATGCAAAAAGATGCAAGCATGTGATATTTGTTGCTGTACTACTTTTTAAAAATATTTATTTTATTTTATTTTTATTTTGAAAGAGAGCAAATGTGCAAGTGGAGGTGGGGGCAGGAAGAAGGGTGGGAGGGGTGGGGGGAAAGGGACAGAGGGAGACAGAGAGAGAAACCTACACAAGCCCATGCCCAGCACAGAGGCCGATGTGAGACATCTCAGGACCTGCGCCAAAATCAAGAGTCAGATGCTTAACCAACTGAGCCATCCAGGTGCCCCTTAAAAAAATATTTTAAATCAGTTTTATGGAAGTATAATTTACAATCAACAAAATGCATCCATTTTAGTATACAAATGAAATTTTGACAAATGTTCATACCCAGGCAACCACTACTCCAAAGAAAATATAAAATATCTCTATTACTCCAAAAGTTTTCTCTTGATTATAATCAATATGCTTCCAACTTCTGGTTCCCCAGAGCAACCACTGATCTTTCTGCCATTATAGATATGTTCATATTTTCTAAGAGCTCACATAAATGAAACTACTCAGAATATATTTCTTTTATCTGGTTTCTTCCATGTAACATAATGTTTTAGATATCCATCCACATATGCCAAGAATTATTCTTTTATATTCCTAAGTCATTTTCTGTTGTATAAATATACCATATGTCCATGCATGCATATCTGAGTTATTACCAGCTTGGAGATATTACAAATAAAGAAAGCCGCTATGAATATTCATGTAAAATACATAGACATTCATTTTATTTCTCTGCTAAGTAACTAGTAGTAGAATTTCTGGATGAAACAAATGTATACTCAAATTTATACAAAATGCCCATTTCTCCAAGTCCTTGCCAAAACTTGGTGTTGTCTTCCTCTTTTAAAATTCTAGCTTTTGTTTTGTAGTGGTATTGTATTATGGTTTTCATTTTTATTTCCTAGACCAGAAATTATGTTGAGCATCATTTTGTATACTCGTTTGTGATTCTTACCTTTGGTAAATTATTGGTCAAATAATTTTTTAAATTGAGTTGTTTGTCTTCTTATGATTGAGTTTTAAGAGTTCTTTATACATTTTGGATAGCAGTTTTATATCAGATATTTTATTTGCAAATATTTTCCTCCCAGTTTTTGGCTCATCTTCTTATTTCCTTAATTGTACTTTTTTTTTAAGAACAAAAGTTTTCAATTTTAATGAAATCTTATTTACTGTTTTATTTCCTTCTCTTTTTTTACTGTAATCTCTAAGAAATGCATGTCAAATCTAAATCACTAAGATTTTTCCAATATTTTAATCTAGGAGTTTGTAGAGTTAGCTCTTAGATTTAGGCATACAATCTAGTTTAGTCAATTCCACATATAGAATGAACAAGGAATTTTTTTTTTAACATTTTGCTGCCCAAGGTTATGGGACTATTTGTTAAAAAGAGTTACCTAGGCATCGTTCAAAATCAAGTGACTGTAAATGGTTTATTTTTGTACTCTCTAGTCTGTTTTATTGATTTTATGTTTACCCTTACACCTATTCTTGCACAGTCCTGTTTCCTTAACTCTATAGTAAGTTTTAAAATCAGATAAAACCTCCATCTTTGTTTTTCTCAAACTTTTGGGAGTATTCTGAGTTTTTTATATTTAATTAATGTTTTGGAAGCCGGCTACAAATTCTACAAATGCATTCTGAGATTCTAATAGGAATTGCACTAACTCTTTAGATCAATTTGGAAAATATTATAAATATTAAATCTTTCAACTAATGAAATGGAATATCCCTTCCTTTATCTAGATTATTTTTTAATTTATTTATTTATGATAGTCACAGAGAGAGAGAGAGAGAGAGAGAGAGAGAGAGATTGAGAGGCAGAGACACAGGCAGGGGAAGAAGCAGGCTCCATGCACCGGGAGCCCGATATTGGATTCGATCCGGGGTCTCCAGGATCGCGCCCTGGGCCAAAGGCAGGCGCCAAACCGCTGTGCCACCCAGGGATCCCTAGATTTTCTTTACATTTTCCTGGTAACATCCCATATTTTGTGTGTACAAGTCTTAAAAAGCTTTGGTTAAATTCGTTACTATTTTACTATTTTTATGCTATTACAAATGGAATTCTTTCTTTCTTTTTTTTTCATTTTCAGATGACTTGCAGCTAGTATATACCAATGCAATTGATTTTGCATGCCAATCATGTATCCTTCAACCTAAGTAAACTCACTTTCTAGGTCTTTTGGGGATTTTTTGTTTTGTAAATTCCTCACAATTTTCTACATATAAAATCATGTGGTCTCCAAATAAACAGTTTTACTTACTCTTTTTCAACGTAGAAAATCTTTTCTGTTGCCTTATTGCATTAGCTAAATACTATAGTACAATATTAATAAATGTGGTGAAAACAGACTTTCTTGTCTTATTCCCTGGCTTAGGGGGAAAGTATTTATCCTTCACAATTTGGTATCATCTTAGCCGTGTTTTTTTTGTAGATACTTTATCAGGTTAAGGAACGTCTCTGTTTCTATTCTGTGAGAATTTTCATCATGAATAAATGTTGGACTGTCTAAAGCTTTTCTTGCATCAGTTAAGAAGTTGTTAGCCATCAATTTTTAATAATTGACTTTTAATTTTAATTTAATATTTAATATTTAATTTTTATAAAGATTTTATTTATTCATGAGCGAGAGAGAGAGAGAGAGAGAGAGAGGCAGAGACATAGGCAGAGGGCTATGTCTAGCAGGCTCCATGCAGGGAGCCCGACGTGGAACACCGTTTTGGGACTCCAGGATCATGCCCTGAGCCAAAGGCAGACACTCAACCACTGAGCGGCTCAGGCATCCCAGTTGATATTTATTTTGTTTTAAATTGTTTTTAATTGATTTTTTGGATGTAAAGTTAATTTTGCATTGTTGAGATAAATGCTATTTTGACATGGTATATAATCCTTTTCTAAGTAACTGGGTTTGATTTGTGATAAAACAGAATCCAGGGATGCCTGGGTGGCTTGGGGGTTGAGCACCTGCCTTCAGCTCTGGGCGTGATCCCCCAGGTCCTGGGATTGAGTCTTGCATGGGGTTCCGCACTGGGAACCTGCTTCTCTGTCTGCCTGTCTCTGCCTCTCTCTGTGTGTCTAAATAAATAAATGAAATCTTCAAAAGAAAAAAAAGGATACAGAGTTGCTTCAATATATCATTATAAAATGTCCAGTTTTTAGCCAAAAATTGTGAGACATGCAAAGAATTTGAAAGTATGATCATCCTCAGGAAAAGTAGCAGTCAACAAAAAATTACTCTAAATTGGCCCAGACATTTGATCTGCTAAACAGAATCTTCAAAATAACTGGGTCAATTCACTGGTCAACATTCTGTCTTGATCTGACTTGACCTAGTAGCAGTGTTTGATGCACATCATCACCCTCTCTTTGAAACATTTTCTTCTATTGACATCAAAAACATAACTCTTTATTGGTTCTCATCCTATCTCAGCTTCCTTCACTAGATACCTCTTATGTGCCAGATCCTGAGAGCTATTGTGCCCTAGGACTCTGAGCTCCTCTTTGGTCTGTCCAATCCATTCACATGGTGACAAATCCCAATTTATATCTTCAGTCCTGAGCACTCCTCTTAACAAAATTAACTAAGGCATCTCAAACATATGCATAATATCAAATACTTTATTTTCCCTCCAAATTTTGTTCAGTCCACATCTTAATCATATCCATATATGCATCTCCATTCCTATAATTACCCAGAGCTAAAAACATAACAGTCATCTTGGACTCCTGTTCTAGAAAATGTATCCAAATATGATTATTAGCCATCACCTACTCAGCTACCACTCTGGTCTAAGCCATAGTAACATCCTTCCTTCACCATTACAACAATCTCCTAACTGGCCTCTCGAACTTTAATTCCTGCCCTTGTACAGTCTATTCTGTGACAGCAAGAATGCTTCTTTAAAATGCAAATCATATCACATCACTCCACTGCTTAAAGTTATTACTCAAATAAAACCCAAAGTCTTTAAAAACCTGGGAGACTCTATATAATCTGTATCAACCTCAAACACATAATCTGACCTCATTTCTTTTCATGTGTTCCTTTTTTTCTTCCAGGTCCATTGGCCTCCTTTCTTTTTCCCAACCAAGCATTCTCCAGATATAATAGTGGCTCATTTCATTCAGATCACTACCAATATCTCAACTTATTTTGGGAGAGTCCTGTGTATTTTAAGAAGTACATTATGGGGATGCCTGGGTGGCTCAGCAGCTGAGCGCCTGCCTTCGGCCCAGGGCATGATCTTGGAGTCCTGGGATCAAGTTCCACATCAGGCTCCCTGTGCCTGTGTCGCTGCCTCTCTCTTTCTCTGTGTGTCTCTCATGAATAAATAAATAAAATCTTTAAAAAAAATAAGAAGTACATTGTACTTTTGTCACTCTCTGCTCTTCTGAGATTCCTTCAGTTTGGTCCTTTCTTTTCAAAATTGCACAAATTTCCTTCTAGTAACTTACTTGTTTACTTGCTGATTTATGTAGGGCACACACACATACATACGCACTATACACACAAACCCGACAGAGTAGTTATTTTATTTATTGAGCTACCCCAAGGAACTAGATAAGATCCTGGCCTAAAGTAGACACACAATATATATTTGTTGCATGATTGAATAAAGCCAATTTCTTTGACAAGAATTAATTGAATTTCTACTAGGTACCAAACACTGCATTAAGTATAATAGCATCTTCTTTTATTTTTCTAATAATTCTAACAATTAAATACAATTATCCTTATTTTATCGATAGGGTTCTGAGAGAGTAAGGACTTGTTTAAGGTTTCATGGTGTGTTAGTAATAGAATTGGAGTCCAGTCTTTTAGTTTCAAGTTTTTATATCTATTACACCAGTTCTTAATAATATGGGTACATCCAGGAACCACAGAATGGAACCCGTAGAGATAGGATTAAAAGCCAGGCACCAGTAAAAACCATTCTGAGTAGTTAAGACTTCTAGTTTTGTAAACTTTTGTTAAATTACAATGGCCAGTCCTCAGATCAGAATATTGAATTTCTCAGAAAATGTTCTTTTTTTGATGTGTAGATCTGTGACAAAGCTGCCCTTCCAACAGAGAAACATACTGACAGTTCTGCATCTGAGATTGCCACATGGTTTTCTCACATTTATTGGAACACTTTATTTGAAGAACAGTTTGAAGCAAAACTATTAGGGAAAAATATTTATGTAGCCATAGATAGTCACATAATCAGTCCAATTGTGAATTTTCCAATTAAGAAACAAATATGTATACAATAAGCTCCAGACAAGAATTTGTCTCTTTTCTTTAGTTCTTAATTTGGCAGCTAGACTTTCAGAGTGAACCAAGAGAATATATTTCTCTAAGGCAAGATATTTTCTTATACTGCATACAAGTTTTAATCCAATCCTAAAGAATATTTTTGTCAAAAATCATCCTTTTGTGACCATGGATTAGAGATTGTTCAAGAAAAAAAAAGAGATTGTTCAAGAAAAGGAAGAGTAAGGGTAGAACAGAAGGTCAAGCAATGTAAGAAATGGTCAGTTTTCCCTCAATTCAAGGCCAATTTTGAAAAAACAAGCCTATATCAAGCCAAATGTTAGAATAACCTAAACATGTAACTTTGATGTAAACCTTTGGCAAAGTTTATTCTTTTTATATTTTAAAAGGGATCATAAGTTACATGTTTTATTTTTGTTATGAAGCATTCCTTGTTTCTGAGAGAGTTTTTGGACATAAGGCCACAGTGTTTTTACAAAGAGTATAGGAAGAAGACAATCTACTACAAGGAGAAAGAAGATCACCAGACATCACACAGAACTGCAGGCATTTCTACATCTATTTCAGTGAGCAACTCTAGAGTACAGGAAAAAGCCATCCTATAAATGAAAAGAAATGTGTGATGTTTGCTTAACCAAGAGTGACTTAAATTGAGAAAGATTAAAGTTTAAAGGAGATTTTACTTAATCTCATTATAATGAAGTGAAGGAAAGAAAAACATTAAGCTTTGATTTCCGATTATTGAGTATATAGTTGTAGTCAGATTATATTTTGATATACGATAAAAGTAAAATTTATCAGGATGCCTAGGTGGCTCAGTGGTGAGCATCTGCCTTTGGCTCAGGGTGTGATCCTGGGATCCAGGATCCAGTCCCACATCGGTCTCCTTGCATGGAGCTTGGTTCTCCCTCTGCCTGTGTCTCTGCCTCTCTCTCTCTCTCTCTCTCTCTCTCTTTCTATGTCTCTCAAGAATAAATAAATAAAATCTTTTTTAAAAAAAAGTAAAATTAATCTAGGTTTTTATTGCTGATCAATTATTTTTTATTTGAATTTCCCAGATTTTATTTCATGAGCTCATTTTTCTTTTGCTGAGGAAGTTAAGCCCTCAGCAAAGCCTTTTAAACCCTAAAATAGCTAATTTATCTTGCATGACCTAGAGGAAGGAAAATTGCATAACAGGTAAAGATGAAAGGCAAATAAAATAAAAGTAATTCATGACTACACATGGATCCAAATATTTCTGAGGGAAAAAAAAACAAAAAGAAAAGTTATAGAAAGACTAAAAAAGGACTGGGACACCTGGGTGACTCAGCAGTTGAGTGTCTGCCTTTGGCTCAGGTGGTGATCCCGGGGTCCTAGGATTGAGTACTTCATCGAGGTCCCCACAGGGAGCTTACTTCTCCCTCTGCCTATCTCTCTGCCTCTCTCTGTGTGTCTCTCATGAATAAATAAATAAAATCTTAAAAAAAAAGACTAAGAAAGGACTAAATTGTATTTGGAACATAGGTAAACGCAAATGTTTGCCCTGATTTTCTTGTCAAAGCACAATTGAACAGTATTTGCCAATGAATGAAATAAATTAAGTTTTCATCTCATCTTGTGTTGACTTCTTATCACATGTTGTATGGAGCTTTTCTCCCACCAGAATAAAGGCATTTACCAGAAGAACAGAATAATTTTATTTTTTAATACCTTCTATGCCTACTTTTCTCTATTAGAGACTCCAGCACAATTGTGTGGAGTACAAAAATATTTTTTAAAGATTTTATTTATTTATTCATGAGAGAGAGAGAGAGAGAGGAAGAGACACAGGCAGAGGAAGAAGCAGGCTCCTTGCAGGAAGCCTGATGTGGGACTCAATCCCAGATCCCAGGATCATGCCCTGAGCCGAAGGCAGATGCTCAACCACTGAGCCACCCCGGCATCCCAGTACAAAAATATTTTAAATAAAATTAGAAAGTAAATAACAACCTAAGAAAAATATCTGCAACATATATGATGTCAATACACTTGACGAACTTTTGCAAAACAATGAAAAAGACAAAATATCCCATAGAAAAAATGGACAATGGACAAAAACAGATGATTCAAAAAGAAAAATTATTAAGTATATTTAAATAAGTAAAGTCACATTTAAATGAGAGATGCTATTTTTGCCTATTATATTAGCAAAGATAATTCTTTCTCAAGAGGGAAATTTGGCAGTATAATTTTTAAGCTGTGTATACTGTTCCATTTCCAGAAATTTATCCTAAGAGAACATTCATGGATATATTCAAGGGTTAAGCTGTTAGATATTCTTTGCATTATTATAAGTAACAAAATATTAGGAGTGAACTAAATACCCAACCACACAATACTTAGCAAAAATTATAAAATATCAATACAATAAGAAATTATGAAGTCATTAAAAATTCAAAGAATACTATTTAGTAATAAAAATATATCAATTCAATTTTATCAAGAAGAAAAGTAGGCTTCCAAACAGTAAATAATTCCTTATTAAATAAAATACATGAGTACTTATTATCTATTAGCAAGAAAAATATGCTTAAACTTAGCGTAATTTTAGCTATAAAATTATATGAACCCAAAGTCATTGTCTTTCACTTTCACTTTCAACATAAATTCTGAAAACTTCACTTGCACTTTATATAAAATTTTATTTATGTATGTATTTTACCTCCATATTACTCCTCTCTTTACACTAGTGATCTCCGTATATACATATATTATAATATAAACTATAATTATGCTTTGGAGAAGAGGGCCAATAACTTTATTTTATCATGCAGAATAGCTTCTGACATAAATAAGTCAGAAAAGCTAATTTTTTTTTGCTTATATGACAGATCAATAAACAAGGACAGGGAACTAGTTCTTTAAAATAAATATTCAAAAATTAATTTTTTTCTCAAGCCAGCTGCCCTCTGCCCACAACAATACCACCTTTCCTTCATCAGAAACAGTCAAAAACTCAATCTGCTTTGCCCCCAAATTCCCTGTATACTCTATGTAATTCCTGCCCATTTCCACTGTATCCTCCTTATTCTAAGGGCTTGTACCTTCAACTCTGGATCATCTGGATTATCTAATAGTTGACTTTCCAAACTCTAGGCTAGGTCCATTCAAATCCAACCTCCTTGCTACTATTAATTCATAAATAACACTGTAATGAGGTAATCCTTCTGCTTATAAACTTACAGAGCTGTTTCTTCCAAATAAAAGCTGACATCATACTAAACCACCTTTTGTTTCATGAATTCCTTTCTTGTTTCACTATTGTCCACTTTAATTCATAAGTTCCCCAATATGTGCCTCTCCTTGTAGGCCTGAGAGGCTATCCATACACAAACTCATGTTCATTTACGCTTCTGGGATTTCTCTCAGTTAACTGTTTCACCATTAATACTCTCCTTCCCCCTGGCTGCTACTCAAATCATACCCATTTATTCAGCCTCAGCTTTTCACAGCTTCTCCAAATCTGCGTTAATATTCCCTTTATCTCTTCCTTCTGCAAGTTCTTTTGGTACCCAGCATCTGGATCACAAAATTTAGTGTGCATGGTCCCTTATGTTATTTAGATTTTATTTTATGTTTGTTGCTCATGTTTCTCAAACTCAAATTTAAACTTTGATCATAGGAACTATATTCATATTTCATTTGTACCCCCACATAATACTTGACACAATCATGACCACAAAAAAAGCATGTAAAAATACCCTTTTGATTGGTAATGTAATGCAATGAATTTAATATAAAATGAAATTGCTGCCAGTGCTTTTTAGCTAAGTCTCCTTAAACAACAAATTCGGATCAGCCTGGTATTCAGAATCCTAGGAATCTTGTGTGGTTCCATGTCACCCAACCTAAAGCAAAAACTCAAATCCAAATGAGAGCATACATTTTAGTACCAGATTCTGTCTTCCACACCATCCCAACACCTGCCATCCTTCTCAATTATTTCAATGTTCACATCAGACACCATCCATGTCCTGGTCCCTTGGTGCTTGGCCTCATCACCTCCAAAGTCTTCCTCCACTCCTCCTCAGCAGTCCACTTTCAAGGCTACCTTTTTAACTTCATTATGTAGTGAAAGCTTTCTACTTTCAATATAATAATTCAGGTATTCCTCACAATAACCCTATTTTCATAGCTTCTTTTTTTTATATATATAAATTAATTTTTATTGGTGTTCAATTTACCAACATACAGAATAACACCCAGTGCTCATCCCGTCAAGTATCCCCCTCTGTGCCCGTCACCCATTCACCCCCACCCCCCGCCCTCCTCCCCTTCCACCACCCCTAGTTCATTTCCCAGAGTTAGAAGTCTTTATGTTCTGTGTCCCTTTCTGATATCTCCCACACATTTCTTCTCCCTTCCCTTATATTCCCCTTCACTATTATTCATATTCCCCAAATGAGTGAGAACATACACTGTTTGTTTATTTATTTAATCCCATATATTCTTTGTTCTCATCATCCTGCCAGCACTACTGCTTCATTTCTCCCCATCTAAATTGCCCTCTTATATTTGCTTTCCTCCTTATCCATCTTACATCTATAATCTTATCATTTCAGCTTACTTTTTGCCAATGTTCTTGGCTCTTTATCCTTCAGGGCTCAGCTAACTCCAACAAATGTCACACAGTGCAAGCAAGAACACTGGGACCAAGGATCTGGTCAGTTACATGCTGACCCTGGGACTCCCGGTCTTGGCTGGAGTAGTATGCTTGTTCCACACATGGATACACACACCAGGACTTGTGCTGGCACTCCCACCTCCGTGCTCTGAGATTACCTGATTACTGAGTAACACAGGGAGTGTTTATGGCTCTGAAAGCTGCCTTGGTAGTAGATATAGCAGGTAGTTTTCAGTTGTTCAGAGGAACTGCATACTACTCCTTGATAACATCTGAAAGTTGCAAGTAAATTGAAATTTACAATTCAAAGTAAACTGAAATTCTACAGCCCTTCCCGATGGAGTTGAGAGGCTGGTCTCAGTTACATTGCTGCCAGGTGACCCAAGTGATTGGACAATTCAGTTTATCACTCCCCACTTTTATGGCAAATGACCAGTAAAACTTCATTCTTGGGTCAATATATACACTTTCTCCATGATTATAATAGATATCTGAGCTTTGTTTAAGAAAAAAGAAAAAATTAAACAACTCCACAAATTGATATTTATCAAAAATTCACAGGTGCTTATCTTCATGAAGACCTTAGCAGTGACTAAAAAATCCACTATGACTCTCCAGCTGTCTCATATTTATCATCAGCATGGACTGTGCCTCTTACCTAATAGAAAAATTGAAGCCATAGAATAAGAACTAACACTGCTCCAGCAGACTGCACCTGATCTATCCTCTCCCCCTCACTGCAGCAGAAGTGATCCTCCCTCCATCAAAATCTCTCCACTGGGATCTGGATATTGACCCTCCACATGATACTATTTTTCCCCATAGTTATAGTAACTATATACTATAGTTACTATAGTATATCAAGTTCTTCTGGCTTTTTCAAATTAGTGTTGAAATATGCCCAAGTGTTTTCCATGTTAAAATGAAAAATAAGAAAACTCTCTTTTTAAATTTGTTTATTGAGATATAATTCATATAACATAGAAGTCACCATTTTAAAATGATTCAGTAGTTTTAGAATATATTTACTACATTTCACAAATATCACCAGATAGTCCAGAAATTTTCTATCACTAAAACAGACACACATACTGATAAACAATCAGTCTTAATCTCCCATTTTTCTAATACCCTGGTAACCACTAATCTAGTTTCTATTTCTACAGATTTGCCTATTCTGGGCATTTTGTATAAATGGATTTACATATTACATGACCTTAATATCTGGCTTTCACTCAGCACAATGTTTTCAAGGTTCATCCATGTTACAGCATGGATCAATACTTTATTCTTTTTTATGACTGAATAATATTCCATTGGATAGATGTGCCACCTTCATTTACTCATTCATCAGTTCAACATTTGGGTTTTTCCCACATTAGGTTATTAGAGATAACACTACTATGAACATTTATGTACAAGTTATTGTATAAACATGTTTTCAATTCTTTTATAATCCAGAAATGGGATTCTCATATCATAATTATACATTTAACATTTGAGGAACTGTCAAACTCTTTTCCAAGATGGTGGGTGGCATTAGTTTATGTTCCTATCAGCAATATATAAGGGTTCCAATTTCTCAACATCCTCAACATTTGCAATTATCTGACTTTTTTTGATTCTAGCAATTTTAGCAGGTGAGAAATGGATCTCACTGTGGTTTAGATTTGCAGTTCCTAATGTCTAGTGATCTTGAGCATCTTTTAATGTGCATATTGATTTTTGTGTAGAATGCATTTTTCCCATTTATTTATTTATTTAAATTTGTTAGTTAACATACAATACAATATTGAATTCTGTCATGGAATTCAGTGATTCATCACTTATGTGTAGAATCTATTTAGATCTTTTGCCCATTTTTAAACTGGGTTGTCTTTTTATTGTTGAATTACAGGTGATCTTTACATATTCTAGATACAGACCCTTAATTGTTTTTAAGATTTGCAAGCTTGTTTTCTCATTCTGAGGATAGATTTTCAATTTTTTTATAGTGTCCTTTATTACACTATTTTTATTTTGATGAGACCCAAATTTATCTATTTCTTCATTTGGTTGTTCATATTTTTGGTGTCATATTCTATTTCAAGGTCACATAGATTTATTTAAAATAGATTTATTTATTTATGTTTCCTTCCAAGGGTTTTATAATTTTAGCTTTTACATTTAGATCTTTGATTTACTTTGAGCTAATTTTTGCATATGACGTAAGGTCATATGCATAACTTCATTCTTTTGCATGTGAATATTAAGTTGTTCCAGTGCCATTTGTTGAAATCACATTTCATTCCTCCCATTGAAATGTATATAGTTCTCATAGTCTCTTTTTCCTTTCATCACTCTGAATAGGTCATTTCACTAATTTCTGACCCCCATGGTTTCTGATATAAATTAACTATTAATCTTATCAAGAATCCCTTGCATATGAATTCATTCTTGCTGCTTTTAAGATTCTCTCTTTGTTATCAGCTTTTGACAGATGGATAGTGGTGTGTCCAGGAATGGATCTTTTTGAGTTTATCGTACTTGGATTTGTAATACTTCTTAACTGTTTACATTAATAATTTTCCTCAAATTTGGGAAGTTTTCAGCTATTGTTTCTTCAAGTTTTTTTCTGTTTTATCTCTCTCATTTCTCTTCTGGCACTTGGTGATGTTTGATGGGTCTCTGAGACTTTTATTTTTTTAATTCTTTTTTCTTTGTTTTTGACACTGGATAATCTCAACTGATCTTCAGGTTCACTGATTCCTACCTCAGTTTGAATCTATTGTCAAGACTTTCTAGTGCATTTTTCATTTCAGTTATACTTTTTAACTTCACAATTTCTATTTTGTTCCTTTTAATTTTTTATTTTTTTATTGATATTTCGCAGTCGGTAAAACATTATTATCCTTTTTTCCCTTTACTTCTTTAAGCATGGTTTCCTTTGTCTCTGTGAAATATTTGAGATAACTAATTTATCTGGGTGGCTCAGTCAGTTGAGTGTCTGAATCTTGGTTTTGGCTCTGGTCATGATCTCAGGGTCATGTGATTGCGCCCCAGGGAGAGCCCCACACTGGGCTCTGTGCTCAGCAAAACTTAAAATCTGTGTTCAAAAATCCAACATCTTGGCCTCCTCTGGACAGTCTATTGATTGTCTTTTTTTTTTTTTACTATGTATAGGCCTTTACTTGTTTCTTTCCATGTCTCATAATTTTTTGTTTGAAAACTGAATGTTTTTAATATTAGAATGTGATTACTTTGGAGGTTATATTTTCATTCCTTCCCAGAGTTTCTGCCACTGCTCTTGTAGTTGCTGGTCTTTGTTTAGTGACTTTTCTGATATAGCGTTGTAAAAAGTCTGTATTCTCTGTTTCGTGTGATCACTGAAGTATGCTCAGCATGGTAGTCAGATAATAATCAGACAGAAATATTTTTTCGTAAATTCTTGGAACCAAAAAATCTCCCAGTCTTTACTGAGGCGCTCTTCATACACATTGGGGCATAACTTCAACAGTTTGTCAGTTTACAAGTCTGTGTTAGCATTCACTTCCACTTCCACAGAGCCTCAAAATCAGCCAGAATTGAAAGCATATGGTATTCTCAGGTTTTTTCTCAGTATAGGCACAGCCCCTGGGTATATGAAAGCCCTTCCAGATTCTCAGAAATATATTATAACTTCCAAACCACTTTTAGAAACTTTATTCACCAGACTTTCCTCTAAGTTTTTGTTTAGTCTGTTGTTTGCCCCAACTATTATCTATCACTTCAGGCAGCAGTAACTAAAACATTTTCTCACACTTGTCTTTGAGGAACATCCCATGGCAGCATTTTTAACACTGAGAATGTTCTGAGTCTGGGGAAAAAAATGAAAAGCCTTTCAAACAAGGTCTTCCAAGGAGCCATTAACAAATAATTGAATTTCTTTCTGAATCAGGTGCTCTCTGCTTTCTCCAGTGCTAGGGATACAGGCTTTGTTTTTAAGGCTACTGCTGAGCTACAGAGAAGGAAATGGGGCATAAGTAAATGAAAAAAAATGCCACAAAGTTCTCTGTTATTAGCAAGAATCAATATTTTTTTGGATAAGCATTCCCGAGATTGCTGCAAGTAATTGGTTAAATTCCTGAATCCTAAAAATATTGATTTTGACAGTTTTTCCAGTTTTTTACTGCTTTTAATTGAAGTCAGACTTCCAGAGTTTCTTTTCCATTCTGTCCTTTTCAATCACAGTCTAATTATTTGAAAAACTATTCACACTCATTATCCAGTTTGCTCATCTCTCAGTCCATCTTTAAGCATCATCTGGCTCCTACTCCCACCACTCTAGTGAAACTTCTCTTTTGAAAATCACCAATGACCAGTAGGTCCAAAATGCATTTATTTGACCATTTTCTATTTCTTTACATACTGTCAAGTTTATGTCTGGCACATATTAACCTCTCAATAAGCTTTGAATTAGTGAATGAATGAAATATTTCTGAATATTTGTCACTCTTTTTTATTTGTCACTCTCAGTTTGATGTAGATGCTTCTTCCTTTAATTAGTCCTTTCTTGTCTATGAATGCTCATCAAGATTCAATGACAGGCAATCTTTTTTGTCATCCAACACCCCATTCCTAGGTAATGTCATCAATTTGCAAGGCTTCATCTGTCCTCCACATACAAACTCAATATATCAAAATATAATTCACCATTTTATCCAGTAAGCTTGCTTCACTTCATGTTCTTTTCACCAGTGGATATCACAACCACTCATCAGATATCTTAGCCAGAAACCTAGAAGGCACTTTTTACTCACATCACTGTTCCCACTACTGTTTCTACCAATAACATTGGTAAAAATGTTATTAAAGAAATTATTTCTTTTTTAAGATTTTATTCCTTTATTCATGAAAGACACAGAGACACAGGCAGAGGGAGAAGCAGGCCCCATGCAGGGAGCCCGATGTGGGACTCGATCCCGGGACTCCAGGATCACACCCTGAGCCAAAGGCAGACACTCAACCACTGAGCCACTCAGGCATCCCAAGAAATTGTTTCTATTGGTTGAGAAGATATATACATACATTGCCTATCTACTTAACTTTGTAAGGCATAGACTGTCTCCTTAGAAAACTCCATAAAGGCAAAACAAAGCTTATGAGAAGCATATTCTGAAATAGCAGGTTCCCAATGGAGCTGACTAAAGAAAAGTAAGGTAAGTTCAGATTAGAGACCTTTCAGACACTAACTGACTAGACACAGAAGTGTCCTACAGGATACAGGATTAGAGATTAATCTACTTTAACAGAGAAGAGGCATTTTGACCTTCCTTATCAAAAACAGTTAGTTGCTCTCTACAAGAGCTTTTCTAGCTAGAGGATAGTGAACCCTGCTAGAACGTTGTCTTTGCAAGATACTGGGTAGATGATCCTGCACAAAGAATATAGGCTGAAGACTAGTGAGACCAAACAATAATCCTGCAACTCAACCTTCTGGTGAAAAGAACATCCCAGATAAGAAGTTTCCATAAAATTCTGTGTTAAGGAAAGAAATGTAACGTAGCAAACTTTTGTTTATAACTTTCACTAAACATAACATATTGACATTACATATCTTGAAGCTACATTTCTCTATCAATTTTTACATTCTACATAGTCTGTGTGACCAAATTGTGTTATTTAAAATGGCAAAACAATCATATGTTCTGTCTTGGTGACTGTTAGCTTGTTATATAAGACATTGATTTTTTTTTTCAAAGAAAATTCAAAGGTGCTCTACAGTTGCCAGGGAGACAAAAAAATACAGGATGTGATTTGGACATATTTGTGAGTCTAACTCCAAGAATTCTAACATTTCATACCAAAATGATTAGATAAGATATACTGTTAATCTTTCCCTAAGGGTATTTCACATTTAAGGATCAGTTTGGTTGGTTTGCTTTTTAAAGATTTTATTTATTTTTATTTATTCACGAGAGACACACACAGAGAGAGGCAGAGACATAGACAGAGCAAGAAGCGGGCTCCATGCAGGAAGCCTGATGTGGGACTCGATCCTGGGACTCTAGGATCACGCCTGAACCAGACAGACACTCAACCGTTGAGCCACTCAGGCATCCCATAAGAATCAGGTTTTTATTAAGATTTTATAAGCTTCTGCTCATTTTACTTGGATTATTTAAAAAAACAACAATGACTAAGGAGTGTGCTTGTGATGACCATCACCTCTCTGAAATGATTCTCATCTTCCTTGCCTTCTCCTTGTCTTTAGACCACCCCAAGACCCTGATCAGGATGTCAGCCTCTTCTTCCTTTGGTCTCCATGGCTGGGATCCCCTCCAACCCCAATGGACAGAACTCTTAGAATTCTGTTCAGTACTCTCCCTTTGGCCTGCCCTTGGCTGCTATTCACCAAATGTGGGCTCTGCTTTCTTTTCCTCACCCTATACCCTCACCTGAGCTACATCCTTACTCCTGCAGTCTTAGCCTAATCTATGCCTCAAGGAGCCCCAGAGTGCTGTCCTGGCCCCAATCTCTCCTTAGATCAGAATATTCCAGTCCTTCTTGGGTATGGCCACCATATATTCCATACACAGGCCAAACAACATGTTTCAGTCTGAAATCAACATCTTTCCTCAAAAGCTGTTCCTTCAGAATCCCCATCACTGTGAACTGTCTGTTTCTGGCCTTCTACACAGGACGTTGTATAGAAGTGTGGAATCACTACATTGTACATCTGAAACTAACATTACACTGTATGGTAACTCACTGGAATTTAAATAAAAGCTTAAAAACCCTGACAATGACAAGCCTAAGTTGTTTCTTAATAAATTAATTGACAAAAAGCAGGAAAATGCCATACAAAATAAAATGTTAATATCTTCACTGAGATTGCACAAGGTTTTATTAAAAATCCACTTTATCCATTTTATGTTCAAAGATTGTCCACTAGATTTGACAAATTTTCTCGAATCATCTTTTCCAGAACTCAGTAGATAAATAAATATAATGGCAATGTAATGATCAAAAATAAATCTCAAAGAATTTCTTCCCTTTTATTTAAATGACAGATTGGCAGGTATTAGAATGGAGTAATAATGATAGGAGTTAAAGCATCTTAAATTTGCAAGAGTTCCAAATCTGCTTACATATATTTGTCCTCTTCCATGCCTCACATATACATTTACCAAAGTTATTTATATGAGGAAAGAAAATAAAGCCAAGTAATCATGTTTCCCTCAGAATTAAAGAAAAGTTCTTGGAAAGGAAAGTCTATACACTACAAAATCTAGTTCTTGTCATCTGACCACTCCAGAATAAGACTATACAGTTTCTGATTTTAGAATTCTCCAGAGATAAACCCCAAACAGTTTCCCTCAGTAACTCTGTTAGTTTCCTGAGTCTGCTGTAGCAAATTATGATAAATTTAGGGACTTAAAACAAAAGAAATATATTCTGTCACAGTTTTTGAGGCCAGAATCTGAAATCAAGTTGGCAGCAGGATATGTTCCCTCTGAAGCCTCCAGGAGAAAATTTATCTTTGCCTAATCCAGCTTCCTTGGTGTTCCCTGTTGTGGCCACATCACTTCCATCTCTGCCTCCTTGGTCACATTGCCTCTCCCTCTTCTGTGGTGTCATCTCTCTCTGCCTCTCTTTCACAGACACGTCCCCCAAATAATACAGGATAATCTCTCCCTCTCAAGATTCTTAATCATACCTGCAAAGCAAAATCACATCTTTTTTGACATGTAAAGTAATAATCACAGGCTTAGGGATTTGAACAAGGATATCCTTTAGGGGGACCATTATTCAGTCTACTATAGAAACCCACAGAGTTCTGCATACCCATTCCATATAAATTTTCAGGTGGATTAGAGACAACCTGATTTAATAGTTGAAAATTCACTTATTCATTTGTTCAACTAGTATCTAGCTAGTACCAACTCTATGTGAGACATTACACTACCCTATGTTCCATACACAGTTATGGAACAGACAAACAAGGTCCCAGCCTGTGAGAAGTGAAATTGAAGTTAAATGTTTTTAAAGTCACAGCAGTCATAGAGCAACGGTGAGGATTTTATTTAAAACTAGGAAATGTGGTAAGGTGACGTATTCTCTGAAATACCAGAGCTATAAACAACAGTTATTGGGAAATGTTTACCCAAGCAAAATAGGTAAGCAAAAAGAGCCTGAGCAATGTCCAAAGCACATCTATATATCTACAACTAAATTTCTTTTCCTCATTCCACCACACATCCTACCAGAGTATCATGCAGGAACAAAGCCTAGGGCTAAAAGATAGAAAAACCTGTGTCGTGTTGTTATAGATAATTCTGCACCTCATAAAGATTGGATATTCAGTTTCTTTTAGATTATTTATCCTATATTTTAATGGCTTTTATTATTATCTCGGTGTGGTAAGACCAACAGATCAGGAGGCAATTGCCATTGGAAAAACAGATATTTATGCTCACAGATTCCAAGAGAAGGAACACATATCATGCTATGGGAGTCATCCAGGGAATCCCCAATTCCTCAAGCAGAGGGAGAAACTGTGTGCAAGAGATTTTACTGAGGTTTCACAGGAAGGAACAGGCAAGGCAGGCTTAAGGTTGGCTAGTTTGAGTAATTTCATCAGGCTTTGGGGCATACAGGATGTCTTAGCTGTCTGATATCTGGCTCTGGGGTCATTAGGGCAGAAATACAGTGGACTGGAGTGTGAGAGCCCAATAGGGCTGTTGGGTATGTAGATTCTGGATCGGTTTGATTTGTGTTTGAAAATATACCCCTTTTTTCAGAACTCCTCCCAAGGTGTAGGAGGGATGGTGAAGGAAGCAAAAGGCAAAGTAACTCAGGCATAAAATTGGATTATTCAGAATGAGGAGTGTCTGGTGTATGTGTGCAGGCAGATGTTAAAGCATCAAGTTTACAAAAGCTAGAAACATGGTCAATATACCTGCCTGCTAATCCAGAAATCCATGATATATATTCCTAAAAGGGCTTCAAATATTCTAACTGCTATACACATTTAAAATATATTTGGCTCCAAGAAGGACATGTAACCAGCTGATGTGATGAAGTTGGTCATGCACCCACATTCCCTTCCAAAATGCACAACTTTGAATCTGAATGGAGGCAGCCTGGGTCTCCTCTATCACATTATCTGCTTCTATTCAATGAGCTTCTTTCTTGTGAAAGCTCTCTTAGAAACAATATTCAACCATCTGATGGTCTAATATTTAATTATCAAAAATATGAATCCCCAAGTAATGGCATCTTATTTCATCGATTACTTGGCTTTTTAAAAATTATTATTAGGTTTGGGATCTATGGAGAACAATATCTGAAACTGCCTTCATTCCAGAGTTTTTTTTTTATCTTTATTTGCTGTGTGTTTTTTTTTTTGGATCTTTATTTGCTGTGTTTTAATCAAGTTGACACAATGACAATGTGGGCAACTCATCCTCCTCTTCCTTTAATTTGTCCTTTGGGTAAAAGTGTTGCTGTTTAAGATGGTGGCATAATTCAAAATAGGAACCTCTCCCTGGTCTGAAGAGATAAAATAAGAAAGTGCTCTGTAGCCCCAGATAATGTCAAGAAGAGTGGGTTTCTTAACATCATTTAAAGTCCTGCTGATATGAAATGTCTCATAAATAGCATGATGTGAGAACTGACATGTTAACCCTTGTGAAGCTGATGTTGGAGAGCTTCGCTTTCACAACTCGGCTGGTGGGTGTTTGGAAAGGGTAAGTGGTACATGAGGACATCCTCCTTTTTAGTAGATATAGAAAGTTGTTTTTCATTCCAGTAATAAGCAAGTCAACCATGCTTTCTGAAGTGGAACAGCAACAGTATACTCTAGACAGTTCAATAAGGTATTTATCAAGTTTTGAAGTGCTAGCCCCCCAACCCCAGCTAATTATCATCCCATTTGTATACATTCTCCCATAACAAAACCGAATGTTGGAGCTAGGAAGATCTTTGGTATCATTCAGCATAGACTTAGCTCTTTGTCTTAGATAATAATGCCAAAATCTAGAGAATAGGAATTGACTGAGACAATGTCATACAGCTAGTTAAAGTTCAAGACCAGGAAATTCAAATGGCAGTCTTGAACTTACCCCTGACATACACAGAATATTTTACTTTTTGCTTTTGCTCTGATCTATAGCTCTTAATTCATCATCCATATGTAAATCACTTACTTATGATAAAAGGCACTCTATTTTAGACTATATATTTGTAAGAAGCAAAGAAATTTTCAATATAATCCAATTTGCACAACACCTAATATTCCTTCCCTTAACCCATGTCATTACTCCATCAATTATATCATGCTGGCATTTGAGTGCAAGTTCATTTTAGCAGGAACAACAAATTGAGAGAATTTAGTATGAATTAGGAAGCTGTACTTGATTTCTAATTCCAGACTGTATCTTGGAAAGAGCTCAGTTTAATATTAAGAGCCAGCATTAGTCCTTTCACCAAAGTGATAGTGATCTATGAACTCAGTGTGATGCAAGATCTTAAGACAGCTTGCAGTAAAGCACCTGCACAGGGCAGAGTTACCCTCAGAAAGCCGCCCAGCTCTTCTGCATTGTGATCAGAAAGTGATTTGCAAGTGATTTTGACCAATGGGCAGGAGTGGAGGAGCCCAGGCAGAGGAGAGAAGCCTGAGATCACAGCACAGGTAAGCCTAGCAGAGAATCTGAAGAGCTGAACAGCTCTGCTGTTGACTGTGAACTTGGGCAAGCCAGTTTCCTCTTAGGTTAAGTTAGGATGTTATAATTGGATGGATAAAATAATACCTATTATTTTAGGTATTATTATAAATAATAATAGGTATTATTTTATGCAGCAGTGCTGCTGCAGGAATGGACTGTTGACTTTTTGTTTGTTATTTACCCCCTGAGTGAACAAGCATATGTTAGAGTCTCCATTACAAGAAAAGGAAAGATGAGCCAGGAAGTATGGACCTCCCAGAGACCTCCACCGTGATAGAGAATCTGACGGAGTGCCACATGCACCTGAACACCTCCTTGGTCACCCACTCCATCTGGAGCATTCTTTGCTCTTCTCTGATTTATCAAAGCAATTTCCCTGGGTTTCCATCACCATTTAAGAACATCTACATCTTCTACCTGCCCTTGGCCATTTTTTTGATGCATCACCATTTTGTGGCAATAATGTACCTCCTTCAGTTCTCTGGGAGTCTGAGTCCACTGAGGGAAGATGAGACACCTGGCAGAGGTGCTGGAAAGGAGGAAGAAAGGTTGGATGGTGAGAATGGGCAGAAGAGGAAAAATAGAAGATATTTAGAGATCTTCCAACCCTTCAAATCTTGGGATCTATGGAAAGAAAAGAGAAAGAAAGAAGAGGGAAGGGAAGGAAAGGAAATGGAAGGAAGGTAGGAAGGAAGGAAGTGGGATAGAATTAACCATTTAAAAAATGAGGCCAACAACCAGCAAAGAGAAAGCAAAGTTTGCCAAAAGAGCCCACTGAATAGATTGTACATATTTGCTTGTCATTACCTTTTGGAAACAAAGGGGGCAACGTGTAATTCTGGTAGCAAGTTGTAACTGCCAAGGAAGCTCCCACCAAAAAAACTGAGGGCAGTCCTTCACTTGATGGCCATCAGCCACCTTTGTCAGTCAAATTGTCAAGGTCAGGGTTCAGCAATCTTTCCCATTTGAAAAAAAAAAAGTAGTGCACCATATTTTTTGTCAAGCCAGTATCTGTTACCATGGAAACCTGAAAGACTCTGAAGTTAGTAGCAGAAAATCTAGAGTCTGGATCTACTTTGCCTTTGGTGTCAACTGAAGGCAAACAGCACAGGGTCTCTGCATGTCTGGACCACAGGGCCATCTTGTTGTAAGAGAAAAACAACTAATGGCTTTTATAATTCTATCTGAAAACATCTTCAAAATCATCAGGTCAAATGATCAGTGAGCATCAATTTTTTTTTGTATATTTTTTTATTGGAGTTCAATTTGCCAACATATAGTATAACACCCGGTACTCATCCCATCCATTTGCTTCGACATGGGTGAGCATCATTCTAACATACTTCATTGTTGACATAAGCAGCAATATACATGGGAAGAGGGGGAAAAGGCAGTGAGGACAGCCCACAGTGGGATTGGAATGGAATCAGGTCCTCATAGTCACACAGAAGCTCAGGTTGTTATCCTTTTTCACCTAGCACCTCAGCGGGAAGCAGTAAAGCAGAGTGCTCAGAAGGGAGCTCGGGATTCATTCATTCTGCAAATAGCCCCACTGCATGTCAGGGGCTCCTCTGTGCCAGAAGATCACAAGAGTGAGAAAAAAAACAGGCTCAGCTCCTTCCGGGTAAATGGGAGGGAGATTTATAAGGAGTTGCAGAAATGGAGATGCAAGCTGTGAGGAGCATAACAAAGGTCTTGCACAGGTGCTATGCTACAGTAGCACAGGAGTAACTTGAAGCAGGTGGGTGCAATGACCCTGAGCAAGTAAGGGAAAATGCTTAAGGAGAGGGAATATCAGAGTGGGACTGCTACACAGCCACACACCTGTGTGACCTTAAGCAAAATGCTATCATCTCTGAAGCTTATTTTCTTATGAGTGAACGGAAACAAGAGTTGTATGTGCTTTGCATTGTGTGGCAACAGTTTTGCACACAGCCAGTCTTGATATGTTAACACTTGGGAACTGCTTTCCTAGAGCAGAAGGTTGGGTCAGAGGTCTTGAAGGGCCCTTCCAACTCTAAGATCTGATGCATCATTACCCAGAGCGGATTCTTCATTTTGCATACTTATTAGGCAGGACACTTTAAATCATTAGATGCAGTGACATTTTTAAAAGAAAACAAGACAAATGTCAAGAGTGAAAAAAGCTTTATGGATATCATTATGGTAAGTCATAGAAGATGACATGAAGCTTAAAAGTTGGAACCTAGAAGCAGCCCCGCATGGTGCAAGAGTTGCTTGAGTCTGGGCTTCATTTGCCTGCTCACTTGGTCCACTGTGACCCTAGCAAGTCCCTGTGCCCTGTGGGATCTCAGCTTCCTCCCTGGGAAATAGTCTCAGGGCTTCCTCCAGGCCCTAAAGCCCTTCAAGGTCCTTTTCTTTTCTTTTTTTTTTTTTTTATAAATTTATTTCTTATTGGTGTTCAATTTGCCAACATATAGCTTTTTTTTTCACAACGGGTTTGCCGCCAGAACACAGGTGTCATGAAAACTACCGCTAAACCTAAACCAAAATGGGAAAGGAAAAGACTCACATCAACATCGTTGTCATTGGACACGTAGATTCGGGCAAGTCTACCACTACTGGCCATCTGATCTACAAATGTGGTGGGATCGACAAAAGAACTATCGAAAAATTTGAGAAGGAGGCTGCTGAGATGGGAAAAGGCTCCTTCAAGTATGCCTGGGTCTTGGATAAACTGAAAGCTGAACATGAACGTGGTATCACCATTGATATCTCCCTGTGGAAATTCAAGACCAGCAAGTATTATGTGACCATCATTGATGCCCCAGGACACAGAGACTTTATCAAAAACATGATTACAGGCACATCTCCGGCTGACGGTGCTGTCCTGATTGTTGCTGCTGGTGTTGGTGAATTTGAAGCAGTATCTCCAAGAATGGGCAGACCCATGAGCATGCCCTTCTGGCTTACACACTGGGTGTAAAATAACTAATTGTTGGTGTTAACAAAATGGATTCCACTGAACCACTCTACAGCCAGAAGAGATATGAGGAAATCGTTAAGGAAGTCAGCACCTACATTATGAAAATTGGCTACAACCCTGACACAGTAGCATTTGTGCCAATTTCTGGTTGGAATGGTGTGACAACATGCTGGAGCCAAGTGCTAACCCGCCTTGGTTCAAGGGATGGAAAGTCACCCGTAAAGATGGGAATGCCAGTGGAACCACACTGCTTGAAGCTCTGGATTACATTCTGCCACCAACTCGTCCAACTGATAAACCCTTGTGTCTGCCTCTCCAAGACGTCTACAAAATTGGAGGTATTGGTACTGTCCCAGTGGGTCGAGTGGAGACTGGTGTTCTTAAACCTGGCATGGTGGTCACCTTTACTCCAGTCAATGTTACAACTGAAGTAAAGTCTGTTGAAATGCACCATGAAGCTTTGAGTGAGGCGCTTCCTGGGGACAATGTGGGCTTCAATGTCAAGAACGTATCCGTCAGCGAGGGAGGGGCAAGATGGCTGAAGAGCAGGGTCCCCGAGTCACCTGTCCCCACCAAATTACCTAGATAACCTTCAAACCATCCTGAAAATTTACGAATTCGGCCTGAGATGTAAAGAGAGACCAGCCGGAATGCTGCAGTGAGAAGAGTCCGCGCTTCTATCAAGGTAGGAAGACGGGGAAAAAGAAATAAAGAAACAAAAGGCCTCCGAGGGGGAGGGGCCCCGCGAGGAGCCGGGCTGAGGCCGGGGCGAGTGTCCCCAGGACAGGAGAGCCCCGTCCCGGAGAAGCAGGAGCTGCACCAACCTTCCCGGGCGGAAAGGGGCTGGCAGGGAGCTGGAGCAGGACCCAGGAGGGCGGGGATGCCCTCGGGCTCCCGGGGACACTAACAGACACCTGCGCCCCGGGAGAGTGCGCCGAGCTCCCTAAGGGCTGCAGCGCGCACGGAGGGACCGACCGGAGCAGCTCGGAGGGGCTCGGGCGGCGGCTCCGCGGAGGGGGCTGCGGGGCGGGAGCGCGAATCCACCAGCGCAGGCCCCGGAGCACAGGGCGCCGGGACACAGCCCAGGATCCGGCCTCCCCCGGGACAGGCAGAGGCCGGGAGGGCCCGAGACAGCGAGGACGCTCCTGCCCCGAGCTGAGCAGATCAGCGGGCCCGCCCGGGAGCCTCCAGGCCCTGCGGACGGAGAACCGAGAGCCCCGAGCCCCGTAGTTCCTGCGGAGGCTGAATCCAGGCTTCCAGAGTTGCCATAACAACTGCGACTGTTCCTCCTGGGACCCCACGGGGTAAACAACCCCCGCTGAGCCCTGCAGCAGGCAGGGGCAGAGCAGCTCCCCCAAGTGCTAACACCTGAGAATCAGCACAGCAGGCCCCTCCCCCAGAAGACCAGCTAGAGGGACCAGTGATACTCCCCCGTGTTCCAATACAACTTGTTTTTGGCCACTCTGCACTGAGCAAAATGACTAGAAGGAAAACCTCACTTCAAAAGAAAGAATCAGAAACAGCCCTCTTTCCCACAGAGTTACAAAATCTGGATTACACTTCAATGTCAGAAAGCCAATTCAGAAGCACCATTATACAGCTACTGGAGGCTCTAGAAAAAAGCATTAAGGACTCACGAGACTTCATGACTGCAGAATTTAGATCCAATCAGGCAGAAATTAAAAATCAATTGAATGAGATGCAATCCAAACTAGAAGTCCTAACGACGAGGGTTAACGAGGTGGAAGAACGAGTGAGTGACATAGAAGACAAGTTAATGGCAAAGAGGGAAACTGAGGAAAAAAGAGACAATCAATTAAGGGACCATGAAGACAGATTAAGGCAAATAAATGACAGCCTAAGGAAGAAAAACCTACGTTTAATTGGGGTTCCCGAGGGCACCGAAAGGGACAGAGGGCCAGAATATGTATTTGAACAAATCCTAGCTGAAAACTTTCCCAATCTGGGAAGGGAAACAGGCATTCAGATCCAGGAAATAGAGAGATCCCCCCCTAAAATCAATAAAAACCGTCCAACACCTCGACATCTAATAGTGAAGCTTGCAAATTCCAAAGATAAAGAGAAGATCCTTAAAGCAGCAAGAGACAAGAAGTCCCTGACTTTCATGGGGAGGAATATTAGGGTAACAGCAGACCTCTCCACAGAGACGTGGCAGGCCAGAAAGGGCTGGCAGGATATATTCAGGGTCCTAAATGAGAAGAACATGCAACCAAGAATACTTTATCCAGCAAGGCTCTCATTCAAAATGGAAGGAGAGATAAAGAGCTTCCAAGACAGGCAGGAACTGAAAGAATATGTGACCTCCAAACCAGCTCTGCAAGAAATTTTAAGGGGGACTCTTAAAACTCCCCTTTAAGAAGAAGTTCAAGTAACTCTGAACGTGAATGGGCTTAATGACCCCATCAAAAGGCGCAGAGTTTCAGACTGGATAAAAAAACAGGACCCATCTATTTGCTGTCTACAAGAGACTCATTTTAGACAGAAGGACACCTACAACCTGAAAATAAAAGGTTGGAGAACCATTTACCATTCAAATGGTTCTCAAAATATACCCTAAAAACTACAGAACACTTCTGAAAGAAATTGAGGAAGACACAAAGAGATGGAAAAATATTCCATGCTCATGGATTGGCAGAATTAATATTGTGAAAATGTCAATGTTACCCAGGGCAATTTACATGTATAATGCAATCCCTATCAAAATACCATGGACTTTCTTCAGAGACTTAGAACAAATTATTTTAAGATTTGTGTGGAATCAGAAAAGACCCCAAACAGCCAGGGGAATTTAAAAAAAAAGAAAACCATATCTGGGGGCATCACAATGCCAGATTTCAGGTTGTACTACAAAGCTGTGTTCATCAAGACAGTGTGGTACTGGCACAAAAACAGACATATAGATCAATGGAACAGAACAGAGAACCCAGAAGTGGACCCTGAACTTTATGCTCAACTAATATACGATAAAGGAGGAAAGACGATCCACTAGAAGAAAGACAGTCTCTTCAATAAATGGTGCTGGGAAAATTGGACATCCACATGCAGAAGAATGAAACTGGACCACTCTCTTGCACCATACACAAAGATAAACTCAAAATAGATGAAAGATCTAAATGTGAGACAAGATTCCATCAAAATCCCAGAGGAGAACTCAGGCAACACCCTTTTTGAACTTGGCCACAGTAACCGGAGAAGGACAAACAGTGTATGTTCTCATTCATTTGGGGAATATGAATAATAGCGAAAGGGAATATAAGGGAAGGGAGAAGAAATGTGTGAGAAATATCAGAAAGGGAGACAGAACATAAAGACTCCTAACTCTGGGAAATGAACTAGGGGTGGTGGAGGGGGAGGAGGGCGGGGGGTGGGGGTGAATGGGTGACGGGCACTGAGGGGTACACTTGATGGGATGAGCACTGGGTGTTATTCTGTATGTTGGTAAATCGAACACCAATAAAAATTAATTTATAAAAAAAAAAAAAAAAAAGAACGTATCCGTCAAAGATGTTCGTCGTGGCAACGTAGCTGGTGACAGCAAAAATGACCCGCCAATGGAAGCAGCGGCTTCACGGCTCAGGTGATTATCCTGAACCATCCAGGCCAAATCAGTGCTGGATATGCACCTGTGCTGGATTGTCACACAGCTCACATTGCTTGCAAGTTTGTTGAGCTGAAGGAAAAGATAGATCGTCGTTCTGGAAAGAAGCTGGAAGATGGTCCCAAGTTCTTGAAATCTGGGGATGCTGCCATTGTTGATATGGTTCCTGGCAAACCTATGCGTGTTGAGAGCTTCTCTGACTATCCTCCTCTGGGCCATTTTGCTGTTCGTGACGTGAGACAGACGGTTGCTGTGGGTGTCATCAAAGCAGTGGACAAGAAGGCAGCTGGATCTGGCAAAGTCACCAAGTCTTCCCAGAAAGCTCAGAAGGTTAAATGAATATTATCCCCAATACCTGCCACCCCAGTCTTAATCAGTGGTGGAAGAAAGGTCTCAGAACTGTTTGTGTCAATTGGCCATTTAAGTTTAATAGTAAAAAACTGGTTAATGATAACAGTGCATCGTAAAACCTTCAGAGGAAAGGAGAATGTTTTGTGGACCATTTGTGTTTTGTGTGTGTGTGTGTGTGCGTGTGTGGCAGTTTTAAGTTATTAGTTTTTAAAGTCAGTACTTTTTAATGGAAACAACTTGACAGAAAATCTGTCACAGAATTTTGAGACCCATTAAAACAAAAGTTTAACGAGAACAAAAAAATTTGCCAACATATAGAATAACACCCAGTGCTCATCCCGTCAAGTGCCCACCTCAGTGCCCATTACCCAGTCACCCCGACCCCATGCCCACCCTCCCTTCCACCACCCCCAGTTCGCTTCCCAGAGTTAGGAGTCTCTCATGTTCTGTCTCCCTTTCTGATATTTCCCACTCATTTTTTCTCCTTTCCCCTTATTCCCTTTCACTATTTTTTATATTCCCCAAATGAATGAGACCATATAATGTTCAAGGTCCTTTACTGACTTCTCTTTCTGAGCCTCTGTCAGTCAAATGGAGCAAGTCCCAATACCTCGCCCCCGACAGTGCTGTGAGCTTAATGTCAGGAGATGCTGTCAGAGTGCCAAGCAGGGCACGTGCGCACAATGTTTTCCAGCAGTACAATCAGCGCTGCTGGTGAAAGTGAGCTGCAGGCAGTGGTGGCCTCCCCGTGCCTCCATTCTGCAGGCACCCACAAGGAAGAAGATGTGAGGTACAGAGCAATTTGCATCTAGTGAGAGGGCCACCTTGACACTTCTATGCCAGCCCCACACAGAGGTCTTCAGGCCCCAGTTTCCAACTTCATAGCGGGAGTAAAAATCAGCCCTATGAACTGCAAGGGAAATCAAATCTAGGTGTTTTTTTTTCATAAAGATTTTATTTATTTATTTGTGAGACAGGGAGAGAATGCACAAGTAGTGGCAGGAGAGGGGAAGGGGCAGAGTTAGGGAGAGAATAGGCTCCCCACTGAGCAGCGAACCCAACATGGGACTTGATCTCAGGACCCTGAGATCATGACCTGAGCCAAAGGCAGACGCTCAACTGACTGAGCCCCCCCAGGTGACCCCAAATCTAGATGTTCTTAAGGATAAAATGCAGATCTATATAGGTTACAGTTTTTTAACAGCAACAACGAAATATATTAAAAGAAAAAGAAAAAATGCACACAGATACTAGATATTCCTTCTCTGATGTTCAAATCCAAACCCTCCTCTCTGGGTAAGACATGACCACACAGCCTTCCAGACTCTAGTACCTCCCTTGGGCTCTACGGCACCTCTCACTTTCCATCCAACAGGCCCTGCTGCTCCTGCCTCTTGCACAGGTGATTTCCT
Organism: Nyctereutes procyonoides; assembly: GCF_905146905.1. Classification (NCBI taxonomy): domain Eukaryota; kingdom Metazoa; phylum Chordata; class Mammalia; order Carnivora; family Canidae; genus Nyctereutes; species Nyctereutes procyonoides. The sequence continues at coordinate 24,095,076 of NW_026575035.1, read as the reverse complement.
CATTTTAAAATGTCCTCTGTGGGATCCCTGGCATCAGGCTCCCTGCATGGAGCCTGCTTCTTCCTCTGCCTGTGTTTCTGCCTCTCTCTCTCTCTCCCTCTCTCTCTCTCTTTCTCTCTGTGTGTGTGTCTCATGAATAAACAAATAAAATCTTTTAAAAATAATAAATACAATGTCCTCTGTTCACCAGATGAATTCCCCCTCCTGGAGGCTCTCCCTAACTGTCCCAAGCAAAGGGTAGTACTCCCTTCTCTATGTCGGATACTTAGCTCCTGTCTCTCTTATACTAGTTGCTCTGATTCTCTGTAGGTATTTCTGTCTCCTCAAATAACCCAGGACTATTTTCAGCTACCTCAGCCTCTTCTTTGGCCCCAGTTCTGGCAAACTGAATATGGTGACGTAGTAGCTCTGGGTAATATCCAGGGAAAGGCTTTCCACAAGGCACACTTAATCAGTGCTATTTGTTATGGGCTGTGTTGTATCTCCCCAAAATGTGTGTGTTGAAGTCCTAGCCCCCAGTATACCATAATGTGGCTTTATTTGGAAATAGGATTGTTGAAGGTGTAATTAGCTTAGATGAGGTCATCAAGATCAGCCCTAATCCAATCACCAGTGTCCTTATAAAAAGGAAAAGTTTGAACACAGACATATTCATAGGGAGAATACTATGTGAACATGAAGGCAGAGATGGGGGTGGTGCATTTACAAGATAAGGAATGTTGAAAATGGCCAGAACCACTAGAAACTAGGCGAGAGGTAGGGAACAGATTTTCCCTCATTTTCCCTCATGGTTAGAAGGAACCAACTCTGCTAACACCTTCATCTCAGACTCTGGCCTCTAGAACTATTAGACAGTAAATGTTGTCTAAGCCCCCTAATCCATGCACTTTTTTACAGCAGTCTGAGCTAATACACTACTCATAAACAATCTGGAATTCCATAAGAATCTTAAGGGTTCTTTTATTTCCTAACTCACCACTGAAGGAGACAGGGGCAGTAAATTCTAATGGATTTTTTTACGCTTTTTATTCTGAATAGTTAGGAAAATGTTATGCATGACAAATATGCTATATGCGTAATCACAATTTTGTAAGACTGTGCACCTGCTTGCAGTAGTGCATGGATGAAGCAGCTCAGAACAGAAGCAAGAGAACATGGACTCAGATGCTATGCCCATGGTTCACAGTGACATTGACTCTGGCCCGAATGCTCACTGGGCCATCACTGAAGTATCCCTGTATGGATATCCACATGATTTCCAGATGGTATGGCTCCATTCTTAGGAGACCTAGGCTAGGCAAATGCTGCATTGCCTCTTACAACCTGGTCTCCAGAGTTTTCCAACATCTCCCCCACCAAATTCTGATAATCAAGTGCTTGAGATGAGCCCTACTCAAGGGAGAAGAACCAGATCCTGCCCTTCCCATGAAAAGCAGCGTCAGCCTCCAAGGTGTTCATGGTGGTCATCCCAGGGACCATCCACCTCACTCTCTGATCTTGTCTCCTCTTCATTGGTTGGAGACATCCCTACTTCACAGGGAAATTGGGAGAAATAAATAGTGCAAAGGAAGCTCATCAGAGTGTCACTTAAGACAGTATGTCTTTTCTCCTCCTGTTTCGACTGCTGTCAGCATTGTCTGTCAGTCCCTCCTTATCTCCAGGTTAATTATTGCTCTTCTTCACACTCTTAACTCATTTCCAGGGAAAGCCTAGGCACATCCAAAGATCAAGTGCCACCTCCACACACCAACTTCCTCAGACTGTATCTCTGTCTCCAACACCTTCTCAAATCCAAACTCATGTTTCCAGTAGCAAGAAGTTCCTGGGGCCCTCCTCACATAGATCCACACTTCCCACCATAGCTCTTCTCTCCAAGTGTCTACTTCTCCCTCCTTACTTATAACTTGACTCAACCTCTATTCTGTACCCTCCCACCACTGCTTTACTCCAGGGCCTCACTGTCTCTCCTCTGGTCTGTCAGGCCCTTCCCTACTGGTCCTCCCATCTCCAGTTCCTCCTAATCCATCTTTCACATTACTTCCAGAAAGATTCTCCAAATGAAAAATTTGATGAGTATTACACCTCTGCATGAAACCTTTCAATGGCTAGCCATTGCTTTGTAAGAAAGAATCCAAATCCAAGCTTGACGTGGAAGGAATTTCTCAATTCCTCTCAACCCATCAATCCATGTCTCTGGGCTCACTCTTTCCAAAGTTCCAGCTTCAAGGAATTATCACTGCGTTAGAGCCCTCCAGACTTCACATCCATACAAGATGCCCCTGTACTAATCATATGGCATAAATTACACATATATCTCCACCACCAAATTCTTCACTTCTTATTGACAGAGGGCATTACCCACAATGGCACCCCCAAGGCCTATTCTAGTGTCTACTGCAGAGCAATCACTCAATGAATATGAGTTAAAATGAGAGGGAAAAATTCAACTATTTGTTTCTGGGCTCCGAAGGAGGAAGAAAGTGCTATCTTGGCAAGGAGTCTGGATCAAGAAAGGTACTATCAGTGTCTCAGTAAACTTATGTTTCCATTAAAATACCAGTGTGATACACTCTATCATTCCTCTACAAGGTAGCTAATAATTTTACCATAAGTAGCTTAAAAATATTCAAAGTTCCACTGTCCCTGACAAATTCAGTATCATCTCTCCTCTGATTCCAATGAAATAAATAAATTTCTCCCAATGGATCAGGTACTTCCAGAGCATTACTCCAGGCTCTTTAAAAACAATATCTGCTTTCTCAGTCAGCTAAGATACTATTCATCAGTTTAACATTCTTTAGTGTTTCTCAGCACCTGAGAAAATCTTACTGTTCCCAGGACACTGATATTCTCTGGGATCAGCCTGTGAACTGGGATAACCTGATTTATTATGTACGATCAACCAAAAAGAGCTTGGTCTTTAAATTTTTCATCACTGGCTAAATTTGCTCTGCAAGACTTGATCTCAAGTTTACTTTACTCTAGATTGTGCAGAACCAATGTATTGATCAACTGGGCATTCCATTAAGCATGACTCATCCAGGTGACATCATTCAAATTTGGAACTGTCTGTAGCAGATTATGATGAATTGAACAGAACTTATTAATAAGAAGCAGAACTAGAATGCAAAATCAAATCAAAGGTGCTTCCTGGGGAAGATAGAAACACAAATCTTACAAATGAATATTTCAGCACAGCGTGTGTAGTCATTTAATTCTGGAGTCTGGTTTGCCAGAGAAAGTCAGTGAGGGGAATTCATAGCTCATCAATCTTAGCATGGCTTTAATAGCAAAATGGATTCTAAGGGATATCACTTTCAGGCCAAAGAAACAAGCACAATCACAGAACAATTCTCAAAAGACAAGCCAACACCTCCAACAGGATAAAATGAAAAGGAAAACCAAGTTGGAAGAACCAATCTAAAACTTAAATTTGGAGGGTGTGCTTTATAAATGAAAAGGACCTATCCTCTTACAAATCTTGATGACTGAAACTACTTTAGAAAAGGGTGGAAGCAGTAACTGGACCATAAGACAGCTCCACATGCTGGGAATAAGAAGGACCCTGGAGTCGCCACGGTGATACTGAAGTTAAGGGCTGTATGGGGCCCAAAGTTCAGTGCTCGTCTGCCCCTTGACATGGCAAGGCTATGGCTCTGAGGCCAAAGAGCCAAGTGTTCAGATTCAAAAAACCAAAACTCTGTTCAGGCAAGGAAGGGGGCTTAAGCAAAGTGGATGGGGATGCAGGGAGAGGTGGCCGGTGTTGGAAGCCAGAACACTGGCAGATAGAGAAGGGAGCTGGTTTCAGAGATTTCTTCTTTCCTAGCAGGGTGCCAGCAATGCTAACAGTGAGTGGGCAGGCCAGTCCACTCCTCAAGAGGAAGTAGTCAGAGCCTGGCAGAGCTCAGGAGAGTATTGGGAGGAGCCTGAGACTTTGGGAATTGAGACACATCCACCCAGGAGCACTAATAGTCCCTCTGAGACACCCAAAGCCAGTTTGATGATTTTAATAAATAGCACATTTCTGTCAATGACTTCCCAAAATTATATCTTCCACCCTGATGACTTCACTGAGTTTCAGACTCTCATACCCATTGCCAAGTTGATATCCCCACCGAGACTTCTCATCCTCATTGTAAACTGCAATGACATAGATGAAAAAGAACACTCAGTCCTCCTCCCCACCCGCAAACTGCTCCTACTCCAGTCTTTCGGGTGCATAACTAGCACGTCACTGTCACCATGGTAACTACTGAGCTGGGTGTCACAATGGGTCTCTCTGTCCTTCACCACCCCACCCTGCCCATCAGCTGCACAGACATGCTGCAGCCCACATGCACTCATGTCTCTCCAGCTTCCCCTGCAATCACCCTGGTCCAGGCCCCTGCCATTAAGGGACCCCTGCCCCCAAAACCATTCTGCCAAGAACACTAAAGGGATCTTTTACAAATGCAAATCAGACTATGGTCTCCCCTGCACAGCTTACCAATAAATTCCCTTTGCCCAGAGAATTAAATCACTGAGGTCTGTGTCACATCCCAAAGTCCACTGTCTTAACAAATGCAGTGCCCTTTTTCTGGAATGTTCTCTCTTGATCAAAGGTTTTCTTTTTTTTTTTATTTTTTTTATTGGAGTTCAATTTGCCAACATACAGCATAACACCCAGTGCTCATCCCGCCAAGTGCCCCCCTCAGTGCCCCTCACCCAGTCACCCCAACCCCCCGCCCACGTCCCCTTCCACTATCCCTTGTTCATTTCCCAGTGTTAGGTGTCTCTCATGTTTTGTCACCCTCAATGATTTTTCACTCATCCTCTCTCCTTTCCCCTTATTCCCTTTCACTAATTTTTATATTCCCCAAATGAATGAGACCATATAATGCTTGTCCTTTTCCAATTATTTCACTCAGCATAATACCCTCCAGTTCCATCCACGTTGAAACAAATGGTGGGTACTTGTCGTTTCTAATGGCTGAGGAATATTCCGTTGTATACATAGACCACATCTTCTTTATCCATTCATCTTTTGATGGACACCAAGGCTCCTTCCACAGTTTGGCTATTGTGGACATTGCTACTATAACATTGGGGTGCAGGTGTCCTGCCATTTCACTGCATCTGTATCTTTGGGGTAAATTCCCAGCAGTGCAATTGCTGAGTTGTAGGGCAGGTCTATTTTTAACTCTTTGAGGAACCTCCACACAGTTTTCCAGAGTGGCTGCACCAGTTCACATTCCCACCAACAGTGCAAGAGGGTTCCCCTTTCTCCACATCCTCTCCAACATTTGTGGTTTCCTGTCTTGTTAATTTTCCCCATTCTCACTGGTGTGAGGTGGTATCTCATTGTGGTTTTGATTTGTATTTCCCTGATGGCAAGTGATGCAGAGCATTTTCTCATGTGCGTGTTGGCCATGTCTATGTCTTCCTCTGTGAGATTTCTCTTCATGTGTTTTTCCCATTTCATGATTGGATTGTTTGTTTCTTGGGTATTGAGTTTAATAAGTTCTTTATAGATCTTGGACACTAGCCCTTTATCTGATACGTCATTTGCAAATATCTTCTCCCATTCTGTAGGTTGTCTTTTAGTTTTGTTGACTGTCTCTTTTGCTGTGCAGAAACTTTTTATCTTGATGAAGTCCCAATAATTCACTTTTGCTTTTGTTTCTCTTGCCTTCTTGGATGTATCTTGCAAGAAGTTGCTATGGCCAAGTTCAAAAAGGGTGTTGCCAAAAAAAAAAAAAAAGGTGTTGCCTGTGTTCTCCTCAAGGATTTGGATGGATTCTTGTCTCACATTGAGATCTTTCATCCATTTTGAGTTTATCTTTGTGTATGGTGCAAGAGAATGGTCTAGTTTCATTTAATAGTGAAACTTGCAAATTCCAAAAATAAAGAGAAGATCCTTAAAGCAGCAAGAGACAAGAGATTCCTAACCTTTATGGGGAGAAGTATTAGGTTAACAGCAAACCTCTCCACAGAGTCCTGGCAGGTCAGAAAGAGCTGGCAGGATATATTCAGGGTCCTAAATGAGAAGAACCTGCAGCCAAGAATACATTATCCAGCAAGGCTCTCATTCAGAATAGAAGGAGAGATAAAGAGCTTCCAAGATAGGCAGGAACTGAAAGAATATGTGACCACTAAACCAGCTCGCAAGAAATATTAAGGGGGACTCTGTAAAAGAAAGAGGAAGTCCAAGGAAACAATCCACAAAAACAGGAACTAAATAGGGTATCATGATGACACTAAATTCATATCTTTCAATAGTAACTCTGAACATGAATGGGCTTAATGACCCCATCAAAAGACTGGATTTGACCCCATTTTCAGACTGGATAAAAAAAGCAAGACCCATCTATTTGCTGTCTACAAGAGACTCATTCTAGATGTAAGGACACCTACAGCCTGAAAATAAAAGGTTAGAGAACCATTTACCATTAAAATTGTCCTCAAAAGAAAGCAGGGGTAGCCATCCTTATATCAGATAAATTAAAGTTTATCCCAAAGACTGTAGTAAGAGATGAAGAGGGACACTACATCATACTTAAAGGATCTATCCAACAAGAGGACCTAACAATCATGAATATTTATGCCCTGAATGTGGGAGCTGCTAAGTATATCAATCAATTAATAACCAAAGTTAAGACATACTTAGATAACAGTACACTTATACTTGGAGACTTGAACACAGCGCTTTCTATAATTGATAGATATTCTAAGCGCAACATCTCCAAAGAAACAAGAGCTTTAAATGATACACTGGACAAGATGGATTTCACAGATATCTACAGAACTTTACATCCAAATGCAACTGACTACACATTCTTCTCAAGTGCACATGGAACTTTCTCCAGAGTAGACCACATACTGGGTCACAAATCAGGTCTGAACCGATACCAAAAGATTGGGATTGTCCCCTGCATATTCTCAGACCATAATGCTTTGAAACTAGAACCAAATCACAAAAAGAAATTTGGAAGAATCTCAAACATGTGGAGGTTAAGGACCATCCTGCTAAAAGATGAAAGGGTCAACCAGGAAATTAGGGAAGAATTAAAAAGATTCATGGAAACTAATGAGAATGAAGATACAACCGTTCAAAATCTTTGGGATACAGCAAAAGCAGTCCTGAGAGGGAAATACATCACAATACAAGCATCCATCCAAAAACTGGAAAGAACTCAAATACAAAAGCTAACCTTGCACCTCAAGGAGCTAGCGAAAAGACAGCAAATAGATCCTACACCCAGCAGAGGAAGAGAATTTAAAAAGATTCTAGCAGAACTCAATGAAATAGAAACCAAAAGAACTGTGGAACAGATCAACAAAACCAGGAGTTGGTTCTTTGAAAAAAATAATAAGATAGATCAAAAGTTTTCAAAATAAGTCCCCAGCCAGCAGCAAAAGCACCTGCTGGGAGCTTGGCAACACAGCATGCTTCACCAAGATCCTACCCCAGAGTTACTGAGTCAGTAACTCTGACTCTGAGTGCAATACAGGCCACAGACGGCTCAGTGTCCTTGAGCCTGCTGGTGAGATGGCCCCTCCTGGTGAACACAGGCCATCTCTATCCTCAGATCCCTCCTGAGAGAGGTCTGCCCTAGCCATCCTGTCCTCATATTGTCCCCTTTCTCTGTATATCTCTCATTCTGGATTATCTTCTGCAGAGCCCTGGCATTACTCTAAATCTATTTTATCTGGGCTCTGTGTTTGTTTGTTTGTTTGTTTGTTTGTTTTTATTGTCAGTTTCCCTTCCTCCCTACTCCCCTCCCCTCACCCTTAGAATGTAGGCTCAGTCAAAGCTGGGGCTCTGTCCATTGTTCACCATCATTCCCCACAGACCAACCAAGAAGGACTCAATAAGAATACATGGTTATATGTGACCAAGAAGCTGGTTATAAATACAATATGCACACAACTCACTTGGGGATCCTGTTGAAAGTCATACTCTGCTTTGCAAAAGTGGGTGGGACCTGAGACAGCCAGCCTTGTTCCTCTAGAGCAGTGTTCTCAAACTGCTCTACATCAGCATCACCTAGAGGTTAAAACACAGATCTCTGGATCCACTCCAGAGTTTCAGATCAGTAAGCTCAGAATAGGGCTCCAGCATGTGGTACCACTAACAGGTCCCTAGATGAGGTCAACATTGCTGGCCCTGAGACCACAGGTTGAGAGTCAAGGATCCAGCCCAAGCCATATGAGAGAAGGTGAGAAATGCCAAACCTCACCAGGCAGAAGAGCTGACATCCTCATAGATCTCTCAGGCCCAATCTTAACTGAGTCATGAAAAGAAAAAAGCACACCTTGGGCCAAGGATGGGACTCCCAGGAACCTGGAGACTGTGAGGAGGGGTGAACCATGATGAGGGTGACATCCACATGGTGGGTGTGTGTGCACACCAGTGATCAGCTCACTGTGGCTGGTCCGTGAGAACGAGTAGGATGTCCCATGGTACCCCATTGGAATTCCACTAAAGAGCCAAGTGAGGCTTGGTTGGAAGAAGTTTTCCTATCAAGTTGAGATATTTGGTTAATAAATAAAGGGAAGGCTTGGCTTGAAAGGAAGGACAGTAAGTTATCAGAGGTGAATCTGAGTTTTGATAGGTCACTTCAAGGAATGCAATACAGGCCACAGACGGCAAGGAGTAAAGAAATACAAACTTTCAGATGAATCATTGTAAAAGAAAAATAGTCAATCCTGATAACCTGTTTGGGAAGTTTAGATTTTATTTTGAGTTTATTTAAAGCTGTATGGGCATGCATTACATTCTAATCTGATGAAAAAAATGAAAGAAGAGAGAAAGAAAGAAAGAAAGAAAGAAAGAAAGAAGAAAGAAAGAAAGAAAGAAAGAAAGAAAGAAAGAAAGAAAGAAAGAAAGAAAGAAAAAGAAAGGAGCTCAACTCAGTATGTGCTTCATTTTGGCTTGAAAATGTCATCTTAAAAAATAGTAGTGTCTGTCCGAGTCCATGGGCAAATCATAGACATACAAGCGGTTTTATCTCAAAAGATTGACTTTGTTTATTTAAGGTTTTCAATGCTAGCAAGTATTCACTGAAAACAAGCAGCAGGAAACAGGAGACTGCAAATTCCCAGGGCTTGGGGTTTTTTGATTATTTATAAAATGTAGAAAATTCATTTTAGAATGAAATTAAAATTATACAATAAATGTCATCCAAATTCCACAAAGGCTTGAACTATGCAAAAATACAGGGAAAGAGAGGAAGAGAGAAGAAAGATAATGATTGTGTATCCTCTGAAAGCTCAGACACTTCTTTCCTGATTAAAAAAAAACATGAAAGGCTTATGTAATTTTTAAATTTTTATTAATTTATTAAGTCAATTAATTAATTCTCCAAATCTTTTCTGTTTTTACTAGCTTGGTTAGAACTCTCTCTACATTGCAACAGTTCATTTTCTTTCTGGGTAAGCCCAGAACCAGCATAAAAGCCCAGGTCTCTGCTACTCTGGGGTGTCCCCTCCCTTGGTAGGAGAACAGACGTGAAGTGTGATGTTTACCTTGCACAATTGTTTTGACATTTTCATAGGCCATGTATTTACATATCACTTTATAAAGTGTGTAAATAAATATAACTCCAGATTATTTTTTGTGATTGTGTAGCACTTAACAAGTTTTGTATTACTTGCTGAACTTACCAAGGGCAGGGATGGTAACTTTCATTTCTGTATTACCAGCCCCACACAGATAGTAGACATTTGGAAAATACCTGATGAATGGATAAAGGAATTTTTCTGACAGTGTCTCAGATTCATCATTGCAAACATAACTTAGAGATCATTGTACAGACCTGTCAGCAGCTACCCCTAGGATTCTACAGGAATCATGTTTCACCTTATCAATTAATATATCTTAATGTTTATAAATGTTTTATTTTTTTTTATTTTTTTATTTTATTTTTTTTTATAAATTAATTTTTATTGGTGTTCAATTTACCAACATACAGAATAACACCCAGTGCTCATCCCGTCAAGTGTCCCCCTCAGTGCCCGTCACCCATTCACCCCCACCCCCCGCCCTCCTCCCCCTCCACCACCCCTAGTTCATTTCCCAGAGTTAGAAGTCTTTATGTTCTGTCTCCCTTTCTGATATTTCTCACACATTTCTTCTCCCTTCCCTTATATTCCCTTTCACTATTATTCATATTCCCCAAATGAATGAGAACATACACTGTTTGTCCTTCTCCGGTTACTGTGGCCAAGTTCAAAAAGGGTGTTGCCTGAGTTCTCCTCTGGGATTTTGATGGAATCTTGTCTCACATTTAGATCTTTCATCTATTTTGAGTTTATCTTTGTGTATGGTGCAAGAGAGTGGTCCAGTTTCATTCTTCTGCATGTGGATGTCCAATTTTCCCAGCACCATTTATTGAAGAGACTGTCTTTCTTCTAGTGGATCGTCTTTCCTCCTTTATCGTATATTAGTTGACCATAAAGTTCAGGGTCCACTTCTGGGTTCTCTATTCTGTTCCATTGATCTATGTGTCTGTTTTTGTGCCAGTACCACACTGTCTTGATGAACACAGCTTTGTAGTACAACCTGAAATCTGGCATTGTGATGCCCCCAGATACGGTTTTCTTTTTTAAAATTCCCCTGGCTGTTTGGGGTTTTTTCTGATTCCACACAAATCTTAAAATAATTTGTTCTAAGTCTCTGAAGAAAGTCCATGGTATTTTGATAGGGATTGCATTATACGTGTAAATTGCCCTGGGTAACATTGACATTTTCACAATATTAATTCTGCCAATCCATGAGCATGGAATATTTTTCCATCTCTTTGTGTCTTCCTCAATTTCTTTCAGAAGTGTTCTATAGTTTTTAGGGTATTTTTTGAGAACCATTTGAATGGTAAATGGTTCTCTAACCTTTTATTTTCAGGTTGTAGGTGTCCTTCTGTCTAAAATGAGTCTCTTGTAGACAGCAAATAGATGGGTCCTGCTTTTTTATCCAGTCTGAAACCCTGCGCCTTTTGATGGGGTCATTAAGCCCATTCACGTTCAGAGTTACTATTGACAGATATGAGTTTAGTGTCATCATGATATCTATTTAGTCCTTGTTTTTGTGGATTGTTCCACTGAACTTCTTCTTAAAGGGGAGTTTTAAGAGTCCCCCTTAAAATTTCTTGCAGAGCTGGTTTGGAGGTCACATATTCTTTCAGTTCCTGCCTGTCTTGGAAGCTCTTTATCTCTCCTTCCATTTTGAATGAGAGCCTTGCTGGATAAAGTATTCTTGGTTGCATGTTCTTCTCATTTAGGACCCTGAATATATCCTGCCAGCCCTTTCTGGCCTGCCAGGTCTCTGTGGAGAGGTCTGCTGTTACCCTAATATTCCTCCCCATGAAAGTCAGGGACTTCTTGTCTCTTGCTGCTTTAAGGATCTTCTCTTTATCTTTGGAATTTGCAAGCTTCACTATTAGATGTCGAGGTGTTGAACGGTTTTTATTGATTTTAGGGGGGGATCTCTCTATTTCCTGGATCTGAATGCCAGTTTCCCTTCCCAGATTGGGAAAGTTTTCAGCTAGGATTTGTTCAAATACATATTCTGGCCCTCTGTCCCTTTCGGCGCCCTCGGGAACCCCAATTAAACGTAGGTTTTTCCTCCTTAGAGTGTCATTTATTTGCCTTAATCTGTCTTCATGGTTCTTTAATTGTTTATCTCTTTTTTCCTCAGTTTCCCTCCTTGCCATCAACTTGTCTTCTATGTCACTCACTCGTTCTTCCACCTCGTTAACCCTCGTCGTTAGGACTTCTAGTTTGGATTGCATCTCATTCAATTGATTTTTAATTTCTGCCTGATTGGATCTAAATTCTGCAGTCATGAAGTCTCGTGAGTCCTTAATGCTTTTTTCTAGAGCCACCAGTAGCTGTAGAATAGTGCTTCTGAATTGGCTTTCTGACATTGAAGTGTAATCCAGATTTTGTAACTCTGTGGGAGAGAGGGCTGTTTCTGATTCTTTCTTTTGAGGTGAGGTTTTCCTTCTAGTCATTTTGCTCAGTGCAGAGTGGCCAAAAACAAGTTGTATTGGAACACGGGGGAGTATCACTGGTCCGTCCAGCTGGTCTTCTGGGGGAGGGGCCTGCTGTGCTGATTCTCAGGTGTTAGCACTTGGGGGAGCTGCTCTGCCCCTGCCTGCTGCAGGGCTCAGCGGGGGTTGTTCACCCCGTGGGGCCCCGGGAGGATCAGCCGCAGTTGCTATGGCAACTCTGGAAGCCTGGATTCAGCCTCCGCAGGAACTACGGGGCTCGGGGCTCTCGGTTCTCCGTCTGCAGGGCCTGGAGGCTCCGGGGCGGGGCCGCTGATCTGCTCAGCTCGGGGCAGGAGCGTCCTCGCTGTCCTGGGCCCTCCCGGCCTCTGCCTGTCCCAGGGGGAGGCGGGATCCTGGGCTGTGTCCCGGCGCCCTGTGCTCCGGGGCCTGCGCTGTTGGATTCGCGCTCCCGCCCCGCAGCCCCCTCCGCGGAGCCCCCGCTCGAGCCCCTCCGAGCTGCTCCGGTCGGTCCCGCCGTGCGCGCTGCAGCCCTTAGGGAGCTCGGTGCACTCTCCTGCGCGCGCAGGTGTCTGTTAGTGTCCCCGGGAGCCCGAGGGCATCCCCGCCCTCCTGGGTCCTGCTCCAACTCCCTGCGAGCCCCTTTCCGCCCGGGAAGGTTGGTGCAGCTCCTGCTCCTCCGGGACGGGGCTCTCCTGTCCTGGGGACACTCGCCCCGGCCTCAGCCCGGCTCCTCGCGGGGCCCCTCCCCCTCGGAGGCCTTTTGTTCCTTTATTTCTTTTTCCCCGTCTTCCTACCTTGATAGAAGCGCGAACTCTTCTCACTGTAGCGTTCCAGCTGGTCTCTCTTTACATCTCAGGCCGAATTCGTAGATTTTCAGGATGATTTGAAGGTTATCTAGGTAATTTGGTGGGGACAGGTGATTTGGGGACCCTGCTCTTCCGCCATCTTGCCCCTCCCTCATGTTTATAAATGTTTTATAAAATGTCCAAGTTTGTATGTGACAAATATGCAGGCAGACACTAAAGTTAGTCTTGTAAAAGATCTTACTCTTTTCTAGCTTGTAATACAATAAATTTTCAACTTTAAGGATTATAGATCCTGTTCCTGGGCTCCTAGGGAAGCTGTAGTTTGCATTTTACCATGGTCAGAATGATTTGACCAAACTTCAAATCACTTTTAATTCTCCCTTTATTTTTCTACAGGCAGAATTTATAGTTAAAACTTAAAGCAATATCATTATTAAGCTGGACGTATTTTGAACCTATGAGATCTGACCAATCTACCCCCCTCCAACATCACAGTAAGTACAGATATTATGTAATGTTTTCTAACCATATACTGAAGATTCAGGAGAAAAAAAAATGTAGGTGTGTATGTATATCAGATCTGCCTTTCTCAATTCACTGCCATTAATTGTGATTCATTACAAGCCTATGCTTTCATGCAAATTAAAAACAGAAATTCTAAAGGTTAGGTTTCTCCACTCTGATAAACAAAAAGGACAGAATTCTAGACTGCAGGCATACTTTAAAGCCCTTTCTAATAAGCCAGACACTGTGATAACAAAAACCTAACCCTTAGAGGCTCTCAGTGATAATGATAAAAAAGCACTTAGAAATAGATAAAGCATTATGGAAATGTACATGACAAGAAAGCTTAACTCTCTGGGCCATTCCCTGGAGTGTTTTTCTTGCTGGTTTACATGGATACCTTCTTGTCCTTTTAATATTAGCTTAAATATGACACCCAGAGTTCTACCCTAACCCCCAGTCTAAGCAGGACACCCCCTCTGTTAATTCTCTGCATTGTGTGGGTCACTCCTGAGACTTTCCTTATTCATCAGTTACTAGCTTCTGCCAAGTTTCCCCTCTAGAACATCAGAGGGACCCCTCTGGTCTGGGGATCCTGAAAGAATTGGTACAACTCTGAAAAAGCTTCCCATCAATATTTGCCAGGTGACTGAATACACCTACCAAAGAGCTGAAGTTGAAGAAGAGGTTTCTTTATCTCAAGATTATTCAATAAATATCTACTGAATGCCTAACCTCCAAGAATGATTCTAGGCCCAAAAAAAATGCATTACTAAGCAAAATAGGAAACCAAAATCTCATAGAGCTTGTATTTTGGTGCAGGGAGATAGACAATAAACCGACACAATGAACAAACAAAATACGTTAGAAGGTAAGCGCTCTGGAAGAACAGGAGAGTGAGGTAAGGGAGGTGGGATGCCAAGATGAATAATGGATGTCCACTGTAAATGCTGGAAGCTTATTTTGTGTCTTGCTTTCAATTTTTCTTCTTTACCGAAGAATCTTCAGAATTATCTCCTTTGCAGGGATGCCTGGGTGGCTCAGTGGTTGAGCATCTGTCTTTGGCTCATGGTCCCGGGATCGAGTTCCACATTGGGCTTCTTGTGGGAAGCCTGCTTCTCCCTCTGCCTATGTCTCTGCCTCTATCTATCTATCTATCTATCTATCTATCTATCCTCTATCTATCTATCTATCTATCCATCTCTTTCTGTCTCTGTGTGTGTCTCTCTCATGAATAAATAAATAAAATATTTTTAAAAAACGAATTATCTCCTTTGCACCTGATAGTAATCCCATATTTATACTCACAAAGTTTAGAAGACTAGTACCAAGTATCAGAAGCTCTCCAGTATGTTCTTCTCTTTGCCTTTAACCAGTATATGAATTTGGTGGAAAAAATCTTTCTGGGCCTCAGTTTCTTCATTAGTAAAACAACAAGGTTAAACTAGACTCTAAAAGTCTTTTCAACCCTGGAAGTATTTTAATAACAATGTGGAATTTTACTTAAGCCTGTGATCCTGGAATGGGACAGTCAAGAAACAACCCCCTCCTCCTTTATGTTGAGAAATGCCTACCTCAATAAACTCCCAACCCAAATGATTTAGATAAGATTCATGGATGCCTCTCTTATTGCCTATGACAAGGCCAGACACAGACTTTCCAGATTCTTATCTTTGCCTCATAAGTGATGAGTTATATATTTGTCCTCCATGATCAGTTGGAACAGAATGCTTGTTATTCAAATTTATTTAAAATCCTCTCCTTCCTTCAAGTCCCTGAACTGTGGCTCATCCTCAGCCTGAGCCAGCAGACAGACCTTCATGAGAAAAGGCTGATGTCCAGAGAAGACCTTTTCTGGTCCATTGTTCAATCAAGCCACACTTCAATACCACTTCCTTATAATTAGTTCTTTCTGGCCTTGATTACTTCTCCCTGTAAAAGAAAAGCCCTTTTTGCCTAACCCTTGAGATCCTGTTGACCTCCTATTCAGATCGTGTCCACCATTGCAAGAGTTTCCCTCCGCCACCCTGCAATAATGCTTTCAAATAGTCTCTCCTAAGTTCTGATTTGTTTTTTATTTGGCAATAACTTGACAAAACTGAGCTAACTTGTGACTACTCACAACCAGGCACATTCAAAAAGAACAGCAGGCTGCTTTTAAAAAAGACTTGAGAAGAATTGTAATGTTCACCAAAATCTCTTAAAGAGCCATTGTATCAGCCTGTTCAGGCCAAGTTATACAGCAGTAACAAATAGCCCCTGACATCAGTGTGTTCCACAAATTAAATGTTTAGTGCTATTGGCCCTAGCTACCTGCCTATTCTAGGTTGATTTTGCTTGGCTGCATGTCACCTGCACCCCAAAGCCTGAACTAATGTGCCTGGCCCTGTTGGATCAGGAAAGAACATGTGGGCAGCCTCCCACAACTTCTCCCAGAGGTGAGCCACAGCCCTTCTTCACATATTCATTACCCTGAATAGTCATTGGATGTCAACAGGATGGGAGGTACAGGGCTCCCACCAGCAGGGCACTGCAGGGAGAGGACAGAACTTTGAGGGAACAAGTATCCCATCTCCTAACATCAAAGGAATGTTCACTTTGAAAGACACAGCAGGATATCTTAACTATCATCCCCTAAGTTCTTTCCTCAAATCTCATACTCCAGGTCTTCCATGCCCCTGCCCCCCAAAACATTCACTTTCTATTACTTTCTGAGGAAAATCACCACCCATACTTTATAAAATCAGTCATTAATACTACCTGGACATCTCAACCTTTACTCTATTGTTGAATTTAAACTCAGTTCTGAAAAGTGTCCTAAGAACCAAACAAGAAAACTCTGAAGCTTCCAAGCAAATGGAGAGGCAGGGGGATAGCAGTGAATGCTGTGCTGCAGGCACACTCAGCTCATACAAATTCAACGAAATAACCTGCAGAGAAGAGGAAAATTTAAACAGTGGGGAGAAGAGGCTGCCTGTTTCACCCAATGAACACTGAACCCCCACTCCAGGCCAAGAGAGACTTGAGTGGGGGAGGGGAGAAGTCAGTCTGCAGTTGGGGTCCACTCTGGAAGTCCTGTTTCTCAGAGCTTCTCCCAGCCTAAGATTCCTGACTGTGATTCTACTGTTCAAAGACCCTTCATTTCTGTCAACATTCTCTTTAAACATGAGATAATTCCATCAGATGCTCAACTCAAAAAGGATAGAAAAACCACACAATGTTGGACCTCTTGAGAGACAGTACGGGTTCCCAGCATGGCCCTTCCTAAGGGACTTTCAAGGGCAGTATTTCCACAGGAGATTTTGGCTGACCTTATGCATGGATTTTAGAACCTAACTCCCAAGTGAGAAGATATGACACCTCTGCAAATAAATGGAAATGTCTACCTGTTTGTCTTTCACTACAATACCCTAAAACAGCCAGATGGGATTTTTGGATTTGAGGAGGGGGTGTAACTGAATTTGGAGGGTTTCTTTCTAAAGGTTGGCATGGGAGAGACATCTGAAAAAAAGCCATTACCTTCCAAAGCAGCAGAAACCAGCACAATTGGAGGCTTATATCTGCCAATTAGGAGGAACATGGTGTACATATTGAAAAGTTATAGCTAAAGATGAGCCACAGTGGCTTTAAATACAAAGCTCAAATGAAAAATCACCAGAGCTAATGATCTCAATTTCAGGTGTTAGTTTGCTGTCAGGCAGCTTTCACCATAGCGACCACCCAGAGATGTGCCCCTTGGTGTGGAGCGGTGTCATTGTCTGTGCATAGATGGCTCATGATTCTCCCAGCAACCCACACAGGACAGCCCTCATGGCAGGGTCATGCCAAGACCACATAGGTATTGCTGAAGGCCTACAGATGAGCATGTGCATTGCACTTTCCAGTTCATGAATTATCGCATGCTCCATTAAACTCCATGAAGGCAGGAATTTTTGTCTATTTTTTCAATATTGTATTCCCAATGCCTAAGACAGAAACTAACATAAGAGCAGAAGCTTCAGAAATGTATGTTGAATTAATTCTCACCATAATCCTTTGAAAATAGTGTCCCTATTTTAAAGTTTGGAACAAGGAGGGTTTCAACTTGATACAGCTTGTCCCAAGTTATTGAGCAGAGAGAGAACAAGTCATTAGTGTGTCACATTGGGTCATGGAGAATTTGAGATACCTGAGACACATCCAGTTGGAGACATCAGCCTCCCTGTGTCTGATGTCCCTGTTTTCTACTGTCTCCCCGTTTCAAACACTTAATGCTACTGCCTTGTTTTACGATGAAATTTGCATGGGTTTTTTATTATTATTATTCTAACTAGTTTGTAAATTTGGTGATAGGAATAACAGTATGAAATTCCTTTTGTAACTCATATAGGATCTACCCAACATAAAGACTCTACAGGTAGCAGATGCTTAATCAGGAAATTTCTGCAAGATTCCTCTAGCAATAACTGTCAATATGCTCTTCAACTATTTCCTTTTCTTCCTGAGCATACAGCAAATATATTTCCTAATCTCCTTTGAAGTTAGGTTGGACCCTGTGACTCAGTTCTAGATAGAATGTGAGGAAAAAAAGACACTCACACTCCATACTGACCCACAAAACTCCTGCTTAATCTTCTACATCTCTTTTCTCTTGTCTTCCCAAGCCAGATTCAGGGGAGACAGTATAAAACTGTATTTTAGGAATTGTGGGAGAGAAAAATCTCTTTTGGACACAGAGGGGCTGATGTGTCTAGGGTATCTCAAATTCTACATGACCCAACCTGACATATACACGTATGCATTGTATCCCAATTCCAACCTACTTGGAATAATTCAAAGTTATTATCTGCATTCCACTATACAAATCAAAGAATAGTTAGGTCCCTGGTGAAGCAAGACAATTATGACTTAAGGATAAATTGATCAGGGATCCCTGGGTGGCGCAGCGGTTTGGCGCCTGCTTTTGGCCCAGGGCGCGATCCTGGAGACCCGGGATCGAGTCCCACATCGGGCTCCCGGCGCATGGAGCCTGCTTCTCCCTCTGCCTGTGTCTCTGCCTCTCTCTCTCTCTCTCTGTGACTATCATAAAATTTTTTTAAAAAGGGGGGGGGATAAATTGATCAGCCATCGTCCATGTCCATGAGTCTCATTATCAGTAGAAACTAGGGACATGTGTGAAAAAGAAAACATCTCTATCACTGAGACCAGAAAAGAATTATCCATTGCCCTTTGATAGCTCCATCAGGAAATGAACCACTGAATGCACAACTGGGAAAGTCAATGTCATCTGAGTAACTGGCTTTTAATGCTTCAACCAGTTGGGACTGCTATTAAAGCAAGGCACCAGGAGTGCCACTTCCTGACTGTTAGCTACCATGTTTAATATATGTGCTGGTGGAGTGAGCATGGCTAACTACCATGTTTTTACTCTGAAAAAAAATTCAAGATAAGGCTGGTTGGATTAGAAAAGCTAGATTATCCCTGTAAAGCAACAGAAACATCCAGAGTCACCCATACTCTACTTCATTCCCCCCACAGCCTTAGTTCTCCATTTTCCCAGCTGAGAGTATCTCCTTCCTGAGGCAGTGATCACCTCAGAGCATCTCAGAGGAGTGGTTCTCCACTTTTGATGTAAACTTAATTGCATATGTGTCACATGTTTGTCCATTGGAACAGAAGGTCCATGAGAGCAGGGACTTTATCTCCTTATCTCCAGTGTGTAGGACTGTATCTAGTAGGTGTTCTATATATACATTTTGATTGAATCAATTTACCTGAATGAGTTTGCTCCAACAGCCTTCAACACTCTAGCTCTGTTCTGAAAGGGCTTAACTATAACAACTTCTGCACTCTTGACTTTACCCCATGATGTTATTCCACAACAAATGAAAAACTATCTGTCCAGATCCATGACTTTAGTAGACACAATTCGAATCCACCTCTCTATTTCAACAAATTTCCAAGCCTTGAAATTTTCATGGCAGAAAAATGTTGACAATTTCAGGGAATGGAAAAACAGAAGTCAGCCTATCTTTATTATTTATAGTATATTGGATTGCTTATAAAACTCTACACACTATAAACTGACCTCTGAGGAGCCAAATTCCTATTGATGGAGCCACAGGGAGATTGCTACCCTAAGCCCCCCAACACCAATATTTGATCAGGACAAGGGCACACACTGTTTAACTGAGGTTTTCATGGCTTTCAGGCTGCTATTTTAATTCTGCCCACACCCAAAAGAGGCTTCCTATGAATGACAAAGGATTCTCTATCACAGATTTTAAATTAAAATTCTAAAGTGACATTCTAAGACTGATATCAGAAACTAAAGTAGCAAATAGTTTTAGGGGAAGCAGCAGTTCCATTAAACTCATTGTTCTTTTGTTCCTGATTTTAACAGCACACTGAGCCTAAATGTGTCATGAGAAGCCATTCAAAACTATCCAGATCCGCAAGTCCTTACAGGAACACATGTGCCTCTCAGGAGGGCCTGTCTGTGCTCTAGGAGCTCCCCAGGAAGGGACTGAATATACAGATCATGTTCCAAGTTCAGTGAATGAATTTGACCTTGGTGTTCTCATTCGTCAGCCCCCAGACGTGTTCAAAGAGGCAGAAAAGAGGGGGTCAGGAGAAAGAAATGTTCCCACCCAGGTTGTGAAGTGCTCCAAAGTGTCTCATAAATTCTGTTGATTCATGACAGTACCACCAGGGTCCATCAAAATGCCCACACCTTGTCTCATCAATTCCTTATCTAATATTCTAGACTTACATAAGCATGTGTGTAGAAAATGTACTGTAAGTATTAATTTAAAAGGAAGATAAATGGAGACAACCTGAACATCAGTTGTCATGGAGGTGGTTAAATAAATGATGGCATGCCCACATTGTGCTATATCATGCAGCCTTTAATGTCTACAATATTGAGTTCTTCACTTTTTTATAATCATGCTGAATGTCTTTTGGGAGAAAAGTTGTGGTGCATGTGTCTGGAGAAACAGCATTTCATTGTGATTTCCTCCAGGGAGTGAAAGGATGGGGATGAAATTAAAAACAAGACCTTTTACTTTTTACTTTAAACATATTGTCTGAATGTTTTTACATACACATATATCATTTATCATTAGGTTGAAACAAAAATTTTAAACTAAAATAGGTGGTAAAAGCTAAAACATCCCCATATATTTCATATAAATATTATATATATGTGATATATATATACATAGACATTTCTAAGATAAACTTACTAAAAGCTGGCAAGTACAAGACTTAATTGTAATGATGAGCACGCAAAGAAAACTGTCCTCTTAGAATTAAGAGGAAAAATCAACCAGTTCCAACTGATCTGGTATAAAATAAGTTAATTGGCTTGAGTGGAAGCCTGATCCAATGTCAAATTGACCTCTAGTTTATCTCCCCTCTCTTCTATGCTAATTTGCTAAAAATGTACAAGCAATTTCATGCCTTTTATCAGCAGAGGACTTTTGCCTATCCTGGATTTCAAGAACCGCCTCAAAGTTTCAGCATCAGCCAATTCATCACTGCTCTCCAAGCTTGAGGCTGGGAGATCTGAGGTTTCCGGACATACAAATACGAAAGAAGATAAATAAATCTATTCATGAAACTCTGCCCTTCATTCAAAATCAAGGCTAACCTGGCAACCATAAACCTCAACCCAGCGACAGAAGTTTGTTCTTACCAAGTCTGGCCTCCTTTCTCAGAGACTGGATTCCACACAGCATCTCATTTTAGAGGCTTTTCTCCTTTTAGAAATGAAAATAGCACAGAGTCCTAACAAAACTTTAGAAAAATAATGATGTAAAGAGAGAAGCACTTACAAAACTCCAGCAGACACAAATAAGAGCCGTTATTATTTGATATATACCTTGTTGCTTATTTCCTAAGTACACATATATACACCCGGGGAATGTAAATATTTATGTCCATAAAAGACTTTCTAAAACTAGTATGCATTTGCTAGCCTGTATTCTTTTAAATAAAGCTGTCCCAGAAATCTTTCCTTTCTATTGGTCTGTAAATATAATTTATACCATCATTGTTAATAGCTGCACAGTATTTGCCTAAATAAATTATGATTTATTTTATTTTATTTTTATTTATTCATGAGAGACACACAGAGAGAGGCAGAGACATAGGCAGAGGGAGAATCAGGCTCCCCCAGGGAGCCTGATGCAGGACTCTATCCCAGGACCTCAGGATCACACCCTGAGCTGAAGGCAGACACACAACCACTGAGCCAGCCAGGTGTCCCAAACTATGACTTATTTAACCAATCCTCTATTGATTTACATTTAGGAATTTCCTATTTGTCTCTGTGATCTACTCTACTGTAGTAGACATCTTTATACATGTAGGTTCTTTTATATTTGCCAGCCAATAATTTATGTCAGTTACATTCATAGATATATTTTGAATTTTAATATACACCAAACTGCCCTTCAGGAAAGATGTACCTATTTATACTCCCACCATTTTATGCATTTATCATTACTGGGAACAGTCCAAGGAAACAGGGACTGCAGAAGTGTAGAATCTAGATCCTCTCAGCCAACCAGGCTCCTGCAGCCAATCTCCATAGGCACTCCCCCATGTTCAAGTGATAGGAGGGACATTTATGTAATGGAAGCATTCCCATAGAAAGGGATGGAGGGAGATGATGTGACCAAAATTGGTTAACCCAAGTGTAAAGAATCTTGCACGTCACACCAAAAGTGCATTTCATTCATCATCTGGGTCTGTGAGAAAATACGGCTCTGTGTGCAAATTCATTTTGGAAACCCAGATAACTTAAAAGACAAAAACAATCTGAACCCAGGTAATCTAAAATAAAAAAATAAGGAATATGTTCTATTCAACAGACAAATTTATCTTCACTTCTGGAACACAATTTCTAAGATTTCCTTCTAGGAGATACATAATGCGTGGAACATATTAAAGGTTCTGAACAATCTTACAGTAAAGAAACCTGTTTAACTTTGTCCAACTCAGTATTTTCCAAGCCTCCCTAACAAGACAACTCATGGTACTAGGGTCTCCTGAAATATATTTTGGCAATATTGTCCTAGAGACCACCTGATCCCAGCTAGAGTCTTGATTAAGGGCACAACTGAAGCTTAGCCTGTATGGTACAAGTCTGGACATACACTGAAAGGTAGAAATGACTGCAAAGTCCCAGAACTAAAGTAAAAGGGCCTGAAGTATGTGAGTGGGATTGTCTATTAGTTCACTAAGGTTACAGTAAGAAAGAGTCACAAATTGGGTAGCCTAGAACAACACAAATTTATTTCCCGCATTTCTAAAGGATAAAAGTCTGAGCAGGTATCAGCAGGATTATATCTTTCTAAGGGCTCTGAGTAAAGAACTGTTCCCAGTCCCTTTCCTTGGCTTATGGATGGGCTGTCTTTTCTCTGTTTCCCCACATGGTCTTCTCTGTGTCTGGGTTCTAACCTGCTCTTCTTATAAGGGTTGGACCCATCCTAACACCATCATTTTCCCTTAATTAACTCTGTAAAGACAGGTACAAGCTATTAGTTACATTTGGAGGGAGTCAGATGCTATACACAGCTTTTCAACTGTTCAGGCAGCCCTGAATTGTTCAAGGGTCAATTGTACTGGGAGTTAGGATTTCTACATATAAATTTTGCAGAAACACAATCCATCCCATAACAGTTACAGCTCAGGAACATCCAGTTCTGCTCATTCCTGGATCTGTCAATAGCTACACAGCATGGCATCCCTTAAATTTAAAGGATATGACTTATTCTGACCACTTGGCTATCAGTGGAAATAGCATGTGTCACATCCAGGATGGGCACTGAAACATCCTGCTCAACCCCTTCCATGAAAAATCCTCTAGCCACTTGCTGAGGAGGTGGCCTTACAGGATGAGGGAACCTCTCCACCAGAGTCTCTCAGTAACAATGGTAGACAAAGGACCTATCAACGTGCACTGGATCCATTGCAGAAGAGAAACATGGATCTTACAGGTTTATATTGAGCTGATCAAAGTTTGGAATTAACTTTAGATCTCTGCATAACATAGGCTATCCTTATGAAACAGTGGGGATGGAAAAAGAGTTAACTGAGGAAACATGGCTGAGAAGGTGATTTTGTGGGCAATTTAATTCATGTGTCGGAAAGAAAGGACATGAAACCTGTGTTATTTCCAAATATGCTGACTGATATGAATGGCTATGTCATTACAGAAAATAAAGAAGATGACACACTTTTGGAAGGGAATTTCACTTTGGTCGTGTCCTGTGTGGGTGTACCAGGTGGCAATGCCTAGTCCACAAATAAATCTTCAGGTCTGGATTCCAAGAGCAAGGTCTGAACTGGAAGCAATAACATTGGTAGCCATCCATCTATAAGAGGTAAATTGATGGGATTTGACTGGACTACCTCTCTGTAGAGTAAAGAAGAGAGAGCCAATGGCAGCTGGAAAGTTGGGCAACTCCAGTTCTGTGCAAGTGTCAGAGGAAGACTGCACAGGGGGTGAGGCTGAAGGAGGTCAGGGGCAGCTGTTATTTCATTGCATGACTTTTGCTTTCCTAGGAGAATTTGAGTAGCTGGTAGGAATGAAATTTTTCATTGCTATATTCCTGGTGCCAAGTACAGAGGTGTGCAGATAGTGGGTCCTCTAAAAATATATATTCATTTGTTCAACATATGAGCCAGGAAAAAAAGGTAGAATTTTGGAAGGCATATCAGGAGAGGTTTGGGAAGAATGGGGCAGTCTTGTGTGTCAGGCACTGCACATAATCAGATAGGATGAGGCTGGGAAGAAGCCTTTACCACTGACAGGTGTAGAATGTGGTCACCACTGACCTTCAAGACAAAAACCATATTTAACATGTTGGAGGTAGCAACAAAAAAAGTTCAGAAGTGCAGATTGCTTTTGTTGACTATCCTTTCAAGAAATTTTGCTATATAAAGAAAAGAAACAAACCAAATTTAAGAACCCACACTTTAAAAATAAAAAAATAAAAATAAATAAAAATAAAAATAAAAAAATAAAATAAAATAAAATATAAATAAATAAATAAATAAATAAATAAATAAATAAATACCCACACTTTTGGGGCAGCCTGGGTGGCTCAGCAATTTAGCGCCGACTTCAGCTCAGGGCCTGATCCTGGAGCCCCGGGATCGAGTCCCATGTCCGGCTCCCTGCATGGAGCCTGCTTCTCCCTCCACCTGTGTTTCTGCCTCTCTCTCTCTCTCTCTCTCTCTCTCTCTCTCTCTCATTCTGTCTCTCATGACTAAATAAATAAAATCTTTAAAAAAAAAAAAGGAACCCATGCTTTTGGATGGAGAGCCCTAAAGCATGGCTATTGACAACAGAAAAGAAATCTGTGTAAAAAGACAAGTACAGAACAGACCAGGGAAATGATTCATGTGACAAGCATGGAAGAGGCATGAGAAGGAGTGTCCCAAAGAACGAAGTAAGTTGGTAGACTTAAAAGTATCAGAGGTGGGGATCCCTGGGTGGCTCAGCGATTTAGCGCCTGCCTTCAACCCAGGGCATGGTCCTGGAGTCCTGGGCCACCTGCATGGAGCCTGCTTCTCCCTCTGCCTATGTCTCTGCCTCTCTCTTTCTGTGTGTGTGTGTCTCTCATGAATAAATAAATAAAATCTTTTTTAAAAAAGTAACAGAGGTAATTCTTTGAGAGAACAATGGAGATATATGTGTGCCTGAAGGTCAAAGGCACCACAGAAAAGGAGCTCATGTCTGGTGATTTCTGGTTTTCAAGAAAATAGGAGATAGCATTAAGTGAAGAAAGGAGACAGGGAATATGACTTGGTTGCCATGAAGAAAAGAATCAGAATCTGACTCAGAACTAAAAATATATATTTCACAACAGCATTTAGAACACTGCTGGGGTTTTTTTTAATGTTGCTGCATATTACGAGGGATTTGTTATAATCCTTTGAAACTGATTCAGATTTTTTTAATGCTTTCAGCTATAGAATCACACTTAAATAAATGTACCATGTACATTCTTCACAAAGCCATATTTTTGGATAGTCAACATACAAACCTGCAAGAGGATCAACCAAAAGATTTAGAAGGTGTTATCTCATCCCTGAAATTGTTTATCACAGAGTTTTCCCAAAAAAAAGTGTAAAATATGTACAAGCAGAGATCAGTCTTCTTGTTCTCTCTGCTTGGCTTAAACTCTTTGCCTTCCATCAAGTTCTCATTGAGTAACCTCCTTCAGTACTATGATCCTAGGTACATCTCTGCATCTTTCTCCACCTGTTTATTTCTGGGCCACCACACTGAAGTAAGGTGCAAAGATAAAGGAAGAACAGATTTCTCCCTCCCATCCCCTCTCTCAACATTCTGATACCTGTTGATTCATCAAGGCATGCATCAGGTGTCACCTGCCCAATGATGCCTCTCCTGGACGCCAATTCAGAAATAACTGGGTGCCTTGGGTGGTTTTAATATCTGCCTCTAATCCCAGATTGTAAGTTCTTTGAGAATGAAGGACACATCTGATTCCATCTCTGAAACTCCAAGTGCCTAGCAAAGCACTGTGCATTCATTACATCCTCAACAAATATTGAAATAAATAAATGCACTGATTATCTTATAACCTTGGCTTTTGATTTGCTACTACAAACACTGCAGATAACAAATGAAAATATTAACCAATAAGATGAAAGCTAAACTACCCTGATCTCACACTTCTGTTCTTTTTTCTGCATAAAGACCTCCCCCCCAAAGCTTATCATTCCTACACGTTTGTGGCCATCACTTTTGCATATTTGAGTCTCAGACCCACACATTTTACCTGATTTCTCAGTGTTCCCTAGACCTTCACTTTACCCTGGCCCCACCATCATTTGAATCTGAGGGTATACCAAACAGGACTCACTTCCCTCCTCTATGCAATTGCTTCTTTCTTAACTTCATCACTATGTCAGTGGCACCACCCATCCACTTTCTTGCTGTGCACAGGCCCCTCTGTGACTGCTATGTCAGGTCTGCTCTCAGTCCCCGGTCAGTGTTGGCAACATTCTAATCAACACTAGGTGACCACAGAAGCCCTTGAGCTTTCAAGCAGAGAAGCAGAGGGAGAAAGGATGGAAAACAGATTTGCATTAAATCATTTTGAAAGTAACGTCTGTTGTCATATAGCAAAAAGAGTCCCAGGCAGACTATTGGGTCAGCTCTACCCTAGTTAACAGTGTTACTACTACTAGTCGTTTGACGTTGAATTGCATCTCCCAAAGAGATACATTCAAGTCCTAACCCCAGTACCTGTAAATGTGATATTATTTGGATATAGGGTCTTTGCAAGTGTAACCAAGTTAAGATGAAGTCATCCCAAAGTAGCGTGGACCCTGATCCAATATAGCTTGTGTCTTTAAAAGAGAGATTAGCAAACAGAGATACACAGAGAGAGAACAGGGGCAGAGAATGGAGGGGTACAGCTGTAAGCTAAGGTATGCCAAGGATTGCCAGAAACCACCAGAAGCTAGGAAGAAAGGATGACCCTGCTTGATAACTTGATTTTACTTCTAGCCTCCAACACTGTGAGAAAATTAATTTCTCTGGTCTGAAGTCACCCAGTAAGTGGTAGATTTTTACAGCAGGCTGAGAAAACTAATACACCATCCTGTTTATCATAAAGCCCAGAATTTATATAGATTTGGCAACCTGCTTTCATTTAACCTCATTTTATCCTGTGAATATCTAGACAGGGTAGGCATTATTATTCTCATTCCAAAGAGGAGGATAATAAGAGTCACGAAGGTTAAAGCTTTCCTCTAAGATCACATGATTGGTAAAGAGAAGCAGGTGCATAAGAACTCAGGTGTTGAAATTCCCAGACTGAAGTCAGTTGGACTCAATGAAGTTCTCAGACCCCACTCCAGAATCAGAAATGTGAGCAGTGAAGCACCTCAATCCGTGCTTTATCTAACCCAACAAAACACACTGAATTATGCTTGAGTTTGAGAATCACTATGCAAGGGGAACTCAGAGCAACAAGTGTCACTTGTAGGCTAGGGAAGACTCCATGAAAGAACAAAATCAGAGGAGATTCCTAAAACATAAGTAGAGGCTTAAAGTCAAAGAAATGGATGAAGGATTTTGATGGAATCTTGTCTCACATTTAGATCTTTCATCCATTTTGAGCTTATCTTTGTGTATGGTGCAAGAGAGTGGTCTAGTTTCATTCTTCTGCATGTGGATGTCCAATTTTCCCAGCACCATTTATTGAAGAGACTGTCTTTCTTCCAGTGGATAGTCTTTCCTCCTTTATCGAATATTAGTTGACCATAAAGTTCAGGGTCCACTTCTGGGTTCTCTATTCTGTTCCATTGATCTATGTGTCTGTTTTTGTGCCAGTACCACACTGTCTTGATGAACACAGCTTTGTAGTACAACCTGAAATCTGGCATTGTGATGCCCCCAGATATGGTTTTCTTTTTTAAAATTCCCCTGGCTATTTGGGGTCTTTTCTGATTCCACACAAATCTTAAAATAATTTGTTCTAACTCTCTGAAGAAAGTCCATGGTATTTTGATAGGGATTGCATTAAACGTGTAAATTGCCCTGGGTAACATTGACATTTTCCAATATTAATTCTGCCAATCCATGAGCATGGAATATTTTTCCATCTCTTTGTGTCTTCCTCAAAGGAGAACACAAGCAACACCCTTTTTGAACTCGGCCACAGTAACTTCTTGCAAGATACATCCACTGAAGGCAAAAGAAACAAAAGCAAAAATGAACTAATAGGACTTCATCAAGATAAGAAGCTTTTTGCACAGCAAAGGATACAGTCAACAAAACTAAAAGACAACCTACAGAATGGGAGAAGATATTTGCAAATGACCTATCAGATAAAGGGCTAGTTTCCAAGATCTATAAAGAACTTATTCAACTCAACAGCAAAGAAACAAACAATCCAATCATGAAATGGGCAAAAGACATGAACAGAAATCTCACAGACGAAGACAAAGACATGGCCAACATGCACATGAGAAAATGCTCTGCATCACTTGCCATCAGGGAAATACAAATCAAAACCACAATGAGATACCACCTCACCCCAGTGAGTTTGGGGAAAATTAACAAGGCAGGAAACCACAAATGTTGGAGAGGATGTGGAGAAAAGGGAACCCTCTTACACTGTTGGTGGGAATGTGAACTGGTGCAGCCGCTCTGGAAAACTGTATGGAGATTCCTCAAAGAGTTAAACATAGATCTGCCTATGACCCAGCAATTGCACTGCTGGGGATTTACTCCCAAAGATACAGATGCAATGAAACGCCGGGACACCTGCACCCCGATGTTTCTAGCAGCAATGCCCACAATAGCCAAACTGTGGAAGGAGCCTCGGTGTCCATCGAAAGATGAGTGGATAAAGAAGATGTGGTTTATGTATACAATGGAATATTACTCAGCCATTAGAAACGACAAATACCCATCATTTGCTTCGACGTGGATGGAACTGGAGGGTATTATGCTGAGTGAAATAAGGCAATCAGAGAAGGACAAACATTATATGGTCTCATTTATTTGGGGAATACAAATAATAGTGAAAGGGAATAAGGGGGAAAGGAGGAAAAATAAGTGGGAAATATCAGAAAGGGAGACAGAACATGGAAGATTCCTAACTCTGGGAAACGAACTAGGGGTGGTGGAAGGGGAGGAGGGCAGGGGGTGGGGGTGACTGGGTGGTGGGCACTGAGGTGGGCACTTAACGGGATGAGCACTGGGTGTTATTCTGTATGTTGGCAAATTGAACACCAATAAAAAATAAATTTATTATTAAAAAAATAAAATAAAATAAAAATACACTTCAAAAAAAAGAAATGGATGAAGGACATTTAGGTAGAGAAAACTTCATATACAAATATGGAGAAAGCATGGTGCATTCTGGGAACTACAGTAACTCTGTAGAACTGCAGAGCAAAAGCCGACCACTGGTAAAACATGTGGGCTTGATCCCCTCACCCTGTGGCTCCGTTTTGTTCATTACTTTTAAATGTATGTTTCAAAATGTTCCTAGGTACTCTATGATAAGGGGGGCTTATCTGAAACATCTTTGGGAAATTCTGTATACTATAGCTTCCTGCGTGTTAGGCCCACAGGACACAATAACACTCAAAGACTGAGAATTCCTATAGTAAAAAAAAAGGGCTCAATTTTATTTAGACCAATATTTTTCAGACTGACTTAGAAACAACACATTTTTCATGGGGAATCTGTTGATGTCTTGCTATGTATGTCAGATATTGTGGAGAACTTTTGAAAGTTTTAATTAGAAAATACATTTTTAGTTTAGAAATATTCCTGTCATGAGGATATAGTGAGACGATGGGTACATGGAAAAATTTGCTAGGAAAATAAATTGCCACATTGGACTGGGAATCACAGTGCATTAACTAAAAACTTAATAGTTGTACTCTTCTCTATTCAGGTTGTGAGATGATAGAAAATATACATATTGGTCTCTGCCCCCAGTTCCTATGTAAATTATGGAATTTACAAGTTCCATTAAACCCTTGTAATATCCTAAGTCATAAGAGCACTAGGAGCATCTTTTGTTCTAATATTTGGTCTTTGACCTCAGTTCCTGACACAGAGTCCCTACTAAATACCTTGGAATTTTCTGGGTAATAAGAGCATCTTTTTTTCTAATGAGGTGATCTGAGTGGGGGCTGGTCACCAGAAAGGCCAAGCCATGATTAGACGCTTGGAACTTTAAGCCTGAGCCTCCATTCTCCAGAGAAGGAAGAGGTGCTGGAAATGGAGTTAATGATCCTCCAGGTCTTAATACATAAAAATCACAAAAGTGTAGGTTTTGAGAGTCACTGGGTTGGTGGTGAACATGTGGGAGTACTAGGAGAGTGGCACCCTGGAGGCCACTGAGGCTCTGCACCCCTCTGCACATACTTTGCCAATACAGCTCTTATAATCTAGGTGATCATCTGTATCCTTTACCATATCCTTTAATAAACAAGTAAACATAAGTAAATGTGTCCCTGACTTTTGTGAGCTGTTCTAGCCAATAATCAAATCCAAAGGGTAGGAGGCCATTGGGAGGTAACCTCCAATTTGTAGCCAAGTCAGATGGAAATAGTGGATAACCTGGGGACCTTCTACTTGTAAATGGCATCTGAAGGAGGACAGTCTTGTGAGATGGAGTCTTTCCCCTGGGGGATCTGCCACTATCTCCAAGCAGATGGTGTCAGAATAGAGTTAAATTATAGGACACTAAGCTGGTGTTGCAAGGAGCTTCTTGTTGGGGGAAAGCCCCATACATCTGGTGTCAGAAGTGTGAGAATGGTAGCGTGAGAGTAAAAGTGACACACTGGAGGAGGACTGACATCTTTCCTATACCAGATGTAATATAGCTACTACTATATACGAAGAACTATGAAAAACATGAATTAAATATCCCACTAAATGTTTTCTTTGAGACCAGGACTAATTTCTCCCTAATAAACTACTCTGAGGAGTAAGCTAGTACTAATTGCACAAGCTACAGTTTTTGAAAAACATGGTTTTATTCTCAGATAATCTGAAATCTTGAAAATAACCAATGATGCTATGAGCCTTTACTTCTTTTTCCAAAATATAAGAAAAGATATATCTCTAAAGAAAACCAGCTTTTCAACTCTGCTTTGGGCTGAATGTTTGTGTCCCCTAAAATTCATATGTTGAAGCCCTAATCCACAATGTGATAGTATTTGGGGTGGAGTCTTCAGGAGATAAGTAAGATGAGGTGATGAGGGGAGAACCCTAATAAGGGATATCAGTGCCCTTATAAGAAGAGAGATAAAAAAGATGATCTCTCTCTCTCTTCCATGTGAGGATAAAATCATCCTGCACAACAGCAAGTGGGTCCTCACCAAGCACCAAATCTGCCAGTACCTTAATCTTCGGCTTCCCCACCCCAGACAGTGAGAAATAAATATTTATTGTTGAAGTCACCCAGTCTATGGTATTTTGCTTAGCAGATAAAGCTGGCTATGGCAAACCCTTTCTCTCTAAAAATTTATTGTATGAATCAGTTTACTATTTTGTAATATTACTTGGATTTTTCTCTCAGGCTTGCTGACAGTAAAGTATTGCATTTCCTGAAATTCTAAAATCGCACCAAACACTGTCACGATCACTTCAGTCATCTGCATGGTCCTAGATTAGAGAAAAAGGAAGTACCATCCTTTGGACCATGGTGGATCTGCTGGAGACAGAATTAGAAAGTGAGCAAATTGATGGGATTTTAGAAATTCTGACTTATTATCAAGGGACTTGAATGAATAAATCCAGGAGTTATCAAAATAGAGCACAATTTTAAATGCAAGAAGTTTTGCACATACATTGCACCATTATATTCTAAGCTACAATTCATAAAAAGGACTAAATTTGGCCAGAACTTCAAATACTGGGATGCATCCATCTATGTCATTTTCTTTCTTTCACTTTCAAAAATGAAGTTTCAGGTCTTTGCCTATTGGAGTGTTGCTATTTCTTGAAGAGTAGCTGACATCACCTCGTTACTCCTTGTCATTCTCTACCAAAATATTTCAAATGGATCCGCAACTGTAATCAATATTCACATCTGTCCTTCAGCATTGGTGAGTGCCATACATGCTATTGAAATATCACCTGCTACTTGTTTAATAAAAATGTAAGCAACTTAGTGGAATTATTTTAATATTTTCTTTAACTTAAAAGTCCTCTTGGAGGTTGGATGTTGAAATGCTTCTTAGGACTACCATAACAAAGTACCTCAGACAGGGTGGTTTAAACAACAGAAATTTATTTTCTCACAGCTCTGGAGGCTAGAAGTCAGAGATCAAGATGTGGACAGAGTTGGTTTCTTCTGAGGCCTCTCTCCCCAGCTTGAAGATGACCATTTTCTATGTCTTTGTATAGTCTTTGTCTGTACATGTCTGCGTCCTCATTCCTCTTATAAGGACACTAGTCACATTGAATTAAGGCCCATCCTTTTTTTCTTTTAAAGATTTTATTTATTTATTCACGAGAGACACACAGAGAGAAGCAGAGACACAAGCAGAGGGAGAAGCAAGCTCTCCACAAGGAGCCCGATATGGGACTTGGTTCCATGTCTCCCGCAAAAAGAATATGGCAGATGGCCGTATGGGCCTCCTAGGGAACACTTCTCATGCATCGCATAAACATCCTAAAGGTCAGAGGTCTGCTGCTAACCACCGGGTGGACAGGTACCACTGGGTGAACACAAACCGATAATGCAGTGGCTGGGCACCTCGTGGCATAGAGCTCAGAGGAGCTGCTTTATTTTCTCTAAAACAGAAGAGAGTCTAAGGTTGTGAAGCCCACAAAACAGAAAAAGTACTCCCATCAGGGACTAGGGTGCCATAACGGTGAATCCTTTCACACAGATCATGACTATGTTCTTAACTGTACTTTTAATTTGTATGTAATTTTGTATGAAGTTTTATATAACACTAATGAATGTATTCAGTAAGGTAATAGAATGAAGATATTGACCTGGGATAAGATTCAATGAATTATGAAAAGCAACAGTTTAAATAAACGCACTATGTTTTTAATAAAAAAAAAAAAAAAAAAACCAAGCCCAAAGGCAGATGCTCAACTGCTGAGCCACCCAGGTCCCTAGGACCCATCCTAATGACCTATTTTTAATGTAATTACTTCTTTAAAGATCCTATCTTCAAGTACAATCATATTTTGAGGTTGAAGGCTTAGGACTTCAACATGAATTTGGGGATTAGGGGATAGAGTTCAGCCATCATAACACATGTGATGTAGTTAATGAGCAATGGGTTTAAAACTTAGAAGTTGAGGGTTCTATTTTCAGTTCAGACAGTTACTAATGATAATAGCTTGGACAGGCCCCCCAGTGTCCCAGGGTTTGGGCTTCCTTGCATGCCTTACATTTGTGCTCCAATGTGTAGAGGGGGGCCATGCACTCCTAAGGTTACCACTACTTGCTCCAGAGGAGCCACGAGGGAGCAAACCATTTTGCAAGGCATGTTCTAGGGCTTGCCCACAGCCTTCTGGCATTGAGAATCTGGCTGATTAGCACTGTCATAAGCAGCTGTATTATCGGGTCTCAAAGAGACTAAGAAATACCCTGGGGCATTGGAAGTGCAGTCCTCACTGGACACATTTGCCTTATGGTCAAGCTCCATTCAGAGTCAAAATGCCACGAGCAGGACATCTAGTATGTTAAAAAGGCAGAACAAAGAAATATTTACCCAGGATTCTGATGGATGTTCCTCAGCTCTGATTGTTTGATGCAGTCTTATTCATTACATGGATACTTCTGCTAAGGAAAAAAATTAAGTTCTCTAGCTAGGACAACTCCAGAGAACCCTGCCAGGACATAGTGGCCAAATTCTGTATCTGACCTCCTTTACTATTTTACAGGAAATTTAAATTAATTAAAATTAAATAAAATGTAAAAGTCAGTTCTTCAGTCATATTAGCCACATTTCAAGGGCTCAATGACCACATGTGGCTGGTGGCTATCATATTGGACAGTGCAGATATACATTTCCGTCATTACAAAAGGTTCTGTTGGTTCTATAGTGTTTCTTCAAGACACATATTTGTCACTCAAATTATGTCACCAATATTTGTGTTAAGTTTTTCACAGATGATATTAGCATTAATAATAATAGTCTGCACTTCTGTAACACTTGGAAGTATTTCATATATGTAATTCATGTAATTATTACTACGACCCTATGACATTAGTGTTATTAACTGCCCCAATTTTACAGATAAGTAAATTGATGCACAGAGATGTTAAATCTCTCTCTACCAAAGAGCATACAACTACTAAGAAACAGAGCTAATTTGGAATCCAGAATGCCTAGCTGTGGAGACTGTTCTCACTGCACACGATGACTTAAGTTGGCCAACAGCTACTTCACCATGCCTTGTTTTGTCTAGTTAATTATCACCTTCAGAGTTGTTCACTATATCCTACAAATATATATTTACATGAGCTGAAAACATCTCAGAACTTTGTTAGACTCACACATAATCAAGGATTTATTCAAGGAGCCATATAGTTCTAATCAGATTTAAATTGCTTTAGACTATGTGTATGTACAAAATTTACCTCATGAACTTGGACTCGTATCATAAAATATTAGAGAATGTGATAGGTTTTCATTATTTGTGGATTTCAGATTGGCAAATTCACCTACTTGCTGATATTTCTATGTAAGTCCAAAATCAATACTCAGAGCTTTCATGGTCATATGCAGGCATGCCCAGACAGGTCACTCAAACACACAGTTTCACTCAAGTACACATTCCCAGCTGGGGTTGAACAAGGTGACATTACCTTCTTGTTTTGGGTCTTATAATCTAAACAAGTGCCCTTTCCAAATTCTATTTAGTGCCACATTTTTTGCATTTTTGTGCTTCTCGTTGTTGATTTCACTCTTTAAAATAGCCAATAAGGGTAGTGCTGGAGTTCTGTCTTGTGCTCCTACGCACAGGAGAGCTGTACCATGCCTTAACAGTATATAATAAGGTGTCTTAAACTGTAGCCTATTAAGTGTAAGACATCTAGGTGGAAATGTCAACCTCTATCCAGAAGTGATTTCTTTCTCCCAGTAACATTTTACACATTTTACATTTTACCCTCCCCAGTAACCAAAAATTTTCTTACATATGTAATGTGTATGTGTGTCTTCTTTTTATTGCTAAATTGCAAACTTGGTGGTAGAAAGCATAGTAGTTTATTTTATAAGCCTCATAGTGCCTACCTAGCACAAAGCTTTGCATGTTCTTGGTGCTTAATTCATTTAATGTATTAAAGGATGGATGGATGGATGGATGGATGGATGGATGGATGGATAAATGGAAAGATGACTTCAAGCAGTCTCAGAGAGATGAGGTAAAATTATAATTATGAAAAATGGGACCCAAGTAATTAAATTCCAAAATGATATTTGCTACCAGGAAACATGAATTTGATTTTGTTTTATGTTTATTTAAATATATGAGTGTCTTTTAGAGAATTTACTTTGTCAAAAAACATGGCAGAAAGAAAAACAGTCTTAGATTGTGAAGTAACACAGATTTATGTAGCAGCAAGGAAACATTTATACTTAGGAAACACATTAAGGGTGAGGCAACATAATTAGCAGTGTTAATAATACTGAGGGTGATTTCTATGGTAACTCAGAACATCAATTCTGTACACATTATTAATTCAAGAGATCATTTTTTCAAGCTACAAACTCATAGCTTGTAAAAATTAAAATATCCATTAAATAATGCAATTACTTCTGCTCTTGAATTGGTAGCTAGGTCTCCAAGAAGAATTGATGTTCAGTTTATTCATATGGATGACTTCTCTATTGACCATCCCAGCAGAGTCAGATCACACTCATGACAAGCCTCTGTCCAGTACGAATACACATTTCATGATAATTATTATTATAGATATTATGTTTTATCTGACCAGTCAGCAAGAAATGAACCATTCACCTTTTGGAATCAATAGCTATTTAATACATCAGAAAAATAATTAGCTAAATAGCAGCCTAATGTCCTACAACCTACTCATTCACCTCAAAAAGGTAGATAATTTATTTCCTATTGACTAGTGAAATGAGCCCTAAGGTTATTGCTAAGTACTATTTACCGAGAGAAATTCTAAAATTTCCCAGTAATTAAATACAACTCTTGCCCTGTAGCATCAAAGGTAATATTTCAAATTAAAGTATGAACCACCCTCCAAAACTGCCTCATCTCCTTCCCAACACAACCACTTTTAGAACAACTTGGGCTTGAATTTTTCACACTTTTTGACCTTGAACAAGTTATCTAACATCTCTGAGCCTCTATTCTTATCAATAAAATAATATTAGAGGTTATTGTGTGTAAATAAAATAATGTGAACCAAGACCAACATATAGAGGTTATTAATAAATACTACCTTAACTAACAATTCTGCCATTAAATGTGTGATTATAGACAGATGTTCCTTCATAGAAGCTATTGCCATACTGTCAAATTTAGCTAATGTGTCTATCTGGGTTCTAATTTCTACACACAGCACAGCAATGATGTCTTCTAGCACCATTTGTTCTAAAAGGATCAATAAATCTCCTCACTTGGTATGGAGTCTACTTCCATCCACACAGTCCCCTCCGGGAAGCTGCTTATGTCTGCTTCCTCTTTCCCACTTTTCACTGGCTGAAAAATGGCAACCAACTATAGAAGCCTGCTTGGTCCTTAAGATGATATCTGCCTGTTGAGAATGCAGAGACACTTGAAGAGCCTGGGCACCAAGATAACCTAATGAAGCAATGCCACTTAATTTGCCTAAAGCTTTCTTGCTAGGTTCAGACTGTTATGTGAGAGAGAAATACACTTCTAGATTATCAAAGCAACTCCTTTGTGTTTCTTTTTTGTCAAAACTAATGTATAGTTGAAGACTATTTCTTGATAGCTACATATTGCTTCTGCTATATTCACAAGTTTAACCCAGAATTCCAAGGGCTAATTCATCATTAAGAAGTAAAATCAATGGCCATTATAGCCCTATCTCAAAGCACTGAGAAGCTGTCATTCACAGTTCTTCTTTTCCAAGTTGGGAGTATCATCCAAGAACTGAGCCCACTAATTCTACCATAAATAGACATTTTTCTAACAGATCATTCTACACTTCTCCATGGCATCTTCTTGCCAGATAGTTTTCTAAATGCTTCAGGGAATATGAAATGTGAATAAGAAATTATTAGCAAGTCCTTAGAGTGTATTAGGATGAAGATATCCATAAATTTTTTTATCCATTTCTAAAACTCCAAATCTGGGTATTTAACTTAAAGAAGTACTTAATTTTTAAATTGGCAACAGTGTTATACAGAAACTATATATTATTTTAGTATTTTTAACAAAGAAAAGTATAAACATTTAAATGTTTGGAAATCAAATTATGCTTAAATAAATTATGGTACAGCCTCTCTATGGTATTTTATAGGTATGTCAGGAATTAAATCATTAAGAATGTAGAAACAGGGATGCCTGGGTGGCTCAGCAGTTGAGCTCCTGCCTTTGGCCCAGGGCTTGATCCTGAAGTCCCGGGATTGAGTCCCACATCAGGTTCCCTGCATGGATCCTGCTTCTCTCTGCCTATGTCTCTGCCTCTCTCTGTCTATGTCTCTTATGAATAAGTAAATAAAATCTTTTAAAAAAAAGAATGTAGAAACATAAAACGATATACTTAATACAAAGGTAAGTCAGGAAAACAGAATACAACTTTAATTTTTACTATGAAAAATAACATACACATTAGGACAAGAAGTATATTTTTAAAAAGTCAGAAAAGTGGAATATTATGAATTATAAGGTTGGTACTCCGGATGATGTTGTTTTCTTTTTTTAAATTATCTGTTACTGTTGCTTTGGTACTATTTGGGCAATAAATAATTTTCCTTTTTAATGTTTTTTTTTTTTACATTTCTCTTCAAAATTTTTGAGAACATATGCTTACTGAAGAATACAACACCTTTTAGTGGCACACCATCACCCTTCTCAATGCCCTCTGCTGGGGAAGCCAATATACAGGAACCCTTCCATGGTTTTTCCCATGTTCAAACAATGCATATCTAGAGTCACATTTTAGGGAAGCTATGTTGTTGAAAGTTATTTTTATGAAAAAAGAAAAGAGAATGATATGAAATGGATTACCTTGTTTGTCTTATTTAATGACACATCCTTGATATCTCTTTAAATCAGTCTTTTATTTTAATAGCTGCATAGTAATATACTCAGTACTTTAAAACAAAAATAAAATAAAAGGCAATGCCCTCCTATTACTCTTTGTGCCCCCGCATCCTACCACCAGTATTTTGAGTGAAGTATCACAAAGTGCACACAGCTCTCTTGACCTGCTTGTGAACTTTTCAGAAATCACATCAGTAACTCCAATGCAGTTTGAGGATCTGTGTAACCAAGGAGAAATATTCAGCCCAGATATTGCAGGACCAAGGCCAGCTTTTTCCTCTGTTGATCCAGGAAAAGGATCAACAAGAATGTCCTCCCATACTAACAGTCTACTCTGTGTTGTGACAAGTCTGCAATGATGCGGGGTCTTTGCTATTGTTTCCATATCTAGAATATGCACAGCACCTGAGTGAGCTGGGGAGAACTTTCAGGGCATCCGTAATTCATTTTTCTTCTTCCAGTTTAAAAAAGAGGTCTTTGATGACTCTTAGATGA
Source organism: Nyctereutes procyonoides (assembly GCF_905146905.1). NCBI lineage: Eukaryota > Metazoa > Chordata > Mammalia > Carnivora > Canidae > Nyctereutes > Nyctereutes procyonoides. The sequence continues at coordinate 24,056,548 of NW_026575035.1, read as the reverse complement.
CTAATCCTTCATCAAAATCAAAATCAAATAATTCAGAAATCGACTTTATAAGAAGGTGATGTGAAGTAATTTTTATTTTTTTTGTTTTAATAATAAATTTATTTTTATTGGTGTTCAATTTGCCAACATACAGAATAACACCCAGTGCTCATCCCGTCAAGTGCCCCACTCAGTGCCCATCACCCATTCACCCCCACCCCCTGCCCTCCTCCCCTTCCACCACCCCTAGTTCGTTTCCCAAAGTTAGGAGTCTTTATGTTCTGTCTCCCTTTCTGATATTTCCTACCCATTTCTTCTCCCTTCCCTTCTATTCCCTTTCACTATTATTTATATTCCCCAAATGAATGAGAACATATAATGTTTGTCCTTCTCCGATTGACTTATTTCACTCAGCATAATACTCTCCAGTTCCATCCACGTTGAAGCAAATAGTGGGTATTTGTCATTTCTAATGGCTGAGTAATATTCCATTGTATACATAAACCACATCTTCTTTATCCATTCATCTTTCGATGGACACCGAGACTCCTTCCACAGTTTGGCTATTGTGGACATTGCTGCTAGAAACATTGGGGTGCAGGTGTCCTGGCGTTTCATTGCATCTGTATCTTTGGGGTAAATCCCCAACAGTGCAATGGCTGGGTCGTAGGGCAGATCTATGTTTAACTCTTTGAGGAACCTCCACACAGTTTTCCAGAGTGGCTGCACCAGTTCACATTCCCACCAACAGTGTAAGAGGCTTCCCTTTTCTCCGCATCCTCTCCAACATTTGTGGTTTCCTGCCTTGTTAATTTTCCCCATACTCACCGGTGTGAGGTGGTATCTCATTGTGGTTTTGATTTGTATTTCCCTGTTGGCAAGTGATGCAGAGCATTTTCTCATGTGCATGTTGGCCATGTCTATGTCTTCATCTGTGAGATTTCTGTTCATGTCTTTTTCCCATTTCATGATTGGATTGTTTGTTTCTTTGCTGTTGAGTTGAATAAGTTCTTTATAGATCTTGGAAACTAGCCCTTTATCTGATATGTCATTTGCAAATATATAATTTTTAAAAATTGCAAGATTCAATTTATGTTTTTAGCAACTGAAATAAACTTGGCCATCTCAAATTTTGAATTTGCCTTTATGAAATGATTCAGAAGATCAAAACTGAGGAGTTTTGTCTTTCCACATCACCTTGTCCAACAGAATTTATCAGGTCTTCAAAATATGCCTTGTGTGAACATACAAATGTCCTCCTTATGATTATTTCCTTTGTCAGTAAAATATCTCATTTGATTATAAACCACTTCTTTTTTTGCAACATCATTTATTCTTTAGAATTAATAGAATCTGAGTTAATTAAATGGGTGGATGTTCTTATAGTTACATAGTTCATGAACTCAAAGGCTTTGGGTAATGTATCATATGAAGTCATTCTCCTGAGACCAATATAAATAAAGAAAAAGCAAAAGAAATAAGATAGTAGTACACATACACCATCCATTTCTACATCTCAAAGGAGCAGTTTAAAGGCTTTAAACTGTCTGGGCATGAAAGACAATACTTTGTAGAGTCATTGATCTAGAAGAAAATTGGCAGAGACAAGAGTATAGCATGTCCACATAGTACAAAATCATATGGAGAACTACCTGGTTCGTTTGATTCACAGAGAACCCCACACGAGAAAAATCTAAAATTTTCTTTAAACACTTGGAGACTTACTCATCAATTGTTTTGATATTAGAGGCAACCATTATATCCTGTCCCCAAATCTCATTATCTAATTAATGACCTACTCTTTATCCATGAAGATCAACAAGTGTGTTTCACTCAAGTGGGTGATGAAATGAACAATGGCTAGGCAGCACTGCAAGACTACGTTAAACTCATTCAGTTTCCCCACTCAAGTCATGCTGCCTGGTGAGTTTTCCCACAGCAGCAGTTCCTACCCACTTGAGAATCTGGAGAACTTTTGAAGACCTGTGAAAATATTCTCACACACCCCAAGTACTCACACACATTTTTCATACAGTTTCAGGGGCTAAACAGACCTTCTGAAACCCATTCCTAAATCTTTGGTTAGCATCTCTAGTAGCCTCCTGTGTCATTGGGTGGAATGCAAACCTAAATGCTTGACCTTCACATATAAAATTATCAGACTCAGGAAGCCCCCATATAATACAATGTTCAGAAGGACAAACATTATATGGTCTCATTCATTCAGGGAATATAAAAATTGATGAAAGGGAATAAAGGGGATAGGAAAGAAAATGAGTGGGAAATATCAGTGAGGGTGACAGAACATGAGAGACTCCCAACTCTGGGAAACGAACAAGGGTTGGTGGGAGGGAGGTGGGCGGGGGGTTGAGGTGACTGGGAGACAGGCACCGAGAGGCGCATTTTGACGGGATGAGCACTGGGTGTTATGCTATATCTTGGCAAATTGAACTCCAATAAAAAAAAAAGATTAAGTATACAAGGAGGGACTTGGATAAGAAGCAAAGGTAGAAATCAAATGCTGTCAGAGACCATTTTAGACAAATTCATCTACTCAAGAGATGGGGAAACGGAAAGCCAGGAAGTGCAGTGAACCCCCTGCAGTCCCTAGCAAGGAATGGGTAAATAAAGACCAAGACTCAGGCCTCTAAACCTCTCTCTAGAGACTGTACATCCTGTCACGTGCACAGGAAAAGGCATGGGATGGTGCTGGCATGTAGGAGACTAAAAAAGAGCACTTCTTTTTTCTTCCACTGCAGGTCATAATCAATTAAGAAATAAGCCAACTACTAGATTCTAATGTTATTTTTGATAAGTCATTTTCAAAATCACAACATCTCTGCAATGTTGGGTGGACTCCAGATGACACCACACCAGAAATTAGAAGAGGCACAGTATTATCAAGGAACTGAGCTTGTTTGGCCATTATGTTCTTTTCGAGACAATGCATTTTAAAGATACCTCTCAAAAGCAAAGCCTGTCATAAGGAAATCCTGCCAACAGAGAAAAATGATAGAGAGAGAATGGGATGGAGGAATAATGTTTTGCCCATATCTCCATTGTCTGGTTACAACCAACTATAAAATATAGATAAATTTCTATAGTTTTATGGGTAAATTTTTATAATGTCTCCAACTTACCTACATACTTAATTTCCTTTTCCCACATAGCTAGCACTGGTGACAGAGATGGCAAGCAATCCACCTTCTACAGGGTAGAGATATTTCTGGACGGCAACTATGTTCCCATGAATCCCAGCATCCACATGCCAAGGGGCTGAGTTGAGGCCTATGGAATTTGATGGAAGTCATGATGCCACCTCCAGGTATGCTCCAAAGAAGCCTCCCACACGGTCTTCTTAGGTTCTCTCTCTTCCCTCTTTGCCCAGTTGGACATCAACACCAGGCTAGCCACAAGCATCATCCATGCAAGACGTTGAGCCCTCTGTCAGCCTGAACCATGGCTGCATGGAACATCGTTCCTCATCCCCATCAGGCTCCACATGAAAAATGTATAAAAGGCTAACACAGGGGTAGCACTATCATGGTGACTAGGGCTCTCTTAATTCATTAAAAGGCACATTGAAGGACATTTTGAAGGTTAACACATATTTAAGAGCACCATTCAAGTTGCTTTATTGATAGCTTCATTTGTGCTAGGATAAAATAAAAGACAAAGGCTTCATTTCAGAAATTGACTCATTCATATGTAAGGATGAAATAATCATGGTGATTACTTTGCTTTCAATTTGACCTGTAACTTCAGGGGTCACAGATATATATATAAAAGGAAAAGGATGACAGAACCAGTTCTGCCATGTTGGCATTGTTAGAGTAACATTGTAGAATCAATAAAAAGAGCATTTATTATCAGACATCTTTGTGCAAGCAAAACTGGGATTTGGAAGAAAAACCTATTCAAATCTAATGGACCCTTTTCAGATAACTATCATTTACCAATCCTAAAATAATGTGTCATTCCCTCCTCCCTCTCCTCTCTCAAATGGAGCTGCCCTCTGAATCATTCATCAGCAGCAATTGCTGGAGACATGCGGAGTCCCAGCCGGATGCAGTCTTAGCCAGAACACAGTAACCTTGCATCCTTAGTTCATTTAGAGCAACAGTGACATTTGTGGCATTCCTAAAAATAGTCTGAATCAGGGACACCTGGGTGGTTCAGTCAATTAAGCCTCTAATTCTTGGTTTGTCTCAGATCAGGATCTCACAGGTCATGAGATCAGTCCCAACAAGGAGACCCATGTCTGCTCCACACTCAAGGGGAAGTCTGCTTAAAGATTCTCTCTCTACCCCTCCCCCACTCTCTCTCTAAAATAAATAAATAAATCTTTAAAAAAATAATCTGAATCAAAACACTTTGCACCCTCTTGTGTGTTATTATGCTACCTGTCACCATCACCTTTTGTATCTCTGGAGCCAGATGTTCCTAAGTCCAAAGGACCCACATCATATTTGTGAGGGCAATCTCATGATCTGCCCTAAATTCCCTCCCAAAAATCCAGAAAACACACTCTCATAGGATATCTCATTTACAAAGGCAATTTAATGATTTTTTAATTTTATGATTTTCAAAAATTGAATAACCACATTTCATATCAACTATGATATGAGGTCTCATAGGTATCATGACTTGCCTCCTCATTCTCTCCAACCCTGAAGACCACTTGGAGTCCCAAACAATAAGTGGAAGCTGGTCTCTATTCTACAGACAACCAGATGTACCTGGCCTCAATGCCTGTCCTGCCCTTGATTTCAGTATAATCAACAGAATCATTTATTGGAATTGTCCTATTCCTGACCCAAAATTGGAACTGAGTCCTTTTAACTTCAAAGAAGAACAATGATTCTTTAAGTAAAAATAAATATTTAAAATTTAAAATGTTTATTTCTCAAAAAAAAAACTCAAATAAACTTGTAGGATGTCTTCACACCCCCTTTTTTAGACAAAATATGTGGCAATTACCTATAATAATCTGTACCATTTTTAATATATGACCTAGTTACCTAAAAAGTAACTCTAATAATAAAAGCCTTCCACAAAAATCACAAATTATTTTAATAGCTATGGTATTATTGTTTTTTAAGTTTCTCAAAAAATTATGTTGTTTGGAAACAATCTACTATAATTCACTGATTTCTCTTTCTAACCAGGCACCATCACAGAGTTTCAGTTTTGCAAGATGAGAATAATTCTGGAAACCCACGCTGATGTTGATTGCACAACACTATGAATTATTTAACATAACTATATACTTAAAATAGTAAGTTTTATATAGTGTCTTTTATCACAACAAAAAAAGCACAAAATTGGTTCCATCAAATTTCCCAAATGTGGGCCCAAGTTCAAACACCGTAAGGGCTCAATTAAAAATATATATATTGTCAAAAGTTTGGCTACATCAGCACTTGATGTGTTATTGCCACTTTCAACATATAAATTCTAATTGAGTGTTTTACCTTTTCCCCAAAACTTAGTTTTCCCTCCCTGTTGGTGAATGGGGAGTGAGCCACTATTCACTCAAGCCAGAGACCTGGAAGTCAGACTCACTTCCCCTCTCTCTTCTATGTCATTTTCAGTTAAAAGACTAAGCATTTTTGTTTATTGTCTCTCTTTAGCATCTCCTCACTCAATATCCTTCTCTCCATTTGCACTATAAGTCATCAGTTAATACTAAATATTTATTGAGCACCTAGTAATGTGGTGGGTAGGTCCACTGTCCAAAATTAAGAAGCTATAATGCTTAACTTTAGGGAGATTACAATCTACTAAAGGAGAAAAACACACACACAAAAGTTCAAACTTTATATCATCATCAAATTAACATTTGTTAAGTGTTTATAATATATTAGACTCCCTTACATTAAATCCTCCAAATGACCCTAACAGGTAGGGACTATCTTTATTCTATATATACAATCACAGGGGCTTAGGCAAAAAAGTTTAGCAAAATTACAGAATACAAAAGCAATATACAAAAATTAATTTTAAAAACTGTATTCCATACAATTGGAAATTGATTTTTTTTCTCTCTGGAAATTGATTTTTTTAACTTTTTTTTGGTAGGCCCCACATTTAGTGTGGAGCCCAACATAAGGCTTGCACTTACAACCCTGAGATCAAGAACTGAGTTAGTTCAAGAGTCAGATGCTTAACAGACTGATTCACCCAGGCACCCCAGAAATTAATTTTTTAAAGACTTTATTTATTATTTATTTATTTATTTATCAGAAAGAGAGAAAGCAAGCACAAGCAAAGGGGAGTGGCAGAGGGAGAGGGAGAAACAAGCTCCCCATGGAGCAGGGAGCCTGCTGTGGGTCTTGGTCCCAGGATCCTGGGATCATGACCTGAGCCAAAGTCTGGTGATTAACTGACTGAGCTACCCAGGTGCCCAGCAGAAATTAATTTTTTAAATGTCACTTACAATAGCAACTTCAGGATAAATATGTAGAAGACTTGTCATCATAGGTAGAATTCTAAAATGACCCCCAATGAGCCAGATCTTTATATTATTCCTTCCCCTTGAGTGTGGGTAGGATCTTTAATTTACTTCTAAAAAACAAGTACAGCAAAGGGGAAGGGACTTCACAGATATATTTACAATCATTAAATCAGTTGACTAAGTTAACCAAAAAGGCAATTATTCTGGGTGGACTTGAACTAATCAGGTGAAGAAGAGAAGACAGAGGGGAAGACAAATATGTTCACTGTCTTGATTGTGGATTGCAGTGATGGTGTAATACATCTGTTAAAGTATGTCATTTGTAAGCTTTAACATGTGCAGCTTATTGTATGATGATTCTACCTCAATAAAGGTGCTTTTAAAAAACTCTACAATGATACTGCATCACACTCAGAATAAAATCCAATCTTTTACTTTGCCCATAAAGCACTAAGCCCATAAAGTCTATTCCTCAAAACCTACCTCTCACCACTCTCCCCTTTTCTCAGTCTTTTGCAGCCACATTGTCCTCCTCTCAATTCTTCAATAGAGCAAATTTATTCTCATTTAAGGGCTTTGCTTTTTTTTTCTGCATTTGATTTTCTTCTGCTTGGATCACTACTCCCCTGATTCCACTCCTTCATTGTTCAAATCTCAGCTCTAACATCTACATCTCAGAAAACTCTTCTCTTTCTCCATCTAAAGTATCTTCTTAGACCACCCACCACTGCTTTTTTCCTTTGCAACACATGGCTCTACCTGTCCCGGTGTCTTTCACATCACCTAGAAGAGTTCTAGGAAAGGTCTACAACTCAGCTGAGTCTGGAGTGATTATTAGGTTAAGGGTTGTCAATGAGATAAGGAGTTCAGTACACACTTTAGGTAAAAGAGCATAAGCAGAGATAGCGAGGTGAAAACCAGCATGATAGCTTCCTGGAACTAAAAGCATAATCTGCATTTGTGAAGCAATAAATGTCTCAACATGGGATGACAGACATGAAGCAGCCACCAGGTCAAGCAGAGACTTGTGGACAATGCTTGAAAGACAAGACATCACCCTGAAGGGTCTTAAGTAGGGTGTTTTAGGTAGGCAAAGCAAACTTTTGTTTTTAGTTATGCACTCTGATGTTAACCAACTAAGAAACCCTGGTGACCAGGTTAGAGAAAAGGGAACTATTTAAGATGTACTTAAGAAATGAAGTAGACAGCACTCGGTAATAAATGTTAAGCTTTGAGAAAACATCAACTCTATTCCCTATGCTGTTAGTTGGTTATTTTACCCTAATATTGAGTATCTGGAATAGGAAATGTTCTATTTTTATTCCATTTATGTATATGCAGTTGTTTTTATAACTTATTTTTGACATTAAATGAAGAGTTGTCAATTATATGGGTAAGGACTGTGTTTTTCCTCTCAAATATATTACTTAATGAACTTAATTAAGAATTTTATGGAGGTCTGCTTCTTAGGAGGACACATACAAATTACTCTGAGCTTTGACAAATTAAGAATTTGTTCCATGAAGTCAGATTAGTACAGAAACACCAAATTAAATTTTGGATGGGTTTGTAGCTTAATCATTCAGGGTGAGTTTCATGATGCTTAATTTCTCTTGGGTTTGTTTAATTATGAACTTCTAATTCATTTATAATTACCACAAATCCTAACTTGGCAATCATACATATACTGATTTCTAAAAACATATCACCATAAGACTGGAGCAGACATTTCCAAGAATATCCATGCTTCCTGAATGGATTTTGTTTTTGTTTACATATCATCAGATCTCTGCAAAACTATACTATTACTGATTAGTCTTTACATTCACTATCTTAATCACTATAAAATACCACTTACAGACTAATTGTCATTGTCTACATTTTATAGGGAGAAAATAAAAAAGAAGGCTAGTGAAATTAGGGAACCTTTTCACATTTGGACACCAAAAGTAGTAGAAACAAGATTTGAACTCATGCCTTCTAATTCCAGAAAACGTGATTCACACATTTTAGTTACTCTTATGCTGAAAGTATCTTTAGGTAAGTCCCCTTTCTGCTTCAACACTGTGTCCTCCACTGCTCACAGTAGTGCTTCTGACAACTAGTGGCTGTTGAATACTATCTGATTGGATAAATGAAGGAATACGTGCTTACAAAATAAAGTTATATAGGAATACATAATATAGAAATTCTCAAAACAAACCTGGAATATATATGGAATGACTGTCATCGCAATTTTGCAGGTGAAGAAATCAAGCCTCAAAAACTAACATGCCTAAGAACAAATAGTAGCCAGGAGATTTAAGAATCACGCTTGGTTGGTTTTTTTATCCCCACAATCAGTTCTGTCTGCACTGTATCTCACTGGCCCGGAGTAGACCACAAAGCATGATGGTTCTCTGCACAGTGGTAATGAGTATGGACTTTGTAGAAGAACCTACAGTACAGTATTGTTTGGAGTATCATGAGGTAATACACTAGCATCCAACCACACACTAAGGACTCAATGCACATGCCCTAGTATTTAAACACTCTGCTACAAGACAAAGCCTTCCAAGGTAGGAAGCTTACACCACCAATGGCACACAAGTTGCATATTGTTGAAGGAAGAATTGGAGGCAGAGGTTAGGAGACCTGCCTCCAATTCTGATCTCCATCCTTGACTATGAATAGAACTGCCACCTCTCTGGGCATTTTCATGTTTGTAAAATGAAATGGGTGACTAGGTACTAATCTGTGTCTTCATTCTACTGAGATGGGGAAGCAAGATAAGGGCTATCCTGCCTTTATGATCATGTAAACACCATTGACTCCTCTCTAAAACCCAGATTTTAAATTCTCCATTTCTTTCCCAGTAGCTGTGATCTTCCGGAGAAGATAACTCCATCCTCACTTCCTAGAGGTGAGTTTGGGTTATTAAGACACATGGCAACCTATTCCAGTGGTTATCACGATCAATGAACATGTGGTTCATTTTGAGCTAGTGAAAAGCTGAGGGCTCTAGTAAAGTCTCTTAAAAACATCACCCAGAAAAGACATTTCTCTTTTTTCTGGAATTTGCCATTATCTGGTTTTGATGCCTAGAATTTTGTGGCCATCCTAAGGATCATGCAAATAAACAGAACAGAGCCAAGATAATCTCAGAAGAGCAAACGTATAGCCCTGAGGAAGCACACTCTACCTTTGGACATCATGTTATTTGAGTTAATTTTCCTTCTTAAGAAATTTGAGTTAGTTGAAACTAAGTATCAGCATGATAACACCTCTCTGGACTTGGGGAACAATGGTGTCTTGATTTGGCAACTCATCTCAGTTCTCTGACTATTTTATTATTGGAGAGTGCTCCCTTAAAGCTAGGATTTATTTCTCTCACTGTGACATTCCAAGGTCAGGGGGTAAATAGAGTAAATATGTGGTTGAAACGAATTTATGGGCCAAGTTACACACATACTCCAAATTTACCTGGTAATGAAAGGTTAAATGAGTATAGTTTGGGGTAGCTATTTTTAAATTATTATTCATATTTTATTATATTAATGTTATGATATGTAAGAGTTAGAGATGAAATCCTAGAAGCTAAGAGTAGTGTGTGTTGGGTCCAAGTGTACCTGTTTAGTGTGAAATCAGGCTTTGAGCCTAAAAGAGCCTTCCTTAGCTTTTTAATCCTTTTTTATTTAGACTGTGTTTAGTGAGCAAATTCTTTTGTGTTATTTTATACAGTAACTTGAGTCTTTTAAGAAAATGGAAGAATATCAGAAGTTTGAAGGTGGTAAGAATTAATTATTTTGCCTTTTTTATTTCCCTTGGGGATTAGGAAGTAAAAGATGAGGTATATTTATGGCATTTAGAATGTTTCTTAATCCAATGTTTATGAAAGGGAATTTCAGTTGAGTAACCTTACTGATTAATAGACTATAACTTTCATTGTAACTTGAACCATTTTTGAAGTGTTATTTTGCAAGCCTGTCAAAGAATGTGATTACTTTTTTGATATGATTTTGAAGATCCTTGTCAATACATGCTTTGATACCTCATTACAGAAGCCAAACTACCTCATAACCTTCAGTTATATACTGCATATAAAAGTGTGTGATTGTGTTCAATGTTTATGTATGAGTTCGGGTTGTTTAGGAGTTTTTATTCTATTTATTACTTTTTCTTTTTACCTTTGAACCTCATTCACCTATTTCTCCCACCCTCCACACTTTGTTGCTTTGTTGAAGCAACAAAGATAAGACATTATAAACTGGGAATCACATACTACAAGAGTGCAAGTCCATTTTATTGATCTTTGCATTCCTATGATTACACCAAAAAGAAAGTCACCATTCATTTTTATTTTCATTTTTTTTATTTTTTGTTGTTGTATATTTTTTGTATATTTTTTATTGGAGTTCGATTTGCCAACATATAACACCCAATGCTCATCCCGTCAAGTGCCTCCCTCAGTCCCTGTCACCCAGTCACCCCATCCCCCTGCCCACCTCCCTTTCCAGTATCCCTTGTTCGTTTCCCAGAGTTAGGAGTCTCTCATGTTTTGTCACGCTCTCTGATTTTTCCCACTCATTTTCTCTCCTTTCCCCTATAATCCCTTTCACTATTTTTTATATTCCCCATTTGAGTGAAAATATATGTTTGTCCTTCTCCATTCATTTTAACACAATCATTTGTTTATCTCTCTTTTTTAATGACGAAAGATCAAACTATATATAAAAGTATGAATTAAGGACACCTTTTTGGCACAGTGGTTGAATGCCTTTAGCTCAGGGCATAATCCTTTGGTCCTGGGATCAAGTCCCACATCAGGATCCCCACAGGGATCCTGATGCTCCCTCTTCCTATGTCTCTGCCTCTCTCTGTGTGTCTCTCTCTGCCTATGCCTCTGCCTCTCTCTCTGTGTCTCTCATGAATAAATAAATATATATATATATATGTTTTTAAGATTTTATATATATAAAATCTTGAAATATTGAAACATTATATATATATATATATATATATAAAGCAGCTGTATTTCTCTACACCTGCAATGAACACACGGAAACTAAAGTTAAAAGCACAATACCATTTACAATAACTCAAAACTGAAATCTAACAAAACATGTATAGGACATTTATACTGAAAACTAATGAAAGAGAATATCTAAACAAATGGAGAGTCATACCATGTTGATTAATTGAAAGACTCAACAAAGTAAAGATGTCAATTCTCCCCAAATTTATACACTAGCTTAACACTTTCTATCAGAATACCAGGAAGATGTTTATGGAGATGCAGACAAAATCATTCTAAAGTTTATATGGAAAGGCAACTGAACTATTGCAGTTGGAACTACTTTCATCCCAACAATTCTAAGAATTGAAATACACACACAAGTGCAACCAACGGATTTTTGACAAAAGTATAAATTATTCATTGGAAGAAGGATCATCTTTTCGGCAAGTGAAGCCAGAGCAGTCAGACATCCATGGGCCAAAACAACAACAAAACTCCCGAATTATACTTTACAACTTACACAAAAAGTAACTCAAAATTGATCATATATTTCAATTTAAGACTATAAAAATTTTAGATAACAATACAGGAGAAAATCTTCAGGACCTAGGGCTTTGTTAAGAGTTTTTTGACATAACACCAAAAGCATGATCTCTATAATAAAAACTTGATAAAGTGGATTTAAACATTTGCTGTATGAAAGATTCTGTTAAGAAGTGAAAAAGCAGCTAGGCACTGGGAGAAAATCTTTAAAAGCCATATAGCTGACAACTTATATTAAGACCTCTCCAACACCTACCATAAAACTACAACCCAATTAGAAAATGAGCAAAAAGCAGAATAAGATGCCTCACCAAAAAAGGTATAGAAATGACAAACAGCACACAACAAGATGTTCAACATCACTAGCCATTAGGGGAAGAAAATTAAGGCCATAATAAAATATCTACTGCACACTTAGAACTATTAAATAAAAAGTGTTAGCAATACCTAACGCAGGTGAGATGCAAAGAAATTAGATTTCTCACACATTACTGGTAGGAATGTAAAATGGTACACTTACTCTGGAAAACAATTTCATAATTTCTTTAAAAACTAAACATACAGGGATCCTTGGGTGGCGCAGCGGTTTAGCGCCTGCCTTTGGCCCAGGGCGCGATCCTGGAGACCGGGGATCAAATCCCACGTCAGGCTCCCGGTGCATGGAGCCTGCTTCTCCCTCTGCTTATGTCTCTGCCTCTCTTTCTCTCTCTCTCTCTCTCTCTCTCTCTCTCTCTCATCATAAAAAAATAAAAAATAAACATACACTTACCATATAATGCAGCAATTGCACACTAGGGTATTTATCCCCGAGGGAAAGAAAAAGACTTTCATCCACACCAAAACTTTTTCACAATTGTTTATAGCAGCTTTCTTTGTAGTGGCTCAAAACTGAAAATAACCAAAATGGCCCTCAGTAGCTGAATTGTTAAACTCAGGGAATATCCATACAAGGGAATATCACCCAACAATAAGAAGAAACCACCTGTTGATACACATAGCTTGGATGTATTGCAAGAACATTGTGCTGTTAAAAAAACAAAAATAAAAGCCAATCTAAAAGGTCATATAAGGTATAATTCCATTTATGCAACATTTCCAAAATAAGAATTTTATAGAGATGGAAAACAGATTGGTGCTCATCAGGGATAAATATCGGGGGAGGAGGGGGCAGGTATAATTATAAAGGATTAGTATGTGGGAGATCATTGTGGGTGGAATAGTTTTGTATCTTGATCATGGTGCTGATTACACAATTCTGCCCATATGATAAAGTAACAAAAAACTGCAAACATACATTTTACTAACATCATATTCCTAGTTTTGATATTGTGCTATGATTATGTAAAATGAAACCACTGGAGGAAACTGAGTGAAGGGTACTGCAGTCTCTATATTATATTTATAAATTCCTGCAAATTTAAAATTGTTTTTTATTTAAGTTTCTTATTTTAATTCTAGTATAGTTAACATACAGTGTTATATTAGTTTCGGGGTACAATAGTGATTCTGCAATTCTACACATCATTAATCGGTGCTCACCATGGTGAGCTCCTAAGTGTACTCCCAATTCTCTTCACCTATTTCGCCCTTCAAGTTTTTAAATATTGGAATGATGTGATAATTTCTAAAACTTTGGGAGAAATGAAATAAGTGAACCTAATTGTGTAGCAAATAAGTGGCATAATTATACATAGAGATATTATTTCAGGAGACTGGCCAACCAGCATTTGACTCCATATCTTAGAGGGATATAACTTGAAGATTAAAAGATCAGCCAAATAGAGTCTTCAACTATTTTCAATAATTATATGGTTGGTGATAGAGTTATTATGTTTCTGAGACAGTTCATGTGTTTTGGGGGGATATGCAAAAGTGTTATTGCATTAATGTCTTTGGGAATTGATATTTTGGGCATGCAAGAAGAGAAATAGACACTTAAGATGAATGAGATGAATGAGGTTTACCCCAAAGATACAGATACAGTGAAACGCGGGACACCTGCACCCCGACGTTTATAGCAGCAATGTCCACAATAGCCAAACTGTGGAAGGAACCTCAGTGTCCATCGAAATATGAATGGATAAAGAAGATGTGGTCTATGTATACAATGGAATATTCCTCAGCCATTAGAAATGACAAATACCCACCATTTGCTTCGATGTGGTTGGAACTGGAGGGTATTACGCTGAGTAAAATAAGTCAATCGGAAAAGGACAAACATTAAATGGTCTCATTCATTTGGGGAATCTAAACATTAGTGAAAGGGAATAAAGGGGAAAGAAGAAAATATGAGTGGAAAATATCAGAAAGGGAGACAGAACATGAGAGACTCCTAACTCTGGGAAACAAACAAGGGGTGGTGAAAAGAGAGGTGGGCGGGGGGTGGGGGGTGACTGGGGTGATGGGCACTGAGGGGGGCACTTGATGGGATGAGCACTAGGTGTTATGCTATATGTTGGCAAATTGAACTCCAATAAAATAAAAAATAAAACAGGCATTCTGATTCCCGAAAAAAAAAAAAGATGAATGAGGTTGAATAAAAAGTTGTAGTCCTAAGTTTGAGTTGGAAATATCAGTATAAACTCAAGAAAAATTTAATATTTTACATTATGTTCAATAAAAAGGCATAGAAATAATGAACAAATATACGGCTGAGAATGCTTTCGAAAAACCATTTCCTGCACTCAGGAACCAAGCTTCCTTATATAAGTGGAGCATGATAATATACATACTATACATATGGATATTTTATCCATATATATCCGTATATCCATATATAACATATAATATATACATATAATATATAATGTATATATATTTACCATTATATATGTGTGTATATATTTGTATGTTATGTAGACATATACACATAAATATAAATATATACATGGTAAAGCTAGAATATTTTCCCACCAGAAGGCAAGAAAGCTATGAAGGACAATTGGGATCATATCCAAAGGACTCAGATGTGACTTCAATTGGCCAAAGATGAGGTCAGTTGAACCTTGATGAAGATGATCATGATGACTCCAATGGATTGAAATATATCAAAATTCTTTAAATCCATGAATTCATAATGATAATAGTAAAAATTCATTGTTCCACCTGATGGAAGCATATAACACCACCTAGAAAGAATTCTTGAGTGGGAAAAGCTGGGTGTTTGTAAGTACAGGGATTCAAAAGTATCTTTCCTTGGGGATGCAATCAGCAAAATGCAGACTGAGGAAACTACAGTTCAAATAATGAAGTATTAGCAACAAACAAATTGTGAAGGGAAAAGACAGGAAGTGAGAATCTATAGAATAAAGAAATTTAGGGACACCTGGGTGGCTCAGCGGTTGAGCATCTGCCTTTGGCTCAGGGCATGATCCCAGGTCGGGGATCAAGTCCCACACTGAGCTCCCTGCCAGGAGCCTGCTTCTCCCTCTGTCTATATCTCTGCCCCTCTCTCTCTCTCTCTCTCTCTCTCTCTCTCTCACCCTCTCTCTCTCTCCCTCTCTCTCTGTCTCTCATGAATAAATAAATAAAATCTTTTAAAAAATTACAAGACATATCAACCAATTACAACTTACAGATTTGCCCTCCTCCCGTCACCTATTTTCAAACACACTGACACTACCTCTACCTTTGCACAATTGCCACAGTGTTCCCAAAGATGCATCTACTTCCTCTGGAGCTCAGTCTTCTCCATATGTTGGCAAGCTTATTGAAGGACACAGTGTTTAAACCTTGGAGCTCATTTTGTTAATACTAATATGTTACAGACAGTTTATTTATGTGGAGCACTTTCATAATGCACTGCTATAACAGAACAGCATAGACTGGGTGGCTTGAACAACACTTTGTGTATTTCTCACAGTTTTGGAAACTAGGAAACCCAAGATCAAGGCACTAGCAGATACAGTGTGTGGTGAGAGCCCATTTCCTGGCTTGTACGTGGTTGCCTTCTCTCTGTGTCCTCACGTGGTCAAAAAAGAGAAAGGGTTAGCTCTCTTCCTCTTCCTATGAGGACGTGAACCTCATCATGGGGGCTCAACCCTCATGACTCCACCATCTCCTAAAGGCTCCTCCTCCAAATACCATCACACTGGAGCTCCAACATATGATTTTGAGGGTGGAGAGGAGTGGATACAAAAACATTCGGCCCATAGTAACTTGTCTCATTGAAAAAATTACAGCAAATACTATTATGATCATCATTATTCTTACTGTATGCACATATATAAAGGAATATATTAATGTTAGACATTATTTAATTCTTAACAATGCAAACCAGAAGCTTGTTGGCTCTTATACTATGTAGAGGAGTCTAAACCATCTAACAGAGTCATTCATTTAATCACTAATTAGGCAGGTACTCTATGCAAGAGGAAACAGCAGTGCATAAGACCCAAATAGTCCTGCTCTTGTATATCATATATTCAGAGATAAGTATGTTAAACTCTATATTGTCAAAATGTGATTGTACAGCCTAATGAATATAAACCTTAATTGACAAACTACAGTGTGTGGAAATATCACACAAATGCCTTTTTTAATAAATGCATTTAATTTCTATTTTGAGTCCCCATCCCCACCAAGTAGGCAAAAAAAGTTACCTTCAGTCATGTAAGGAGTTTCTTCCCACCCTTCTGCAGACTCCAGTCAGAGTTCCAAGGGCCAGTGAGCTATCAGCCCATTGCAGGGGACCCAGTGATTGATCCAGCCTTATACATCACCATTGGTACACCCTGTTTCCTTGCATTGATTTTAATTTTTTTAAATATTGCATTAAAATAGGATTTATCTTTACACCACTTTTTGGAACTCATGTTTAGTTTTAATCTCTAGGCAATTACCTCACTCCCACATCCCTGGCCCTGAAAGCCAACATCTGAAGGCCCTCCAGCTTTATGGTTGGCACTTTCTCAGGTTCACCAAGGCTCTGGTTGGTGAACCTCAATTTGGGTAAATTTCTGAGAGCTGCTATTCATTTCTCCAAGAGATTTTCTTTCCTTCCAAAGGATCAGTATATTTTATTTTTCTCAAACATATGACAGTAACTTAAAAAATCACTCCTCCAAAGGAAATATTTTCTAATTTCTGGTTTACTTGATTAAACATCTGGAGCCAGACTCTAGGAGTTTATCTGTACCCCTACCTCCTCCCCACTCCCTCAGCTAGCTGCTCTTTTTCCTCTCTGTCAAGGGCAATGTTCATACTTTTGGCCTATGGAATTGGTAGCTTAGAGCTAAAACCAGTTAGCTGTGGATAACAACTTATTTTCACTCCTGAAAGACTGCTAACTGTCCAGTTAACTTCTTCATCCAGAAAATACTCTTCCTCCAGCTAAGCCAACTGCTTCTTGACAGCAATAAAAATTTTAGAGCCCATCAGTTACATTGGCTGACACTCAGGATCAGTGTTACTTGAAGTTTACATTTTAAAATGCTCATGGTGGTGGTGGTGCGGGGCATGATTCCAAAACCACTTAGACCACCAAACGTTTTCAAGCCCAAGAGCTCACAGCATTCTAATTACTCTAACAACTGCTTTGCAAATAAAAACTTCTAAAACTTACAAATAAATAAACAGAAAAAGGAAAAGAAATGCACAGCAGTTTCTGTACATTGATGAAACTAAAGAAATTATGGGTAGAGCAAGGTATTTTAAAATAATATATACTTCATAGAAGAGATACTCTTAATGAAGCAAGCTTTGTCTTAAATATCTTTTTTTTCCTCCATGAGACTCAGAAAGAGCACTCATAAAACCATACATCCCTCTTTCAGGGCTATAAATATCCATAACAGCAATAGCATGTGATTATCCAAATAAAATTATCTTCAGAAACAGGAGTAAGAGGATGTTCAAGTACAGAGAAATTAGGTGATCATTCAGCTGTGATAGCTTGTATAGAATTTTTAGATTATTTCTTGCCTTGTCTCAGAAAGGATTTTAGATAACCTAAAAGGAGGCATGAGATAATAAAAGTCAAAAGGGGAGGCAAAAAGAGAAAGAAAACAACATTTCAGACATAAAATAGAGGCAGGAAAAAAGCTAAAATAGGTCCATAGAAATAACTCATCATGAGCACAAGCATATCTGATATGCTCTGGCTTCACTGTTGGCAGAATGATTAAGACCACTGGAAGTGAGATTTGGAAAGGTCCTTAGAGGATATACATTACCCAATGCTCATGGCATGGAAATGCAAGCCCAGAAGAAGCATGTGGTATCCCAGTTGGGTAGAAGTTGACCCTCTTTCCCTCCAGCCTCACATTCTTTCTCTCCTTTGGCTGCTTCAGCCTCAGATCCTATCTCTTCTTCATCTGGATGAATCTTCAATAGATCACCAACAAAAAGCAAGATGGTGGAGATTCAGAGAGTATAACAAAAGGTACTGACAGAAGCTGATTAATAATCAGTTAATCAACAAATACATTAAACACTGATTGTTCACCAGTTACTGTGCTGGTCACTGGTGTGATATGAATGACAATACAAGGGAATATCAAAAAGACATGTGAAAGTTAGTCAAACCACTACTTTGCTGCTGTTGCCTATCTTACTGAACAAAATTTTGAATTCCTTGTGGATCCACTGGTGATCTTTAAATGCTTTTGAATTTTTCTTCTATTATCCCAGAAAGAAAATTAAATGTTCAATCTAAGCATTAAATTTTTATAATTATAATCTATATAGTCTTAGCACATTTGGTAAGAGACATGCTAGGTGTGGGGAAGGAATGCAGATGTTATCATTATTTACTCAAGCAGAATACCTGCCTGCATTACATGATCCCTGCATGAAGGGGAGGTGATGAAAACATGTTTTTTAAGTATCTTACTTTTTCCTTTTAATACATATTCCAAAATTGTGGGGGACCATATATGATCTTGTCCATTTATAGAAGCACCAATCACCCAGAATTGCCATAGAGATCCTGTTGCCATA
Source organism: Nyctereutes procyonoides (assembly GCF_905146905.1). Lineage (NCBI taxonomy): Eukaryota > Metazoa > Chordata > Mammalia > Carnivora > Canidae > Nyctereutes > Nyctereutes procyonoides. The sequence goes on along the minus strand of NW_026575035.1, from coordinate 24,037,634 downwards.
CCAATCATGATATACCAAGCCATGCCGCCAAAAATCTCATTCAATTGAAAACTGAAGTCTCTGAGTGGCAATAAGCTGAAAAACCTATAATATCAGGTAGGATGAAGAGGAAGTAGTAAATTCTAAGACATAGCAAAGCACCTGGACAGGAAGTGAGTGCCTAAATTCCCTCTTCCTCATGTCACAGGCAAGGGGGACACACAGAAGTCCAGTGCTGGAGATCAGATAACTGCTACAGCTGAAAAATGTATCTGCTACACCTTTTAAAAAGATATGTTTCTACAAAGGTGATGAAAAGGCAAAAACATACTGGTATGACAATGAAGTTGATCTTCCACAGAATCAACCTGCTTAACCAAATGATATCACCTCAAAATGTGGACATGATAAATTTCATATGTTTAATAGTTGTGGTATATTTATTAATACCAAATAAAGAAGAGAGTATCATCATTCAGTTGGCCATTGTGAACCATGTGAATGATGTTCCCTGGAGGTGTAGAGCGTGGTAGCCCTTTCTGCCCAGCACACCTCCAAGACATGAGGTTGCTTTGTCACCTCCATGTTGGTATCACGTAACTCTCACTCCTTTGGCCCTTGAAGAGTGCCTAAGCCTGAAGTAAGAAAGTGAGAGGAAACATATAGCAGAATATTAACACATGGACTTGGGAGCTGCTCCCATCCATCAAGTCAACTGAGAAGCAAAGAAAGTCCTTCTGCAAAGTGAGCCTCTAGAATAAAAGCAGAGAGTAGGCAAGAAATGAAGAGCTTTTCATATTCCCTGTTCCAGCCTTTCCGGAGGCCCAAGTGGGTTCCTGCCATTGGGTTCCACAAGTCACCCCCATATCCTAATAGTCAGCTCCCTGTTTCATTTACACTAGCTGACACTCGATAAATAACAAGCTCCAATCACGAGAGAGAAGGCATGTTACGTTCTTCAGCCCACCTCAGCTTCATCTTTTGTTTTTAAAGGTTTTTTTAAATTTATTCATGAGAGAGAGACAGAGACACAAGCAAGCTCCATGCAAGGAGCCCGATGTGGGACTTGATCCTAGGACTCCAGGAAAATGCCCTAGGCCGAAGGCAGGCACTGAACCACTGAGCCATCCCAGCTTCATCTTGTTAAAAAAGGTTTATCTCAGGGCACCTGGGTGGTTCAGCAGGTTAAGCTCAGGTTGTGATCTCAGGATCATGAGATCTCAAGCCCTGCTTTGGGATCTGCTCTCAGGGCAGGAGTCTGCTTGGGATTCTCTTTCTCCCTCTCCCTCTGTCACCCCATCATGCCCCCTGTACACACTCTCTCTCTCTAAAAAATTTTTTTAAAAAAATAGGTCTTCATCCCTTCTCCCTCTTTTTTTCCTTTGCCCCTAGGGAAGTTCCATCAACGATGGCATTTTCTATTACCTGGTCACATTTCATGATGGTGCCTGCCTAGTGAAATGTATGGCATTTCCATTAGTTACACTTGTCCAGTTTCAGCTTTAACTCTTAGTCGCTGGCTGCCCACAGCAATTCCCTGATTTTTCTCAGTAAAAAATAATACTGTCATCTGACACTGTTAAGCACTTACTATGTGCTGCATACCATTCCAAGTACTTTATAATTATTAATTGATTCATTCAATTAATCCTCACAGTAATCCTACTACAGCTGGGTTAAGTGAGAAAGTAAGTGGTTAAGTAATTTCCCCAAGGTCATACAGATCACAAATCAGTTGTGGAACAGTTATTTGATTCCAGGCAGTCTGCTCCAGAGGCCGAGCCCACCACCACAGGCAAACACAGCTTCCCTGCGATTTAAGTCCATGTGTATACCAAAAGGCAATCAGCAACATCCTCCAGGAGACACCACACTAGGAAGTGGTTCTGGCTTATGGAGAGGTAACTTTGGACAATTTTAACTATCACCAGTAATGTGCATGCACACACATGTACACACATGTAAGTATGAAAACACAAATGCTCACACACACATGGGCATGTGCACATGCTCATGGGTGTACACACCACACACACACACAAACACATAGCCAGAGTTGAACTGAGTGGTGAGGGGACACCACTAACCACTCTGAGTCCGAAGACCAAGTCAAACCCAGTCTGGGACAAAGTCCTCCACAACCTCAGTATCAAAGTTAGATGAACTGCTTTTAACTGTGCTAATGAATGGACTGAACCTTGAAGGATGATAAGACTTTAAGAGGTCTTTTCTTTTTTTAACACAAACACATTTATTTCATAACCAAAGGGATGATCCTAATTAAATCAACACTTTGAAATAGTTCCATGTAAAATGTTTGCGACAAAAAATAATTGGACATAGTAAAGGAAAAAAAGATTTGCTCATTGAACTGAGCTCACTCATCCTCACAGCTAATTCCTGCCCAAAATGATGATGGATTTTCTCTTTCAATATTCCCCTGGCCATTTGGAGTCTTTTCTGATTCCACACAAATCTCAAGATGATTTGTTCCAACTCTTTGAAGAAAGTCCATGGTATTTTGATAGGGATTGCATTCAATGTGTAAATTGCCATGGGTAGCATAGACATTTTCACAATATTAATTCTTCCAATCCATGAGCATGGAATATTTTTCCATCTCTTTGTGTCTTCCTCAATTTCTTTCAGAAGTGTTCTATAGTTTTTACGGTATAGATCCTTTACCTCTTTGGTTAGGTTTATTCCTAGGTATCTTATGCTTTTGTGTGCAATTGTAAATGGGATTGACTCCTTAATTTCTCTTTCTTCAGTCTCATTGTTAGTGACGGGCACTGAGGGGGGCACTTGACGGAATGAGCACTGAGTGTTATACTATATGTCAGAAAATCAAACTTGATGGAATTTTTGCTCTTTTTTCATGAAACTGAGTACAGGTCACATTGTTCATGACACATTCCACCACTAATTTCCCATCTTCCAATTTTCTTATTATTGTGTTTTCCTTCACACTCCATTCCTGATGTTGAACTAATGCACCATCTGTGAAGTTGCAGTCTAAATTTTTCTGCTATCAGCTGTAGTTTCTTCAAACTTCCCTTCCAGATTACATGAAAACTGTGCTTTCAAAGTGCTCTCCGTGTTTATGGTGAGGTGTTTGCCATCAGGAAAGATGATACTACCTAGTTTGGCCATGGCACCAAGTGGCTGAATGGTGGCCATTGGTCCTATATACAGAGAGTTAAAGAAATTAAATAAACACAAGTTGTTACTTATCCTCAGCTCTCTTGTTCCTAATTTGTACACCACTTTGATAATGACTTGTCCAAACTCTTGGGTAGGATTAATGAGCCACTAATGGCCAACCAAAGACTTCCAGTAGTATTTGTTGCCCTCACTGTCTTCTGTCACATTTGTACAGGAAATTGAGGATGTTCCTCTAGAGCTGCAGTATTTTTCCAAGTGTGCAGTGCCACAGGAGCTTTCTATCCCTGGAATTTTTATCTGTGAGATTGACCAAGAGGACTTCACTAATTTCCAAACTTTTAAAGTCTAGCTTTCCCTCTCTCTCCCAGGTTAACAAATGTGGGTATTTAAGAATAAACAGTAAACAGAAAATCCAGAAATGGGAAATAAGAGGAGAAGCTGTTTAAAACTTAATTGTAAATACATGATAACAGAGATTGCCAAAACTCTACTGCTATCCACAGATTGTGTGGGTTTTATAGATAACCACACATGGGATTTTTACTAGAAACCCAGGAGATGCTCACAGATCATAACCCACATTTCTGTCTCTGCCATCATGAGAGAATGTAAATATTGCACAGCAGGCAACTCAAGGAAGTATCAGAGTCTCCAGAGAATGGTGAGTAATCTCTGTCTGAGAGCAATCACTTTAAAAAGCTAATCAAAATTTATAAGCCTTCATCCTTTGCCTGTTCTCTGAATGTTGATTCCAGAAGACGCACCCCAGAGAAGATGTGTAGCTATTGAGCATCCTAGATGGATGTGGAAAGGTCAAAGTATTTATGGCATGAAAAAAAGCTCTTGGGATAAAGCCAGCTTAGAAATTAGATGTTGGCATTCTTTCGGTTTAGCCAGATAAAAACTTCTAGAATTTGGATAAAGACATGGTTCTATACAGTTTCTTTTTCTAAGCCCCAGTTTTTGTATTTTGTAGCCTGAAAAAGGTCATAGGGAATTATTGAAAAGGTATCTACCAAGCAATTTCCTCTACTGAGTGAATGGGGAGATCATTCCGGAAGAATTACAAAAGGCATTTTATAAAAATTGCAGGGAGGTTTAGATAAGATACTGAAAAACAGACCTAATAATTTTCTAATCACTTATAGGAGATAAGCACCTACAGAGAGCTATTGATTATGCAACTCCCAAGATGAGAAGTTGGTGTGTCTGTTCACTCTATTTTTTTGTATATTTTTTATTAGAGTTCGATTTGCCAACATAGAGCATAACACCCAGTGCTCATCCCAAGTGACCCCCTCAGTGTCCATCACTCAGTCACCCCAACTCCCCGCCCACCTCCCTTCCACCACCCCTTGTTCGTTTCCCAGAGTTAGGAGTCTCTCATGTTCTGTCTCCCTCACTGATATTTCCCACTCATTTTCTCTCCTTTCCCCTTTACTCCCTTTCACTATTTTTTATATTCCCCAAGTGAATGAGACCATATAATGTTTGTCCTTCTCCGCTTGACTTACTTCACTCAGCATAATACCCTCCAGTTCCATCCACGTTGAAGCAAATGGTGGGTATTTGTCGTTTCTAATGGCTGAGGAATATTCCATTGTATACATAAAACACATCTTCTTTATCCATCATCTTTCGATGGACACCGAGGCTCCTTCCACAGTTTGGCTATTGTGCACATTGCTGCTAGAAACATCGGGGTGCAGGTGTCCCGGTGTTTCACTGCATCTGTATCATTGGGGTAAATCCCCAGCAGTGCAATTGTTGTGCAGAAGCCTTTTATCTTGATGAGGTCCCAACAATTCATTTTTGCTTTTGTTTCCCTGGCCTTCATGGATGTATGTTGCAAGAAATTGCTGTGGCCAAGTTCAAAAAGGGTGTTGTCTGTGTTCTCCTCTAGTATTTGGATGGATTCTTGTCTCACATTTATATCTTTCATCCATTTTGAGTTTATCTTTGTGTCTGGTGTAAGAGAATGATCTAGTTTCATTCTTCTGCAAATGGTTGTCCAATTTTCCCGGCACCATTTATTGAAGAGACTGTCCTTTTTCCAGTGGATAATCTTTCCTGCTTTGTCAAATATTAATTGACCACAGAGTTGAGGGCCCATTTCTGGGTTCTCTCTTTTCTGTTCCATTGATCTATGTGTCTGTTTTTGTGCCAGTACCACACTGTCTTGATTGATCACAGCTTTGTAGTACAACTTGAAGTCAGGCATTGTGATGCCCCTGGCTCTGGTTTTCTTTTTCAATATTCCCCTGGCTATTCAGGGTCTTTTCTGATTCCACACAAATCTTAAGATGATTTGTTCCAACTCTTTGAAGAAAGTCCATGGTATTTTGATAGGGATTGCATTCAATGTGTAAATTGCCCTGGGTAGCATTGACATTTTCACAATATTAATTCTTCCAATCCATGAGCATGGAATATTTTTCCATCTCTTTGTGTCTTTCTCAATTTTTTTCAGAAGTGTTCTGTAGTTTTTACGGTATAGATCCTTTACCTTTTTGGTTAAGTTTATTCCTAGGTATCTTATGCTTTTGGGTACAATTGTAAATGGGATTGACTCCTTAATTTCTCTTTCTTCAGTTTCATTGTTAGTGTATAGAAATTGTCCACTATATTTTACATCTCACAGGTATAATTTTACATCTCACAGATTTTATTGAGATTAGATTAGGCTAGTCAGAGGGAGGGGCAAGATGGCGGAAGAGTAGGGTCCCCAAATCACCAATCTCTCTCCAGGTTTTAAGATGAAAAACCTGTGCACCAAGTCAATTTAAGTTTCTTAATTTCAATTTTGAATATCAAAATGCAATTAAACATTTTTTAATTTCTGACAGGAAATATGTAATTAGAAATCATCACTGTGATTGTTTTAAGACTATCTGAAAGACTCAGAGACACTTATTTGCATAATATCATTCTTTATCCTGATTTTATACAAGAAAAAATGAAGGAAACATTATCTTCAGATAACGTTCTGTGTGGAGAACATTACTGGAACATCTGTGTTCCAGTTCTGTGTGGAGCACAGAGCTGGAAGTGCCCAGGCCACAACTAAACACCAAAACCTGAGACTCTGAGTCTGATGATGATGTGTTTGCATTCTCATGATATAAAGAGCATTTTCCTTCTAAACCAAGACATTCGTATAAGAACATTAAAAGACTGGAAAAGTTAAAGTACTCTGTTGCTTCCTGTTCCATATCTTTGTCCAGATTATGTTTTCTTCACCTGTGGACCTCAAAATTAAAATGGCCAGTAGTTTTACCAGCAATATGGGCTTATTTGGGAATAGTAGAGGAATAGCAATTTGGGACATGCAAGCCATAACAAACTATAGGCAGTCTGGAAATCAAAGGAAAGGAACATTTTTTAAAGATTTATCCATTTATTTTAGAGAAAGAGAATGCTCATGAGGGGCAGAGAAAGAATCTCCAAACAGGCTCTCCTGCTGAGCAAGGAACTCAGTCTCAAGACTCGAGATCATGACCTGAGCAGAAACCAAGAGCCAGACTCTTAATGGACTGACTGAGCCACCCAGGCACCCTGGAAAGGAAAATTATAAAAGAGAAAAGGAGGAAATTGGGAGGTGGCACTTTGAATGGAAGTCCATCAGAGGAAAAGGAGAGTTCCTGATGGTGAAGGTTTCTCATTGGCTGAGTTGTATTTTCATATTGGCTGAGCTTGTCACTGGGCAGGGAGAAATCCTTCCTTCCTTCTGAAGTAATAAAGCAGGCTTCTTCCTGCAGGTAATGCAAGGTACATCTCTTCCTGCTGGGGTCTGGAATGGATAGACTGAGCACTCCCTCTTCTGGGAAATGATTTCCTTTATTCAGTTTCACACTTCCAAGCTTTATGCTCCAAGTATAAAAATAAATCAAGGGAATAGCTTTCACTGAAGTTTCTGTGAGAAATAACATGTCTGCAAGCCATTAAACATTGCTTTAAGTTGGAGTGCATTTCTGAAAGCTTTTATGAGGTTGAATGGAGGATTACAAAGTCCTAACCTCAGTTCCCCAAATCAAGACAAACTGTCAGCATAATTCCCTCCTTCTAAAAGGTTTTATGTGTAGAATGAATTTGTTCTCACTCCCATTTCACTCTACTGGAACTGTCAGTTGCAGACTTCTTTCAATGTAGTTTCACCCTTGGATGGCAAAAGAAAGAACAAAAGACAATCTGGATGATGCTAATCCCCAAGATGCCCCAGCATCTTGTACATGTCTGGTGCTCCCTCTCCTGGTCCACCCCCATCAAGGGTGAAATGTAGAGTTGTCACTCACCACAGGCCACCAAGTAGATCTCTATTCTCTGGCAAGTTGGCCAATCCTGCCTAAACACAAAGGAAATACAATCAAGTCTTTCAAGAAAGTAGGATGAGCAGGAAATGTCTCATGTGACCCAGAGGCAACTGCAGCCACTGGATCAAAGGCATATCCTGGGGAGAGTTGGCAGAGGTTTGTCCAAAATCAACTAGAGAAAACAGGTAATGAGATTTTATTGAGATTAGATTAGGCTAGTCGGAGGGGCAAGATGGCGGAAGAGTAGGGTCCCCAAATCACCTGTCCCCACCAAATTACCTAGATAACCTTCAAATCATCCTGAAAATCTATGAATTCAGCCTGAGATTTAAAGTGAGAACAGCTGGAATGCTACAGTGAGAAGAGTTCGTGTTTCTATCAAGGGAGGAAGACGGGGAAAAAGAAATAAAGGAACAAAAGGCCTCCGAGGGGGAGGGGCCCCGCGAGGAGCCCGGCTGAGGCCGGGGCCAGTGTCCCCAGGACAGGAGAGCCCCGTCCCGGAGAAGCAGGAGCTGCACCAACCTTCCCGGGCAGAAAGGGGCCCTCAGGGAGTTGGAGCAGGACCCAGGAGGGCGGGGATGCCCTCGGGCTCCCGGGGACACTAACAGACACCTGCGCCCCGGGAGAGTGCGCCGAGCTCCCTAAGGGCTGCAGCGCACACGGCGGGACCCGGAGCAGCTCGGAGGGGCTCGGGCGGCGGCTCCACGGAGGGGGCTGCGGGGCGGGAGCACGAATCCAACAGCGCAGGCCCGGGAGCACAGGGCACCGGGACACAGCCCAGGATCCGGCCTCCCCCAGGACAGGCAGAGGCCGGGAGGGCCCAGGACAGCGAGGACGCTCCTGCCCCGAGCTGAGCAGATCAGCGGCCCCGCCCCGGAGCCTCCAGGCCCTGCAGACCGAGAGCTCTGTGGTGACTGCAGGAGCTGACTCCAGGGCTGCAGAGCTGGCCCCGCCACTGCGGTTGTTCCTCCTGGGGCCTCACGGGGTCAACAACCCCCACTGAGCCCTGAACCAGGCAGGGCAGCTCCCCCAAGTGCTAACACCTGAAAATCAGCACAACAGGCCCCTCCCCCAGAAGACCAGCTGGACGGACAAGTTCCAGGGGAAGTCAAGGGACTTAAAGTATACAGAATCAGAAGATACTCTCCCGTGTTTTTTTGTTTTTGTTTTTGTTTTTGTTTTTGTTTTTTATTTCTGTTTGCTTCCCCCACGCTTTTTTTCCCTTTATTTCTTTTTCTTTCTCTTTTTCTTCTCTCTTTTTTCTTTTCTTCCTTTTTCTTTTTTCTTTTTCTCTTTTCTTTCCTTCTTTCTCTCCTCTCTTTTTCTCCTTTTCCCAATACAACTTGTTTTGGGCACTCTGCACTGAGCAAAATGACTAGAAGGAAAAACTTACCTCAAAAGAAAGAATCAGAAACAGTCCTCTCTCCCACAGAGTTACAAAATCTGGATTACAATTCAATGTCAGACAGCCAATTCAGAAGCACTATTATAAAGCTACTGGTGGTTCTAGAAAAAAGCATAAAAGACTCAAGAGATTTCAAGACTGCAGAATTTAGAACTTATCAGGCAGAAATTAAAAATCAATTAAATGAGATGCAATCCAAACTAGAGGTCATAATGACGAGGGTTAATGAGGTGGAAGAATGAGTGAGAGACATAGAAGACAAGTTGATGGCAAAGAGGGAAACTGAGGAAAAAAGAGTAGGATTTATTCCCAGGACACAAGGCTGGTTCAACACGCGCAAAACAATCAATGTGATTCATAATACCAGCAAGAGAAAAACCAAGAACCATATGATCCTCTCATTAGACGCAGAGAAAGCATTTGACAAAATACAGCATCCATTCCTGATCAAAACTCTTCAGAGTGTAGGGATAGAGGGAACATTCCTCGACATCTTAAAAGCCATCTACGAAAAGCCCACAGCAAATATCATTCTCAATGGAGAAGCACTGGGAGCCTTTCCCCTAAGATCAGGAACAAGACAGGGATGTCCACTCTCACCACTGCTATTCAACATAGTATTGGAAGTGCTAGCCTCAGCAATCAGACAACAAAAAGACATTAAAGGCACTCAAATTGGCAAAGAAGTCAAACTCCCTCTATGCCAATGACATGATACTCTACATAGAAAGCCCAAAAGCCTCCACCCCAAGATTGCTAGAACTCATACAGCAATTTGGCAGTGTGGCAGGATACAAAATCAATGCCCAGAAGTCAGTGGCATTTCTATACACTAACAATGAGACTAAAGAAAGAGAAATTCAGGAGTCAATCCCATTTACAATTGCACCCAAAAGCATAAGATACCTAGGAATAAACCTAACCAAAGAGGTCAAGGATCTATACCCTAAAAACTATAGAACACTTCTGAAAGAAATTGAGGAAGACACAAAGAGATGGAAAAATATTCCATGCTCATGGATTGGCAGAATTAATATTGTGAAAATGTCAATGTTACCCAGGGCAATTTACACGTTTAATGCAATTCCTATCAAAATACCATGGACTTTCTTCAAACAGTTGGAACAAATTATCTTAAGATTTGTGTGGAATCAGAAAAGACCCCGAATAGCCAGGGGAATATTAAAAAAGAAAACCATATCTGGGGGCATCACAATACCAGATTTCAGGTTGTACTACAAAGCTGTGGTCATCAAGATAGTGTGGTACTGGCACAAAAACAGACACATAGAACAATGGAACAGAATAGAGAACGCAGAAGTGGACCCTGAACTTTATGGTCAACTAATATTCCATAAAGGAGGAAAGACTATCCGCTGGAAGAAAGACAGTCTCTTCAATAAATGGTGCTGGGAAAATTGGACATCCACATGCAGAAGAATGAAACTAGACCACTCTCTTGCACCATACACAAAGATAAACTCAAAATGGATGAAAGATCTAAATGTGAGACAAGATTCCATCAAAATCCTAGAGGAGAACACAGGCAACACCCTTTTTGAACTCAGCCACAGTAACTTCTTGCAAGATACATCCACGAAGGCAAAAGAAACAAAAGCAAAAATGAACTGTTGGTACTTCATCAAGATAAGAAGCTTTTGCACAGCAAAGGATACAGTCAACAGAACTAAAAAACAACCTACAGAATGGGAGAAGATATTTGCAAATGACCTATCAGATAAAGGGCTAGTTTCCAACATCATAAAGAACTTATTAAACTCAACAGCAAAGAAACAAACAATCCAATCATGAAATGGGCAAAAGACATGAAGAGAAATCTCACAGAGGAAGACATAGACATGGCCAACATGCACATGAGAAAATGCTCTGCATCACTTGCCATCAAGGAAATACAAATCAAAACCACAGTGAGATACCACCTCACACCAGTGAGAATGGGGAACATTAACAAGGCAGGAAACCACAAATGTTGGAGAGGATGCGGAGAAAAGGGAACCCTCTTACACTGTTGGTGGGAATGTGAACTGGTGCAGCCACTCTGGAAAACTGTGTGGAGGTTCCTCAAAGAGTTAAAAATAGACCTGCCCTACGACCCAGCAATTGCACTGCTGGGGATTTACCCCAAAGATACAGATGCAATGAAACGCCCGGACACCTGCACCCTGATGTTTCTAGCAGCAATGTCCACAATAGCCAAACTGTGGAAGGAGCCTCAGTGTCCCTCGAAAGATGAATGGATAAAGAAGATGTGGTTTATGTATACAATGGAATATTACTCAGCCATTAGAAATGACAAATACCCACCATTTGCTTCGATGTGGATGGAACTGGAGGGTATTACGCTGAGTGAAATAAGTCAATCGGAGAAGGACAAACATTATATGGTCTCATTCATTTGGGGAATATAAATAATAAGGAAAGGGAATATAAAGGGAAGGGAGAAGAAATGTGTGGGAAATATCAGAAAGGGAGACAGAACATAAAGACTCCTAACTTTGGGAAACGAACTAGGGGTGGTGGAAGGGGAGGTGGGTGGGGAGTCGGGGTGAATGGGTGATGGGCACTGAGGGGGACACTTGACGGGATGAGCACTGGGTGTTATTCTGTATATTGGCAAATTGAACACCAATAAAAAATAAATTTATTATTTAAAAAAGAGATTAGATTAGGCTAGGTTTTAATTCACTCTCAAATACCTCTCTGCTTCTGAGTTGACATGAGCACCTCACTCACTACTATTACACAAAATCCTGAGCCCTCTGAAGTGGGAGGAAATGGAGGGATAGTGAGAGATCGCTTATTATCTCTGGGAAAAACAAAGATGGAAGATGGCTGATGACTCTTATCTCCATGAAAGACAGATGGTGACAGAAGGTGGAATCTGTGCTCTTCCTCCCCCTCAAGTTCAATTGCTTCAGTAGATAGCATATGTAATTTAGCATTTTTGAATAGCAGTTGTCAGAGCTCCCAAGAACAGGTCTCATAATGCAAATTTGCCTAGGTTCATGACAGCCTCCAGGCAACCTACTGTTTTAGAAAAAACCTGTCTTAGCTCCTGAAAAGGGTGATGACTTCACAGGTTGCATCCAGCTGTCATTTTTCAGCTTCTTGGTCCCAGTGCCAGCCCTGTCCTCAGTCACCATCCCTTCTACCAACTAAGCTCTACTTTTGAGAATCTCGCAGGAAAACTCTGCCACTGCTATAGGGGGAAATGACAGCAAATAGTGATTTAGAGAAAATTTTGAAAGTTTAGGGTTGTAGGCAGTTTTTGCACCCAGAGACGTTAGGAAATGAAGGGCAAGAGGGTCCAGGGAAAGAGCTGCAGGAAAAGATTTTCACTGGCTGACTGCTCTAAGCCCTTAGTTTATTAAACTGACACTCAACTCAAGCTGTTGCATGGATTTGCTCCTTCAACACCCATGGGTTCTTCACAGTGCTTTCCTGGTGCTGGCTGTTACTGCACAAAGCACAGAGCAACAGCTTAATAAATCAATCATTCTAAAGTGAGGGGAGGATTTCAAGAACATCTATTCAAATCCTTCATTGTAATGCTAGGGAAACTGAGGCTAAGAGGGACTCATCCAAGGTTACATCTAGACATTGTCAAATGAAATTAATTTCAATTGAACTTTAGCTCAGATAGAACTTCAAGCAACAACACAGCAGCACCTGAGGGAAATAGAGTGAAACCCAGACACTGTGATCGCACCCCTGCCTGTCAAGTTCAGCCAGATTTTCAGAAAGCCAGACAAATGCAGAGCCTGGAAGATTGCCCTTGTTTTTTGTTTTTGTTTTTGGGGTTGTTTTGTTTGTTTGTTTGTTTCATTTTTTTCAGACACCCACTGTTTGACCTAAGTGTTTTTCTGAAACAGGCTGGATTTCACCTATATCCTTTTTACTTCTCCACAGTGAATTCTTTGAGTCCTTTGACTGGATCTCTGTAGCTATCTTTGAACACAGAGCAGAAGTGTGGTGAAAGGAGGCAATTCGGTCTGTGACTGGGACACCTTTGTGCATTGGGCAGTGTCCCGACTCTAGAGCCCAAAAAATAGTGACACCTGAAGTTTTTAAGCAACTCCAAGAAAAGGACAAAAAGACTAGAAGAAAGAATAGGCCAGCTGAGAACAACCCAAGAAAATAGGGAGTGTTCTGTGCTCTGTTGAAATACAGGACTAAGGAGACTCCAACAGATATTTCCAAAATGCTTTTTGGCTGGTAATGGGAAGCTATGGGAAGCTATTTCTCATGCCACTGAGAAAAAGAGATGTAAAGAGAAACAGGAACTGAGATAAAGAAGAAACAAGGACTGGAGTAGGAGCTTTATACCTTTAGCTATTACAGGGGTCTTAAAACTGACTACTCTACTGATTTTTAAAACCTTGGAGCTGTAAGGCTTTGCGACCATGGTGTTTTAGAGGTGCAGTAGGCCAAGTTCTCAGACACGCTACGCTGTTCCAACCCACACCATAGATCATGCTCAGGTTCTGCAGCTCAGTACCAAAGGCCCTTCTAGAAGCCATGTCAGTTTAACTAGTTCCCTTTCTCATCATGTGAACTTAGTCTCTCCCTCTCAATCTCTGTCTGTCTCTCTCTCTCTCGCTCTCTCAACACACACACACACACACACACACACACACATCATTCCCTGGTGAGAAAACTACTGCAAAAGAACAGAATAAATTCTATTTTCCTTAATTGTGATTTTTTAATGTACAGGGAAAAAGATAAGTTTGGAGCATTTTTATCTCCAATAGTCAAAATAAAATTTTGACTTTATAGTCAAAATAAAAATGTCATGACTGAATGAATGAATTAGAAGTAAATTAAAAACTTAACTAGAAAGATTCCTTCCTGAAAATCCAGGAGTCAAGATTATCAGTTTAGATAACTCCACTGGGCATCAATCCACATAGCCACAAAAAAGTGCATAGGAATTGAAAGCCCAAAGTCTCACCAGACAAGCTGGAATATTCTTGGAGAATTTAAGCGGTGGTAAGAAGAAAGGTTACAAAAATCCGTTAAAGCCCAATCCACCTTGGTTACTTCCCTGAGGAGCTCAATCCACCAAGCTGACACACCCTCAGGAAGAGCACTGATATCATGTTCAGAGCCCAACCAGGGGAAATGCACCAAACAGCATTGCTCTGAACCATTCTCCTGCCTTCTCTGTGCTAAGCTAAATTATACTTAGCCTTCCAGTTCCAAAGAAAGTCTCACCTTTTCCAAAAGTGTTTCTGTGTATACTGAAACTTCTTTCCTGAAGCCCTTATAAATATGTGAACTCAGAATGTCCTTTATGTTTTATGTAATGTTTGATGTAAGAAATCTTATCTCCACAAGAAGCAAGTTCTTTTAAAAGGCAATGACCAAGTGTTTTGATTTCTAGTGTATCTCCTACCATACCTAGTATGGCATTGGGCCATGAAGTCTCAATAAACACTCACCAATTAATTAAATGACCATAAGGACAAGGAGGCCAAAACAGGAAAGCTTAAAAGATGAAGAAGACAAGCACCATTACAATTAGGAATGGCATTTGGGGGTGCTTGGGAAAGAAGCAGAAGGACCCAGTGAGTAAATGTGGAAATATATTATAAGAAACATAGTCTACAGGCCAGAAAGCTTAGTCTGTGCCCCGCACAAGTGCAAAGCCATCATATGTCATAACTCATTTAGTCCTCACAGCAATCCTAAAAGGTGAATGCACTGAGGCACCATGAGCTCAGTTAGCTTGCATGAGATAAACAGCTAAGCCATGTGAAAGCCACAGTTCAAACTCAAGCATTCCTCCTCTGGGGCCTCTGCTTCTTATCAACACCCTCTACCATCCCTTGGAGAAAAATGAGGGAGAGAAAACTGTGGGTATCCAAAACAATTTTTGCTGCAATGTCTGATAACTGACAGAGTTCAAAGCAAATATTACAATATTTTTACTCAGCCACAAAGATACACAAGCACAGAAAATCAAACACAGTTTGTTTTTCTTCATTCTCCTCACAATTAGAGAACAGAGTGAAAACATGCACACATGCATGCAGGCTTGCACTGAAGGGAGGCACAAGTCCTTCCTGAGCCCATGTTACACCTTCTCAACCCCCTTGGGTTTCAGTCACAGCTCCTGTGGCACAGACTGCATCCCATTTCCAGTCCAAGCTGCAATGTCCCTCTGCTTTTCTGCCTGAAATCCCCCAAAGCCTTGGAATCCAGTTCAGCAACAGCAGACCCAGGGATCTTCATGCCCGCAGGAAAAACTCTCAATTCTGAGATAATTACCTTCCTCTCCTGCCAAGTGAATCCCAGGGGAATTAAATTCTAGGTACCCTCAACAAAATAAGATCAAATAATAAAAACTGTGGAATTTACTTCTGTCCCTGCCTCAATCTCCCTGCCCCTGATGCCTGCTTTCTAGGATGGCCTCCTGAGCTGATAACTATAGCAGATCAAGAAAACACAAGCTCAGAATGGGCATCAGGAACTGGACTGTACACCAGTCAGCAGGTGACAAGGACCCTGTTACTGGTGGTCAACGGTGATAACTCCTGACATTCTGGAGCTTGACAGTGGCCAACAGGACTGAGAGGGGTACAAGGGAAGGGGAAGCACTGGTCTAGACAGGAGCCCTGGCACTTGATGGTACAGGGGTAGGTGTGTATACTATAAAATTGACCAGCTTTTGTTACCTGCTGGTATGGCTGAGATTTCGGTAAAGCAGGCTGAAAATTTAAGGGGACATCAAAATACTCACTAATCAAGTTAAATAATAGTGTAATTCACTTTAATTCTATCATTATTTAACATTTTATATTTTATTCATCATATATTATTTTCATTGATTTTCATTTTTTAATGTAGTTGACCCTTGAATAATGCAGTTGACCTTTGAACAATGCCAACCACCCACACAGTCAAAAATCCATGTATAACTTATTATTCTCCCAAAGCTTAACTATTAATGGCTTATTGTTGATGGGAAGCCTTGTTGATAACATAAACAGTCAACTAACACGTGTTTTATATATGTATCATATACTGTAGTATTACAATAAAGCAAGCTGGAGAAAAGAACATGCTATTAAGAAAAAATAAGGAAGGCAAAATACATTCATAGTACTGTAGTGTATGTATGAAAAAAAATCCACATATAACCACTTGTGTAATAAATAAGTGCATATAACCACCTGTGCAATTCAAGCCCATGTTGTTCAAGGGTTAACTGTGTTGTATTAATATATTATTCTCCTTGGTTACTAAAGTTTTTTGGCCCTCACTTAAATTTTTCACCAGAGGTGAGTGCTTCACCCTAATTCTGGCCCTGCCTATCCTAGAAGCCTTTGAAGAAAGGTTCAAGTTGGCCAACATTAA
This sequence comes from Nyctereutes procyonoides, assembly GCF_905146905.1. NCBI lineage: Eukaryota > Metazoa > Chordata > Mammalia > Carnivora > Canidae > Nyctereutes > Nyctereutes procyonoides. The sequence goes on along the minus strand of NW_026575035.1, from coordinate 24,021,392 downwards.
GTCAGAGCATTCTGTGAAGGCTAAAAGACCCCATGCCATCTTCACATCCGATAGTCCATGAGCAAACTGTACTGAGAGAGTTGGCTCAGGACTGTCATGAGAGCAGTATAACTGTCAAGAAGAATGAGTAAGCATTGATAGGTCTGCAGTCTTAAAGAAAAAGTGGGACCCTGAGTCTTAAGATGGGTCTTGAAGCCTTAGATTACCCTAATTCCCAGAGGTGAGCTGATTCCCACCCCCTTCCTTTTTGTTGGACAATCTACAAGGTGTGTTCCTCTGCTGGAGAAACAACAAGACTTCACATGTGGCAGTGGTAAAGTGACACCGGCCTATCTCTGCACCTCTGACTTACCTCCAAAACAATAATGAGGGTCAAGTGAGCAAAGAGTCAATAGACACCTCACAACAAAGTGGCAAATCTTGCTAATACCTACTGGAAGGAGCCAGAGGAGCACATATGGGTAGTGAGTGTTGAGGGTGCTTTTCAGTCTTCATCTCTAAAGAGGACCTAAGGTTGCTGATATTCATGAGAATACTAGCATGACACATTCAGTCTCTTGCTTGGCTCTATGTTAGCTCTCCTTGCCTGCCTCAAATAGTTCACAGGGCTCTAGATCACCTGAAAATACACAGAATATCAAAGGCTCACAACCTTTGGATGGTGGCTTTATGCTATACCTGGTGCACAGGAGTGGCAAGTACTACAACTGCAATGATAAGAAATATGTATCCCATAGCATGAGAAGTAACTCTTAAATGGGGCTCACCACACCAATAATGCTTTCAGGGATCCACTGGTCTGGGGTAACAGTCAAGGAGAAAGCATTGCATCCCCACCACTAAAAAAGATGTACATCACTTGATTTGGATCTTGGAGGCAGTGTATACATCAGGTATCTCAGAAGGCTACCAGAGCAAGTGACGGTTGCATAGCAACTCCAGGCTCCAGAGCAAGCTTACAGGACAAGGCATGACTGGGCATATCCAAAGGGGCCAGAGGTTTCCATGGTAGTTTAGAAGACCAGATAGACCCTCTACCCAGCTCCACTAGGAGAATTACAACACAGATTCCAATTTTCTGGAACAAGACTATGCAGAGGATTAACTCACCCTTTGGAAAGTAGCTCCTATACACTACTGGATCCTAATAAAGAGTGAGCCTCTATTCAAAGACATCATGGGGTATCATCATGAATGTATCACCCCAGTTGCCCATAATGAGCTTAGCATTATTGATCCACTAAGTCTCAGTTATCTATTGTTGTATGCCAAACCCCTCAAAATTAAGCAGCCCAAGCTATGTTATTTGTCACAATTCTGTGTATCAGAATAGTTGATTTTTTTTGTATGGCGGTTCAGCATTCCCAAAAGTACAAAGTAGAGGACTAAAGGCTCTAAAGGCTCTGATGATCCATGTTGCATGGATACCTCTAAGGTATCCAAAAGTTCCAATCCATTACAGATGCAAGCTCCAGGTCTGGGATCTTATTATGTAAACCTGGTCCAGGTGCAGAGGAGCTTCTCCAGGAGCAGTTCATCTTGATTGGAAGACCTGTGAACTCAAGAGACAAGGTGTCCATCTCATAGGCACCCAAAATGCAAAGAAGGGGGCCAGGAGAGGAAAAACAAACACTCCCAATGCAAAAAAAAAAAAAAGAAAAGAAAAGAAAGAAAACAAAAGACACAAAGCAGTTATTGGTCATCTATATCCATTGTGAAACCCAGCGGCACACAGTCTGGGATCAGAGTTATAAGGATGGACCCTTAGGACTTCTGGGCACAAGTACGATGTGGGTCTTTGTTTTCTCACATCAATGCTCCCCATGTAACATGTTCCTCAGAGGAGACAACAACAGAAACGGCAAATAACTCACCTGGCAGATGTCAATTTCTATCACCAACACCCAATGCCTGGAAGGTGGCCCAAGAATGGAGCAGCCACTGTGGCAGGAGGGGGACTGCTCATTGGCCCAATTGCATGGCCTCCACTCACTATGGGTCTGCTAGTCACCCAGTGTACAGACCAGACCCTCTGGGCAGACTAGGCAGCCCTGGTAATTAACCTGCTACTAGGTTAATACATCAATTTTATTTCCACCCCAGAGGAAGTAGCAATGCATCCTTACAAAATTGATTCCAGACATTGGTTTCCTTTCCCTGAATGCTGTTCTGCTGCCAGTACCATGACTTGAAGACATGAAATGCCCTTTTATCATAAGGGATCCTACAAAACATCACTTCAGACTTTCAGGAGGTTGGTCTAATTTATAGGGAAGGAAGTGTGACAAGACTCTCTTAGTTCATCACTCTTAAACAGTCAATTGGATTCCTCTCCCACTTCCATTGATCATATCAACACCATATTTCCTCCTAAATAAAAGTTTGATACTTTCACTTCCCAACCTAAAATTTTTGATAGTTTTCCAAAGATCCCAGGATATTAACCAAGCTTCTCAGTATTACAAAATACTTACAAAAAGTTACAAAAGCCTTTTGTAACTCATCATCCTCATCTTCTGATGCACCCACTATCATCACCAAAAGCCACATTAAACCTGCCATTTTCTGAAAGTATCTGCCCTCTTTGGCCATAACATCTGCTTTTGCCACTCCTTCCTTGGCATAACCCTACTTTAGCTCTCTTTCTAGAATCCCCAGCACCACTACCACACCTCCCCTAAGATCTGGAAGCTATTCCTGTATATCATCGCTATGTAACAGATCACAACAAATTTAGCAGCTTAAAAGAGCATGCATTTATAAATTCTCAGTTTCTTTAAATAGGAATGCAGGCACAGTATAACTATGTCCTAGGAATGCAAGTACAGGGCACCTGTGTCCTCTGGTTCAAGGTCTCTCATGGGCTGCAACAAGGTGCCAGCACACACTATGGTTTCATTTCAAGGCTCAAGTGGGGAAGGATTGGCTTCTGACTTCCTGCGGTTGTTGGCAGAATTCATTTCCCTGCAGGCTGTTAGACAAGGGCTTCATTTTCTTATGGCTATCCACTAGAAGCCACCCTCCACTTCTGGCCACAAGAGCCTCTTTAAAGGGTAACTCACAGCATGACACCTTACTTCATAAAACCCAGCAAGAGAGAAAGTCTGCTAGCAAGACACAAGTCACACTCTTCTGTAACATAAACATGGAAGTGACATCTCATCCTTTTGCCACATACTATTGGATAGAGACAAGTCACAGGTCCTGCCTCAAGAAGAGTGGTTACATAGAGGCATGAATACCAGGAGGTGGGGTCTTTGGGACCTTCACAGAACCCACCACTTATAGGAACTAGTTCTACCAAAACCCCCAAGCCCACTAAATTCTCTGTTTCCACAGGACCTGTGCCTCAGATGGAGTCTTATTTACTATCTCTTATAGCACATGCAGTAAAAAAATCCCATGGCACAGCATTTTTCTGCTCACTATTGATTTCTACTATGGCAGAGCTCATGGCTATTCATCGCAGTGCCCCATGCAGAGGAGGAGTCAGGGAGATCAGCATTACACCCCCCGTCCTAGTCATGGTTTCACTTTCTAGAACAGAAGGAGATGGGAGGTTTAAAAGTTGGATTTCCAGGGGTGCCTGGGTGGCTCAGTCATTGACTGAGTAGCATTGACTTGATTTCAGCTCAGGTCATGATTTCAGGTTCATGAGATTGAGCCTGGCATCGAGCTCCATGCTCAGCAGGGAGTCTGCTTAATATTCTCTCTCTCAGAAAGACAAACCATGAGAGACTCCTAACTCTGGGAAACAAACAAAGGGTTGCAGGGAGGGGGAGGGGTGGGTGATGGGGTAACTGGGTGACAGGCACTAAGGAGGGCACTTGATGGGATGAGCACTGGTGTTATACTATATGTTGGCAAATTGAATTTAAATAGAATATTTTTAAAAGAATCTCTCTCTGCCCTTCCCCCTTTCCTCTTAAAAAAAAGTGGGCTTTCCATAAATGTACTCTCTTTGCAATTTTTGCTTCTTATAAGGAAAAAACTTGTAAATTTGCTAATCCCATCAAACAGTAATTTCTATTTAAACTAAAATCGGGAGTTATGTTTTATCAGAAGCTAATGTCAGCCTAAACTGATTTACACACTTAAACAGTTTTAGTCATTGTCTCCCCTAAGATTTTTAGCCAAGGAAAGAAAGACTTGAACTTATGTGCATGCACTTCACATAAACTTCCTGTACAATAAGCATTATTATCTCCATTCACAGGCAAGGAAGCTAAAAATCAGTTTGAGTAATTTGCTCTTGATAGAATCAGAACGTAGATTTTGACTTGGGTTTCTCTGTCATTTCGCACACCTCCTGTTCAGTGCCCAGCAGAGGTTCAAGGTCAGGGAAAACCCCCAAGGCAACAGAGGGAGCTCCCAAGTGGCTCTGACTCTACATCCAAGCAGACATGCAGAATCAGAGCTTTTGCCTCCAGAAAATTCTCCCTGAGAACAGCAGATGCCCTATCTGGTAGGGTGTTGTGATCTCAGATAAAAATGCTGGCGGCAGAAGCCAGGGGGAAACACAAAAAGCTGGAGAACTGTCACTTACTTGATCAAGAACTCATAAGTACTAGAAGATCCTCTAATAGCCTAGCTTCCAAGTCAATTCTCAAAAACTTTCCCCAAAAGAAAATTCACTGGATAGGACACATTTAGTTGCCTCAAAGACAGTTTTTTGGGTGGCTCAGTCAGTTCACTGTCTGACTCTTGGTTTTGGCTCAGGTTGCGATCTCAGGGATATGAAAGATCAAATCCCTTGTTGGACTCAACACTTAGCATGGAGTCTCCTTGAGATTTTCTCTCCTTCTCCCTCCCCAATGTCCCTCCCTAAATGTTCTCTCTCTCTCCCTCTCAAATAAATAAACCTTTAAAAAAAATAGGCAGTCTCTTGCAACAGAAATGCCTAATTACATTCAAAATTCTGGAACCTACTGACTTACTCTATTCAGCTGGGAGGACATGGGATCACTGTAGAGAACGAAAGAAGGGAAGGCAAGCCCACAACACTGCTGTTGTGATGTACAAAGCCTATAAGTTCTATCTGGTGGAATTGAATGGTTTAGCACCATTAAAGGAAAATCCTGTTTCATTTTAAAATGCCATCATTTGTTAAGATTCATTCCCTTCAAACATATTACTGAGCACTGGCTTGGGCCAAGGTAGGGCTCTGTCCTGAGGACATACCTGGCCTTCTTAAGCTCCCCCTTAATGAAGTGGTATGTGATATAAAGCACTAGAAAGTGCTGCAGACCACCCTGCTGAGTACCCACTAACAAACTACAGGATTGTAATTTGCTTACTTAGATCCTAATAGATGGTCCCAGGATTTGTTTTCATTCCAAGAGCAAGTAAATTGAATAATCCTTTCAATCCTTTTTACCATTTTAAAATATGACTATTACTAACTTGCAGTAGTTTAACTCCCTCCAGGCGGGTACTTAAAAGCATAATACTCACTCCAGACTAGAAGAAACAAGCAAGCCTGCCCTTTCTTCAGAAATGACATTTCACTGGAAATACCTGAAATTGCCCTTTCCCTCAAGAATTAAAAAGTGGATTTGTATGAATTCAAAGAAAGTATCTGAATTGGCAGACTCTAGATGCTCACCCTGAGGATAGCAGGAGACACCCACAGTGCAATGGCCATACCAGAGTGAGCTTGATGACAGGATAGAAGGGACAATGCAGGTGACAGTGTTTGGTACAGTTGCAAGCACATGGTGGACCTCAGAAGTGTTCATTTCCCAAGAGACACTGGCGCACATCACTGGTTTGCTCTCAAGGGAGAATCCCAGTGTCACAGGGAGAACCATAGTGTCTATTTCCACTAAACTGGAAGGGGGACCTCCACTGTGTACCTCCAAACCTCCACACTGCAGCTCTGGAGAAACATCCATGTAAAAAAGACAAGGCTGCTGAGACTAAACTTCTCAAAGTTCAGGAAACCCAGCAAGTATCCATGGGTACACAGTGTATGATGAATCTTGGGCTTCTCTTGACTTTCAGAGACCCTGAAATTATGCCCACAACCAGCTGGGGCATGAAGGGAATCCAGAGGGTCAGGACAAATGAACCTAGGCCCACAATGACCAGTTTCTAAGAGGGCTGGGAGACATTCCCAATGTCAGAGCAAGAAGCCCCTCCTGCCATTCACCCCAAGGATGACAAAATTTCCATGGCCCTGCTTTGGCTCAGAGGGCACCTGGGGAGTCAGCCTTCTAACTTTGCCACTTCCTAGCTATAGACATTGGGAAAGTTACTTAGAGCTGTGCGTCAGCTTCCACATCTATCAAACAGGAATCTTAACTGTACCTGTCTTATTGAGAGTTAAATAATTTACTGCTTGGGCCAAAGTCTGGAACATAGGAAGTGTTCAATTCAGGTTAGCTTATGCTTGGCCTAACTATCAAGAGGAACCTTCACAAAGGAGGAGTCACCGTGCACTGCTCAGAAGTGGAAGGAGTTTGTCTGTGGGCTGCTGTTATTTTATGTTACCCTGTTCCTATGAAGAGAATTAGCCATCAGGAAAATGCCCTAGACTTCTCTGGGAGAATTAAAATTGCTCTTAGCCATCAATTCCGGAGTTCCAAATAAAGAAATAGAACCAACATCCATGCAGACTTACCACCAAAAGTGACCTTTGATCCCAGGGAATATGCAGTCCAAAGTTGTGTGACTTTTAGTTTTATCCTATTGTGCCTAGCCCTAGAAACAGATATCCTATTTACTGAGCAAAAAGATTATTTATTTCCTTAACAAGCTCAGTGAACAGTCAACAAATATTTATTAATCAAAGAAATGAAACCAATGCATATTTGATGTTTTTGCTAGATATTTGGAGGGAGTAAAATTGGGAAGATAGAAATAATCTCTAATTTATTTGGAAATAAAATTAAAATGTAATATGTGACTAGGAATTATATGTGAGAAGACAGTTAAGGCTCACAATATAATCTCCACCCATCCTTTCTAAATTAGGGATTTTTTTAAGGTTTATTAATCTATTTATTTAAGAGAGAGAGCTCAACCAAAGGGAGGGGCAGGATGGCGGAAGAGTAGGGTCCCCAAATCACCTGTCCCCACCAAATTACCTAGATAACCTTCAAATCATCCTGAAAATCTACAATTCAGCCTGAGATTTAAAGAGAAACCACCTGGAATGCTACAGTGAGAGGAGTTCATGCTTCTATCAAGGTAGGAAGACGGAGAAAAAGAAATAAAGGAACAGGGATCCCTGGGTGGCGCAGCGATTTAGCGCCTGCCTTTGGCCCAGGGCGCGATCCTGGAGACCCGGGATCGAATCCCACGTCGGGCTTCCGGTGCATGGAGCCTGCTTCTCCCTCTGCCTGTGTCTCTGCCTCTCTCTCTCTCACTGTGTGCCTATCATAAATAAATAAAAAAAAAAAAATTTAAAAAAAAAAATAAAAAAAAAAAAATAAAAAAAAAAAAAATAAAAAAAAAGAAATAAAGGAACAAAAGGCCTCCGAGGGGGAGGGGCCCCGCGAGGAGCCCGGCTGAGGCCGGGGCGAGTATCCCCAGGACAGGAGAGCCCCGTCCCGGAGGAGCAGGAGCTGCACCAACCTTCCCGGGCGGAAAGGGGCCCGCAGGGAGTTGGAGCAGGACCCAGGAGGGCGGGGATGCCCTCGGGCTCCCGGGGACACTAAAAGACACCTGCGCCCCGGGAGAGTGCGCCGAGCTCCCTAAGGACTGCAGCGCGCACGGCGGGGCCGAAGCAGCTCGGAGGGGCTCAGGCGGCGGCTCCACCGAGGGGGCTGCGGGGCGGGAGCGCGAATCCAACAGCGCAGGCCCCGGAGCACAGGGCGCCGGGACACAGCCCAGGATCCGGCCTCCCCCAGGACAGGCAGAGGCTGGGAGGGCCCAGGACAGCGAGGACGCTCCTGCCCCAAGCTGAGCAGATCAGCAGGCCCGCCCCGGGGCCTCCAGGCCCTGCAGACGGAGAGCCCCGTGGTGACTGCGGGAGCTGACTCCAGGGCTGCAGAGCTGGCCCCGCCACTGCAGTTGTTCCTCCTGGGGCCTCACAGGGTCAACAACCCCCACTGAGTCCTGCACAGGCAGGGACAGAGCAGCTCCCCCAAGTGCTAACACCTGAAAATCAGCAGAGCAGGCCCCTCCCCCAGAAGACCAGCTAGACGGACCAGTTCCAGGGGAATAAAGTATACAGAATCAGAAGATACTCCCCCCCTGTTTTTTTTTTCTTTTTGATTTCTTTTTTTTTTATAACTTAATTTTTATTGGTGTTCAATTTACCAACATACAAAACAACACCCAGTGCTCATCCCGTCAAGTGTCCCCCCCCAGTGCCCGTCACCCACCCACCCCCACCCCCCGCCCTCCTCCCCCTCCACCACCCCTAGTTCATTTCCCAGAGTTAGAAGTCTTTATGTTCTGTCTCCCTTTCTGATATTTCTCACACGTTTCTTCTCCCTTCCCTTCTATTCCCTTTCACTATTATTCATATTCCCCAAATGAATGAGAACATACACTGTTTGTCCTTCTCCGGTTACTGTGGCCAAGTTCAAAAAGGGTGTTGCCTGTGTTCTCCTCTAGGATTTTGATGGAATCTTGTCTCACATTTAGATCTTTCATCCATTTTGAGTTTATCTTTGTGTATGGTGCAAGAGAGTGGTCCAGTTTCATTCTTCTGCATGTGGATGTCCAATTTTCCCAGCACCATTTATTGAAGAGACTGTCTTTCTTCCAGTGGATAGTCTTTCCTCCTTTATCGAATATTAGTTGACCATAAAGTTCAGGGTCCACTTCTGGGTTCTCTATTCTGTTCCATTGATCTATGTGTCTGTTTTTGTGCCAGTACCACACTGTCTTGATGACCACAGCTTTGTAGTACAACCTGAAATCTGGCATTGTGATGCCCCCAGCTATGGTTTTCTTTTTTAAAATTCCCCTGGCTGTTCGGGGTCTTTTCTGATTCCACACAAATCTGAAAATAATTTGTTCTAAGTCTCTGAAGAAAGTCCATGGTATTTTGATAGGAATTGCATTAAACGTGTAAATTGCCCTGGGTAACATTGACATTTTCACAATATTAATTCTGCCAATCCATGAGCATGGAATATTTTTCCATCTCTTTGTGTCTTCCTCAATTTCTTTCAGAAGTGTTCTATAGTTTTTAGGATATATTTTGAGAACCATTTGAATGGCAAATGGTTCTCCAACCTTTTATTTTCAGGTTGTAGGTGTCTTTCTGTCTAAAATGAGTCTCTTGTAGACAGCAAATAGATGGGTCCTGCTTTTTTATCCAGTCTGAAACCCTGCGCCTTTGGATGGGGTCATTAAGCCCATTCACGTTTAGAGTTACTATTGACAGATATGAGTTTAGTGTCATCATGATATCTATTTAGTCCTTGTTTTTGTGGATTGTTCCACTGAACTTCTTCTTAAAGGGGAGTTTTAAGAGTCCCCCTTAAAATTTCTTGCAGAGCTGGTTTGGAGGTCACATATTCTTTCAGTTCCTGCCTGTCTTGGAAGCTCTTTATCTCTCCTTCCATTTTGAATGAGAGCCTTGCTGGATAAAGTATTCTTGGTTGCATGTTCTTCTCATTTAGGACCCTGAATATATCCTGCCAGCCCTTTCTGGCCTGCCACGTCTCTGTGGAGAGGTCTGCTGTTACCCTAATATTCCTCCCCATGAAAGTCAGGGACTTCTTGTCTCTTGCTGCTTTAAGGATCTTCTCTTTATCTTTGGAATTTGCAAGCTTCACTATTAAATGTCGAGGTGTTGAACGGTTTTTATTGATTTTAGGGGGGGATCTCTCTATTTCCTGGATCTGAATGCCTGTTTCCCTTCCCAGATTGGGAAAGTTTTCAGCTAGGATTTGTTCAAATACATATTCTGGCCCTCTGTCCCTTTCGGCGCCCTCGGGAACCCCAGTTAAACGTAGGTTTTTCTTCCTTAGGCTGTCATTTATTTCCCTTAATCTGTCTTCATGGTCCCTTAATTGTTTGTCTCTTTTTTCCTCAGTTTCCCTCTTTGCCATTAACTTGTCTTCTATGTCACTCACTCGTTCTTCCACCTCGTTAACCCTCGTCGTTAGGACTTCTAGTTTGGATTGCATCTCATTCAATTGATTTTTAATTTCTGCCTGATTGGATCTAAATTCTGCAGTCATGAAGTCTCGTGAGGCCTTAATGCTTTTTTCTAGAGCCACCAGTAGCTGTATAATAGTGTTTCTGAATTGGCTTTCTGACATTGAATTGTAATCCAGATTTTGTAACTCTGTGGGAGAGAGGACTGTTTCTGATTCTTTCTTTTGAGGTGAGGTTTTCCTTCTAGTCATTTTTCTCAGTGCAGAGTGGCCAAAAACAAGTTGTATTGGAACACGGGGGAGTATCACTGGTCCGTCCAGCTGGTCTTCTGGGGGAGGGGCCTGTTTTGCTGATTTTCAGGTGTTAGCACTTGGGGGAGCTGCTCTGCCCCTGCCTGCTGCAGGGCTCAGCGGGGGTTGTTTACCCCGTGAGGCCCCAGGAGGAACAACCGCAGTTGCTATGGCAACTCTGGAAGCCTGGATTCAGCCTCCACAGGAACTACGGGGCTCTCCGTCTGCAGGGCCTGGAGGCTCCGGGGCGGGGCCGCTGATCTGCTCAGCTCGGGGCAGGAGCGTCGTCGCTGTCCTGGGCCCTCCTGGCCCCTGCCTGTCCCGGGGGAGGCCGGATCCTGGGCTGTGTCCCGGCGCCCTGTGCTCCGGGGCCTGCGCTGTTGGATTCGCGCTCCCGCCCCGCAGCCCCCTCCCTGGAGCCGCTCCCGAGCCCCTCCGAGCTGCTCCGGGTCCCGCCGTGCGCGCTGCAGCCCTTAGGGAGCTCGGGGCGCTCTCCCGGGGCGCAGGTGTCTGTTAGTGTCCCCGAGAGCCCGAGGGCATCCCCGCCCTCCTGGGTCCTGCTCTAACTCCCTGCGGGCCCCTTTCCACCCGGGAAGGTTGGTGCAGCTCCTGCTCCTCCGGGACGGGGCTCTCCTGTCCTGGGGACACTCGCCCCGGCCTCAGCCGGGCTCCTCGCGGGGCCCCTCCCCCTCGGAGGCCCCCTGTTCCTTTATTTCTTTTTCCCCGTCTTCCTACCTTGATAGAAGCGCGAACTCTTCTCACTGTAGCATTCCAGCTGGTCTCTCTTTACGTCTCAGGCCGAATTCGTAGATTTTCAGGATGATTTGAAGGTTATCTAGGTAATTTGGTGGGGACAGGTGACTTGGGGACCCTGCTCTTCCGCCATCTTGCCCCTCCTCCTTCTTTTTGATTTCTGATTGCTTCCCCCACCCTTTTTTTTTACCTTTCTTACTTTTTCTCTTTTTCTTCTCTTTTTTCCTTTTTTTCTTCCTTTGTTCTTTTTTCTTTTTCTCTTTTCTTTCCTTCTCTCTCTCTCTTTTTCTCCTTTTCCCAATACAACTTGATTTTGGCCACTCTGCACTGAGCAAAATGACTAGAAGGAAAACCTCACCTCAAAAGAAAAAATCAGTAACAGTCCTCTCCCACAGAGTTACAAAATTTGGATTACAATTCAATGTCAGAAAGCCAATTCAGAAGCACTATTATACAGCTACTGGTGGCTCTAGAAAAAAAGCATAAAGGACTCAAGAGACTTCATGACAAAAAAAGAGAGAGAGAGAGACTTCATGACTGCAGAATTTAGATCTTATCAGGCAGAAATGAAAAATCAATTGAATGAGATGCAATCCAAACTAGAAGTCCTAACGATGAGGGTTAATGAGGTGGAAGAACGAGTGAGTGACATAGAAGACAAGTTGAAGGCAAAGAGGGAAACTGAGGGAAAAAAGAGGCAAACAATTAAAAGACCATGAGGATAGATTAAGGGAAATAAATGATAGCCTGAGGAAGAAAAACCTACATTTAATTGGGGTTCCCGAGGGCGCCAAAAGGGACACAGGTCCAGAATATGTATTTGAACAAATCATAGCTGAAAACTTTCCTAATCTGGGAAGGGAAACAGGCATTCAGATCCAGGAAATAGAGCGATCCCCCCCTAAAATCAATAAAAACCGTTCAACACCTCGACATTTAATAGTTAAGCTTGCAAATTCAAAGATAAAAGAGAAGATCCTTAAAGCAGCAAGAGACAAGAAATCCCTGACTTTTATGGGGAGGAGTATTAGGGTAAGAGCAGACCTCTCCACAGAGACCTGGCAGGCCAGAAAGGGCTGGAGGGAATATTTAGGGTCCTAAATGAGAAAAACCTGCAACCAAGAATACTTTATCCAGCAAGGCTCTCATTCAGAATAGGAGAGATAAAGAGCTTCCAAGACAGGCAGGAACTGAAAGAATATGTGACCACCAAACCAGCTCTGCAAGAAATTTTAAGGGGGACTCTTACAATTCCCCTTTAAGAAGAAGTCCAGTGGAACAATCCACAAAAACAAGGACTGAATAGATATCATGATGACACTAAACTCATAACTTTCAATAATATCTCTGAACGTGAACCGGCTAAATGACCCCATCAAAAGGCGCAGATGTCAGGTTGGATAAAAAAGCAGGGGGCAGCCCCGGTGGTGCAGCGGTTTAGCGCTGCCTGCAGTCGGGGGTGTGATCCTGGAGACCCGGGATCTAGTCCCACATCAGGCTCGCTGCATGGAGCCTGCTTCTCCTTCTGCCTGTGTCTCTGCCTCTGTGTGTGTGTGTGTGTGTGTGTGTGTCTCTATGAATAAAATAAATAAAATCTTTAAAAAAAAGAAGCAGGACCCATCTATTTGCTGTCTAAATATATCAATCAATTAATAACCAAAGTTAAAATATACTTAGATAATAATACACTTATACTTGGTGACTTCAATCTAGCACTTTCTACACTCGATAGGTCTTCTAAACACAACATCTCCAAAGAAATGAAAGCTTTAAATGATACACTGGACCAGATGGATTTCACAGGTATCTATAGAACTTTACATCTAAACGCAACTGAATACACATTCTTCTCAAGTGCACATGGAACTTTCTCCAAAATAGACCACAAAATGGGTCACAAATCAGGTCTTAACTGATACCAAAAGATTGAGATCATCCCCTGCATATTCTCAGACCATAATGCCTTGAAATTAGAACTAAATCACAAGAAGTTTGGAAGGACTTCAAACACGTGGAGGTTAAGGACCATCCTGCTAAAAGATGAAAGGGTCAACCAGGAAATTAAGGAAGAATTAAAAAGATTCATGGAAACTAATGAGAATGAAGATACAATCATTCAAAATCCTTGGGATACAGCAAAAGCAGTCCTGAGGGGGAAATACATCTCAATACAAGCATCCATCCAAAAACTGGAAATAACTCAAATAAAAAAGCTAACCTTACACCTAAAGGAGCTAGAGAAAAAACAGCAAATAGATCCTACACCCAGAGGAAGAAGAGAGCTAATAAAGATTCAAGCAGAACTCAACAAAATCGAGACCAGAAGAACTGTGGAACAGATCAACAAACCAGGAGTTGGTTCTTTGAAAGAATTAATAAGATAGAGAAACCATTAGCCAGCCTTATTAAAAAGAAGAGAGAGAAGACTCAAATTAATAAAATCATGAATGAGAAAGGAGAGATCACTACCAACACCAAGGAAATACAAACTATTTTAAAAACATATTATGAACAGCTATACGCCAATAAATTAGGCAATCTAGAAGAAATGGACGCATTCCTGGAAAGCCACAAACTACCAAAACTGAAACTGGAAAAATAGAGAACCTGAACAGGCCAATAACCATGGAGGAAATTGAAGCAGTTATCAAAAACCTCCCAAGACACAAAAGTCCAGGGCCAGATGGCTTCACAGGGGAATTCTATCAAACATTTAAAGAAGAAACCATACCTATTCTACTAAAGCTGTTTGGAAAGATAGAAAGAGATGGAGTACTTCCAAATTCATTCTATGAGGCCAGCATCACCTTAATTCCAAAACCAGACAAAGACCCCACCAAAAAGGAGAATTATAGACCAATATCCCTGAGGAACATGGATGCAAAAATTCTCAACAAGATACTAGTCAATAAGATCCAACAATACATTGAGAAGATTCTTCACCATGACCAAGTAGGATTTATCCCCGGGACACAAGCCTGGTTCAACACTCGTAAAACAATCAATGTGATTCATCATATCAGCAAGAGAAAAACCAAGAACCATATGATCCTCTCATTAGATGCAGAGAAAGCACTCGACAAAATACAGCAACGATTCCTGATCAAAAGTGTAGGAATAGAGGGAACATTCCTCGACATCTTAAAAGCCATCTACGAAAAGCCCACAGCAAATATCATTCTCAATGGGGAAGCACTGGGAGCCTTTCCCCTAAGATCAGGAACAAGACAGGGATGTCCACTCTCACCACTGCTATTCAACATAGTACTGGAAGTCCTAGCCTCAGCAATCAGACAACAAAAAGACATTAAAGGCATTCACATTGGCAAAGAAGTCAGACTCCCTCTTTGCCAATGACATGATACTCTACATAGAAAACCCAAAAGCCTCCACCCCAAGATTGCTAGAACTCATACAGCAATTTGGCAGCGTGGCAGGATACAAAATCAATGCCCAGAAGTCAGTGGCATTTCTATACACTAACAATGAGACTGAAGAAAGAGAAATTCAGGAGTCAATCCCATTTACAATTGCACCCAAAAGCATAAGATACCTAGGAATAAACCTAACCAAAGAGGTCAAGGATCTATACCCTAAAAACTATAGAACACTTCTGAAAGAAATTGAGGAAGACACAAAGAGATGGAAAAATATTCCATGCTCATGGATTGGCAGAATTAATATTGTGAAAATGTCAATGTTACCCAGGGCAATTTACACGTTTAATGCAATTCCTATCAAAATACCATGGACTTTCTTCAGAGACTTAGAACAAATTATTTTCAGATTTGTGTGGAATCAGAAAAGACCCCGAATAGCCAGGGGAATTTTAAAAAAGAAAACCATAGCTGGGGGCATCACAATGCCAGATTTCAGGTTGTACTACAAAGCTGTGGTCATCAAGACATTGTGGTACTGGCACAAAAACAGACACAGAGATCAATGGAACAGAATAGAGAACCCAGAAGTGGACCCTGAACTTTATGGCCAACTAATATTCGATAAAGGAGGAAAGACGATCCACTGGAAGAAAGACAGTCTCTTTAGTAAATGGTGCTGGGAAAATTGGACATCCACATGCAGAAGAATGAAACTAGACCACTCTCTTGCATCATACACAAAGATAAACTCAAAATGGATGAAAGATCTAAATGTGAGACAAGATTCCATCAAAATCCTAGAGGAGAACACAGGCAACACCCTTTTTGAACTCGGCCACAGTAACCTCTTGCAAGATACTTCCACGAAGGCAAAAGAAACAAAAGCAAAAATGAACCATTGGGACTTCACCAAGATAAGAAGCTTTTGCACAGCAAAGGATGCAGTCAACAGAACTAAAAAACAACCTACAGAATGGGAGAAGATATTTGCAAATGACCTATCAGATAAAGGGCTAGTTTCCAACATCATAAAGAACTTATTAAACTCAACAGCAAAGAAACAAACAATCCAATCATGAAATGGGCAAAAGACATGAAGAGAAATCTCACAGAGGAAGACATAGACATGGCCAACATGCACATGAGAAAATGCTCTGCATCACTTGCCATCAAGGAAATACAAATCAAAACCACAGTGAGATACCACCTCACACCAGTGAGAATGGGGAACATTAACGAGGCAGGAAACCACAAATGTTGGAGAGGATGCGGAGAAAAGGGAACCCTCTTACACTGTTGGTGGGAATGTGAACTGGTGCAGCCACTCTGGAAAACTGTGTGGAGGTTCCTCAAAGAGTTAAAAATAGACCTGCCCTACGACCCAGCCATTGCACTGTTGCAGATTCACCCCAAAGATGCAGACGCAATGAAACGCCAGGACACCTGCACCCCGATGTTTCTAGCAGCCATGTCCACAATAGCCAAACTGTGGAAGGAGCCTCGGTGTCCATCGAAAAATGAATGGATAAAGAAGATGTGGTTCATGTATACAATGGAATATTCCTCAGCCATTAGAAACAACAAATACCCACCATTTGCTTCAATGTGGATGGAACTGGAGGGTATTATGCTGAGTAAAATAAGTCAATCGGAGAAGAACAAACATTATATGGTCTCATTCATTTGGGGAATATAAATAATAGTGAAAGGGAACAAAGGGAAAGGAGGAAAAATAAGTGGGAAATATCAGAAAGGGAGTCGGAACATGGAAGACTCCTAACTCTGGGAAACGAACTACAGGTGGTGGAAGGGGAGGTGGGTGGGGGGTGGGGGTGACTGGTGGTGGGCACTGGGATGGGCACTTGACAGGATGAGCACTGGGTGTTATTCTGTATGTTGGCAAATTGAACACCAATAAATAATAAATTTTTTTTAAAAAAAGGTAACTTTTGTGTTATATATGTTTTACCACAATTAAATCAAGGAAAAAATTGCACACCAAAGATAATTAGATATAACTGAAATATCTTCTAAATGATACATACTAGTCAGCCCTCTTACCTTTCTCACACCTCATGTTAAGCTAGCATCATAAAAAAATTTTCTATTTCAGCAAATGTCAAAGGAAGCCATCTTGAAAAAACTTTCTACTGTAATGTAGAATCTTAACAGCTCTAATAAGCAGAATTTTAAAACACAAATATTATGTTAAATATTTGTAGAGTTTGATTACAGAAACTATGTACATATTACTATCCTCTCCTGTACATACATATTATAAAATAAAAATTAAAATATATTTTTGAGGAGAAAAACAAAGAGATGTTAGATATTATACTAGCATTATTTACTAAGGTTGAATTTGTCCATACCTAAGATCCTACAAATTCATTCATAAATTTATCATTGTTAAAATTTCCAGCCAGAGCCATTGCTGTTCACTGAGAAGAATCAACACTGAGTGCTCAGTCTAGACCATGTACCTGACACCTGGGACTTCCCCTTCTTCTGGACAGAGGGCATTGCAGTCAAGCTCAGTTTCCCATATTCTATGGGCTGAATGTGTTCCCCAAAAATTCGTATGTTGAAACCTAGAAGCTCTGATGTGATGATATTTGGAGACAAGTCCTTTGGAAGGTGATTAAGTCATGAGGACGGGCCCCTCATGATGAAAATAATGCCCTTATAAGGAGAAAGGGACCTGAGCTGCTCTTTTGCCCATGTGCTCAAGTTCTCTCTCTCTCTCTCTCTCTCTCTCTCTCTCTCTCTCTCTCTCTCTCTCTCTCTGCCAAGCGAGGACACAGCAGAAGGCAGCTGTCAATGAACCAAGATGGCCATCCCCAGGAACTTGATCATGCAGGTACACTGATCTCAGACATCCCAGCCTCCAGAATTACAAAAAATAAATGCTATTTAAGCCATCTAACCTATTTTGTATAGCACCCTGAACTAAGTCACCATAGAACCAGTGGCTTCTTCCTGTCAGGAGGAGGGATTGCATGTCCTCATTGGCCCAAAGGACCCCATTAGCCCCTGTTAATAGTTTGAGCCCAGCCTGTCTGTGGGAAAATACATGGGCCTGAAGGTTACCCTATAAAGAAGAATAAAAGAGGCAAATCCCTCCACTGAAACAAAAACTCAATCTAGAAAAGCTATCAAGGCCAGCCTTACAGTGGGATGAGGTTGTATGGGGTTGCTTTTATTTTCTTAACTAGATGGTCTGTTTCATTGCCCCTTTCTCTAAGGAAGCTGATTTCCTAATCTCTGCTATGAGACAGAGGAACTCATCAGGCCCCAGTGCACAACACCAGTCTATTTGGCACTTGATTCTCTCCTCTGTCATTAGTAATAGCTGGAGAGCAGCGCCGCTTCCTGTCACAGGCAGTCCTGTGAGAAGGCCAAGTCCCTGCCTGCCAATTTCTGAATTTAACACGCATTCACCTGGCCTCACAATTACTCCAGAACTTGATAAGAATACTAATACTCTCTAATGTTGGCATGATTGCTGAATACTCTTCCCCTTACTCTCCTTTCATTTGTCATCAGGCTTTAAATTGAGAGCATATTGAAATTAAATGTGCCAAGGAAGGGAAAGACCAGGACAAGATAATATTAATGACTGTTAATTATAAACCAAAAGTAAGACTGCATTTTCATGTTGTTTATTTTTCTTTTTGTCATTAAATACAGCATACATGCAGAAAAGCAAATAACAGAATTAAAGCTTAAATAATAATTATAAAGCAAACCTCCCTGTAACTACCAACCAGGTCAAGCAATTGTGTGCCAGAGCGCCAGAAGTCACCCCTCTCTCCTGCATCCTTCCCAGACCGGTACTCTGTCCACCTTGGAGGCTAACTACCCCTTTGTGATGTTAAGTTTCCTTACTGTCTTTCTAGTTTTATCATATCTATATCTATATCTATATCTATATCTATATCTATCTATATATACCTACCTAATGTACTCTGACTTTGCCTGGTTTTGAAAGTCATGTAAATGGAATCAGTCTTACTATATGATTTTTGTGTGTACATGTGTTCATTTATTTTGTGTAATATCATGTTTGTGCTATTTATCCACTTGCTCATTCTCATAAATGTGTAAGATTTCACTGACTCTGTGAATGAATTTGATAAGCACTAGGTATGGGTATGTTCAACTTCAATAAATAATGACAAACTATTTCCCAAGTTGGTTGAATAAATTCATCTGCCAGCCAGCAGTGTCTGAGAGTTCCTGATGCTTCATGGTTTCATCAACACTTGGTATTACCAGTCATTTGAATTTTACCCATCCATCCAGTGACAGTGTAAACCACCATGTAATCTCATGGTGGTTTGAATTTACATTTTCCTGATTACCAATGAGTAAGATTATCCTTTCATGCCCATTAACTATTTACATGTCCTCTTTTGTGAAGCACTTGTTCAAGCCTTTTGCCCATTTCTCCTTTGGGTTTTCCATCTATTCATTTGCAGGAGCTCCTTACACATTCTTGATACTTTCTCTTTTTCAGATACATATGTGAGTAATAGCTTCTCTTATTAGATGGAATTATCTCTTCACTCTCTTTACTGGAGTCTCTTGATAAAATTTGCACTAAAGTATAATGTATGCAATTTTATCAACATTTTTCCTTTTGGTTAGTGGATTTTGCATCATTTATGAAATTCTTCCCTATGCCCCAGTTTATATAGATTCTCTCTTAAGACTACCTTCTCATTTTAATGATTTATTGTTAGATAAAACTTTCTATCATAAGAAATCCAATATTTCAATAAATGTGTATGAATGGCTACATATGGAATTTGTTTTTAATACTGGTGGGATGGGATAGTTATAACTAATTAATAGCCTGATGGTCTCACTGTCTGTGAAAGTTAATGTGCTACAACAAGAACTATTTTCACAAAATGTTAAGCAAGTTACACAAACATATTACATACCATACAAATTAATTTTTATTTATAAGAATGTTATCTGCTAATCAGTTTTCTCTAATTTTATAACATTTAAATCTTTCCCCTGGAGACCATAGTTTATTCTAAAGATTGGTAGAACAAGACATTCATTGGGAGACTACCATGTGCTAGACACATCGTTTGCTTCCTTTCATTTAATTTTTACAATAATAACCTTAGGAAGCAACTATCTGCATTTATAGGTGAAGAAACTGAAGCTGTAGGTTAGTGCATAGCTTTCCTGAGGTCCAACAGCTAGTAAGGGACCAAGTTAGTATTTCAATCCATAGAGTAGCAATCCCCTCCATAGCTTGTGCCTTAGAGGAGAGGGTCACCCACCAGCTCTTCAGCAGATCTAGGAGAACCACAGGGTCCAGCTCCACAGCTCAGCCCTCTGCACATACTACCATGTGCCATTGGTCTTTGGCATTGGGCTTTAAGGGCATGCTAGCTTTGAATATTGAACATTTCAATATTTTATTCCTTGTTATGGTTTGAGAAATGATATTGAGATAGAGGCATATGAATGTAGATATGTAAGGATATATTGAAGTAGAGCTGTAGATAGAGGAAGAGACAGAAATAGAGAAATAGAGATCATGCTGGCCTTTGTGCAACAAATGGTGAAGGCCTGAGTGCTATACTTTGAAAGACCTGCTTACAAGGCTGAAAGAAAGCTGCTTTCTGGAAACTTGGATTTCAGTAGGGTTCCCATCACTGTACCTAATCATTTGTACAAATAATGTGGTTTATGCTAAATACCTGCTTTCCTCTAGGGAGTCTAGAATTTTGGTACTTGCTAAGCAGTCCCCAATAAAAACTCTGGGCATTGAACCTCTAATGAGCTTCCCTGTCAGACATTTTATATGTTTTGTCACATCTCATTCCTGTGGAAATTAAGTGTGTCCTGTGAGACTCCACTATGAAATGTCCTTTGTAGGCTTGCACCTGGTTCCCTTGGACTTTGCCCCATGAGCCTTTCCTTTTGTTGATCTGCTTTGTATCATTTCACTGTAATAAATCACACCCATGAGTATCACTGTATACTCCATGATTCCTCTTAGTTCATCAGTGAAACTGGGAGTCGTCTTTAGAACCTCCAACGCAGCTTACCTCTCCATCCAGTGAATATTAAGATCTAATACATTTGCCAGTGCCTTCATTTCTAGGCAATGGGGTTTTTTAAACAACATTATTTGGCATCAAGTTTTTGTCACACTGAATAAAAATTCCCTTTCTGATGAGCTTAACTCATGGTACTGACAGGCTTTTTCCTGGTCCAGTTGTGCCCCAGATCTCTGAAGGCCTGCCTACCTTTGATCCATCAATAAGACTGCTTCCTCTATGTCCTCCACTCAATGGTTCCTTTGCTCCATCTCCACTAGTCTCACTCTGCACATCTATTTTAGAGAATTTATTTGCACACCATTGTAAGAGATAACATTATCTTGTACCCATTATCCAGCTTCCTCTGTTGTAACATTTTACAAACCTTCAATACAGTATCACAACCAGTATCTGCACATTTTAGAATCCAACCATCTTATTCAGATCTCCCCAGTTTTATTTGCATGTTGTGCATGTATAAAGTTCCATACAGTTGTTTAATCAGTTTTTGTTGGTGTACCAACAACCTCAATCAAGATACTGAGCTGTTCCAACCACACAAGGACCTCTTATGATGTCCTTTATAATCAGATCCAACTTCTTCTTCCCCTGATGACCACTAATCTATTCTCCACTTCTAACACTCTGCCATTGTAAATGTTATATAAATGTACTCATATAGTATGTAACCTTTGGGAATTGGCTTTTCTTACTCACCACAACTCCCTGGAGATTCATCAAGTATATCTGTACTTTGTTCTTTTTCATTGCTGAGGAGTATTCCATGATATGGCTATTCCATATGAATTTATCCAACCACCTTTTGAAGGACATCTAAGCTGATTCCAGTTTGGACACTTACAGACAAAACAGCTATAAAGACTTGTGGCAGGCTTTTGTGTAAAAATAGGTTTTTATTTCTCTAGGATAAATTGCTGGGTTAGATGGTAGGTACATGCTTAGTTTGTTAGAATGCTGGAGAATCATTTTCCAGGGTGCTTATACCATTTTACATTCCTACCAGCAATGTACGAGTAATCCAGCTTCTCCTGCTATTGATTTTTTATAACCCCAGATTCCCATCTTGAGCAACTGATAGACGTAGTTACAAGTCACTTCTAAACCATGTTATACATCTTAAAAACTTGCCTAAGTGGTTGGAAGTCTGCCCATAAATGAATTAAAATATGTATAGAACATAATACATCACTGCTCCTCCCTTACCCAATGCAAACACGAGCTGTCCATTTCCTTATTTGTCCATTTTCCATTACCCCCACAAAGCTTCAACCATTGCTTCCAATAGGGGGCTATCCAAGACATGCTCCCCCAGACTGGGTGGGATGCTTCAATTGTACCGGCACCCATTCTCCCACAGTGTTGCCACCACTATTGGAATAGCTAGATTAATTGTCTTCCTTGCTATGCATCAATTCTCAGAGGGCAAGAACTGTGATGGTCTTATCTGTCATCTCATCCCCAGTATCCAACACTGCCTGCACATACTAGGTACTCAGTTCCATTTTTGATGGTTGAATGGGCAGTCCTAACCTCAAAAGCCCATTCAATTCAATATTCCAGGCAGCCTTTACCAAACAATTAAAGGTGACAGAGGAGTTAAAAATCTCTTTACCACCAGGCAATTAGTAAGCCTAAGTCAATGACAAGGCAACACTCACCCACTGTGGTTGGACATGAATTTGTGTCTTCTAAATATTTCCAGATAACATGTGTTGATGAATTAACAATTTCTTCCAGAAGAACAAATGGCTTATTGGCTGCCTCATTTTACTTAACATGAGGAAACCAACTCTTTATTAGAGTATGGTTGCAGAGACAATGTAAATATATTTACATGTTCACTTGTAAAACTTAGATCTCCATACACATGCCTTACCTAATAACCTGGTTTAACAGCTTAATAATAGTCTCTAGAACTAGTGATTTCTAACAAATTGTTGCCTGGACTTCCAAATCCTATTTTAAAATCGATTAAAGTTCTTTTAATGCTAGGAGACATTTTCATATTTCCAAAGGTAAGAACTCACTATCACCCTAGAAATAGAGAGATATATACTTTAAAATGGTTAAAATGGTAAATTTTATATCATATATATATTTGCCACAAGAAAAGAAAAGTAGAAGCTGGGCAGGAGAAATGAGTAGAATGAATAGTCAGCATAGTTAAGTGTATCATTTGCCTAAACCAAAATTTACCCATGTTAAAACTTTGAGCCTTTGTTTCTTTGTGTATAAAATGTTAATCATAGTGCAAGACTCACAGTTGTTTGAGGGGAAAAAAGGAGCTGCATATTATTGAATGCACAATATAATTCCTGCCCAGGGCTTTGGACACTTCTAGTTAATCTGAGTGCCTAAGCTCCAGGCTAGAAATTCATGTAAGGCAAGAATCAGACCAGGAAAACATGATGCTAACACCTTCCAAGGACACCTGTGTCCTCCCATTCACCACTGATTCCAGAAGGTTTCATATCCTTTTGAAAGCAAGATGAGTCAATAAATGAAAGGACTTAGAAAATGACTGGAAAATAGTAAACATTGCTGGATAATATTAGGGCAGTCCAGAGAAACAGAACCAAAAGTGTGTGTGTGTGTGTGTGTGTGTGTGTGTGAGAGAGAGAGAGAGAGAGAGGGAGAGAGAGAGAGAGAGAGAGAGAGATTTTAAGGAATTGGCACCGATAATCATGGAGTCTCAGTCCAAAATCAGTAGGATCTATCAGCAAGGCGGAGACCAGGCAAGAGTTGATGCTGCAGCTTGAGTCCAAAGGCAGTCTGGGGGCAGAACTCCTCAGGGACCTCAGTCTTTCCACCTAAGGCCCACAATTGCTTGGATGAAGCCCACCTACAATATGGAGAGCAATCTACTATACACAAAATCTACTGATTTAAATGTTAACTCACGCAAAAAGTACCTTCACAGTGACTTCTAGGCTGTTTGACCAAAACTGGATGCCATAGCCTAGCTAAGTTAATATAAAATTAACCATCAGAGCATTATATAGGTGGAATTCACTGAGAGTAGGGTTTCTACAGGACTCAGAAGTCCTGGATTTTATATTTCTGACTCAGACTCCCCCTGCTGCCCTTCTCCAAGATCTTTCCACTGAGCCTCTGCTCCATGCAAATAAGCTCCAATAAATCTGTCCTCCAAATTCTCCCATCCACTCCTTGTCTCTATTGAGATTCAGCCTTCCTAAGCTTCACACCCACTAGGAGCTTCTTATTTTCACTTCTAAATGTATTGTTTATTTTTTTCTTCCAATTTTTTATTTAAATTATTTAGTTAACATGCAGTGTAATACTGGTTTTCTGAAGTAGAATTTAGTGATTCATCACTTACGCATAACACCCAGGGGTCATCACAACTGTCCTCCTTAAAATCCATTACCCTAAATAGCCTATATCCCACTCACCTTCCTCAATCAACCCTCAGTTTCTTCTCTATCATCTATTGTTAAGAGTCTCTTGTGGTTTGCTTCCCTGTCCTTTTTTCTCATATGTTCACCTGTTTTGTTTCTTAAATATCACATGAGTGAAATCATATGGTATTTGTCTTTCTCTGACTTCTTTCACTTAACATAATATGCTCTAGTTCCACCCACATTGGTGCAAATGGCAAGATTTCATTCTTTTTCATGGATGAAAAATAAATATATTATATATATTATACATAATATATATAATATACTTATATATATTAGTATATATATCCCCCCATCTTCTTTACCCATTCATCAGTTGATGGACGTTTGGGCTGTTTCCATAGTTTGGCTATAATACTGCTATAACAGCAGGATGCATTTACCCCTTCAAACCTGTATTTTTGTATCCTTTGGGTAAATACCTAGTACTACAATTGCTGGATCATAGGGTAATTCTATTTTTAACTTTTTGAGGGGCTTCCATACTATTTTTCAGTTTCTGCAACAGTTTGCATTCCCATCAACATTGTAAGAGGACTCCCCTTTGTTTACAACCTCACCAACATCTGTTGTTTCCTGTGCTATTAATTTTAGCCATTCTAACAGGTCTGAGGTGGTTTTTATTTGTGTTTCCCTCATGATGAGTGATGTTGAGCATCTTTTCGTGTGTCCCTTAGCCATCTGTATGTCTTCTTTGGAAAAATGTCTATTCATGTGTTCTACCCATTTCTTAACTGGATTATTTGTTTTGGGGTGTTGAGTTTGAGTTTAATCTTTATAGATTTAGGATACTAACCCTTTATTGGATATGTCATCTGCAAATATTTTCTCCCATTTTGTAGTCTGCCTTTTAGTTTTCTTGTTTGTTTCCTTTGCTGTGCAGAGGCTTTTTAACTTGATGAAGTCCCAATAGTTAATGTTTGCTTTTTTTTCCCCTTATCTCCTGTGACATGTCTAGTTAGAAGTTGCTACGGCCAATGTCAAAGAGGTTACTGTGTGTGTTCTCCTCTAGGATTTTAATGGTTTCCTGTTTCACATTTAGGTCTTTCATCCATTTTGAATTTATTTTTCTGTATGGTATAAGAGAGTGGCCCAATTTCATCTTCTACATGTTGCTGTCCAGTTTTTCCATCACCATTTGTTGAAGGGACTTTTTTCCAATGGATAGTTTCCTGCTTTGTCAAAGATTAATTGACCATATAGCTGTGGGTCCATTTCAGTGTTCTCTATTCTGTTCCACTGATCTATGTGTCTGTTTTTGTGCCCATACCATACTGTCTTGATGACCACAGCTTTGTAATATAACTTGTAATATTGCTTTTCTTTTTCAGGACTGCTTTGGTTATTCAAGGTCTTTTGTAGTTCCATACAAACTTCAGGATTGTTTTTTCTAACTCTGTGAAAAATGCTGGTGGTATTTTTATAGGGATTTAATTATACGTGGAAATTGCTTTGGGTAGTATAGACATTTTAACATTATTTGTTCCTCCAACCCATGAGCATGGAATGTTTTCCCATGGGGGGGGGTCCTCTTCAATTCCTTTTATAAATGTTCTATTATTTTCAGAGCACAGAACTCTTAACTCTTTGGTTAGGAATACCTAGGTATCTGATAATTTTTGGTGCAATCATAAATGGAATTGATTCCTTGATTTCTTTTTCCACTGCTTCATTATTGGTGTATAGAAATGCAACAGATTTCTGTACATTGATTTTATGTCCTGTGACTTTACTGAACTTATGTATTATTTCTACCAATCTTTTGGTGGTCTTTTGGGTTTTCTATATAGAGTATCAAGTTGCTGCGAAGAGGGAAAATTTGACTTCTTCCTTGATGGATTGGAAACCATTTATTTCTTTTAGTTGTCTGATTGCTGAGGCTAAGACTTCCAGTACTATGTTAAATAATGGTGAGAGTGGATATCCCTGTCTTGTTCTTAACCTTATGGGGAAAGCCCTCAGTTTTTCCCCATTAAGAATATTAGGGGAGGAGGGCAAGATGGAGGAGAAGTAGGGTCCCCAACTCACCTGGCCCCACCAACTTACCTAGATTACTTTCAAATCATCCTGAAAACCTACGAATTCGACCTGAGATTTAAAGAGAGAATAGCTAGAATCTACAGAGAGAAGGGTTGTGCTTCTAACAAGGTAGGAAGGCAGAAAAAAAAAAAGAATCAAGTAGGGGAAGGGCCCCCGAGAGGAGCTGGGCTAAGGCCTGGCAGCGAATGTCTCTGGAACAGGAAAGCCCAGTCCCAGAGAAGCAGGAATTTTAAAAATCTGCACCGAATTCTTCCCGGACAGAAAGGCACTTAGCATGGAAACCCGGCAGAACCGCAGGAGGGGCAGTGGAGCCCCCAGGTTCCCAGGGTCACTAACAGAGGAAGTGCACCCTGGGGGACAGCACGCCACAGATATGGGCTGAGCTCGGTAAAGGGCTGGAGCGCGCCTGCCGGGGCCTCGGGAGCAGCTCAGGCTTGGCTCCGAGCAGAGGGGGCTGCGCCCTGCTTCCTTCGGGAGCCCTGGCCCGGGAGCGCGATTCCAGCAGCGCAGACCCCGGAGCCCAGGGCGCCGGGGGCCACAGCCCAGGATCCTGCGCTCCCCCCGGGATAGGCGGAGGCGGGAGGGCACAGGACAGCGAGGGCGCTCCTGCCTCCAGGCGCCCCCGAGCTGTGCAGATCGGCACCCCCCCGCCCCCGGAGCATCCAGGCCAGTGCAGACTGGGAGCTGCGGTAGTTACTGCGGGAGCTGACTCCAGTGAGGGAGAGCTGGCTGCCACCAGTGGTGTTGTTACTCCTTATGTAACTCTGTGCCACCAGGGGACAGAGGCCTCATGGAGTAAATAGCTCCCACTGAGCCCGGCACCTGGCAGGGGGCGGGACAGCTCCCCCAGGTGCACACACCTGAGAATCAGCACAGCAGGCCCCTCCCCCAGAAGACCAGCTGGAAGGACAGGGAAGAGCAAGTTCTGCACTGAGCAGCACTGGAAAGCTTCAGGGGAAGTTGAGGGATTTACAGTATATAGAACCAGAGGATAGCCCTCCTTGGTTTTGTTTGTTTTTTCTTTTTTTCCCCTTTTCCAGCACAACTCATTTTTAGCAACTCTGCAGTGAACAAAATGACTAGAAAGAACTCACCACAAAAGAAAGAATCAGAAACAGTACTCTCTGCCACAGAGTTACAGAATTTTGATTACAATTCAATGTCAGAAAGCCAATTCAGAAGAACAATTATAAAGTTCCTGGTAGCTCTGGAAAAAAGCATAAAGGATTCAAGAGACTTCATGACTGCAGAATTTAGATCCAATCAGGTTGAAATCAAAAATCAATTAAATGAGATGCAATCCAAAATGGAGGTCCTAACAACGAGGGTTAATGAGGTTAAAAAAAAAAAAGAGTGAATGACTTAGAAGACAACTTGATGGCAAGGAAAGAAGCTGAGGGAAAAATAGAAAAACAATTAAAAGACCATGAGGAAGGGTTAAGGGAAATAAATGACTGCCTCAGAAGGAAAAGTCTACATTTAACTGGGGTTCCAGAAAACGCTGAAAGGGACAGAGGACCACAAAGCATATTTGAACAAAACATACCTAAGAACTTCCCTAATTTGGGGAGAGAAACAGGCATTCAGATCCAGGAGACAGAGAGGTCCTCCACTATAATCAATAAAAACCATTCATCACTTCAACATTTCATAGTGAAACTTGCAAATTCCAAAGATAAAGAGAAAATCATTAAAGCAGCAAGAGACAAGAGATCCCTAACTTATATGGGGAGAAATATTAGATTAACAGCAGACCTCTCCACAGAGACCTGGCAGGCCAGAAAGGGTCCTAAATGAGAAGATGCAGCCAAGAATACTCTATCCAGCAAGGCCCTCATTCAGAATAGAAGGAGAGATAAAGAGCTTCCAAGAAAGGCAGAAACTGAAATAATATGTGACCACCAAACCAGCTCTGCAAGAAATATTAAGGGGGACTCTGTAAAAGAGAGAGGATGTCCAAAGAAATAATCCACAAAAACAGGGACTGAATAGGTATCATGATGACACGAAATGCATATCTTTCAATAGTAATTCTTAACATGAATGGGCTTAATGATCCCATCAATAGACACAGGGTTGGGCAGCCCCGGTGGCGCAGCGGTTTAGCACTGCCTGCAGCCCAGGGTGTGATCCTGGAGACCCTGGATCGAGTCCCATGTCGGGCTCTCTGCATGGAGCCTGCTTCTCCCTCTGCCTGTGTCTCTGCCTCTCTCTCTCTCTGTCCCTATGAATAAATACAATTCTTTTTTAAAAAATTCTAAAAAAACAGACACAGGGTTTCAGACTGGATAAAAAAGCAAGACCCATTTATTTGCTATCTACAAGAAACTCATTTTAGATGTAAGGACACCTACAGCCTGAAAATGAAAGGTTGGAGAACCATTTACCATTCAAATGGTCCTCAAAAGAAAGCAGGGGTAGCAATCCTCATATCAGATAAATTAAAGTTTATCCCAAAGACTGTATAAGAGATGAAGAGGGGCACTATATCATACTTAAAGGATCTATCCAACAAGAGAACAATCATGAGTATTTATGCCCTGAATGTGGGAGCTGCCAAGTATATCAATCAATTAATAACCAAAGTTAAGACATACTTAGATAATAATACACTAATACTGGGAGACTTCAACATGACACTTTCTGCAAATGACAGATTTTCTAAGCACAACACCTCCAAAGAAACAAGAGCTTTATTTTTTTTTTTGAAACAAGAGCTTTAAATGATACACTGGACAAGATGGATTTCACAGATATCTACAGAAGTTTACATCCAAATGCAACTGAATACACATTCTTCTCAAGTGCACATGGAACTTTCTCCAGAATAGACCACATACTGGGTCACAAATCAGGCCTCAACTGATACCTAAAGATTGGGATTGTCCCCTGCATATTTTCAGGCCATAATGCTTTGAAACTAGAACTCAATCACAAGAAGAATTTTGGAAGAAACTCAAACACGTGGAGGTTAAGGACCATCCTGCTAAAAGATGAATGGGTCCACCAGGAAAATAGAGAAGAATTAAAAAGATTCATGGGAACTAATGAGAATGAAGTTGAATGGTTGTATAACCATTCAAAATCTTTGGGATACAGCAAAAGCTGTCCTGAGAGGGAAATACATTGCAATACTAACACCCCTCAGTAAATTGGAAAGAACTCAAATACACAAGATAACCTTGCACCTACAGGACCTGGAGAAAGAACAGCAACTAAAACCTACACCAAGCAGAAGAAGAGAGTTAATAAAGATTTGAGCAGAACTCAATGAAATAGAGACCAGAAGAACTGTGGAACAGATCAACAAACCAGGAATTGGTAATTGAAAGAATTAATAAGAGAGATAAACCTTTACCCAGCTTATTAAAAACAAAAGAGAAATGACTCTAATTAATAAAATCACAAATGGGATGAAAGATCTAAATGTGAGACAAGAATCCATCCAAATCCTTGAGGAGAACACAGGCTTTTGAACTTGGCCACAGCAACTTCTTGCCAGATACATCTATGAAGGCACGAGAAACAAAAGCAAAAAAAAAATGAATTATTGGAACTTAATCAAGATAAAAAGCTTCTGCACAGCAAAACAAACAGTCAACAAAACTACAAGACAACCTCCAGAATGGGAGAAGATATTTGCAATGACATATCAGATAAAAGCCTAGTATCCAAGATCTATAAAGAACTTATTAAACTCAACACCAAAGAAACAAACAATCCAATCATGAAATGGGAAAAAGACATGAACAAAAATTTCACAGAGGAAGACACAGACATGGCCAACAAGCACATGAGAAAATGCTCTGCATCACTGGCCATCAGGGAAATACAAATCAAAACCACAATGAGATACCACCTCACACCAGTGAGAATGGTGAGAATTAACAAGACAGGAAACAACGAATGTTGGAGAGGATGTGGAGGAAGGAGGACCCTCTTGCACTGTTGGTGGGAATGTGAACTGGTGCAGCCACTCTGGAAAACTGTGTGGAGGTTCCTCAAAGAATTAAAAATAGATCTGCCCTACGACTCAGCAATTGCACTGCTGGGGATTTACCCCGAAGATATAGATGCAGTGAAATGGCAGGACACTTGCACCCCGATGTTTCTAGCAGCAATGTCCACAATAGCCAAACTGTGGAAGGAGCCTCGGTGTCCATCGAAAGATGAATGGATAAAGATGTGGTCTATGTATACAACGGAATATTACTCAACCATTAGAAACGACAAATACCCCCATTTGCTTCAACGTGGATGGAACTGGAGGGTATTATGCTGAGTGAAGTAAGTCAAGCAGAGAAGGACAAATGTTATATGGTTTCATTCATTCGGGGAATATAAAAATTAGTGAAAGGGAATAAAGGGGAAAGGAGAGAAAATGAGCGGGAAATATCAGTGAGGGTGACAGAACATGAAAGACACAAATATACAAAAAAAATAAAAAGGAAAAGTTAAAAAAAAAAGAAAGAATGCTATTAGCTGTGGGCTGTTTATATATGACCCCTTTGATGTTGAGGTATGTTCCATCTATATCTCCTTTGTTGAGGGTTTTTATCAAGAATAGATGCTGTATTTTGTTAAATATTTTCTGCATCTGTTGAGAGGACCATATGGTTCTTATCCTTTCTTTTTTTAATGTGGTGTATCACATTGATTTCTGAATATTGAACAACTCCCAAAGTACAGGAATAAATACCTCTTGATCATAGTAATTAAATGTTTTAATGTGCTATTGGATTCAATTTACTAGTATCTTGTTGAGCATTTTTGCATCCACATTCATCAGGGATATTGGCCTGTAATTCTTTTTAGTGGGGTCTCTGTCTGGTTTTAGAATCAAGGTAATGCTGGCCTCATAGAAAGATTTTGGAAGTTTTCCTTCCATTTCTATATTTTGGAACAGTTTGAGAATAGGTATTAATTCTTCTTTAAATGTCTGGGAGGATTCCCCTAGGAAGCCATCTGGCCCTAGGCTTCTTTGTTCAGAGAGTTTTGGTTATTGATTCTATTTCTTTACTGGTTATTCTTCTGTTCAAGTTTCTATTTATTCCTGTTTCAGTTTTGGTAGTTTGTAATTTTCTAGGAATTTTCCCATTTCTCCCAGAATGCCCAGTTTGTCAGTATATAATTTTTCATAATGTTCTCTCATAATTGTATTTCTGTAGTAGTGGTTGTGATCTCTTCTTTTTCATTTCTGATTTTATTTATTTGGGTCCTTTCTATTTTATTTGTGATGAGTCTGACTAGGGGTTTATCAATTTTATTCTTTCAAAGAACCAGCTCTTAGTTTCATTGATCTGTTCTACTGGTTTGGTTTTGGGATTTTTTGTTTTTCTTTCCTTTTTTGTGTGTGGTTTTTTTGTTTGTTTTTTGTTGTTGTTTGGTTACTTTTGGTTTTGGTTTTGGTTTCTGTATCATTTATTTCTGCTCTGTCCTTTACCATTTCCCTTTTCCTGCTGGCTTTAGGATTTATTTGCTGTTCCTTTAGGACTTATGCCCCGTTAGGCATAAGTTTTGGTTCTGTACTTGAACCAAAACTTTCTTGCTTCTTGAGGTAGGTATGTATTGCTATATACTTCCCTCTTAGGACTGCCTTTGCTGCCTCCCAAAGGTTTTGGACTGTCATGTTTTCATTTTCATTTGCTTGCATATATTTTTTTAATTCATTTTTAATTTTTGGGTTAACCCATTCATTCTTTTGTAGGATGTTCTTTAACCTCCATGTATTTATGGTCTTTCTAATTATTTTCTTGTGGTTGACTTCCAAATTTCACAGTGCTGTAGTTGAAACTATGTATGGTATGATCTCAATCTCTTGTACTTTTTGAGGGCTGATTTGTAACCCAGTGTATGTTCTATCCACATGTGTTCTACGTGTGCTCAAGAAGAATGTGTGTTCTGCTGCTTTAGGATGAAATGCTCTAAATATATCTGTAAGGTCCATCTGGTCCAGTGTGTCACTGAAAGCTATTGATATCTCATTGACTTTCTGCTTAGATAATCTGTCCATTGCTATGAGTGGGATGTTGAAGTCCCCTACTATTATTGTATTGTCATAAACAAATTTATTTGTTTGTTATTGATTTATATATTTAGCTGCTCTCAAGTTGGGGGATAAGTACTTACAATTGTTAGATCTTCTTGTTAGATAAATCTCTTTATTATGATATAATGCTCTTCTTCATCTCTTGGTAGTCTTTGGCTTAAAATGTAGTTTATCTGATATAAGTATGGCTACTCCAGCTTTCTTTTCATGTCCTTTAGCATATGATACATTATTCCCCCACCCTCTCACTTTCAATCTGCAGGTGTCTTTAGGACTAAAATGAGTCTCCTGTGGGCAGCATATAAATGGCTCTTATTTTTTATCCATTCTGATACCCTATTCTTTTTATTGTTTAAATTCAATTAACCAATATATAGTACATACTTAGTTTCAGATGTAGTGTTCAATAATTTAGCAGTGAATCTTTTGATTGGAGCATTTAGTCCATTTTTAATCAGAGTGTTTATTGGTATTTATTCATTTAATTCCATGGTGTTACCTATAAAGTTGGTATTTCTGGTGATATTCTCTTTTCCTTTCTAGTCTTTGTTGCTGTCGGTCTTTTTTCCCCACTCAGAGTCCCCTTTAATATTTCTTGCAGGGTTGATTTAATCGTCATGAACTCCTTTCGTTTTTATTTGTCTGGGAAACTATCTCTCTTTCTTTTCTGAATGACAGCTTTGCTGGATAAAGTATTCTTGGCTGCGTATTTTCCCCCATTTAGCTCATTTAATATATCCTGCCACTGTTTTCTGGACTGCTAAGATTCTGTGGACAGATCTGTGAACCTTATCTATCTCCCTCATAGAGTTAGGACTTTTTTCCCTTGCTGCTCTCAGGATTCTAACCTTGTCAGTGTATTTTGTGAATTTGACTATGATAAATCTTGGCAATAGTTGGCTTTTGTTAAATTTAATCTGAGTTCTCTGTGCTTCTTGGATTTCAGTATCTGTTTCCTTCCCCAGATTAGGGAAGTTTCCAGCTATAACTTGCTCAAATAAACCTCCTGCTCCTTTTTCTCTCTTCTTCTTCTGGGGTTCCTATGATATAAATGTTGTTATGCTTTAAGCAGTCACTGAGTTCCCTAAGTCTACATTTGTGATCCAATATCTTTCTTTCCCTCTTCTTTTTGGTTTCATTATTTTCTGTAATTTATCTTCTATATCACTAATTCATTCCTCTGCTTCATCCATCCTCATTGTCATGTCATCCAGTCAGGTTTGCATCTCAGTTACAGCATTTTAATTTCAGCCTAATTTTTAGTTCTTTTTTCCGGCAGTAAGGGGTTCTCTAGTGTCTTCTATGCTTTTTTCAAGCCCAGATAGTATCCTTATACTTGTTTTTTTTTAATCTAGTTCAGACACCTTACTTATATCTGTATTGATTAAATCCCTGGCCATCACTTCTTCCTGTTCTTTATTTTGGGGTGAATGCCTCCATCTTGTCATTTTTGTCTAGGTCATTGTTTTTGTGTATGATTGTTAGAAAAGCTTGCTATATTCTTGCTCCTAAGAGTAATGGCTATATTAAAGAGAGGTCCAAAAAATAAAAAAAGGAGGGGTGTTCTATATGTACTCACTGTTTTGTTTTGGCTGCTCCTACCCTCCGTTCATTCCTCTACAGAGTTTGTCTTTGCCTGCAGTGGGGAGTGTTTGGACCTTGTCCACTGTGTGGCTAGTTTTAACTAGGTGTGTTTTGATCTGCTTGTTAAAAGAAGCTAGATCCAAAAAGAAGAAGAAGCAGAAGCTAAGACCTACTTCCCCTAAAGCTGAAGCTTTGCAGCACTCTATGATCTGTAAATTTGGTGCATTTGAGGGATTTGTGCTCATCTTCTGGCAGGGGGCCTACTGTGCCAATTTTCTGGTGGAATTGCCTTAGTGGAGGTGCACCTGCAGAGCAGAGGGGGGCAGGGCCCAGTGTAAGCAGCTCCATTCTCCACAGCAGGGTTGGGGGGGGGGGCTGTGTTGCTCATTGAAGTCTATCAGTGAGATGGGTAGGCAGATGCCATTTGCTTGATGGCATCACCCCACTCTTCCCCAGAGTGGGGAGTTCCTGCTGACTACTTTTCAGGAAACCCTCAGAGAAGAGCAAACAATCACCTATCTTGTGCCCCTGGCCTCTGCTAGACCCCTGCCTTCACCCTGTGTTGGAGCTCTCTGCCTGCCAGGTGGAACAGTGCTCCAGTGTTTTCTCTCCAGTGTGCAGCTGGGTTTCAAAACTTCAAATTTTAGGGAACTCCAAATTTCAGATGTGGTGCTAACCCATGCTGATATCCTGGAGGAGGATCTTGCCACACTTTTGCAGTTTGCCAGTTTGTCCACCAAAAGCAGGGGCACTACTGCACAGCAGTTCAGAGTTTACAGTAAAGTACAGCAAAAAGCCAGCACCAAAGTGGATAGATAAAGACAATGATCATATGGTTTCACTCATATGTGGAATATAAGAAAAAGTGCAGAGGATCAGAGGAGAAGGGAGGGAAAGCTGAGTGGGAAGTCATCAGAGAGGGAGAAAAACCATGAGAGACTCTTAATTATAGGAAACAAACTGAGGGTTGCTGGAGGGGAGTTGGGGGATGGATGGGGTCATTGGGTGATGGGCATTAAGGAGGGCATGTGATGTGATGAGCACTGGGTGTTATACACAACTGATGAATTGTTGAACTCTACATCTGAAACTAATGATGTACCATACATTGGCTAATTGGATTTAATTTTTTAGAGATTTTGTTTATTTATTCATGAGAGACACAGAGAGAGAGGCAGAGGCATAGGCAGAGGGAGAAGCAGGCTCCCTGTGGGGATCCTGATGTGGGACTCAATCCCAGGACCCCGGGATCACACCCTGAGCTGAAGGCAGATGCTCAACCACTGGGCCACCTAGGTGTCCCAGCTAATTGAATTTTTTAAAAAAAGGCAGTGCCAAGGTTTGCTGCCCTCAGCTAGTGTCTTTGTTTCTGTGCTAGGGAACAGAGCAGCACATTGGTGCTGCTAGCTCTGCCATCCCTGGAGAGACTGTGCCACCATTCCAAATACACTCCAAGCAAGGGAACTCTTCCTCTTCATGTGACCTAGGGAATCCCCAGACCACGCTGCCCACTTACTAGTCTCACCCTCATTCCCCATGAGAGCACTGCCAAGCTTGCCAAGCATGACCGTGGTGATGGCACAGACCTCTAATACTTCAGACTTTGTGCTCCACTACTTACAGTAATTTGCAGTAGTCAGCCCCTCTTCTTTTCCTAGTCGATGGTTTTAGGGAAGAGTTTTTCCTAACTAATACCCAGCCTGCTTCTTCCCAATATCTCTCTCTCTCTCTTTCTCTCTCTCTCTCTCTCTCATTCCTTTCTCCATGATCAGGGCTCCATCACCTCTGCCAGCACCTATAGCTCTTCTCTCCCCCAAATCAACTCTCCACAACTCTTACCTTCAATGAGGTGATCGTTTTTCTACCTGTAGATGTGGAGCTTTGTCCTCAGTCCTCAGAACAATTTCATGAGTGTTCAGAATGATTTCACATTTATCTAGCTGTGTCTGAGGAATGATGTAAGCTTAGGGTCCCCCCTACTCCTCTTCTGTCTTAACCCCTTTCTTTTCCTTCTATACCCACCAGGAGCTTCTTGAATCATTCCTGCTAGTGCTCCAGTATGCCATAAACTTCGAGGGCAGGGGTGTGCATGGATCCTACTTACCCCCATTCCTGTCTCAGTTATACCTCCCCAAACCTCAAGTAAAAGGTCTCATTACTTTTAGATTCCTGCCATCCATCTATACACCTTCTGGTTCCACTCAGACTGAGACCCATGACTCAGAACCTTCTCTCCACCCCAAACCCATTCCTTATCTTGGGTGTTCTGAGTATGCATGAGGATAACCACCCAACAAGCTAGCTTCTCAGCACCCTAATATCCTATTTCCATGCCCTTTGCTCTTTCCCTCTTTCCTCTTCATGCCCATAAAGATGCCTGACAATTGTCATTACCTAGAACTGTGTCATCGAGACGATAAATTGACACAAACATCCCTCTGACCATGTTGACTTCACCTGCAGTGTTATCCCTTCATTATTTCCACTACACCTGCTCAATTACTCACTACAACTTCAAGGCTTCAAGCCCTTTGACTTAACCCAGGCTGGAATCCCTACCCAAATCTGCCTTCTTCTTTGTCCAGTTATGTCCATATCCCAACCCTGCTGCTAGAATGCTTCCTTCCTGGTCCGTTCCTTACCACTTTTTATTGAGAAGTCAATAAAAACCATTGCTGCCTGTCTGCTTTCACCTGCAGAGTTGGAGCCACCACAGTGACACCTTTTCACCTCACTTGGGCCCCAAACACTGCCTGGTAGGGCTGTTATGTTGCTCCTGTTTTCATAGTAACAAGTTCAAATGCTTTCCTCTGGCCCCATTATCCATTTGCAAAGATTCCTTGTTGAAATACTGTTTTTAAGTGCTATTTTCCTCGTTTTAAAAGTGTTTGAGGGGCACCTGGGTGGCTCAGTGGTTGAGTGTCTGCCTTCGGCTGGATCGTGATCCTGGGGTCCTGGGATCGAGTCCTGCATTGGGCTCGCTGCGGGGAGCCTGCTTCTCTCTCTGCCTATATCTCTGCCTCTCTCTCTGTATCTCTCATGAATGAATAAATAAAATCTTTTCGAATAAGTGTTTGATTTATCTGGTCATTACTGTTTATTGTTTCTTAGTGTATTCAACAAAAACAAGCTAAATTCTTATTTATTTATTTATTTTATTTTTATTTTTATTTATTGGAGTTCAATTTGCCAATATAGATCAATGGAACAGAGTAAAGAAGCCAGAAATGGCCCCTTAACTCTATGGTCAAGTAATATTTGACAAAGCAGGAAAGACTATCCACTGGAAAAAAGACAGTATCTTCAATAAATGGTGCTGGGAAAATTGGACAGCCATGTGCAGAAGAATGAAACTAGACCATTCTCTTGCACCATACACAAAGATAAACTCAAAATGGATGAAAGATCTCAATGTGAGACAAGAATTCATCCAAATCCTAGAGGCACACCTAAAGGCACACAGGCAACACCCTTTTTGAACTTGGCCACAGCAACTTCTTGTAAGATACATCTATGAAGGCAAGGGAAACATAAGCAAAAATAAATTCTTCTTAAGTCAATATCAGTTCTGTGTAAGAGATGAGGAACATCTGCCAAGCTCAGGGTCAAGTCTTCATTTTAATGATTATTTAATGTACTACCATGTAGGCTTGGACATCTAGCACTTTCTCTGGTGATGACTTGACAGGTGAAAAATAGTCTACTGCAGAAATTGGGAGGAAAAGCAGGTAAAACGTTTTGCAAAGCTACATGCAAATAAATATAAAGCACTGAGCCATTGAAAGCATTACAATTTTTCTGCTGCTCTTGCTTCCCATTGTCCTCTCTGTGGCATCTGAAGAAATAATTAACCTTGTGAACTCTGATAAACTCACAAAAGATGGAAAAGTTCATAGTACATCAGGACCATGAATATTTGAATATTTGAAGATAAATAGCTATAGGACTATTGTAACTGGAGCAATCAAAAGAAAAAGTACATCTGTAGGGAGAAATAATTATTTTATTTGCCTCAAGGGCCTTGAAAATACCCAGTTAATCTTTTTAAGAGAGTTCTCTCTCACTGAATTTTCAGCCAAAAATGCCATCTGCATTGTGCAGAAGCCAATACCACATGAGATTCCACATGCTGGAATTTCCTTTCCACTCTTTCTGTTGAAATGGGTGCAAAACTTACACTCAATGTAGGAAGTAGTCTGTCCTGAATCAAGAGACGACCAAAAGGGTACATAACTCTCATGTATTAGGCTAAGAAGAGATTAGACTTCAGCCTTTATATTTCACTCATAAATTGCTCCTACTGGCGTGGGCTGTCTGCCCCATGACCTCATTCATCCCATCTACATGGCTCCCCCAGCTGCACTTCTATCAGCCCACCCTTCTGTTTCCATGTATGAGTTATTCCCCCACCCTAAATTACCTCCCTTTTCCCATGCACCAGATTCCCAAAGAAATTAGTTCAATATATCATGAACAATTTTCAGGCTCACTTTCTTAGGGCTTCCTGAATCAGTTGGAAATTATAGAAATGAACTTTGACTAATCCAGAAGGAATTTAGTAAACAACATTGAGTTGTTCAAAGTATCTCTAAAGGCCTGGCAAACCAGTGGCTGAAGTTACATAGCCAAGCAAACAGCCCAAAAACTATGGTCCCTGCAGAGACCTCCCCACTGCCACTGCCTTCCCCCATGCCATTCCCAACACCAGGCTTTGGATGTCTGCTGGAACTTACCACTGCCATCCTTAAAGTGGGCATTGCCCATGCTACTGCCCTCACCAAGAAGAAATCTCAATGGCCCCTGCTCCTGCTTCCTTGGGACACTATATCCTGAGCAAAAGCCTGGCCCAAATTCTTGTGATAGCACATAAGTCATTGTGATAATTAATTTGAAGCATCAACTTAGCTAGGCTTCAGTGCCCAGTTGTTTTATCAAATACCAACCTAATTGCTGCCATAAAGGTATTTTTAAATGTGATTAACATTTAAATCAGTAGATGGTGAGTAAAGCAGATTATCCACCATAATGTGGGTGGGCCTCATCTAATCAGTTGAAGGTTTTAAGAGAAAAAAATTGAGGTTTCCCAAGGAAAAGGAAACTCTGTCCCAAGAGTGCAATATAGAAACTCTGTGTAAGTTTCTAGCCTTTGGACCCAAGACTGTAACATTGGCTTTTACCTGAATCTCTAGCCAGCCTCTAGGTTTTGAGATTGCCAACCCCTATAATCATACCAGCCAATTCCTTAAAATAATAAATCTCTCTCTCTACTTCCTCTGTATGTGTATGTGTCTGTGTTCTCCCACAAAGATTCTGAGAACATGCTAAGCAGCCAGAGAAAATAGCAGATTATAATACTTTTACTCTCATATAAATTTTATATGCAAAATAAAACCTCTGTCTTTCACTTTACCAGGTTTGCAGCTGTAACTAATAAAGTTTCTTGTGTATCCAGAAACAGAATTTTTGTCTTTCTTGAGGCATGGATTTAAATTACCATGAGGCTGCAGATTTCACTGAGCTAGTGGGAACCATGGACCTGACTGATAAGTTCACCTCAATGTTGACCCATTGCTCTTTGTAAATCACAGATTGAGCAACTCTTGTGAAGAGATATTTGATTTCCTTAACAAATAGCCTACAAAAGAAAGTCAATTTTCAGGTTGTTGATGAATAAGATAAGGTCCAGTAGTGGGATGATTCATAGTTTACAGCAAGAAAATGGAAGCTTTAGATAAACAAAAAAAAATAGGATTGACATTAATCATGGCTTAAATTTCTCCCCTAAACAAAGTCACCACATGCCCTGTAAAGACAAGGAAACAGAATTATTGAAAGTTACTCAAGAAGTCATCAAGCCAAGGAAAAATCTGTTCATCAAATGAAAGATTAAAACTTTACCGGAACTTGGAAATTTGTCAACTGGTGATATAAAGAAGCACATGACTGTCAACTGAAATTTATTCCTGAAGGAAGTCAAGGACCAAGTATTCTGAAATGTGGAATTAGCAAGCCTCCAGATGCATTATGATAGGAGCTACACACCTGGCACTGTGCTATGGGCTTTCCCTGGACAATCTCATTTAAGCCTCCCAAGAGACAGGAGACCATTTTGCTACCATCATCATCATCATCATCATCATCATCATCATTTCTGATGAAGGATCTGAAGCTCAGAGAAATTATGTCAAATTTCCAAGATTGTGAAGCTATCATTGGTAGAACCTGGACTGAAACCCAGCCTGACCACCACACTGTACTATTTTTTTTTCACACATCTTCAAGTATTTCTAATGAATGTCAACTGTAGCTAGCTTTCTGGTTCATATCTGGTGTTTTTGTTGTAGTTGTTAAATCATTACTGTCTTACACCTGAAGCTAATATATTTTATATAAACTATATCTCAATAAAATAAAAATCCAAAACATTAAGAATAAAATGTGATGGATCCTGTTTCTCTACATTGATTCTGAGCTGACCTCATGACTTTGGGGCCATAGGAGTGTATACTTAGGCCAGGTCTGGGCCTAAGTTTTAAGAGCCCTCATATATTTCTATCCCCCTCTCTTGGAAGCCTGCATAGTCATCATGTGAACAAACCGAGGCTAGCCTGCTAGATGATGGGACACATCCCCCACATTGCCAGCTGACAACCTGACAATGCCAGACATGTAAGTGGAACCATCCCAAATCATCCAAGGTTGGCCATCATCCCAACCCACTGGCCAGTGCAGGCACATGAGTAGGCCCAACTGAGATCAGCAGGCCTGGCTCAGATCACCAAAACTTCCAAGTTGACCCAGAGATCCATGAGCAATTATATGTGGTTGTTGCTTTCAGACACTTCATTTTGGAGTGACTTGTCACACAACAATAGATATTGTGACATAGAAATACAATCAGAACTATTGAAACTGGCTCAAGAATCAG
This sequence comes from Nyctereutes procyonoides, assembly GCF_905146905.1. Classification (NCBI taxonomy): domain Eukaryota; kingdom Metazoa; phylum Chordata; class Mammalia; order Carnivora; family Canidae; genus Nyctereutes; species Nyctereutes procyonoides. Next base: position 23,980,792 of record NW_026575035.1, on the reverse strand, counting down.
AACTCTGCTAGTGCCACATCCTTCCCTCCTCCCTTTCCATTTTTGGTTTCTCTCCCTGTGGCTCTGAGTAGAAGTTTCCAGACACTTTGAAACCACAAGGCCATACACTGGGAATGCAGGAGCGGGTGTCGGTAGGGGGCAGGTGTTGAGTTCTATCACCTTCCCTGGACTGCCCACCTCTGAACATTATGTGAGACAAATAAAACCTTTTATTTATTCAAGAAAATAAATGAATAAAGAAGAAGATATGATATATATATAATGGAATATTACTCAGCCATAAAAGAGAATGAGATCTTGCCATTTGTGACAACATGGATAGACTGAAGGGCATTATGCTCAGACAGAGAAAGACAAATATCATATGATTTACTTATATGTGGAATCTAAAATCAATAAACCAAAGGAAAAAAAACAAAAACAGACCCGTAAATGGAGAGAACAAACTGTTGTCAGAGGGAAGAGGGTTGAAGGGTTGGGCAAAATGGGTGAAGAAAAGTGGGAGTATATGCTTCCAGCTATGGAGTGAGTTAAGTCACAAGGATGAAATGTACAGAACAGGGAATACAGTCAATGGTATTATAATAGTGTTGTATGGTGACAGACAGATGGTAGCTACACTTGTGGTGAGCATAGCATAAAATATAGAGTTGTCCAATCATTATATTGTGTACCTGAAACTAATGTAACATTGTGTGTCCACTATGCTTCAATTTAAAAAACCAAATCAAAATCATTACTAATTTAACTTTAGTGTTAACCATTTAAGCTCTGATAAATAACCACCCAAACTGTGTATTTTAAAACTCCAGTCATTTATGTGTTCAGGCTAGTAGAGGAAATCTATCCAAGCAGCGATTTTATCTTTAACACGGAGGGAGTACTCCTATGACAATTTTGCTCATACAGGTAGAGTATATCCTGAAATTTTGTGGAGTAGTACAAACGCACATGCTTCCAACTGTGTTCATTTTATTATACCTAAAAATGGAAAAAATTAACCTCTGTTGTGGTAGAATTCATCTCTACAGGGATGAATATGAGGTAAGAAGATTTGGGGTTCCCACTGACAGCCAGGGAGGTGGTGTCCAGGTGTTCTATGGAGAGGAAAGGCATGATTAGGAGACACACTCCCCATCCCTCCCACCCCCAGCGAGGCATTCGGAGGGGACAAGGGTGGTGAATAGAGAAGGATTCTGAGGGCACAGGCCATGACTATGAGGACAAAGAGGTGTGAACCATCTCTTGCTCTGGGATATACTCCAACTGTATTCACTCCCATTCCACACAAACCTTGTGCTCACTTGCTCTGTTTTATGGACCAAGGAGATGGGACCAGTTTGGCACCTAGGGCGGGATAAAATGGATGGAGAGAGTCACAGAGACAGTGACATCATAAGTAGCCAGATATGGAAGGCTCACCACTAGAAGTCACTGGAAGCTGGAAGAAACAAGTAACAAGCAGGAAAAAACCCTCACCACAACCCAGGACCTTCTCCTTCTGCCCATCCTCTCTGCTCCTGCTCTTTCTCTCTCGCTCTCTCTCAAATAAATAAATAAAAATTTTTAAAATTTTTTTAAATATTTTTTAAAATATTTTTTAAAAAAGAAATTAATGGGGAAGGTAACCCCCAAGGACTAGAGAGTTAGGGATAGAGACACAGAGGTACATATAAAGCACAGGTTTTTAGAGAGAAGAATAATAATGGTAATAATTAAAAGTTAATAACCAAATTTGAAACTAAAAGACATAAGTTTTAATATATTTTCAGATGTGTGAATGGGAAATAAGATTTTTACAATTGAATTTCCTCTAAAGCAATAATACTACGCCAAAATTCACTGCAATAACAAAATTCTCCTAAGTTATTGCTTTATTAAAGAATAATGTATATCCCTGAGGAATTCTACAATGGCATTATGGCTAACATCTCCATTGAGCTCCCACTTTCATTTGGCATTAATGACTACAGCCATGAGATACATAATTTATAACTCAAAAACATTACGATTAATCATTCTGGATTGTTTTATTAATGTGTCAAGACACTATGTGAAAATAAGAAATTGACTTTTTGTCTTATTTCCTTTTGGGAGGAAATCCCAACTGGAATCATTCAAGACACAGAGTTTTGCAGTGGAAAGGACGATTTAAATAATGGACAGTTTAGCCCATGTCCTTTCACAGTGGGAGGTTGAGAGTATGAAAGCACACCAAAAAGAAAAAAAAAGGGAGAGAAAAAGAAAAACAATTAGAAGCAAAACTGTTTGTTTTCAGAGAGCAACATGAAAGACTGAGTAAATAGACAAATCACAAAATCACTGTTCCTACATAATCACTTGTATATAGGTTTTAGAAAAGTAACACATCTTCATTTGGAAAGATCTGTTAAATGAAGATGGGACAAAGTGTTGGAGGATGTGATGTCAGGCTTCAATGTAAGATAACAGCTACACAATTTTTCTCATTGACATATAATATATGTTCCATGTGTACAACACAGTGTTTCGAGCTTTGTATGCACTGTGAAGTGATCACCTCAGGACCTGTAGTTACCATCGTTACTGTACCAAATGAACACATTTTTAACTACATACAAGCTTCTTGTATAAGAGGGTTTATGTAGCTTTCACATGATTTCCTTAACTCTTAGGTACAAAAAAGCCTTAGAGCTGGATATTATCTATAAGGTGAACTTGGTGAGTATATGGTGAGCTTCTTAAACCTACAATTCCTTTAATGAACATAAACATTTTACACATACATCCTCTCCCCTGCTCCCTTTTTAAGGAATTGCTCTATATAATTAGAATAATATAGTCCTGAAATTTAGAAACCAGGCTGAAAGCATTCAAATGACTGGTCTACTACTGACTCCATCTGGGCAACTGTATCCCCCCACCCCTCGGAACAGGCAGGTCTCATTCTCCTCCCAGCCAGACTTCTGCAAAGGAATTGTGAAGGCAATAGCTCACGCAATAAGGTAGAAGGTCAAAGATTGTCACGTCTTAAATGCCCATCTCATCCAGAGTGTGCTTTCCTTTCAAAACAAGCTGGGAACAGATTGGTAGATTTAGTTGGCAATGTTCATTGTGCCTTCGAGAGATATACAAAAATGAAGCCTTGATACCAGATTATATCGGCAAGAATCTTCTGAGCAGCCTTTTCTGTTCTTGGTTATAGGGTTCCCCGATTTACTCAACACTTGGTAGATTTTAAACTCTTTTTGCCTTCCTCAAGATAGGTCCCAGGCAAGGGGGAAGAAAATACATTGGAATACAATTCGAAGGAAGCCTGAATTAGCCTGCCTGGATGCCAAGCATACAGCACATAAAGTGTAACTGATCATCTTTTTAGCAGGGGGTGAAGCCATGATGTTTTCCCTCATTTTCAGAGCATGAGGAAGATAAACTAAAAGGAGAATTAGGTAAATCACGTGCAAAAATAAACTCTACTAGAGGAAACACTTTTTCTCTATATTGAGCAAGTACACACTGGTGAAGTTAGAGGGAAGGCAAAAAAAATTTAGATGAATGTGAAATAATTGAAAGCACAGAGCCTTTCACCTTAAAAAGAGGCCTCGCTACCTTATAATCTGAAAATGTATAGCTGATTTTTTTTTCTCACACATTGTGTTTTTATTGAGGTTTTACTGGCATATAACATTATATTAGTTCCTGGCATACAAAATAATGATTTGATATTTGCATATATTGAAAAATGATCACCACAATGAGTCTAGTTAACATCTGTCACCAGACATAAATTCTTTTTCCTACGATGAGAACGTAATCAAATAAGCAAATAAGTCTCCTGCACATAAAGTCCAGGCACCTCTCAATCAGCTGTTTCCGTGCTGGGCCCTGGAGTAGGTGAGCACCTGTGTACTAGCCCTTTCAAAGCCATTTCTCAGCTCTCTATGGCCCTGTGGGTCTGCGAACATGGGGCCCACATGCTTTCAAACCCGATGTTTTGGACTTGTCTCTCAGGTGTAGGTCTTACAAGTCAGGGTGCCCTATGAGGGGTTCAAATCCTTTCCCTCTCAGGGGGGAAACCCCAGATTTTGAGTTTTCTCCCAGTCGTGTGTCCCTATGCCAGGAGTGTGGTTTATGGCAAGATTGTCTGTTAGCCTCCCCTACCTGCTTCCATATGGGTGGGGGTTTTATTATTATTTATTATTGAAGTATAGTTCACATGCAATGTTATATTAGTTTCAGGTGTACAACACACTGATTCAGCAATTCTACACATTACTTAATGGTCTTCATTATGGGATATTTCTTCATGTGCCAGACGTATGGGAGTCACTCAGCTAGTTTTAGGATTTTTTTCAGAGGAAATTGGTTTGTTTTTTTCTTTAAGATTTTATTTGAGAGAGAGAGAAAGAGAGAGCTAGACACAGAACACGAGTAGAGGGAGAGTGCCAGAGGGAGAAGCAGAGCAAAGATGAGGGGCTTGATCCTAGGACCCTTGGATCATCACCTGAACCAAAGGCAGACACAACCCACTGTACAACCCAGATACCCCTGAGGAAATTGTTTTAAATGTATCTGTAGATTCAATGTGTTCATGGAAGGCGGTGAGTTCAGAATCTGCTTATACCACCATCTTGAACCAGATCTCTGTAACTGATTTTTTACATGACAATGGCCATCCCTGAGCAAACAACTTCATTTAAACATCTCAGCAAGCTAAAAAAGACTGGAAAAATAAAGAGTGAAAGTTTTTAATCCATTTTAGGCTGTATTTCAAAATCCAATAAGCAATTAAATGGTGCTATTTTTTAGACTTTAAATTTTAAATTAATTTTAAGTATCTTAGAACCCACATTAAAAAAGGAAAAATAAAACAGCTGAAATTATTTTAATATATATTAACAAATAACATAGTTTAATTCAACATAATAAAAATGTCATTTTAGTGTGTAATCAGTAGGCAAATTATTAATAAGATCTTTTATGCTCTTTCTTCTGAACTAAGTCTTTGAATTGGTGCATATGATAACTTACAGCACATCTCAGTTTGGACCAGCCACAGCTTCAGTACTCAGTGGCTATCCTTTGAGACAGTGCAGCCTAGATGACTAAAACAATGAGTAAAATAACACAGACTCCACTAGAGCTCAATTCTTAGATACAACTGTTAGCTACCTGAATCACACAGATGTGTTGCTTTTGTTTACAACAAACAGAAATAATGATTCCCAGAACTGTCATTTTGCAAACTGTAATGTACATTTGCTTTGAGAATATTCAGTTCTATCGGAGGAAGACATTTGTAGTCTGTCAAACAGGTACAAACTTTTAAGATGTTTTAAATTGATAAGAAACTAGTAAGGAACAAGTTCATTGAACATAAACAGAACTCACAAGGTGTGTTACACATAAGTAGTTAATAAACATAGCTTGTGTGTTAAACCTAGATAGATGAAAGTTCCAAGATAGAATTTCTAATATTCATAAGGCACTTGGGTACTAAATATTCATAATATAATAAATATACAAGAGGAACTACCAAAACCCCCACCTAGCAGTATATACTAAATATACATGAACACTTAATAATCAAGAAACAAAACAAAGGGAAAAAAAGAGACAAACCAAAAAACAGATTCTTGACCCTGGAGTGGGGGTGGGTGAGTGAGGGGATGGATGACATAGGTGAAGGGGATTAAAGCATACACTTATCTTGATGAGTATTGAGTAATATATGGAATTGTGGAATCACTGTATTGTATACCTGAAACTAATATAACACTGTATGTTAATTACACTGGAATTTTATTAAAAATGATATGTCAGTTCCTTCCATTTAAAAAAAAAATAATCATGAAGTCTTCATTTGGTGGCCCATTGGCACCCCCAGGTGATAAGCATTGAGTGCCCATGTATTCTGAAAGTGTGCCCTATCCTAAGGGTACTAACTTGCCCTTCTCCTATCCCTTGCTTCTCACCATAATTTAAAATGATTGAATAAACCATGTGATTCAGATATTTTCATTTGGTCTAGAAGCCCTTCTGTTCTGTGACCTCTGGATCAACTTGCCTGGAAGGGTATTATTGAGTGATTTTCCACATGCCAAAAACAACACTTTCTCAGCCAATTCAGGAAGTGGATGTAAAATACCACTTTTTCATGTAGTACAGCCGATAAAATACTGTGAGCATTAAATGAGCCAGAAAGATTTATAAGAATTTGGAAGCCCATATACAAATAAACTCTAGCCAACATTCAATTAAAAATTGATGATGGCCTTAGTAAAAAATTTTATAGCTTCTTCTTCCCTTATCTCTTCTTCCTAAATCCTCACCTACCAGCATCTATCAGGCATAGCGACTAAATGCATGGTGAAAGGAAAAACTGCTTTTGTACTAACACTTCTGACATCAAAGGTATGGGTTTTTCCCCATACAAACTTATTCTTTGACATCAGCTGGGTGTCCTACAACTCAATTCAATTCTGACACTATTTACCTAGAGTTAGCATCAGCTTCCACAAGCAAAGGGCTCAGCCCCACGAGACTGCCTCCAGCTTCAGATGCTAATCACAAGTAATGGGTTGCCAAGTTAACCACACTTCAGTCCAACTTGGCTACAAATCAGAGGTTCCCAAGACCCCCTCTTTCCATTATAATAATTTGCTAGAATAATTCACAGAACTCAGGGAAAGACTTACTTACATCTGCTGGGACATTATATAATAAAGGATATGATAAAAGACATAGATGAACAACCAGATGAAGAGATAGGTAGGGCTCAGTAAAGAAGAGTTCTATGCACAGGAGATTCTGTCCCCAAGGAGTTGGGGTGCACCACCCTCACAGCATATGGATGTGTCCACCAACCCAGAAGTTCTCTGAACCCTGAGCTATAGGGATTTTTATAGAGGCTCCATCACTCATGTGTAATTAGTTATTAACTCATTCTCTAGCTCATCTCTCCTCCCTAGATGATGGGGGCTGGGGCTAAAAGTTTAAAGCTTCTAATAATAGCTTAGTCTTTTTGTTGGCCAGCCCCATCAAGAACCCACCAAGAACAGCCTCATTAAAACAAAAGATGCTTCTATCATCCAAGAAATTCCAATGGATTTAGGAACTCTGTAAAAGATACTCCTATCAGTTTTATCACTCTGGGGATTTAAATAAGTTTTAGGAGCTCTCTGCCAGGAACTGGGGTCAAAGACTAAATATGAGCAGGAGCCAGGGACAGAGACATTATCTATACTTACTATTTCATACCATGAGATCTTGAGCAAGTTTCTTTACTAAGCTTCAGTTCTTGAGTATGAAATGAGAGCAAAGGTAGTAACTACTTCATAAAAAAATTGTTGAGAAGATTAAATAATAGAATTTGCATAAACTTCTGGCAGTTTTGTAAGTGTGTTCCTATACAGGAACACAAGTAGGTGATCAGCATGTTATCTCCATTAGTTGAAGTCTTCTTTAATATATTTCAATAAAGTTTTAAAATTTTATCACTAAAGAGTAAATCAATCCTCAGTATACTCACTAGAATGGCACAAATTTAAGAAGAGAAATATGACTGTGTCAAGTTTAGAGAGTACTTAAACAATCCAAGATCCATACACGGCTGGTGCACGTATACCTTGCACAACCATTCTGGAAAAAAATTTGGCTATAATTTTCAAATTGAATGTAAACATACTGTACAGCCTACCATTTCCAATTCCAAGTTTGTGCCCAGAGCCATGGTTCTCACAGGGTGCTCGGGCAGACACTGGTATCTCTAAGGACACATTCAAGTGGTCCTCCAGGTCAAAATTATTTTCATAATAATTTTAAGACAAATCTCCCTATTTTAACGTATTCACATTTGCACTGAAGTGATGGTGGGGCAAAGGCGGGTGCTTAGGGCAAATCAAGACAATGGCACGAACCACATGGCCAAGTGCTTGCAGCTAGCAAATAAAAAGCCAATTTCACATAAGCATTTCACCTCATTGATGAAGGGATAAAAGTTATACATTTTACTAAATCTCATGTGGTGCTCCCTGCTCAGCAGGGAGTCTGCTTCTCCCTCCTCATTTGCCCCTCCCCCACTCAGGTGCCTGTGCACACACTCTCGCTCTCTCTCTCAAATAAGTAAATACAATATTTAAAAATTAGCTATTTTCACTAAAATGTTATTCATGTTAACATGTAATAGATGTACAATAGTTATTTTAAATGACTTAATATTTCTAAATTATTCACTGTTGGCTTTTGGTATGGTAAATACCAATAGATGCAAGCCACATAAACAGAAGTCCTTTCAAGAGCATAAAATGGTCCTAGAACAAAAAGGTGAAGAGTTGCCCCCCTGGAAAAATTGTTGCCTTGCACAGAAGTTCCAGAAGTGTGTCCATAGTTGCACTGGATGTAGAAGCAAGAAAATGAAGCCAAAACCAGTAACTATCAACCAGAGAAAAGGCAAGTACATTGCAGTATACTTGTCCAGTGGCCCAATGGATCGTTATGTAGTAGAGGTTAAGAAAGAAGGAATCACATCATATCAGCAAGAGAAAAACCAAGAACTATATGATCCTCTCAATAGATGCGGAGAAAGCATTTGACAAAATACAGCATCCATTCCTGACCAAAACTCTTCAGAGTGTAGGGATAGAGGGAACATTCCTCAACACCTTAAAAGCCATCTACAAAAAGCCCACAGTAAATATCATTCTCAATGGGGAAGCACTGGGAGCCTTTCCCCTAAGATCAGGAACAAGACAGGGATGTCCACTCTCACCACTGCTATTCAACATAGTATTGGAAGTCCTAGCCTCTGCAATAAGACAACAAAAAGACATTAAAGGCATTCAAATTGGCAAAGAAGATGTCAAACTCTCCCTCTTCACCGATGACATGATACTCTACGTAGAAAACCCAAAAGCCTCCACCCCAAGATTGCTAGAACTCATACAGCAATTTGGCAGCGTGGCAGGATACAAAATCAATGCCCAGAAGTCAGTGGCATTTCTATACACTAACAATGAGATTGAAGAAAGAGAAATTCAGGAGTCAATCCCATTTACAACTGCACCCAAAAGCATAAGATACCGAGGAATAAACCTAACCAAAGAGGTCAAGGATCTATACCCTAAAAACTATAGAACACTTCTGAAAGAAATTGAGGAAGACACAAAGAGATGGAAAAATATTCCATGCTCATGGATTGGCAGAATTAATATTGTGAAAATGTCAATGTTACCCAGGGCAATTTACACGTTTAATGCAATCCCTATCAAAATACCATGGACTTTCTTCAGAGAGTTGGAACAAATTATTTTCAGATTTGTGTGGAATCAGAAAAGACCCCGAATATCTAAGGGAATTTTAAAAAAGAAAACCATAGCTGGGGGCATCACAATGCCAGATTTCAGGTTTACTACAAAGCTGTGGTCATCAAGACATTGTGGTACTGGCACAAAAACAGACACATAGATCAATGGAACAGAATAGAGAACGCAGAAGTGGACCCTCAACTTTATGGTCAACTAATATTCGATAAAGGAGGAAAGTCTATACACTGGAAGAAAGTCTCTTTAGTAAATGGTGCTGGGAAAATTGGACATCCACATGCAGAAGAATGAAACTAGACCACTCTCTTGCACCATACGCAAAGATAAACTCAAAATGGATGAAAGATCTAAATGTGAGACAAGATTCCATCAAAATCCTAGAGAAGAACACAGGCAACACCCTTTTTGAACTCGGCCACAGTAACTTCTTGCAAGATACATCCACGAAGGCAAAAGAAACAAAAGCAAAAATGAACCGTTGGGACTTCATCAAGATAAGAAGCTTTTGCACAGCAAAGGATACAGTCAACAAAACTCAAAGACAACCTACAGAATGGGAGAAGATATTTGCAAATAACATATCAGATAAAGGGCTAGTTTCCAAGATCTATAAAGAACTTCTTAAACTCAACAGCAAAGAAACAAACAATCCAATCATGAAATGGGCAAAATACATGAAGAGAAATCTCACAGAGGAAGACATAGACATGGCCAACATGCACATGAGAAAATGCTCTGCATCACTTGCCATCAGGGAAATACAAATCAAAACCACCATGAGATACCACCTCACACCAGTGAGAATGGGGAACATTAACAAGGCAGGAAACCACAAATGTTGGAGAGGATGCGGAGAAGAGGGAACCCTCTTACATTGTTGGTGGGAATGTGAACTGGTGCAGCCACTCTGGAAAACTGTGTGGAGGTTCCTCAAAGAGTTAAAAATAGACCTGCCCTACGACCCAGCAATTGCACTGCTGGGGATTTACCCCAAAGATGCAGACACAATGAAATGCCGGGACACCTGCACCCCGATGGTTCTAGCAGCAATGTCCACAGTAGTCAAACTGTGGAAGGAGCCTCGGTGTCCATCGAAAGATGAATGGATAAAGAAGATGTGGTTTATGTATACAATGGAATATTACTCAGCCATAAGAAACGACAAGTACCCACCATTTGCTTCCACATGGATGGAACTGGAGGGTATTATGCTGAGTGAAATAAGGCAATCAGAGAAGGACAAACATTATATGGTCTCATTCATTTGGGGAATATAAATAATAGTGAAAGGGAATATAAGGGAAGGGAGAAGAAATGGGTGGGAAATATCAGAAAGGGAGACAGAATATGAAGACTCCTAACTCTGGGAAACAAACTAGAGGTGGTGGAAGGGGAGGAGGGCGGGGGGTGGGGGTGACTGGGTGACGGGCACTGAGGGGGCACTTGATGGGATGAGCACTGGGTGTTATTCTGTATGTTGGTAAATTGAACCCCAATAAAAAATAAATTTATTATTAAAAAAAAGAAAGAAGGAATCAATGTGGATTGATCTTTGGAAAATATTACTATCTGAAAAATATGTTGCAGGTGAATACTTACAATGTAATTCCATTTATATATAATATAAAAGCAAGCAAAACCAAACATATTGATTGGAGACACTACTGGACTGAACCACAAAGAAAAGCAGGAACTGCTAAACACAAAAGTCAAGGTGGTGGTTATCTCATAAGAATAGGGAGAGGAGAGGTTACAGAGAGGCCCAGGGGTCCTTGAAGGGCCTACTAATGAGCTTTTCCTTTAATCTAATGGGTACAGATGGGAGGTGCCCAGGTGTTCTTCTTATTATTACATTATTTATGTTTTTAAAATATATGTAAATATATGTTTGTAAATATCTGATTCTGATAAACAAAAACATTGTGGTTCAAAAACAGAGACATCAGACCCCATGCAGGTAAAGGGGTTGTGTTGTTTCCCAGCATGTTAGGTACTTTATTAGGAAGGCAGAAAACACTAGTGCCTTCTGTTCAGCTGCCCAGAGGACTTTTTGGGCTCTTGTTGTACAGACAAGTGAGATAAGTCAGGTAATGCTGCAGGAACAAGGGTAGCCCTGGGGAACCTACCTGACCAGTTCCCAAGAACATTTTGAAGGGTGTTTGGGTGGTTCACTCAGTTAAGTGGCTGTCTTGAGCTCAGATCATGATCTTAGGGCCCTGGGATCAGCTGGTATCAGGCTCCCTGTTCAGTGGGGAGCCTGTGTCTCCCTCTCCCTCTCTCCCTCCCCACCCTGCTCATTTTCTCTCTCAAATAAATAAAATCTTAAAAAAAAAAAAAAACATTTTGAGTGAGCACCCTTTGGTGTTTCCTGAAATTGGCCTCCTCTATGCTTTAGAGAAAGTAAATATTAGAACAATTATGACCTCAAAGCGGCCTCTTTGCACAGAGAAAGCAGTCCCATCCCTGCTCTGGAAGGAGGTGCGGTACCAAGCCACCAAGCCGAGCAGGCTCATGTGCCCTGAAGGCTGGAGCACTGTGCAGTGAGCATGCCCTACCCGTGGCTCCCTCAGAGTTTGGACGGAACCAAAAAACATTGCCTTGCAGCATTTAAGTTGAGGCCACAACAGTTAGTTCCTGGGCTGAAAAGCTTTTGTATCAACTCATCAAATGACCTTTACCTCACATTGTACCAGGCAAATCCCAGAGACCTCCAGCCTGGAGCCGCGCCAATGAGGAGCCAAGCCGTCCCCGACCCTCCTACTCCCTAAGGCTGGGGACGGGAGCGGAGATGTGCAGAGATGGAGTGAGAGGCTAAGGTAGTCTTCAGCTTTGCCAAGGTGACAGTGCAGCGTGTCAAGGGCTGGGCTGGCACGTCGGAGCCGCCAAGCCTCCTCTCCAGGGAAACAACACTGCCTTCCTGATCTTCACCCAGCTGGCTCCCCTCCCCAGACCCTCAGGATCTCGGGGCTCCCCAAAGTGTAGGGCCGCACCCATTTTACCCCCCTCCCTGCTCTCTCATGCTCTTTTGTCATGTGCCTTTGTGAACTGAGCGCTGCCTGGTTGCAAAGGAGCTCCTCGTGCTGCGCTGGACAGGCAGAACAGAAAGGGACAACGGAGAAGTTCAGGAAGTGTTGCTTAGCAGCGGAGAATCAAAACAAGCCAGTAGGTGAGAATAAATTATCACGGGATGGATCATTCCCTGAGATCATGGAGACAAATTCCCGATCTCAGATGGGCTAGAGGCAGCCGGGCTTGAAAGCAGGAGCAGAACAAAAGGGCTGATGGAAATTCTATATGAAAAAAAAGAACAAACGTTTATCTCCTGGTTAAACTCAGACTTTCAGCCAGGAACCCTCACACGTTGTGCATGCTGGAAGTGTCGGCTGTTACTGGTGGTGTGTGTTTGGTCACACTTCAGGGAATCCCCCAACTGGCAGGGATGGGATTTTATTGAACACTTCTATAAGCTCTATCTGAAGGTCATACAAATACTTTTGTGTGTATTCCTAATAACAGCCCTGTGAGGTGGGTACTCTTATTATCTCCCTTTTGTGGAAGTGGAAACTGCAACACAGAGAGGGTAAGTCGCTTGCCCTAGGTCACAGAGCTAGGGAGTGGCAGAGCCAGGATTTGTGCCCAACCTGACTGGCTCCACAGCCCAGGCTCTTACCACAGCCCTTTGGCAAAGGACAGAGAGAAAGTGTGATGATGCAGGGTGAGGGTGAGGGGGGGTGGGCAAGCAGTGCAATGTCAGATGCCAGCCACTTGCAGGGCCTCAAGTCCCTGGTGTTAGGATGCCGGACCGATGCCAATGAATGCTCCTGACTATGCCCCCAGATGGTAAACAGTGAGGAACTCCCTGTGCTAAGCAAGTGGAGCGTATCCGGAGAACCTCACTCGAGTGGACACACAGATCCTAATCGTGAGCATGCAGACTTTTTGCTTTCCAGCTGCTGTGACCTGGGAAGGACGCTTGACCTCCACCTTGGCCTTTTGAGCATAGTCATCCCAGTCACTCACCCCTGCTGAGAACCCATAGCAAACCCTACAGGCAATGCCTGATCCCAAATATCCTGTGTCTCTTCCTAATTCTCAGTCTCTGGGCTTTGAAAGCTGAATTTTCTATGCATGTTTCCCTGGTTCTTTGAAGATCCATTTAGACTCCATTGTCCGACTTTTGCGATCTGTCCCTCATGCCCCACCCCACCCCTAACTTTACCTAACCTCTTCATGACAGTGGCACTGCAGAACACCTCCAACCCTCCCCACTGCTGGCCTGGGATCCCCAAAGCACATTTAAGGGAGCAGATGAGATAGCTGTGATGTTACTGGAGATGCTCCAGGTGCCAACTCTGGGCATGATGGGCTCTTTCTATGCTAGAAATTATTACTAGAATATAATGTGTACTTATTGACTCACCTTAATTTATCTGTATTACTTACCAGCATAAATAATTGATTTTTATTAGTTATTTGCTTACTTGTGGAACTGATGAACAAGGAGATGTCAGAGCATTTCCAAGAATCCCAAGCCAGAACGAAAGGCTCCTGCCAAGACTCTGTAGTCTTCCCTCCACTTTTGTCTGTCCTTGGACCTTTCACTTGAAAATTGGAAGGAGGCAGGGACATGACCCAGCCACCCCACATTCTTCTGTCCATTTGCCCCACTTTTCCTTCTGTGCAGCTGCCAAGTTTTCTTCCTCTGTCGCAAAGATTGACCTCACAATTCAGGTGATGTCAATCTTCAATGACCTTTGAAAGTACAAGAAAATGCTTGCTTTCCACTCTGCTTTCAATTTGTCCAGATGTGCACATAAAAGCAAGAAAGCAAGAGCACAGAGTATCATTTTCACATTGTCTCATTCCCTGAAAGCAAGAGCAGAGACCTCGCTGTGGGGTCAAGGTTCTAGAAAAAAACAAACCTGCTATTGGAAATGACATTTTACTATGTCCACCCACAAATCAGTGACCAAAACAAGGCCATGATGTTCAACTCCAGAAACCCATTTTCATTCATGGAAATTTGTTAAAGAACCCATCTGTGTTTTATTCACCTAAATTAGCGAAGTAACATAATTGCTGAGTGTTATTTAAAAAGCAGATATTGGCAGGTAACTGGAAAACAACCACTCAGCTTGAAAATTTAGGTCATGAGAAAGCATAGAATGGATGATTACAGACCAGAGAGTGCTTTGAGATAATGGCTCCCAAATTTGATTCTAAACTGAATTGTGCGCGATTGTGGCAGAACACTGTTCAATCTTGAAAGCCTCTCTCTTGTAAGGAGCCAACCTGACAAACTTGTTGCTGGTTTACTGGAGTAAGCAATTGAGTACCAACCATGTCAGGATCTCTTAGAAGCCCTTAACTCAAATTCATGATCTCATTTTGTCTTCATATCAGTGCCATCAAATAGGCATTATGAACACCTTCTTATATACGGTAGACTCAGCTGGAGAAAGTGTTTTGTCCCAGAAATCACAATGCAAGTTACTATCCTTTCTAGGAGGCATCCTACTAACCCAGCTCACACCTCCTGGACCACCTCCCTGTGGAAGGAAGAAAACAACTCATTCCCTACTTTTTGACTACTTAAAAAAGAGGCCAAGGGCCACCTGGGCAGCTCAGTAGGTTAAGTTTCTGACTCTTGATTTTGGCTCAGGTCATGATCTCAGGGTTGTGAGATCAAGTTCCTGTCAGGCTCCATACTGGGAACAGAGTCTGTTTGAGATTCTCTTCCTCTCCCTATCCCTGCTCATGTGCATTCTCTCTCTCTCTCTCTCTCTCTCTCTAACAAACAATAAATACATAAATAAATAAAATCTTTTAAAAAAAGAAGAAGAAAAGGCTGAATTTAATCCCAAAGTGTCCCTTCTTTTCCATGACTCAAGCTCTCTGCCTGACATTGTGTAGGTGTACACTGCTCTGCTCAAGCCCAGCACAGGAGCCTTGGGGCCACAGCAGCAAGCCCAGCACAGCCTGCCCCTTCCACACCTCACAGGAACCCTGAAACCCTCTCTTCAAGGGCCAACCCCACCAAGATCTTCCTGAGTTTCTACAAGGATTTGGGCCCTGGAATCCCTCCCCTCTCTACTGACACCTCTAGTGGTAGATGCTCTTTCCTGGTTGGCTTTCTTTTTTTTTTCTTTTTAAGGCTTTTCTGATTACAAAAGTAATTAATTCCCATTACAGAAAAATTGAATAGAACATCAATGGTTAAATAGGAAATTAAAATCACACATAATCCAACCTGTCAGAGATAAACACTATTGAACAATATGATCATCTCTTCCTTGATAGGCTTTTTTTATGGTTCATTATTCTACCTCTCATATAGATAGTTCACACATAAATTACTGTTTACCAAGTGCTGTGTGTGGGGCTGGGCACAGGGAAGTGAGTAGGACATCCTGTGAGCTCCCAGGAGTTGGGAGAGGCAAGCATAATGCCCAAAACAAAAAACATAATTATAAGTTGTCATCAAGTCAAAGTGGAGCTTACTGTGAGAGTAGAGGGGAATACACAATTTAGATTTGGGACCAGGCAGGCACCTTTGAGGAAATCAGTTGGCTCTGAGGAATCTAATACTGAGACCAGGACAACAAGCAATTGTCAACAGGAGAAATGCAGGAAGTACCTGGAAGAAAGCTCTGTGGGGGAAGGATAGGAAAGGAGGCCAATCTCCAGCCAGGTCAGTCTTGGGACTGGACCCTAGTGGAGCAAGGACACAGCAGAACCTAAACCAGGAGTGACATACCCAGACCCACCCACTTGAAAGTAAACTGGAGAGGAAGCCAAGTAGGGTGTAGGGGTGGGCACAGAGATCAAGAGAAGTCACTGATCAAAAATATGCTTTGTAGGTAAAATTGGAAGGAATGTAGAAGGATGGAAAGAGGAGATTGTATGATACTCTTATTCAGCTTTAGTTAAAATAATCATTAAAACTTGTTAAATTGTTAAACAAAGAGGCCATTAGACTGAGCTGGTTCTAATGTCTTAGCAGCCTATGAGAAGCAAACCACAATCTAAGCCTGTAAATGCCTCAAGTTTACAAAATCAAAACCTAAGAACAACCAATCACAAGCAGCCAAATAGGCTTTCAGCTGTAGCCAGCCAATAATTTCCTTTCTCTACTTTGCTCCTTCTCTATAAAAGCCTTTCTCCAGTGACCACTGGTGAAGCCCTCCTAACCACTTCTGGTTTGGGTTCCTGATTTCAATGGGTTTTTGCTCAAATAAATTCTAAATACGTTTAATATGCCTCAGTTTATCTTTTAACAAACCAAAGGCTGCAAGTTCCAAAAATAATTAAGGTGGATGTCTGTAACCTTGAGGATGCACTGGCCCGGCATCTCAGCCTGTTTTAAAAGAAGAGAGAACTGGAGAACAGCAACAGCCAGATCCTCTGAACACGCTAATAATCGCCAGATGCTTCAAGACGTGTAATTATTCTTTGAAGTAGCATTTATTTTGTATTTTTCACCATGAAATGAAGTGACTTACTTACAATCAATACTCCTATGAACTTATAGTCCAGCCAAAATGGTTAATTATTATAAAACCTTTGGACTTGAGACTATAAGACCTGTTCTACTTGTGAGAAATTGTATTTATTTATCATATGGGTGTTATCAACACTTATAGTTACTTATAAAACATGTGGTAGCTAATTCAACTTTGACATTATTGGTCTTGTTTCAATTGGCCCAAATAACAGAATAAAATGTATAGATTTTTTTCGAGTTATGAAAAATAATTTGTAAGGCTTCTTTCTCCCTAGCATAGGTTGTGTAAGTAAAAAATAAATTGTGATCATAGCCAATCTAAATTTCAAATACAGTGCAAAATCTGCACTTGTTTTTTCTATAATAAATGTATAGAGGCATATATAAATTCACATAATTGAAATTATAATATATAATTTTATTCTTTTTTCCTAAGGTATCATCAAAAGTTGCTTTCTATCATTAAGAATTCTTCAACAAATTTCCAGTGGCTGTGTAGTATCCCAGCATACAGATGTCTCTTCAATGATGTATTAATTTTCCTATTAATTGTTTGGATTTTTTCAATCTATTAGGATAGTTTTTCCATGAACAGCGATGATGAATCTTTATATGCATCACTTATGATTTCCTTAAAATAGACTCCTTTAAATGGAGTGACAATCAAAGGGTCTAAGTGTTTTTAAGGATCTGGAAATGCATTGCTAGATTGTCTTCCAGGATAGGGTCTCTAATCATCCCCACCCCACCTCAGTGGTCAGTGTCAGTTCCCTGTTCTCCTGCCTTCCCTTCCTTCCTCCCCGAGGCCTGTACCTCCTGTCCATTCCTGAGAAGGTTGAGGCACGCTCTTCATCCTGTGTCTTATAACATTGTTCTAATCACACTGAATCCTGAATGGCATTATCTCTTCAGAGAATCATAAGTAACTCTCATGCCAACAGCATACAGACTGGAGTGTCTGCCCTCGTCACCCCTTTTCAGGGACCTCCCCACTGACAGCTGCACTCAAACATGTAACATCTGGCTACCTTTTATTTATACCTACTCCAGCTTCTTCCCTGAGGTGACATCAACCATCCAGCCTTCTCTGGAATAAATTACTATGTGTCCTGAAGCAAGAATTAAGGATGGTTCCTTAAGCTACGGAAAGCTCTCACTCTGTGGTCCAAGCACACCTGTGCAGCACTGCAGCCATTTTGGAGGTGCTGGCGTCACTTATCCCAAGACAGAAACTGTTTGCTGGAGTTAGTGCATGACATTGCCACCCCATGGGCACCAGGCCTGATCCAGCACCAATCCTGACCACGGGAGAAGCCAGGGCCTTCCAAGGAGCACCCCATCCCATTCCTGTTGTCATTTTCTAAACATAACTGGACAGGAGAGGTTTCTGATACTAATTGGTCTGTGGGGCTTGACTTGTCCTCGAATGTTCTGGATACTCTGACACCAAAACCCTTCAGGGCCCCCACCTCACATTGGTTTCAATGGCAGATACAGGGAACTTTGCCAACTTCTGCAAATATATGCTTGTTCACTGGGAGCAGTGGCTGATCCTGGGGCCTGCAGGGATGCAGGCTTTTTCCAGAGATGTTCTGATGTTTCTTGCCTAGCTGTGACTACAGATATCCAGGAAAAGCACCCCAGCCTGAAAAGGACCCAGGTGCTATGGGGAGGATAGTCTTGGTCATATAACCAGGTACACAGCTGAGGCCAGAAGGGTGGCCCCTGAGTGTAGGGAGCATCTAGGATGGGTAATGGAGCAGGAAGATGATCACAATCAACCATGCTCCATGGCCAACTGCAGCTGCAGGGACTCTCATCTGTCTGACTAATTTACCTCTTCAGTTTCCCACTCAGCAGGAGACCCATGGGAATTCTGCTCCCTACACATACATGGGAAAGTGGATCTGAGTGGCACAGGGTGGTCCATGGCACACCCCACTGAACTACTCGGTTCTCCTCCAAGAATGGCATGCCGCCCACCTTGGGGGAGTGGGGAGAGCAAACAGTGTCTAATTCTCTCTGTCAGGGCCTGGCTCGGCAGCAGATAGCCAGAATCACCGTCCTCCCCAGGACCCACAGGTTGACACAGAGGTGTAAAGGCCCAAGCATTTGGGGGCACTGCTTGCTCCAGCTGCCCTAGTGGGCGGGCAGGGCTTTGAGGGGCCTACATCACAGCCCACCTTCCTCTGCTGCCTGGGTGGCCTCCTCCCTTCCTTTCATAGCTGCAGCTCCATGATAAGTATCTTCCACCCCAAATTCTGTCTCAGCAACTGCTCCCAAACGATCTGACCTACAATTGTGACAAATGACCCAAACAAGAAACACACCCAACTAATGGAGAACTGGACAAAGAAAGAGAAAAGGAAAGCAAGAAAGTGAGAGACAGAAGGAGAGAAGCGAAGAAAAAGAGAAAGAAAAAGAAAATAAGAGAAATAAATCAAGAAAACAAAAAAATCAAGCAAGAAAAAGAGAAGAGAAAATGGAAAGAAAAAGAACGAAAGAAAGAAAGAAACAGAGAAAGGAGGGAGGGAGGCAGGAAGGAGAGTGGACAGAAAGGAGGGTGGGAGGGAAGGAAATAGTTACTTAGTAGGTTAGTTAGTTCTGGTCTTATTTCTCTCATAAGAGAGAGTAACCAATGACTTAAGTAATCAGTCCAAGTGACCTAGTTCGAGGCAGGCAAGCCCCATCTGACTGGCGGGAGACCACACTGTCCCTGCCTGGAGACTGCTGTGCTGTCCAAACAGCATCATTAGCACATGGGACTCCTAATAGGAGCTGGAACACAGCATCCTTCACCTGTACCCAATAATGCCAGGGGGTGGGGGGCAGTCACCTGTTGCTTTGGGACTTGGTTTCCTTATCCTGGAAATGAAGGCATGTAGAAGTCTTTCCCATTATTTTCTGTTCTAATGCTCTATGATTCTAATGTACTGCCATTTTTAGTACATTCTATTTTAAAGAGTCTTTTGTGTTCAGGAGATTTGGGTAATGAGATTTCTGCCTAATGCATTAGTGAGCCCAGCAGCTACCATCAAGGATATGGAAATGCTCAGTTTCAAAAGTCCATAAAAACCCCAAAAATAGTGCATAAGATTATAAGTGTTCATTTTCTTTGCATTTTTCTGGGGGAAAAGATCCTGAAATTGACAGTATTCTTAAAGGAGTCTGTGAAACCACAAGACAGTGAGAATCCCTGACTTAGATACACACATTCTACATCTTTACTAAATGAGATGAATTGCCTTAAATAGCTGTGCACATAAACAACAGATGTAGGCAGTAGATGAGCAGACAGACTTAAAGGCTTCACGAGGTGGGAAAGAAGAATCAGAGGAGAACAGAGCAGCTGAGGCCAGAGGGGGTCCCTATCCTCATGGCTACAGTCCCAGAACCCAGGAAAGCACCCCAGCTTCTCACAAACCCGTCTCTGACCCCCTAGAGGGGAAGTTCATTTATCCAACAAATAATCTGCAAAGTGCTGTGTGTCAAGCAATGAAGAAAAAAATGGGAGGTGGAGGAGGAGGAGGAGGAGGCGACGGCGGCGAGAGGATGGCGACTTGGAACAATCCGCGGAAATTCAGCGAGAAGATCGCGCTGCACCACCAGAAGCAGGCAGAGGAGACAGCGGCCTTGGAGGAGGTCAGGAAGGACCTGCTCCAGGGATCCCAGGGTGGCGCAGCGGTTTGGCGCCTGCCTTTGGCCCAGGGCGCGATCCTGGAGACCCGGGATCGAATCCCACGTCGGGCTCCCGGTGCATGGGGCCTGCTTCTCCCTCTGCCTGTGTCTCTGCCTCTCTCTCTCTCTCTCTCTCTCTGTGACTATCATAACTAAATAAAAATTAAAAAAAAAAAAAGGAAGGACCTGCTCCAGAAGGCTCAGTACCTGCAGCTGGGCCCAAGCCGAGGCCAGTACTACGGCGGGTCCCTGCCCAACGTGACCCAGATTGGGAGTGGCACCGTGGATCTGCCCTTCCAGACACCCTTCCAGTCCTCAGGCCTGGACCAGCCAAACCACGAGTAGACCGAGAGCGTGGCCGGCTTGGCTCCCCACCGCCGGCCCTGGTCAGTGGGCAAACGCGGACGGCAGGCGGACAGCTGCCCATAGGGCACTGCTACCTCTCGCCGCCCGGGACACCAGCTGCAGAAGGGCCAGTGACACCCGCCCAGCCAGAGCCCTTTACGGGCGGGTCCCAGGACGCACACCAGAAAAGAGTCTCACTATTAACAGTTCCAGGAATGGAGGAAACCACGTCAGCGACAGGTAAGAATCTTTCTAAGCAAGCATGGGACACCAAGAAGACGGGGTCCAGGCCCAAGTCCTGCGAGGTCACTGGGATCAACATCTTTCCATCCGCTGACCAGGAAAACACTACAGCCCTGATCCCCGCCACCCACAACAGGGGGCTCCCTGCCGACCTGACCACCATGCACTTCTCCTTCCCCCTCCCAACCCCACTGGACCCTGAGGAGCCACCTTCCCTGCGCTCAGCAGCCCCAGCAGCACCGCCAACCTTGCAGCCAACCTGACTCATCTGGGCATCGGCGGCGCCAGCCAGGGCATGAGCACAGCAGGCTCCTCGCCACAGCACCGCCCCGCTGGTGTCAGCCCGTTGTCCCTGAGCACGGAGGCGAGGAGGCAGCGGGCCCAGCAGGTGTCACCCACCCTCTCCCAGCTGTCACCCATCACTCAGGCTGTAGCCATGGATGCCCTGTCTCTGGAGCAGCAGCCACCGCCGCCTTCCTCACCCAGGCAGGCTCCCAGCAGCAGCCGCCCCACCACCCCCGCAGTCCCCCGGGGAGCCCGGGCCAGCCGCCAGTGGGGATGGGCATTCCCTGGGCGCCGGCTCTGCAGCAGCGCCGCGCTGGTGCCGGCTCCGCGGCTAACCAGTCTCCCACCTCACCTGTCTCCCTCCAATCAGGGCTTCTCCCCTGGGAGCTCCCCGCAACACTCCTCCACCTCGGGCGGCGTGTTTGGGGACTCGTGCTATGAGCAGCAGATAGCGGCCAGGCAGGCAATGCTCTGTCCCACCAGCTGGAGCAGTCCAGCATGACGGATAACGGAGAAAGCCATCAGCTCCAGCACCCGCACGGCCCGGGCCCGACGCTCAGCCACTCGCGGGCGCCCAGCACGGGCCTCACAGGCAGCCACGGGAGCCTGCCACACACGCAGCAGCATCGCCAACATCATCCTCACCGTGACAGGAGAGTCCCCTCCCAGCCCCTCTAAAGAACTGACCAGCCAGTGTGCTCCGACTCCGACCACCAGTTCCCCCCGATGAACTCAAGATTGACCCCCTGACAGGGTCCTGGCCGACCGGCCACCGAGGACGCCTTCCGGATGGACCGTCTGTGAGCTGCACACCCGGCACATCGCCGCCCAGCCCCCCCGCTCCATCACCCCGCCGGTCGGAGGTCCCGACGGCGTCTCCCTGAGCCCAGGGACCGCCGCGCTTGTGATTCTGAGCTTGCAATGCCGCCCAGCGCCCCCTGCCCACCCGCCCGCCCTCAGCTGTCCACCTCCCTCGGGAGGCCGCGTGTCACCCCCGCGGATCCTCCCTGCGCGTGCTCTCTCGCCCCCCACCCTGGGCCATGAGCCGCCCCCCTGTAAAATGCGGAAAGCGTGTTGGGCAGGGCCGCCGGCCTGCAGGGGATCTGTGGTCCACGACGGCGGTGGGCTGAGGTGCGTTTCCGACTGTTGTCCGGCTCTCACTGCCTTCCTTCGTTCCTGGCCCCCCTAACCGCCCGCCACCCCCAGCCCACCGTTAGGTAGCGAGCCAGCCCCACCCTGCCAAAGGGAGAAGGTGCCAGAGAGAGGGACAGACACAAAGTGAAATAAACACTATTTTGGAAAAGGGGAAAGAAAAGAAAGAAAAAGAAAGAAAGAAAGAAAGAAAGAAAGAAAGAAAGAAAGAAAGAAAGAAAGAAAGAAAGAAAGAAAGAAAGAAAAAAGAAAGAAGAAAGAAAAAAAGAAAGAAAGAAGAAAGAAAGAAAGAAAGAAAGAAAGAAAGAAAGAAAGAAAGAAAGGAAGGAAGGAAGGAAGGAAGGAAGGAAGAAGAAAGAAAGAAAGAAAGAAAGAAAGAAAGAAAGAAAGAAAGAAAGAAAATAAATGAGCACCAAAAATGAGACACCATCACAGGGACTTAGCAAAGGCAGCTGCCGAGGTGGCCTTCTTATCAGGACAAAGGGCACACAGAGGGACTGTGTGAGATGCTGGGCAGAGACAGGAGGGCTGCAGGCTCATTTCAGCAGATGGCAGCACAGATAGGAAGAGATGTCCAAGCAACAACTCCAGGAGAAGAGGAAACCCTGAACTGACTCAGAAAAGCATCAATTAACTGATTTGACCTGAATTCAACTTTCTGCCATCAGTAGATGGTCTCAAAATAGAACTGAGTCAAGTTCTTTTAAGAATGCAGAATTTGTGCCCTCAAGTGGCCTAACTGATGCAGACCTTCACCCTGCTCTGTGTCCCGTCTTCACAGAGCTAAACAATTATCAACCTAAATCTAAATCAAAGATTCTCATTGCACAAGAGAAAGGTGAGTTGTGGGAATGTCAAATGATTTTCCCAAGGTACTTTTAATGACACAGAAAGAGCCTTTCATTTAAAAAATAACTGTCTAATGCATGGTATCTGCAGGACAGTTCATACCCTCTCCAGAGCATGCCAAACATATCCTACGTTCTAATTCAGAGATGTACCTTATACCTTGCTTCTCTCAGTACTGTCAACAAGACCAAAACCTAACAACAAAGTTCACTCTTCAGATTATGGTTCGATTGTCTATCAAAGTCTGACATTTAGTAGACATTCAATAACTGTTAATAAATGAGTAAATAAATTTCATACAAAATATCTGTAACTTTTCCTCTTTTCAGACCTTTATTCCATATACACCACTGATATCTGAGTGCAAGTCTACACTACAAACTGACTAATTTCCAAATTGGCTGAGTTTTCTGCCTCACTCTGCAATATATCTGAATTCAGAGCATCCCAGTATTGGCCGAAGTCCTGTTTCTTATGTCTTCTTCACTCTTAATGGGAATATATTTGAGACAGGGAATGTCAGAAGCCCCTACTTGGGTTTATGGAACTTTGATGAGAAGAGCTTCACCAACAGCAACATCTCAGATTGTTCCTGTGTTTTGTACATAGTGGAAAGGGGCAGTGAGAAAGAACAGTCATGACTTCCAAGGTATGGCCCATGTAAAGGGTGCTGTGTACAGATGCAAGTGGATGCTGAGACCACCATTTCTTTCCTCCTCACTAACTGATGCTGTGCTGGCTTGGTCTGGATTCCCTACTGTGGGTTCCATGGTGCCCCAGCCTAGACAGTCTGGTCTGCTCTTCTCTGGAATGCCCATTTTTAAGTGATACATCTTTTCAAGTGATACATTTTTAATAGCTGCATCTTTGTTAGATGATCCCAAGAGTGACTGTACAAGGTGATGATGCACCTGAGCAGGGTGGGCAAGGTCTCATCCTGATGGGATCAGGATTAAAGCTGAAAATGGATCATCTTCCAAGAAAGCAGGATAGGTAAGAATGACAAGTGCTTTGAATTCTGTTTAGATAAGGACAGACAAGTACTTGTTCCATTTAGAAACAAGGATGTCATTGGTAAAGTAACTGAGAGCAGTTTATGTTGGGAGGAGGGCAATGGGATGTCAGGTGACAATGAGCTGAGGTCTTAGAAAGTCCTGTGAAAAAGCTACAGACCTCAAATCTCATCATTTTCTCTGTAATGCTTTCCCCAGCTTCTCCAAACCAAAGCAATATATCATTCCTGCTACCCACATGAAAAATTTTAAATTTTTCTTATAGTATTCATCACAGTTGCCTTAGATTAAAGCATGACTCATCTCTCTTTTTATATCATAAACTCTTTGAGGACACAAAGTGGCATCTCTCACACACTCTCTTATTTGCCCATACACACACACACCCTTATGCACAATAACTGCTTAGACCAGTCTTTCACATCGTAGTTTTTTAATAACTGCTAGTTGATTTGAATTGAACAATGTATTACACCTCAAAAATATTACTAATGTTTTTTAAATAAATATTCTATTCCACTGATTTATTGTCAGATTATGTGGTGATGATAACAGAAACTCTTTTCTTAATCATTTGATTTATTTCCATCTCATGTCATGTTTTCACCTCAAAATAAAACTTAAATTGAGTAAATCTGCACCAGACATTAATCATATGCTTATTAAATATACCTCTGAGGCTTGGATATGCATGACATGTCTTTTGGAGGTCAATGCTTGGGTTAGTTTTCACTTGGAATATCAAATGAATTCTAATATGCTTGGCAAATAAAGATTCTGGATATAATGTGAAGATTTATCACATGTCTCAGCTTCAAGCGATACTTATCAAGGTAGATGGGCCTCTCATAAGTACACCTCTCTTGGGTACTAATGTTCCAAGATCCACTCCTCAACTATTCAGACCATGATCTTACCAAAACACTGAAAGCCAATCAGCCTTTTGGATGCTTACCTCAACAGACAGTAGCATGTAAGCAAAATGCCAATTTACCAACTTAGAAGCTGAGTGTCCAGGACTTGGACATCCATGATACTGGACCAACACACTTTCTTCTTCACACTATAGTATAACTCAGTAGTTTTTCTGTGACTTACAGCAGAATTTCTCTTCCTCCTGAAATGAGACTGGGAGGGAGTAAGGAAACCTAGCAGCAAGCACTCCCTGAAATTGGAGTGTGCAATATCTCTGTCAGGAGACAGGGATATTGGTTTAGTGTCTGATCAGATGGTGAAGCCACTCTCCCCTGGACGTCACTGAATAAGGCATCCCTCCTCATGAAGTCTGTTCATTTATTCTTTCTGTGGATGCATTCAGACAAGTGCCGTGCAGAGAACAAACCCAACATGAGCCAAGACTACACCTTAAACTCTTGATTTTTAGAACCAGCTGTATGTTATTTTCAAATTGTGAGGCTCTTTGTTTCTTTTTGTTTCTTATATGATTTTAAAAACAAATTCATAAAAGAAAAATTATAAATTGTATGTTAATTAGCATACAATATATAAAGATATAATTTGTGATAACAACGTAAAGGGGAGGTGGATAAAGCTGTAGAGGAACAGATTTTTTTTTACTATTGACGATAAGTTAGTATCAATACAAATTATATGAGTTTAAGATATTAATTGTAATTCCCCAGAGTAACAACTGAAAAACAAAATATACAAAAAACAAAATGAGGAAGGAATCAAAATGGCATACTATAAAAACTTAATCAAGCACAAAAGTCTCTATGAAGAAATTGAGGGACAGAGAAGATATAAGACATACAGAAAACAAACCACAAAATGTCAGAATCAAGTCCTTATCAATAATTCCTTTAAGAATAAATGTTTTAGACTCTGCAGTTTGAAGAAAGATACTGGCAGAATGGATGATCCAAATATATGCCATCTATAAGAGATTTGCCTTAGACTAAAGAAGTAAAAACAGGTTGAAAGTCAAAAGACAGGGACACCTGGGTGGCTCAGTGGTTGAGCATCTGCTCAGGACATGATCTAGTCCTGGGACAAGTCCCACATTAGGCTCCCTGCGAGGACCCTGCTTCTCCCTCTGTCTATGTCTCTGCCTCTCTCTGTGTATCTCTCATGAATAAATAAATAAAATCTTTTTTCAAGTGAAAAGACAGGGGAAAAGTTTTCCATGCAAGTTGTATTATTTTTTTTAAGATTTTTTATTTGAGAGAGAGAAAGACTCCTTCCTTGCTGAGCACAGAGTTTTATGTGGAATTAGATCCCAGGACCCAGATGACCTGAGTGGAAGTCAGATGCTTAACCAATTAAGCCACCCAGGCACCCCAATACTATTTTTTACCATGCAAACAGACACCAAAAGAGACCTAGGATAGCTGTACTTGTATTAGACAAAACAGACTTTTAACTGAAAATGTGAAAAAAGGATATTATATATTGATAATTATAAATATACACACATCAAATAGTATAGCCCCAAAATATATGAAACAAACATTGACAGAATTGATAAGAGAAATAGATAGTTCTAAAATAATAGTTGAAGACTTCATATCCCCCTGTTATTATTGTATAGAACATCTAAACAGAAGGTCAATAAGAATATTGAATATTTGAACAACACTATAAACCAATGAGATGTAACAGACAGTTATAAAGCAGTCCACCCAACAACAGCAGAATAAACATTCTTTCCCAGTGCAAATGGAACATTCTCCAGGATAAACCAAATGTTAGTTCAACAAAACAAGTCTCAATAAGTTTTTTTTTAAAGATTACAATCATACAAAGTATGTTCTCCAACTACAATGGAATAAACCTAGAAATCAATGCCTTGGAAAAACTGGAAATTTCACAAATATGTAGAAATTTAACAACACACTTTTAAATAATCAATGGGTCAAAGAAGAAATAACAAAGGAAACTAGAAAATACTTAGAGCTGAATGAAACAACATAAACACGAAATTTATAAGATACAGCAAAAGCAGTGCTCAGAGGAAAAATTATAGCTAAACCATAAACATTAAACATAAACATTAAAAAGAAGAAATATCTGAGACCATAACCTACACACTAAGGCAACTAGAAAAACAGAGCAAACTAAATGCAGAACCAGAAGAAAATAGAAAATAATGAAGATGAGAATAGTAATAAGTGAAATACAGTATTGATGAAACAAGTTGTTTCCTTGAGAGGACCAACAAAATTGGCAAACCTTTAAGAAAAAAAAGAGAAGATAAAAATTACTAAAATCAGAAATTAAGGGCATTACTACCAACATCACAGCTATAAAAAGGACTAATAAAGAATACTATGAACAATGGCACACCAACAAATGGGATAACCTAGACAAAAGGGACAAATTCCCAGAAATACATAAATTACCAAAACTGACACAAGAAGAAATAAAAACTCTCAACAGACCTATAACAAGTAAAGAGGTTGAATCAGCCAAAAACTTCCCAACAAAGTATGGGACGAGATGGTTTCACTTATAAATTCTACAAAACCTTTAAAGGATAATTCTCACTAATCTTTGAACTCTAAAAAAAATAGGAAGGAACATGTCTTAATCTACTCTATGAGGCCAGTACTACCTTTATATCAAAGGCAAAGATACCACAAGAAGAGTAAACTAAAGACTAATACTCCTTATGAATATGGATGTAATTATCCACAAAAAACACTAGCAAACTAAATCCAGTACTAAATTAAAAGGATCATACATCCACTATATTAAAAGCATTATTATATTAAAAGGAACATGACTGAGATTTATCCCCAGAATGCAAGGGTGGTTCAACACATGAAAATCAATAACTGTAATATACCACATTAATGGAATGAATGAGAAGAAAACACATGATCTTCTCAATTGGTTCAGAAAAGACATTTGATTAGCCTTTCCTAATAAAAGCACTCAGAAAACTAGAACTGAAAATAACTTCTTTACCATGATAAGATCATTTAAGACAAACCCATAGTTAACATCTCACTCAATGGTAAAGACTTAAAGCTTTCCCCTAAGGTCAGGGACAAGATAAGGATATTGCCTTTCACCACTTCTATTCAACATTGTAGTAGAAGTTCTAGCCAGAGCGATGAGACAAGAAAAAGAAATAAAAGGTATTCAGATTGGAAAGAAAGAAGTAAAACCATCTCTATTCACAGATGACATAATCTTATATATAAAAAAATCCTTTAGAATACACAAAACAATTATAGCTAATAAATGAATTCAGTAAAGTTACAGACTACAAGATCAACACATGAAAATAAGTTATGTTTCTACACACATGCAGTGAACAGTCCAAAAAGAAAATTAAGAAAGTAATTGCATTTACAGTATCATCAAAAAGAAGAAAATAGCTAGGAATAAATTTAAACAAAAAGATGCAAGAGGGCAGCCTGGGTGGCTCAGCGGTTTAACCGCCTGCCTTCAGCCCAGAGTGTGATCCTGAAGTCCCAGGATTGAGTCCCACGTTGGGCTCCCTACATGGAGCCTGCTTCTCCCTCTGCCTGTGTCTCTGCCCCTTTCTCTCTCTCTCTCTTTCTCTCTCTCTCTCTCTCTTTTTCTCTATCATGAACAAATAAATAAAATCTTTTTAAAAAAGATGCAAGGCTTATACACTGAAAACTACAATACATTGCTGAAAGAAATTAAAGAAAATCTAAATAGATGGAAAGACACCCATATTCACGAGTTGAGAGAATAAATGTTGTTAAAATGGCAATACGCCCCAAAGAAGATCTGCAGATTCAATCTCTATTAAAACCCCAATGACCTTTTTTGTAGAAATGGAAAAAATGATCCTAAAATTCATATAAGATTAGAAGGAACCCAAATAACCAAAAGAATCATGAGAAAAGAATAACATTGGAGTTCTCACACTTCCCATTTTCCAAACTTACTACATACCAATAATAATCAAAACAGTGTGGAACTGACATGTGAATAAACATATAGATCAGTGGAATAGAATTGAGAGTCCAAAAATAAAACCACATATCTATGATCAATTAATTTTCAACAAGAGTACAAAGAGCAGTGTGGAAAGAAATGGTGCTGAGATAACTGGATATCCACACACCAAAGAACAAAGTTGGACTTTATCACATCATATATAAAAATTAACTCAAAATGTACCAAAGATCTAAATAGAAGAGTTAAAGCCATGACACTCTTAGGAGAAAACATCAAAGTAAATCTTCACAACCTTGGATTTGGTAATTCTTTTCTTTTTTTAAGGTATAATACCAAAAGTGCAAACAACAAATGACAAAATAGATAAACTGGACTTCACTAAAATTAAAAGTATTTTGTATCAAATAATTCTTTTTAAAAATTATCAAAGAAGACAAGTTAGGTGATACAAAAAACTGCGACACTTCATGAGGTAAGCAATCTCCTCTTGGAGAACTGCAAAATGGGGCAGAAGGCAGAGAGCTTTTATAGGATAAAGATTAAAGAACATGGGACTGCCTAGGTGATTGGTTAAGGATCTGACTCTTGGTTTTGGCTCAGGTCATGATCTTAGGATCGTAAGATTGAGCCCCATGATCTCAGGATCAGGAGATTGAGTGCAGATTGAACTAATCTGCACTCAGCTTCTCTCTCTCTTTAAAATAAATAAATAAGTCTTTTTTTAAAAAAAAATAGATTAAAGAACAAGAAAGAATAAAACAGAAAAATTCAATTGGCTGGGGCACAGAGTCAATCTTGTTTGGGGTAAGAAACAACAAGGAAATAAGTATAAAGTCCAGAGTTGGCTGGGTGTTTGAGAAATGACTGGCTGGATGTATGGAGAATTGTGCGTGGTGGAAAAAGCCAAATTCGACAGATTACATACTCTATGTTTCCATTTATACAACATTCTTGAATGCAAAATAATAGGAAGGGAGGACAGATTCATGATTACCAGCAGTTAAGAAGGGAGTGGATAGAAATGGGTGTGGCTATTAAAAGGCAACATAGGAGATTATTTTGTGATGGAAATGTTCTTGATTAATGTTAGTCTCCTGGTTTTGATATTGTACTCTTAATTTTAGAGATGTTGTTCTTGGGGAGAACTGAGGAAAAAGGACACAGGATCTCTCTATATTATTTCTTACAATAGTATATTCATTTATATCTACCTAAAAATTGAAAGTTTAATTTAAAACTGCAGCCTTCCCTAGCATGGGCTGTTGGGTTCTGACCAACGCAGCTGCTTTTCAACTTTCTCACACCTGAGCCCCACTGCACCACTTCTCATCCCCTCACTACAGGATCATTCAAAATCATCTCATCCCAAAGCTCTTTAAACTTCGCTTCATTGAGTCCCAAGAAATTTTGAAATTAGAGGAGGTTCAGCCAGCTTGGGTCATCCAGGAAAGAAGGTGTACTGAAATATCTCCACTTTAATACAGAGTAAATCCACTTTTGCCTGTGGTAAATACTGCAATTCCACTCATTTTATTTTTTTTTCTTATTTATTTATTTATTTGTTTGTTTGTTTATTTATTTATTTAATAATAAATTTATTTTTTATTGGTGTTCAATTTGCCAACATACAGAATAACACCCAGTGCTCATCCTGTCAAGTGATTCCACTCATCTTAAATAGAGATGCCCATATGATAGTATTTTCAAGTTGTTCACCTTGTAAAATCTGAGGCTTGTTTTGACTTCAAAACATCTTTGAGGTACAGCTATCCCTGATTTTCCTGCTCTCAACCGAGTAGTTGTGAAAGCTGAGTTCAAATCCCATTAGCTTGGGTAAGTCACTTAACTGTGCTCAGTCCCATTTCCTCATCTCTGAAAGGAAGGTAACCATCATATCCTCACAATAGGGCTATTCTAAGCTTTAGATGAGATGAAGCATTTACAGCATTTAGCGCAGTGCCTTCCACAAAGTAGGACTCATTGCATAAAAGCTAATTACAGAATTTCTACCTCTCAGCCACATTTTATTCTATACAACTCTAATAGAAAATTCCTTCTTTATCAAGAGCCTAAAATCTATCACTTGACAATACAGCAGGGGTTCAACTTACCCCAGTTTTTTTTATGTCTTTTCCCATAACCTACTTTTCGGTGCCGTTCACACATCACTAGATGTTCTCTGCTTTTCCTTTGTTCCTCATGAGCCTGAGCACAATGCCCTCAATATTGCTGTGCCATATTCCAGAGGCTGGCTACCTGACCTTTCTCACTGTGCAGGCTTTTCAGCATGAATGTAACTCAGAAGGCACTATAGTTGACAGCCATGTGGCCTGTTGATTCACAGTGGAAATGTTCGTGAAAGTCCCCAAGCCTGTTTCACACAACTTACTGTCAACACATATCTATCCAGTTATTGAAGCCATTAGGATTTGGGGGACTGTGAGTCTCTCTCTCTCTCTCTCTCTCTCTCTCTCTCTCTTCCTCTTTTTAGTTTTGGAAAACATTTTATTCAAGAATAACATAATTTCAAATATCTTCCAAAATAGTTTCCTAGATTGCTACAAAAGAAGGCAAATTCAATAAGAAATTTAAATCATTAAATATGTTTCACTAGTATATACATACAGAATGCCAAGCAATTAATATTTAGCCCTGGAATGCATACCATGTCTTTTGTTTTTCCTTATTAAAGAGAGGCTCAATCCAGCACTTGGTATAGGCTATATATAACAAGCCAAGTTCAGTGTTCAGGAGAGTTTGACCTTAGCTGCCTCAGTCTACAGCTGTGGTAGTTTGTCCACAGGGGTGTCAGATTTGAAGTCTGTAGAACAGATCTGGGGCTTGAGTATAGATTAGCCTGTAGGATTGTCTGATTGTAACATCAGCAACACAAGCTGGAAAACAAATTCCACTCCCCATGTTTGCCTCTCTGGCCTCATCTCACACATCTCCGTTTTCCATCTCACTCCCTAGAAATCTTGTGTTGTTTCCTTGTTTCTTCCTCACACAAACAGTGCTACTTCTTGACCCCAGGCCTCTACCCAATAATGCTCCCTCAGACAACAGTTCTCATACATTCTTCTCTCTAGTTGGCTGATGAACTCATCCTTCAACATTCAGTTTCCAGAGCCACTTTCTTTGAAAAGTCTTCCCTGAACCACCAGGCTAGGTTAGGGGCCCTCCTCTCTGTGCTCCTATTCTATCTGTTCTTACTGTAGATTATCTTTGAAGACTCTGATGAATTATACTCCTTTTCCCCTACCTGATTCTGAGAATAAGGCTAAGTGGCATCTTTATTACTAATACAACTTGCTGTTGGAGGGCACAGCAAGTAAGTTTCACAATACTCGAATCTAGGTAGACTCACCCACCATATATGGCAGTGATGGGCACCAACAGAGGCAGACTTTCTACAGGTAGCTTAAATGGGGAGGAAGCATCTGAGATCCACAGGCCACGTTTCTCCTCCCAAACTCACCATTAGCTGAATCACTCCCTCTCCTGGACAAAGTGAGTGAGGGATGTAGGCCAGGTGGGTTACACTGCCGGAGTTCTCTTTACACACAAGGGGACATCAAGAAACGGGAGGACTGTGGAGAGGTGACCCCCTCACTGAACTGTAAGCTAAAGACAGTGTACCCACTGTCTAGCATGGGATACACATAGAGCAGTTGCTCAGTAAAGACACCCTGAGCTCAATAAACCCAGATTCACCCCCTTGAGATTGGTCTCCATGCCTCAACTCAACAGATACCAACTGACCAGAATCCTGGGTGAGCCCACCACAGGGAGAGAAGCTCATTGGCCTGATGAATCCCCTCCTGGAGG
Source organism: Nyctereutes procyonoides (assembly GCF_905146905.1). Classification (NCBI taxonomy): domain Eukaryota; kingdom Metazoa; phylum Chordata; class Mammalia; order Carnivora; family Canidae; genus Nyctereutes; species Nyctereutes procyonoides. The sequence continues at coordinate 23,947,691 of NW_026575035.1, read as the reverse complement.
GGCTTGTGTCCACTGTTTCTCTGAAAAATGTAACAAAATAAATAGACATTTATATATCATGGTGAAAATAATACTATCTGGTGACAAATATTAATCATGATTGTAGGGTCAACAAATGTCAAGGTGGGATTCTATACACATGAAAATGCCAATGGTCACTGAGATACTACTTACTTTAATCCACTCTGCTGAAAGATAAAACACCATTTAATGCAACCTCTGTAAATGTGCTCATTTTTTTTTCCATATCAAGGGAGAAATGAGATTTCCTCTTAGAGTTGGAATAAGATAAAATAGCTATGTGAAAGACAGAACTATGAGTTCGAGAGGAGCTTTTTTATATTAAAACCTAAATATGTTGAAAAAAAGAAAGATAAAACAGTATTTCCAGAAATGGGGAAAAAGTCATTTTTGGTAAATTAGATTATGTTAAATTAGCACAGAATTTTAGAATGATGAATTGATCTCAATATTTAATGATGACTTTAATGAATTTCCTTTTCAATGTTCTACATTAAAGAATGAAAAAAAAATTGCTTATTTAGGGCAAAGACCACATCCAGAGGCCATAATTATCAATGTGCTTCTCAGGCGTCTCTCCTCACTGTGCCATGATTCTGGATGTCAAGGGTCCTTCTTTTTCTCCTATTGGTAGGAACCAATTCAGGGACTTAAGCTCGGAGTCCAGCTCCCTCTGGAATGCAAATGAAGAACCCACTGTGTCAACTGTTAGAGAAAAATAAACCAGATTTCAAACATTCATTTAGAAATCTGTTGGTTTTAGGTTTTATTATTTAAGTATATGATCTAATTTGGGTTCATCTTTTTATATGGTGCAAGGTATAGAAGGAAGTTCTTTTTTTTTTGCATATGGATATTTGATTGCTTCAGTAACACTTGTTGAAAAGTCTATCCCTTCTCCACTGGATTGCCTTTGCATTTTGACACAGCAATTTTTCTATATATGGAGTCTATTTCTGTACTAACTCGAATAATGGAGATTTCTAATAACATTGATTTATATGTTTATTCCTATGCCCATACCACCCTGACTTCCTTATTCCACAGTAAGTCTTTAATTTAGGTACTTTCTGTCTCCAAATTTGTCTTCCTTTTCAAAATTATTGTGGCTGCTCTATGGCTTTGCATTTCCACATATGCTTTAGAATCAGATAATCATGAGTTTAGTCTAATTTTTTCCCAATTTAATTTATTTCACTTCTGAGCCCTGCCTTTCATATGCAGTTTCATGAAGTGCTAAGATGTTGACATGAGTGATGTCAAGGAGCTAATGAACTCTAAGGCCATGTGCCACCATCCAAGATGCTGTATACACAGTATTTATCTTTTAAGTGCCCTGTATTCAAAAATCCAAGTCATCTAGCACATATTGAGTATCTGTTCAATCTGGGTATTTTGTTTCTTTCATCTTCTCTGAAGCTGAGAATAACCATGAGCAGCTAGCATAACGCATTGCTTGCTCAAAGGTTATGCTGCAAACCTGCCTGGAGTACCTCTGTGTTGGTGCAGAGCTGGCCTCAATGACTCCCTCTAGGGGACTTCCAAGATTGGAATCAGATTTGTTGATTGGCTTTCAAGAGTAGTCCTCATGTTCCTCAAAGAGAGTCAGGCTTGCCCTCTGTGGCCATACATATCTCACCTTGTGTTCCAGAACCTACTAGAAGGTTGTAATCACCTAGCAAGTCTAAAAAACAACAACATCAAAACAAAAAAACAAAAACCCAGTTTCCTGGGCCTGAAACCAAATCTATTAAATCTGAATTTCAGGGCATAGTGTCTAGGACCCTGTTTTTAAAATTCACCAAGCCCTTTAGGAATACATGTTCTAATCACTGGAGGGAATAATTCTATCACTCTTTCTCCATCACCTACAAACTTATTTTCTTGTATTCTAATCCCTTTTTATGCCAAGACAGCAAATTTTAGACAGAATTCTATGCCCCAAATCTTTGATAATTATGGATTTAATTTTTAAATTAAAAAATAGTCATCTGGCTCCCCCATAATTTTTTTTATTTAATTACACATTGACATGACAAAGAAAAGCAATTCCTGACCCGAATCTAGATCGGTACTGAAAGGGGAAAAGTTGCAATAAAGGACATTAAGTCAACCAAAAATACTGGAATATGGACAGTAAATCAGATAAAAGTAAATGTACACTTGCCTAGTTGATCATTGTACTGTGGTTTTATAAGGAAAACATCCTTTAGGAAATACACATTTTAATATCTATGGCCAATGAGACATATATGTAACTTAGCATCAAATGGTTCAGAGAAATAAATGTGTATGTTTGCGTTTGTATTTGTGAAGAGAGACAGAGAAAAAGCACAAGTAAGTAATGATAAAGAAAATGGGATAAAATATTAGCTAAAGGTGAGTCTATCTATAAAGCTTTTTGCATTAGCTTTGCTTCTGCAACATTCTGTAAACATGAAATCATTTCCAAACAAAAATTAAAGAAAAAGTTTTTAATTATATGTTGATTTTAAACAAGCTTTTGCATTAGTCAGGCTCTTCCCTGAGTAAACTCAGAATCCCTGGGACTTTTCTGCATCATAAAGGCACTTCATGGAACCACAGATTCCTGGGCCATCTGCTGTATAAATAGAACGGTGTGAGGTTACTAAGCAACTCAAGGCACCTTTCACTGACGCTATTTAAAGACTAAGTCAGATTTTCCTTTTTAAAACCTATTTAAATACAAATCCAACTGTTTTGTGCGATTCATTTTTTTCTTATTTTCAAATCCTCTAAAATCCTTAGAGAGGATTGATTCGCACATAAGCATAACCAGCAGTATTTATCAAGCCACTACTATGTGTAGGAGGCACAGTTAGGTGCTCAGAATGGAACCTATCAATGATGCTACTGTATGTTCTATAGGAATGAGTGCAGTTTGGTGCCTCCAGATGCAACAGTCATGCCTGGAGGCAATGTGCACGTGCACACACACACACACACACACACACACACACCGGACAATGAATTTGGCAAGGAAAAGGAGAACTAGCACTTTGCTTTCATCTACTATAGAATCCTGGAAGGACCCTGGAAACTCAGAAAGCAAAGAAATCCTATGCAAAGTAATCCACAGCTAAAACCAGGAAACTGGCCAGAGGATCAGCATTTATTAAGCACTAAACATGAGCCAGGTTCCAAGCTAAACCCTCCTCCTTAGTGGGTCTCACTGAACCTTTTTAATAACCTATGAAATAGGCATCAATACACATGTGGAAACTAAGTCACAACACTTACAGGTGGTGGAGGTGGGGTTTCAACTTACTTCCTTCTCACCTCTACAGCCATGGCTTAGTTTTATTTTAAAGAGTTACCCTAAATATTTCACTAGAAATATTAAACTTCTAAAACTCAAAAGTTAAGCAGTGTCTTTCTCCTTTTCCCAAGCAAAGCAAGGACCTTAGAACACAAACTCACATCACAATCCTCGCAAACCATATTCTATCTGGGTTTTTCATTGTGTCTTGCTTTTATTTTAATCTCCCAAAGTAGGCGTCATTTGTTTAGCTTTGTTAACCTTCAAAATAAAATAGTCTGTTATTTCACAAGCAAAATATAGTTTATTCAGGAATAGCAGAGAATTGCAATTCTGGTCAAGGAAGCTACAGAGAAACCATAGACAAGTCCAACAAACAAAGGAGAGGAACATTTTATGGAGAAGAAGGGAGAGGCTGGGGAGGGTTATTCTCAAAGAAAATCCCTTAGAGAAAAGCAAGAGTTAAGGGTGATGATGGTTTCTCATTGGCTGAGTTGCTGGGTAGCAGATCCAGGGTACATCACTTCCAATTGGGACCTGTAATGATCCTTCCCTGTTGATCATTCTATTGGAGTCTGTAACAGACAATGCTTGCTATCATCAATATTAGGTGATATGATGGCCCCTGCTGGCCTCCCCCCTCTCCTCAACTCCATTTTAGTGAAGCTGCCGTTTATTCATTCTCAGTCTTAGTCAATCAAGCTCTATTTCTGGACTCTATTCTGTCTTCCTGGTTTGTCCAGTGATTTTCATGTTAGTACAACAATGACTTGGTTATTGTCTTCAACCCAAGTACTGTTAAATCCTCCAACTTGGTTCATTCTTTCAAAATTGTTTCAGTTCTTCTAGGTCCTTTACATGTACATTTTAAAATCAGCTTGTCAGAGTGCTGGGTGGCTCAGTCATTTAGGCGTCCAACTTTTGATTCCGTTCAGCTCAGGTCATGATCTCAGGGTTGTAGAATCGAGCCCCACATAGGCCGTGGAGCTTGCTTAAGATTTTCTCTCTTCCTCTCCCTCTGTCCCTCACCACCCACCCCCAAATAAATAAATAAATAAATAAATAAATAAATAAATAAATATTAGCTTGTCAATTTCTACAACAAAGCTTGATGGCATTTCTATTGTGATTGTATTGAATTTATGGATCATCTGGGGAGAATTAACATCTGAATCCCCCCATCAATGATCATGATATATCTCTTCATTAATTTGTCTTCTTTCATTTGTCTTTGCAGTGCTTTTTTGTTTCATATATAGTCTTACACATACTTTGTTGAGCTTTTAAAGTATTTTTGTGCTATTTAAAATTTCATTTTTTAGTTGGTGCTAGCATAGAGAAATGCGTTTTTATATTGACCTTGTATTCTGTGATCTTATTAGTCTCATTGACTAATTCTATGAGGTTTTATATATTTTTTCAGATTTTTTATATGATAATGATGATGTCATCTGTGAATAACTAAAATTTTACATTGTACTTTCCAACCTACATACTTTCTTTTTTCTTGCCATAGTGTGTGGACTGGAACTCTGTTACAATGTTGAATAGGACATCAGTGTTTTCTTCCTAACCTCGGGGTAAAAGAATTCAGTTTGTCATCATGTAGTATAATGTCTATAGCAAGTTTTTATAAGTATCCCTTACCAAACTGAGGAAGTTTCCATTTATGCCTGGTTTGCCAGAATTTTTCTGTGACTAGGCATTGAATTTTGTCAAATTCTTTCTTTGAAAATATTGAAGTGATATTTTTCTAATATAATGAAAATATTATTTTCATTCATGTTTCCTCTTTTAGTCTTTTAATCTATAAATTTGGTGAATTCCACTGATTGATTTTTGAATGTTAAATTCACTTTGAATTTCTGCAGTAAACCCCATTTGGATGTGATATATTATCTTTTTTATATATTGCTAAATTCAGCTGCTAAAATTTTGTTAAAACGTTTACATCCATGTATATGAAGGACGTTGGGCTATAGTTTTTTTTCTCATAATACTTTTTCTGGTTGTGGTGTCATGGTAATTCTGGCCTCTGAAAATGAGTTGGGAAGTATTTCCTCCTCTTCTTTTGTCTGAAGGAGTTGATATAGCTTGATTTTTTTTTGCTCTTATATTTTAGCATATTTCACCAGTAAAGTCACTTGGATATAAAGTTTTATGTTCTCTATTGGAATGTTTTCATCTATAAATTCAATTTCTTTAGTAGATTTAGGGCTTCTGTGGTTTTTTTATGTATTACCTGTTGAGGTTCATTGAGTTTCTTGGATCTATGGTTTCCATCAAGTGTGGAAAATGTAGTCATTGTTTTGTATTTAATAGTCCTTCTCCTTCTTGTACTTTGATTGACTATATGTTATAGTGCTTGATATTATCCCACAACTCCCTGGACGTCTTTCAGTTTTTTATCAGTGTGCTTCATTTTGCATAGTTTCTATTGCTGTACTCAGAATCCCTGTTATTGCCTTCTGAAGTGTCTAGTGTGTTGTTAATCCAATGAAGTGTGTATTCCATTTCCAATATTATTATTTTTTATCTTCAGAAGTTCCATTTGGGTCTTTCTTAATATCTTTGATTTCTTTCCTCATCACATCCCTGCTTTCATCTATATCTTGAGCATTACAGCATATTATAATAACTGTTTTAACATCCTTGTCCAATAATATTCTCATTTTATCATTTCTGAGTTTGTTTTCATTAAGTGGATTTTTCACTGGTTGTAGTTCATATTTTTTTCTGTCATTGCATGTTTTGTGAGTTTTTAAATTTGATGCTGATGTTCTGACTTATGTTGCAGTTCACTGAATTTCACTCCATTCTTTCAAAGGAAGCTGGCACACATTACTTGTTCCTAGGAAATTTTACAGTTTGCTTTTAAGCCTTGTTAGGGCAATTTGGAGCAGCCTTTAGTCTAGAGCTAATTTAGCCCTGCAACTAAGGTGTGCCACTGCTGGGGACTCTGCCTGGTTTTGCATGTATTATGAGCTCTCTTTCTCCTGCAAGAACACAGACTCTTCCCAGCCCTGTGTGAACTCTGGGAATTGTTTGGCTAACTGCTTCTCAGCCTGATGGAGAGGTACCCTGTGCCTGCACAAACCAGTATCAGCCTAAAACTTGAAGGGATTCCTCTTTAGATCTTAAGAGTTTGCTCTGTGTAAAACCCCTCCTGTTTGGCATTTTGCTCACAAATTTTATCTGCTACAGTCTCTACAAATGCTGGATCTTTCTCTTCAGCTGAGTAGAATGAGAATCTATCCACTGTGTCCTGGCAACTGCCACCAGGCAGTCAGCCAAGACCATCACAGGGTGTACCTCCTTTCTTTGTCCCAGAGATCACACTCCTGCACTAGCTTTTGTCTAATATCTGAAAAAGCTGTTTCATATATTTTGTCTGATTTTCTAGTTGTCTATGCTGGGAGAGTGGCAGCAGGACTCTCAGAGGGCCTCCATGACTCCCACATCCTTATGTTCCCCATGCCCTTGAGTGTAGATAGCACTGAATGTGGCAGAGGTGACAGACTGTGTGTAATTACATGTATGTGATTGTGTCACACAAGGTTATAATGCTCATCTCCAGAAGAAACCCTGATGGCTTTACCAAAACCAGTTGCTATATTGTACACTGGTTGGAGAGGCCACAGATCATAGAGCTGAGGATGTCTCTGGACAAATGCCAGCAAGTAATTGAAGCACTCAAGTCAGCAACATGCAAGGAACTGGACTTTTCCAAAAATCATGTGAATTTGAAAGTGCATAATTCCCCAGTTAAACTTCAGATGAGACAATTGCAGCTTTGTAAAACTCTAAAGCAGAAGGCCCAGCTAAGCCACGCCCAGATGCCTGGCCCATGGAAATTGTGTGGTAATAAATGTGTTATTTCAACCTGCTGAGTTTGTGATAATATTGTTGCACAGCAATAGGTAATTAATATAAAAGTTAATTCCCATAGCAATTAACATTTCAGAAACATAAGTAGAACTCCTACTCTGCTTTTAAGAGGGAAAGGAGTATATTTGCTTTTTTATTTCATCTAAAATAATCCAAAAGTCTATAAACATGTTTTACACAGAAAATGTAATGAATTTCATTTAAAAAAATAAGAATGAGAAACTGATTGAAAAATATCCAGATATAAAGAAGGAGTTAAGAACATATGGACTTGAATTTAAATCCTGATTTTGCAATTCTCAACAAGATACTAGCCAATAGGATCCAACAGTACATTAAGAAGATTATTCACCATGACCAAGTAGGATTTATCCCCGGGATGCAAGGCTGGTTCAACACTCGTAAAACAATCAATGTGATAGATCACATCAACATGAGAAAAAACAAGAACCATATGATCCTCTCAATAGATGCAGACAAAGCATTTGACAAAATACAGCATCCATTCCTGACCAAAACTCTTCAGAGTGTAGGGATAGAGGGAACATTCCTCAGGATCTTAAAAGCCATCTACGAAATCCCACAGCAAATATCATTCTCAATGGAGAAACACTGAGAGCCTTTCTCTAAGATCAGGAACATGACAGGGATGTCCACTCTCACCACTGCTATTCAACATAGTACTAGAAGTCCTAGCCTCAGCAATCAAACAAAAAGACATAAAAGGCATTCAAATTGGCAAAGAAGAGGTCAAACTCTCCCTCTTTGCAGATGACATGATACTCTACATAGAAACCCAAGAGACTCCACCCCAAGATTGCTAGAACTCATACAGCAATTTGGCAGTGTGGCAGGATACAAAATCAATGCCCAGAAATCAGTGGCATTTCTATACACTAACAATGAGACTGAAGAAAGAGAAATTCAGGAGTCAATCCCATTTACAATTGCACCCAAAAGCATAAGATGCCTAGGAATAAACCTAATCAAAGAGGTAAAGGATCTATACCCTAAAAACTATAGAGCACTTCTGAAAGAAATTGAGGAAGACACAAAGAGATGGAAAAATATTCCATGCTCATGGATTGGCAGAATTAATATTTTGAAAATGTCAATGTTACCCAGGGCAATTTACACGTTTAATGCAATCCCTATCAAAATACCATGGACTTTCTTCAGAGAGTTAGAACAAATTATTTTAAGATTTGTGTGGAATCAGAAAAGACCCTGAATAGGCAGGGGAATTTTAAAAAAGAAAACCATAGCTGGGGGCATCACAATGCCAGATTTCAGGTTGTACTACAAAGCTGTGGTCATCAAGACAGTGTGGTACTGGCACAAAAACAGACACATAGATCAATGGAACAGAATAGAGAACCCAGAAGTGGACCCTCAACTTTATGGTCAACTAATATTCCACAAAGCAGGAAAGAATAATCACTGGAAAAAGGACAGTCTTTTCAATAAATGGTGCTGGGAAAACTGGACATCCACATGCAGAAGAATGAAACTAGACCACTCTCTTTCACCATACACAAAGATAAATTCAAAATGAATGAAAGATCTAAATGTGAGACAAGAATCCATCAAAATCCTAGAGGAGAACACAGGAAACACCCTTTTTGAATTTGGCCACAGCAATTTCTTGCAAGATACATCCATGAAGACCAGGGAAACAAAAGCAAAAATGAATTATTGGGATTTAATCAAGACAAAAAGCTTCTGCACAGCATAAGAAGCAGTCGACAAAACTAAAAGACAACCTACAGAATGGGAGAAGATTTTTGCAAATAACATGTCAGATAAAGGGCTAGTATCCAAGATCTATAAAGAACTTATTAAACTCAACAGCAAAGAAACAAACAATCCAATCATGAAATGGGCAAAAGACATGAACAGAAATCTCACCACAAAAGACCTACACATGGCCAACATGCACATGAGAAAATGCTCTGCATCACTTGCCATCAGGGAAATACAAGTCAAACCCACAATGGGATACCACCTCACACCAGTGAGAATGGTGAAAATTAACAAGACAGGAAACAACAAATGTTGGAGAGGGTTTGGAGAAAGGGGGAACCCTCTTGCACTGTTGGTGGGAATGTGATCTGGTGCAGCCACTCTGGAAAACTGTGTGGAGGTTCCTCAAAGAGTTAAAAATAGAGCTAACCTATGACCCAGCAATTGCACCGCTGGGAATTTACCCCAAAGATACAGATGCAGTGAAAAGCCAGGACACCCGCACCCCAATGTTTATAGCAGCAATGTCCATAATAGCCAAACTGTGGAAGGAGCCTCAGCGTCCATCAAAAGATGAATGGATAAAGAAGATGTGGTTTATGTATACAATGGGATATTCCTCAGCCATCAGAAGAGACAAATACCCACCATTTGCTTTAACATGGAAGGACCTGGAGGGTATTATGCTGAGTGAAGTAAGTCAATCGGAGAAGGACAAACATTATATGGTTTCACTCATATGGGAAATATAGGAAATAGTGAAAGGAATCATAGGGGAAATGAGAGAAAATGAGTGGGAAAAAAATAGAGAGGGAGACAAACCATGAGAGACTCCTAACTCTGGGAAACGAACAAAGGGTGGTGGAAGGGGAGGTTGGTGGGGGGATGGGGTGACTGGGTGATGGGCACTGATGGGGGCACTTGACAGGATAAGCACTGGGTGTTATACTGTATGGTGGCAAATTGAACTCCCATTAAAAAATATATATTAAAAAAAATCCTGACTTTGCCCTTGTGACTTGCTACATCCTTACCTCTCTTAGCTATATTTTTCTCATCTGTAGAGTAAGACTCACACCTGCCTCAGCAATCTTGTGGGATACAGATGGGCCAGTTCACATAAAGCATCTATCACAGTGCCCAGCACCTGAGAGTTCAATACATTTTAGTTTCTATTTTTGTTGTTTCCAGCAAAGTTAGCAAAACTATTTACCCATTTTCACAATTTGTAGTAATCAATAGTAGGGACAGGAAAGAGCCAGAGCAGAATTTCATAACATTGATGCAGCAAATATGTATCAAGTTTCACCTAGTACAGGTACTGGCTGAGATTTAGATATATTTTAGTGACTAACACAGACTTGTTCTTTAATCTCAGGATGCTTATAATCTACTGTGGAGAAAGATAGATAGATAGATAGATAGATAGATAGATAGATAGATAGACAGATAGATACATACATACATACATACATAAAACAAGTAATTGGTTTGACAGAGGAATCCCATTGAAATACATGTAATAGATGATATTTTTCCAGAAACTTCTTATAGCATTTTGTTCCATCAAGTTCCCCCTTTCTCTCCAATTAGCTCCTTTATTGGGGTTTCGGTACGATTTTTACTTTTTAGTCACTTTTAGCTATTAAAACAACCTGGCCAACATGTCAATCTCATACTCCATTAAAATGACCCTTCCTTCCTCCCAGCACTGTCCTGCTATACACACAGCTTCTGTTGCTGGGGGAGCGGGAATACAGAATTTCTGCTGCATCTCTGCGTACACTCACCCTGTTCAATTGCTTGCCCCTCCGTTGCTGGAAAGAGGAGGAAGAGGTTGAAAAATGATATTTCCTTAGATGATTCTGCTCATGTTGAGTGTGCTGCATTAGTTATAACGGCTAATCCATTATATAAGCAAAAACATGGTGAGGAAGAGACAGTTGCTGTGTTTTTATTGATTATAATTGTCTGAAATTGGTTCATTTTCTGTAGAATTGATGAGGACAGGTCCCTAACAAGACCCAGTGAATCCTTACCAGCTTTCCTATGTATAAAGTGGTCCCTTGCAAGATGTTATGCCTTTCAGCTGTCTCTGCCTGGTGACACTGACCAAAAATACTGTCTACTTTTGTATCTACCTACTTTTCTGACACTGAGGTGATCACCAGCAAACCTGCCATCTCTATCTCACCTGCTTCCATGACTCCAACACTCTTACCCTAAGGAGATCCTTGGTCCTCTTCCTACTGAGCCAAACTATCTCTCTATCTCTCAAGTCCTTTTCTCAGTCTAGTAGTAAAAGAGCAAATCAGTTAGTGCAACAGTTCAGGGAATATCCAGATAAGATATGAAAATATTCCCTTCTTCCAGCATGCACACATTCTGGAGCTTTATCTAACTAGGTTTAGGAAAGAGAACCAGCTGCGGCTCTATGGAACAGCCTCTATTCATAATCTTCCTAATGGCTACCTTGTGTCCTGTGTCGTCCTGACCTCTTGTGTCCTCTTCCAGACCCCTTTCTTATCTCTCATTTCTAAGGGCTGGAATGTGCCTTTCTTGGTTGCCAAAATAACAGAAAGCAAGACTAGAGAATCCACTATGGGCTTTTTACAGCCTCAGCCTGGGAAGTGACATCCCTCACTTTCTCTCAGCCCATTTCCTTGAACTCTATTCAGACTGGGAGGGTTGGGAGAGGCAGTCTTCCCTGTGCCCAGAATTTGAGAATAGCATCCACCTAAAAGGAGAAGGTGAGATTTTCATGGTTTACCCTGGATTAGTCAGTCTTTGTAATTTAGGTAGCACTGATTGATATTCCTAAACTCTAATAATTGATATCTGCATTTTAGAGTATTTTTCCAGACCTCTTGCTGAGATTCCACAAACAGATATTTACATATTTCCACAGGGTTCAATCATTTTCAGAGAGACAGACTGCTTATTTTTCTTTGTGGGTAGTTAATTTCTCATAATATAGAAGTTCACAACATCTTAACAGGTAAGACATATCAATCCCCTGTTGAGGAGGATGCCCAGGTATCCACCAGGGTTGGGACCCAGCATGGTAGGCAGGCCCTAAGATACAAAAACAGTTAAGAATGTATGATCTAGAAAAATGGATGGAACAAATAAAGTGTTGAGGTAGGGGACTTTCTCAATGTTCACAGTCAATGAGACACTTCCAGTTAACTACCAACAGTGGTAGCATGGAGAAAGTTGAGCCTGACACACAGAGGCAGGTCTCTAAAGATCTCATATGAGAATTACCCAGATTTTTTAAAAGCCTTGGTCAATAGCCTTTTATTTTGTTCAATCCATGGCTTTCCACACAACCAGCTCCTCTGGAAAACCATGGATCTGAGGTGCATGCATATTTTCATTGCTTCCAGAGCATCTAATAGCTTTGAAATGGAGTTGATAAGCACCTCCACACTTTCTTTGTTCCATCCATTTTTCTAGATCTTACATTATTGACTTTGTGTCTTAGGGCCCACCTATCATACTTCATCCCAACCCTGATGGATACCTGGGCATCCTCCTCAACAGGGTCATGATCTTGGGGTTGTGAGATCAAGCACTGCCCCCAGACTCAGCAGGGAGTCTGCTTGCAATTCCCCCACTCTGTGCCTCCCCCTGTGTGCATACTCTCTTGCTTTAAAAATAAATAAGTGAATCTTAAAAAAAAAAGGAAGTTAGGGACAAATTTTAGGTTATATAATATATATACACATATTATAGGTATGGTAACTTAGATTTGCCAGTCCATGAATATTTGAACTGCTACTATCTGTGGAGTACATGCTAGCAAATACACAAAGATGCATTTCTGTCAGCAATGAAACCCATTCTTGTAGGTAGTTCTTCTCCTGCATTAAATCCATCAAAGGCCAAAACATGGGACAAGGAAGGACTCCTTCCCAGCTTCTCTGTGATGCAGATCTTTTTGGAAAGTATCTACCAAATCTTCTTGGTTTGAAATTTCATTTCTTTCACCCTTTTGTTCTCCTTTATTTCCTTTCCCAAGTCTCTCCAAAATGACACCTTAGATGAGTGTCCTGGGCTGTGGGCAGCATGGACAGACAGCCTCTTTCTTCACTGTCCTCACACCCATGATGTGTGGCAAGGAGCAACCCTGACCCAGGAGAGCACTAATGTGACTTACACAAACAAAAATCTCAGAAGCTCACAATTTGGCACGCAAATCCTTCAATGCCACAAAACTCAAGGAAGGACAGACACTGGGGACTCAGGTGTTCCAGAGAGAGAGGAGTAAGCATGCACCAGACATGTGTGTATGTGTGTGTCTGTGTGTGTCTGTGTATGTTTGGAGGCTACAGAAAGAAGGTTCAGCATGGAGCATGAAGTTTCATGGCCCCCCACAATCCACGCAAGTATTAACACAAAACTAAACCAACCCTGAGACTAGGGTATATAGTATTTAATGGAGAATAGCAATAATCTTATTACTCTTATTACACATCTGGGAAAAAATATATATGATTTCATTTCTGAAACCAGCCTAACATCTCCAGCTGAACCAACTCTGAAGCGCTAAGTTTGGCCTATGACTCTAAACCTCACTAGAGTAGAGAGCAGAGGCTGGGGGTGGGGGGAGAGTAGTTATATTTTTCTTATACAAAATGGTTGTTTTCTGAATTTTTTTCTTGTTTACCCTTTTTCACTTATTATTTTTATTGAAGTATAGTTGACAGGTGTATAACACAGTGATTTGAAGATTCTACACATTAGTGTTCACCACAATAAGTATAGTCACCAACCAGTCACCACACAAAGTCATTACAATATCATTGACTATATTCCCCACGCTATAGTTTTATTCCCCATGACTTATTTATTTTATAATGGGAGTTTGTAACTCTTATACCCCTTCACCTATTTCACCCATCTTCCCAACCCTACCTCCCTCTGGCAACCACCCCTTTGTTCTCTGTATTTATGAGATTCTTTCTTGTGTTTTCTTTGGTTGTTCATTTGTTTTCTTCATTTCTTTATATGCCACATGGTCTTTGGCACAGTGAGGTGAGGCGGGCAGGGAGGTTCTGAAACTGGAGCCCTACTTCAGAAAGCCATTGCTGACTATGGATTCAGCTTCAAAAATCAAAGTACAGGATAGAGAAATGGCCCCAGGGGTCATCAGCTATGGATGAGCCCCCTGCCCATTCTACTCATAGGCCAACATCTCATCCCGACCATGTGGGCTTGGCAGCACCCAGCTCTGCCTTGGGAGCCAATCTCAACATCTCTCCTGAGCTCTAAGCAGGGGGCTTCTGGCAGGGAGCCTACCTAAGTGCCAACTGATACTCATTAAAGTCCTCTTTTATGACCTTATTCTTATATCTTATCATTGGGGAATGAAGTAATATTTTTAGGGAAAATGTATGAACATGCCTCATATTTTGGGAGATTAAACACAACCTATTTTGGGTTCATCGGTATTGGAAGGTCCTTTCCCAGATTTCTTGTGTGTTTTTTCCTGTCCAGCCTCAGCACTGTGCTTAGCATATCAAACATATTCATTCCTTGATAGTCATTCATATTTAGCAGCAACTTAGTAGGAAAAGATAAGTGGGAGTTTAGGAGACTTATTTCTTACAAATTTCTTTCAAAATTTAAATGCACCAATAAAACCTTATGGTAACAGTGTACTTGGAATATGTCGAGTCATTCAGACACCTTCATCTCAGAACAATTTTTATTAAAATGGAATTTTATAAAATGTGATTTTATACATAAATATGGCTCTAACATATGCTAAGAGAGTGATTCTTAAAGGGCTATTTTTCTTGTTCAAATAGCTTTATTTGAAAGCCTACAGCTCCTGTGGAAGGAAACCAAGCTCCCACATCTCTCTGGTCCCTGGGCACTGTGCTGTGTTCCTGCAGGTGTCCACTCACAGTGGCATAAGGCAAGCATCTGAGAACAGTATCCAGGGCAGTAAGGAAGGATACGTCTAGAGGAAACCCATCAAAGTAGCACCTTCCAAGGATATTATGTGTTCTTTTTGCATCTACAGGTTTAAGAGCCAAATCCAGTGAAACATCTTAATGTTCCTGGATTAAATTCCCCCAACTTGAAATGTACCCCTGAGTTCTTCCCTGAAATCCAGGGGAAAGGTTTCCCTCAGTGGACGTGCAGGAGGTAAAAAACCAAAAGTTCAGACTATGTTCCACAATGCAAAGCCTCTAGGCCTGGGAATTCTTAACCACTCCTCATAGATGGACATGTGAACTGTTCTTCTCCAGAGCTGCCTACTGTGGGGAAATGCATTTGGCTGAGAAGGGCAGGGCCCATTACATCCAATTCTAGGACTATGGGGTCAGGTTCTGACTCTGGTGAGGAGGGGACTCGGTATCCAAAGGCCACCAGGCTGGCAGCAGCCTACAGTCACTTTTAAGATAAGCTTTCTCTGTGGCCAGATCAACTTCCATCTGAGGCTCAAACTTCTCAGGGCACTTGGCTTATTCAAGTACTGATTCCCTGTAACTCTTACTGATAGAGAAACTCATAATGGAAAGTAGCTGCCCAAAAGCCCCAGGCATCAGGCTGACCAGTTCTGGATCCCCACGAATGGGTTCTTCCCTGGAAATCCCATGGGCATGCCCACAGGACATAAATATAGCACATACTGAGTAAGCATGAAAAACAGCAACTAGAGATATGAATGCAAAATAACAATTTAGTCTAAATTACTGACAACATGAGGAAGGACAGACAGAACACATCAGTGTTCACTCTAAGTGGTGGTGGCATTTTAATGAGTTGTTCCTTATCCTAGCAATGGTAAAATTTAAAATTCCAGACCTATGAGCAGAACCACAATAAGGGCTCTGATTCCTCTCCATCCTCTGAGAGCTCTGTGTAGATCACTCTCCATGACCTCTCACAATCAGGAGTCCTGCTTCACCAGTCATGGCACAGTAGACACAAGAGCTAGCTCACTCCACATCCATTTCCCTCACCCTCCTTTGCCAGTGGAAGTCCTATTGTTTTCAGGCTCCTCCCTTCCTCTTCAGGAGATGGTGGTTGTAAAGCAAGCAAGGTCATCCTAGTTAACCCCACTGCCCAGTCCTTGGCTGTGCACTGCTTTTGGCCATAAGAAGTGAGAGAAAGTCCACTACAGACTTCTAGAAAAAGAAAGATGTGTAGAGAGTGAGTCTGGTGTGATACCTGGGGAGTCAGGCCCAGGGAGAGCAGATGCACAGCAGAGGCTGGAACTGAGAGCCAGGGAACGGTATCTCCTTGTGCTTCTCACATGAGACATGGACACTGATTTTAACCTAGTATGAGGCAAGTTTTCTTTTACTTGCAGCCAGAAGCATCTTAAAGGACACATCTATATAAGGTCTAGGTGTGGTTAGCCCTCATCACTTAACACTGAACACGTTGCAGACCAAAGTCATTCAAACAAAGCAGAAGTTCCAATTCTGCTCACATGGCCTTTCAGTTACTAGAATGTGCAATATGGAGTAAGCAACTGAGGTTCTGATCAGAATTTTGTGTTCCTTCAATCCACTTCCGGGCTCTAAACCTGATTGTGGCCTGGCCAACACTTTCATCAAACACTAGCATGACGACATACAGTCATAGTTATGAAATGCTCAAGTGGGCCCAAAGCCAAGAGGAATTGTTAATAAACCGAATAACAGATGAAGGATTTGAAAGTATGAAGAGCATTTACTTGTATATTAAAAGAATAATTTGACGGCGGGGCAAGATGGCGGAAGAGTAGGGTCCCCAAGTCACCTGTCCCCACCAACTTACCTAGATAACCTTCAAATCATCCTGAAAATCTACGAATTCGGCCTGAGATGTAAAGAGAGACCAGCTGGAATGCTACAGTGAGAAGAGTTCGCGCTTCTGTCAAGGCAGGAAGACGGGGGAAAAAGAAATAAAGGAACAAAAGGCCTCCGAGGGGGAGGGGCCCCGAGGAGCCGGGCTGAGGCCGGGGCGAGTGTCCCCAGGACAGGAGAGCCCCGTCCCGGAGAAGCAGGAGCTGCACCAACCTTCCCGGGCGGGCGGAAAGGGGCTCGCAGGGAGTTGGAGCAGGACCCAGGAGGGCGGGGATGCCCTCGGGCTCCAGGGGCACTAACAGACACCTGCGCGCGCAGGAGAGTGCGCCGAGCTCCCTAAGGACTGCAGCGCGCAGGCGGGACCCACCGGAGCAGCTCGGAGGGGCTCGGGCGGCGGCTCCGCGGAGGGGGCTGCGCGGCCCCGGGAACGCGATTCCAGCGGCGCAGGCCCCGGAGCCCAGGGCGCCGGGGGACACAGCGCAGGATCCGGCCTCCCCTGGGACAGGCAGAGGCCGGGAGGACACAGGGCAGCAAGGATGCTACGGCTGCCGGGCGGCCCAAGCTGTGCAGATCAGGGCCCCCCGCCCCTGGTGCATCCAGGCCCCTACGGACTGGGAGCTGCAGTAGTTACTGCGGGAGCTGGAGACTGGCCGCTGCCAGTGGTGTTGTTCCTCCTGGTGTCACCCTGTGCCTGAGACTGAGCAGGGCCCTCACAGGATAAACAGCTCCCACTGAACCGTGCACCTGGCAGGGGGCTGGGCAGCTCCCCTAGGTGCAAATACCTAAGAATCAGCACCGCAGGCCCCTCCCCCAGAAGACCAGCTGGAAGGACAGGGGAAGAGCAAATTATTGATCAACCAGCACTGGAAAGTTTCAGGGGAAGTTGAGGGATTTACAGGATATACAATCAGAGTATACTGTCCCTTGTTTTTTCTTTTCTGTTTGTTTCCAAGCCCACCCCTTTTTTTTCTTCTCTTTTTCTCCTTTTTCCAGTACAACTTGTTTTTGGCCACTCTGCACTGAGCAAAATGACTAGAAGGAAAAACTTACCACAAAAGAAAGAATCAGAAACAGTCCTCTCTCCCACAGAGTTACAAAATCTGGATTACAATTCAATGTCAGAAAGCCAATTCAGAAGCACAATTATAAAGCTACCGGTGGCTCTAGAAAAAAGCATAAAGGATTCAAGAGACTTCATGACTGCAGAATTTAGATCTAAACAGGCCGAAATTAAAAATCAATTAAATGAGATGCAATCCAAACTGGAGTTCCTAAGGACTAGGATTAACAAGGTAGAAGAACGAGTGAGTGACATAGAAGACAACTTGATGGCAAGGAAGGAAGCTGAGGAAAAAAGAGAAAAACAATTAAAAGATCATGAGAACAGGTTAAGGGAAATAAATGACAGACTCAGAAGGAAAAATCTACGTTTAATTGAGGTTCCAGAGGGTGCCAAAAGGGACAGAGGACCACAAAGTGTATTTGAACAAATCATAGCTGACAACCTCTCTAACTTGGGAAGGGAAACAGGCATTCAGATCCAGGAGATAGAGACATCCTCCCCTATAATCAATAAAAAACCATTCAACACCTGGACATTTAATAGTGAAACTTGCAAATTCCAAAGATAAAGAGAAGATCCTTAAAGCAGCAAGAGACAAGAGATCCCTAACCTTTATGGGGAGAAGTATTAGGTTAACAGCAGACCTCTCCAAAGAGACCTGGCATCCAGAATGGGCTGGCAGGATATATTCAGGGTCCTAAATGAGAAGAAGATGCAGCCAAGAATACTCTATCCAGCAAGGCCCTCATTCAGAATAGAAGGAGGGATAAAGAGCTTCCAAGAAAGGCAGAAACTAAAGAATATGTGACCACCAAACCAGCTCTCCAAGAAATATTAAGGAGGACTCTAAAAGAGAGAGGAAGTCCAAGGGAACAATCTACAAAAACAGGGACTGAATAGGTATCGTGATGATACTAAATTCATAGTTTTCAATAGTAACTCTGAATGTGAATGGGCTTAATGACACCATCAAAAGGTGCAGGGTTTCAGACTGGATAAACAAGCAAGACCCATTTATTTGCTGTCTACAAGAGACTCCTTTTATTTTATTTTTTAATAATAAATTTATTTTTTATTGGTGTTCAATTTGCCAACATACAGAATAACACCCAGTGCTCATCCCATCAAGTGAGCCCTCAGTACCC
The DNA here is from genome assembly GCF_905146905.1 of Nyctereutes procyonoides. Classification (NCBI taxonomy): domain Eukaryota; kingdom Metazoa; phylum Chordata; class Mammalia; order Carnivora; family Canidae; genus Nyctereutes; species Nyctereutes procyonoides. Next base: position 23,928,740 of record NW_026575035.1, on the reverse strand, counting down.
ACCATTTGCTTCAACGTGGATGGAACTGGAGGGTATTATGCTGAGTGAAATGAGTCAATAGGAGAAGGACAAACATTATATGTTTTCATTCATTTGGGGAATATAAATAATAGTGAAAGGGAATAGAAGGGAAGGGAGAAGAAATGGGTAGGAAATATCAGAAAGGGAGACAGAACATAAAGACTCCTAACTCTGGGAAACGAACAAGAGACTCATTTTAGATGTAAGAACACCTACAGCCTGAAAATAAAAGCTTGGAGAACCATTTGCCATTCAAATGGTCCTCAAAAGAAAGCTGGGGTAGCCATCCTTATCTCAGATAAATTAAAGTTTATCTCAAAGACTATAGTAAGAGATGAAGAGGGACACTATATCATACTTAAAGGATCTATCTAACAAGAGGACCTAACAATCATGAATATTTATGCCCTGAATGTGGGAGCTGCCAAGTGTATCAATCAATTAATAACCAAAGTTAAGACATACTTAGATAATAATAAACTTATACTGGGAGACTTCAACATGGTGATTTCTATAACCGATAGATCTTCTAAGCACAACATCTCCAAAGAAACAAGAGCTTTAAATGATACACTGGACCAGATAGATTTTACAGATATTTAGAGAACTTTACATCCAAATGCAACTGAATACACATTCTTCTCAAGTGCACATGGAACTTTCTCCAGAATAGACCACATACTTGGTCACAAATCAGGTCTTAGGGATCCCTGGGTGGCGCAGCGGTTTGGCGCCTGCCTTTGGCTCAGGGCGCGATCCTGGAGACCCGGGATCGAATCCCATATCGGGTTCCCGGTGCATGGAGCCTGCTTCTCCCTCTGCCTATGTCTCTGCCTCTCTCTGTCTCTCTCTCTCTCTCTCTCTCTCTCTCTCTCTCTCTCTCTCTCTGTGACTATCATAAATAAATAAATTTAAAAAAAAATAAAAAAATAAACAAATCAGGTCTTAACTGATACCAGAAGATTGGGATCATCCCCTGCATATTTTCAGACCATAATGCTTTGAAACTAGAACTAAACCACAAGAAGTTTTGAAGGATTTCAAACACTTGGAGGTTTAAGGACCATCCTGCTAAAAGATGAATGGGTCAACCAGGAAATTAGGGAAGAATTAAAAAGATTCATGGAAACTAATGAGAATGAAAATACAACCGTTCAAAATCTTTGGGATACAGTGAAAGTAATCCAGAGAGGGAAATACATTGCAATACAAACATCCCTCAAAAAATTGGAAAAACTCAAATACACAAGGTAACCTTGCACCTAAAGGAGCTGGAGGAAAAAAAAGCAAATAGATCCTACACCAAGCAGAAGAAGAGACTTAATAAAGACTTGGGCAGAAGTCAATGAAATAGAGACCAGAAGAACTGTGAAACAGATGAACAAAACCAGGAGTTGGTTCATTGAAAGAATTAATAAGATAGATAAGCCATTACAATGGCTTACAATTTACACGTTTAATGCAATCCCTATCAAAATACCATGGACTTTCTTCAGAGAGTTGAAACAAATCATCTTAAGATTTGTGTAGAATTAGAAAAGACCCGAATAGCCAGGGAAATATTGAAAAAGAAAACCATAGCTGGGGGCATCACAATGCCAGTTTTCAAGTTGTACTACAAAGCTGTAGTCATCAAGACAGTGTGGTACTGGCACAAAAACAGACACATAGATCAATGGAACAGAATAGAGAATCCAGAAGTGGACCCTCAACTTTGTGGTCAACTAAGATTCGACAAAGCAGGAAAAACCATCCACTGGAAAAAAGACAGGCTCTTCAATAAATAGTGCTGGGAAAATTGTACAGCTACATGCAGACAAATGAAACTAGACTATTCCTTTACACCATACACAAAGACAAATAAGGGCAGCTCTGGTGGCTCAGCGGTTTAGCGCCGCCTACAGCCCAGGGCGTGATCCTGGAGACCCGGGATCGAGTCCCACGTCGGGCTCCCAGGGCATGGAGCCTGCTTCTCCCTCTGCCTGTGTCTCTGCCTCTCTCTCTCTCTCTCTCTCTCTCTCTCTCCTCTCTGTGTACTCTCATGAATAAATAAATAAATCTTTAAAAAAAAACAAAACAAAGATAAACTCAAAATGGATGAAGGATCTAAATGTGAGAAAAGATTCCATCAAAATCCTAGAGAAGAACACAGGCAACACCCTTTTTGAACTTGGCCACTGCAACTTCTTGCAAGATACATCCATGAAGGCCAGGGAAACAAAAGCAAAAATGAATTACTGGGACTTCATCAAGATAAAAAGCTTCTGCACAGCAAAAGAACAGTCAACAAAACTAAAAGACAACCTCCTATGGGAGAAGATATTTGCAAATGACCTATCAGATAAAATGCTAGTATCAAAGATCTATAAAGAACTTATTCAACTCAACAGCAAAGAAACAAACAATCTAATCATGAAATGGGCCAAAGACATGAACAGAAATCTCACAGAGGTAGATGTAGACATGGCCAACAAGCACATGAGAAAATGCTCTGCATCACTGGCCATCAGGGAAATACAAATCAAAACCACAATGAGATACCACCTCACACCAGTGAGAATGGGGAAAATTAACAAGACAGGAAACAACAAATGTTGGAGAGGGTGTGGAGAAAGGGGAACCCTCTTGCCCTGTTGGTGGGAATGTGAACTGGTGCAGTCACTCTGGAAAACTGTGTGGAGGCTCCTCAAAGAATTAAAAATAGATCTGCCCTATGACTCAGCAATTGCACTGCTGGGAATTTACCCCAAATATATACATGCAGTGAAATGGAAGGACACCTGTACCCCGATGTTTCTAGCAGCAATGTCCACAATAGCCAAACTGTGGAAGGAGCCTCGGTGCCCATTGAAAGATGAATGGATAAAGAAGATGTGGTATGTGTATACAATGGAATATTACTCAGCCATTAGAAATGACAAATACCCACCATTTGCTTCAACGTGGATAGACCTGGAGGGTATTATGCTGAGTAAATTAAGTCAATTGAAAAGGACAAACATCATATGGTCTCATTCATTTGGGGAATATAATAATTAGTGAAAGGGAATAAAGGAAAAGGAGAGAAAATGAGTGAAAATATCAGTGAGGGTGACAAAACATGAGAGACACCTAACTCTGGGAAATGAACAAGGGGTAGTGGAAGTCGAGGTGGGCAGAAGGTTTGGGTGACTGGGTGATGGGCACTGAGGGGGGCACTTGGTGGGATGAGCACTCGGTGTTATGCTAAATGTTGGCAAATTGAACTCCAATAAAAAAATAAATAAAAATAAAGTCACAATAAATAAATAGATAAGAAAGGGAGGGAGGGAGGGAGGGAGGGAGGGAGGGAGGGAGGGAGGGAGGGAGGGAGGGAGGGAGGAAGGAAGGAAAAAAGAAAGAAAGAAAGAAAGAAAGAAAGAAAGAAAGAAAGAAAGAAAGAAAGAAAGAGAAAAGAAAGAAAGAGAAAGAAAGAAAAGGAAAGAAAGAAAGATAGATGATAGATAGATAGATAGATAGATAGATAGATAGATAGATAGATAGATAGATAGATTTGCCAGGACTAAAAGGGACTTATTCCTGAACTATAAAGACATTTTGACTTTGAGAAAGCCATTGATTAATTTGAGAGCGACCTTAGGAGATCACATCTATAGGTCAAATACAAATTTCAATGGGATGATTTAAATAGCTGACATGAGGTCATTGACAAAATAACATCTACCACTGGTTGGGGAAATCCTGGAGCCGGCCAGGAGCACATGTGTCTCTTTTGAACATGGTAATCCTCTCAGGCCATAAATGAGTATTTCATTAGAAACACTGGAGGCATCACCTTAAAAATTCAGAACTGCCACAAATACCCTATTGAGCGATACTGTCCTGTGAGTTCAGACCAACACAATAACTAATAAGAAGCATTTTAAGTGCTTAGTATATACAGGTTCATTCACTCTCTCCTTGAACCCTTGTAACTCCATGAAGCAGATACTACCATTTTTCTATTTTTCAGGTAACAAAGCTAAAGCCTGAAGAAGTTTGATAGTATCAAATTGATAGTATGAGGCAGACCTTATTTTTAACTTTGATCTCCCTATTACAGATGTGGAACAGAAAGGGCCTGCAAGCTACTGGAAAGGATAGTATTGTCATTACATGCTATTATACCCAGAAAAAATATAGGACTGAAAGATTATTAAAGTTCATAATGATAAGGTGAAGTGACTAAATACAGGATAATGATTTACGTTTATAAATAATGTCCCTATATACCAGCAATAGTGGTTAGAAAAAATAATGGAAGAAAAACCCTTTTCACAAAAACTAAATAAAAAAATAGGTGAAAATAACTTTAATAGTATTTGTAGGATCTATGTGTTAAAGCTACATTAACTTTAGACACACTGACTAAATGGAGAGAATCAATTTTTTTGGATAGGAAAAGTTAGTGCTATAGAAGCATTCCCAAATTAATATGTAGATGAAAATAAATTATATAAAAATCTCAATGGACTCTTCTGAAACCTGAAGAAGAGATTTAAATCTCATCTAGAGAAACACACTGGGAGGAATTTAAAGAACCTAAAAAAGTGTCTGAGGTGAGGAAAGCATCATTCACCTGCCAGTATCAGATTTTCAGTGTATTTTAAAATATCAATAATCAAGCCAACATGAAAATTTGCACCAGACATGAGTTCTTTGTAGTATTCTTGCTACTGTTCTGTATTTGTGAAATTACATCAAAATAATGAATTCTGTCAAAATAAATCAGTACCTGAGCCTGTTACACTGCCAAGACTAATTGGCTATTCCTGCATGCATTCCAACTCCACAGTCCTCACAGAGGGGTTACCATAGAGCTGGGCCACCTCTGGGAGGCAACAGGAATATGGAGTGCCCACTCCAAGGCCTGGGTCCTTTGCTGGACGGGGGTGAGAGACAGCTCCTGGGGGCACAAAGTTGGAAGTCATTGCAACAGTGTAACCAGGCTGACGAGTGGCCACCTGCCTCCCTGCTGCTCCCACCCAGCTGTCACCCCACTCACCTGTCCACTCTTCTCTTGCTAGGAAACTCTTCCATCTGTATCATCTCACGGCCTGTTACTTCTATCCATCCTATGTTCCATCATCTCAAGAGAGAGGTCTGGGTCAGCCGTGACAGTCCTCGTAGGCCCCATACACTAGGCCTCCCCCACCACCAACTCCCTACTTGCTGCCTGGGGGTTCAGTCAGCTGTGCTGGTACTGAGGGTCCCAGAGTGCCACCAAGGCAACACCCCTGCACAAAACCCGTCCAGACCCCTCCTTCTGTGGTGGCCAAGAGCATGGCATGGCTACTCTCTCTAGAGGGCAGGCTCTCAGAGGACTACCTCTAACACTTGCAAATACCTTGTTTTAGAGTGGTTTTGTGGCAAACAACAAACCAACTCAAAACTTCACTTCTACAATCTCCAGAATGCAATGCAAATGCAATCTTCTCCAGATTGTTCCTCCTAATGTCTAGGCTGTCTGGGAGGAGAGTCACGTGACACCTGTTTGTTTCAACTTTCTATGTCAAAATGTGATCTAAAATGCGTTCAAACAGAAATATTTTAAATGACAGTTATCATTTTAGAATGAACATTTTTAAAAGAAAGTTGAACCTGAAGGATCAGACTTGTTCTGTTATTCCAAATACTTGGCTCAATGTTGAAAATTACTACAAACTGATACTGACTCAGAGGGAGGAAACACTCTAAAGCAGGTTGCCTGTCACCGGTATTAATCAAGAAAGGCAAGATATCCATCTATGATGCTAGCTAAAATAATCCCATGTAATGATTCGATCTTTTCCAATCCTTTACACTAATACAAATTTTCTCACTTCAGATGGTAAACATTGTTAGAACAGGCTCTAAAATCCCTCCAGCTCTGAGTCCATACAGTTTGGCACATCTGCCCTCTCACTCCCAAATTTAATCTCAACCTATTCTCAAATGAATTTACATGTCAACTTTGATTTAAAATGCCACTTTGGAGACTTTAGGTTAATTATAGTGAATGTTTTAAACACACACATTTATCTCTTCTTCCCAACCCCACACCAAAGGCTACAAAGGATTAAAAAAAGGAATAAATAATAACAAAAAACAATCAAAAGGATAAACCCACCAAGACAGAAACAACAAAAGAGATCATAGCCAACACTATCATTAAAATTCCAGAAACTGGACAATTGGTAACTAACTTCAGTGTCTGCTTTTCTACTCCACTAACAGCCTATAAAAGGGTGGATGAGAGGAGGTGATAACAACCAACCACTCAGCACCCCAGAATACATTCTCTTCCCAAATCTTGGGAACTGGAAGCAATGGGCTTCCTAGGTATGGTAGCCCTGAACAGTTAAAATTTTGGACATACATGGAATGGCAGGAGTCCCAGACCCCTTTCATGAATGTAGTTATTGTTGGGTTAAATCCATTTTATTGCTACTTGCTTTCTGTGTCCCCTCATTCCTCCTCTCCTGACATCTTTCACGTTAATCGAGTATTTTGAGCATTTCATTTTATCTTCACTAATGGCTCCTCAGCTATACCTCTTAGCTTATTGTTTCAGCAGTTGTTCTAAGGAATTATATATGCATCCTTAATTCATCATAGTCTAAATTGTTACACCACCTCATGCATAATTAAGAACCTTAGAAGAGCGTAATTCATTTCTGCCCCCCTCAACCTTTGTGTTACTTTTGCAAATATTTTCTTTCTACCTGTTATATTCAGCAATCTTTGTATATTGGTTCTTTCAACCAAGCTCTCTGATACTTTGTTTCTTTGGGAGGGGAAAAAAAGACAATGACCTAGATGGTTACTGGAAGGTAAAGCATCTAGAACCAGTATTAATCATAAAAGTGGTTATTCCACTTTTATTCTGGTTTTGGAAGAGTAGTCAACAGTCCCTTTTAAAAACTGAAAGAGAGGGTGCCTGGGTGGCTCAGTCATTGAGCGTCTGCCTTTGGCTCAGGTGGTCGTCCTGGAGTCCTGGGATCGAGTCCCACATCAGGCTCTCTGCAGGGAGGCTGCTTCTCCCTCTGCCTGTGTCTCTGCCTCTCTCTGTCTCTCATGAATAAATAAATAAAATCTTTAAAAAAAATAAAATAAAAAATAAGAGAGAATGTGAACTCAGTGTCACATTTGCATAAATGAAGTAACATAACATCATTTGTCTTTCTGACTTTTCCACTGGGACCTTGTTCAGAAAGTTAAAGGAGCCACATCTCTTAACCAGAACAGAACATTTTGTACAGCAAAAGAGAGAAATTTGAAACTAAAAGTTGATTTCATCATAAGGTTCAGATTTGGAAAATAACTTTGACACCTACTAACTTTGAGTGGTTTCAAAATTTAGTCTCAAACATTCTCTATTTTCAAAGGCAAAGAATGAGAACAGAGAAACTTTTAAGTAATTATAAATCAAAAGCATCAAAAGTTGGCTCTGAGCTTTCCAAGATTTAACAGCTAAAGGTTACAAAATTATTTAAATTTTAATTATATGAAAATTAACCCCCGCTAGGTCTGCTGTGGCTAAATAGGAAGGAAAGGAGATTTTTTTTAATTGTATATATTCTATTAATCTGATATCTGTGACTCACCTGGTGTAATATGTGGCACCGAGCTTCACCTGCCAGTGGGAAGGCCTTCCCCAATTTTTAAAATATGAGGGTCAAGAAGATCTCCAAAAGGAGTTTTCCAAAAAAAAAAACAAGATATTATTTCATTCTTCCTTTAAGGTGAATGTCTATGTACACCTCGCAATATCCGAAAATCAGGTCTTTTTTTTTTTTTTGTAAAATTATTGTACATACCTACTCAGGTTAATTTTATTATAAACGATTAATGGATGTTAATTCAGAAATTCACTTATTTAGTTGGGATTCCTGTTAAACCCTGTAGAACCTATTGTTCCCTCAACGAGAAATCTAGTAATACCTGAATTCTACACCAACTTTTTTCTAATATATTTCAACTCTTTGTGAAATTATTTTTCACAAATTGAAAACAGACTGATAGCCAATGAGACACAAAAGGATTTTTAAAAATACATAATTACAGAGGAAATTATGAAATTATTCAATCCTGTAATTAAAGACATTGTGTAAATCGTGTTTAGTTAGGTGGATTAACAAATGTTATAATCACTGTGCTCTTTGTTTTGGCTATTTTTAAAGATGTTCAAAAATGCTTAACAAAATTTGTTCTACTAAATTATCGTGTGATTAGATTTATAAGCATTAACTACTATTTGTATGTCAGATTTATAAGTCTACTCTGTTAGGTATTTGCATTTTAGTTGAACATACAAGTGATATTAAATTTTAGGCAGATTTAATCATTGAATGTTAATCAAAAGCATTAAGCGAAGAGAAAAAATAAAAGTGATTGTTCTTATAAGTCTTAGAAATAAATTTTATAAGTTGAATGTAAAGATTTGAAGGAGAAAAAGGTACCTAGAAATAATTTTATTATACAGGATAACAATTAAAATATGAGGACATGGGAGTATTGCTTCCTATGTCCAAAAGCATTTCTTGGGAATTAAAGGATTAACAATTTCTATCAGAATGACTGTCATTGAATCTACTTTAGAATTCAAGCAAAATGGAACTAAAATCAGAATTATGATATCGAACAATCAATGTACTCTTATGAAATTCAGAGAACTGCCATGTCTCATTACCAGAACTTCCAGAAATTAAATGTCTTAGAAAACCTAATAGGCTTTACAGACTATTACATTAACATGAGAACTGATCCTGTTGCTAATGCAGAATCTGTGTAACTACCACTGAAAAAAGTTCTGTGTCTTGTTTTGGGAAGTAAAATATCTAGGTCTAAGCAATTTAAAAAGCTTTCAGTTAAAAAAATTGGTTTGATCAGACTACATGGTTTCTTGGCAAATATGAAGTCAACTCTTTAAGAAAAACCATTCACTCACATGAACTCACTAACCAAGAAAAACATCGATTATCTTAACTAACTTTTCCTATAGGATCTCTCTGCTGAAAATAAAACAATATTCGATGCTGAAACAGAAGATGGATCCTATGAGTGTCTTTCTACAGAAGAAAAAACCTACCAAAATAGTTTATTAGCCTTCCCACATTCACCAAACACCTCAGCATTCCGAGAACTGCCAGTAATGTACAATGGAAATGAATAAAAAATGAGACTCAGAGATTTAAAGACAAAAGGTTCAGATCTGGGAGTAGGGGGACATGTATGCCATGCATGCCCTGCTGAAGGCCTGTAGTTCCAAAGTAAAGAGGGAAGGGGACAGAAATAAATATCTACTGGCAATACTGGAAACAGAAAATATTAAAGAAAAGAGACTGGAAGTACTAAATCCAAGAATGAAAGTACAGGAAATCAATGAAATAAAATAACCTAAAGCTGAAATTCTTCACTTAGCTCCACAGGCAAATCTTTTGGACCACAGCATCATGTTAAAAATCTATTTAGAATTTTAAAGTTCTTTAAATATTAGCAGAGGATTGCTGTAATGTGTATTGTGCATAGACGGATGGCTGGCTGGATGGGTAGATGGATGGACACAGATACATATAATTTTAACATTTATTTACCATTCACTATTTTGTAACAATTTTCTCAATTTGGCTAGGAAAAAAAGATGATTGTTGTTAAAGTCTGAGTAAGGAACAAGAGCAAAACCTTTTTGAAGTGAGAATCCTTTAATAACTATACTCATTTTCAGAGAACAATAAATACAGAAATTACAAGCAGTATATGTGACAGTAATCTCCTTAGCAACAGAAAGCACTTACTTTTATACAACTTAATGGGCAAACACATTTAACAAAAATCAGCATTGGGAAAAGTGACACAACAAAAGATAATTGCAAGTAAAATGAAAAGGTATTTGCTCCTGACCCTAACTACTGAGATTCCTACTCCAGGTACTCTGTCCCGGGTTAAACACGACGGCTGGAGATTCTGAGGTTGGAGGACACATTCAGCTTCGGGCGGCAGCAGTCTGGGGTTGCTCAGATTGGAGCTGTTTACCAAGATATTCCCTAAAACAGCAGGAATAAAATAGGAAGGCATGTTAGAATTTATAGGACAAAGAATCTCTTTCAAAATCAGAGCACAATACACCATGTCATCTATACTTATTTTAATATCTAAGCATTAGCAAAATAGCTCCAGAAAATTAATCTATTCCAGATTTGAAAAGTATGTACTGTGTGAATTTTAAATGCTCTCTTTAGCATACGTAAGTCATTACACGCACAAACAGGTGATTCTGCATTTCTACTTTCTTGAGGACAAGTCTTGTTTACTGCCATGCCAATTTTGCAACCGAAGAAGTTCAAAATCAATGGAATATTATTTCAAGTAAGTGGACTGACACATGAAAAACACATTTCCTGATACTAGTGAATACAAGTATCTATACTAGAGATGAAAATAAATCACTGAAAATACCATCAAGACTCACAACATGTAATGAAGCTTCTTGTTACTGAACACTTTCTCTGCAACAACATAGTCTAAAACCCTCACAAAGATGGTCATACTGAATCCACAGAACAATCCCAAGAGCAGAGAAGTAGTATTCTCATTGTAGAGGTGAGCCACTTTCATTGTGGCTCAGAGCAGTGGTTTCCAAACTATTTCAATCTCGTTCTCCTTTAGGAAATGAACTGAACATGTACCCTCAGTACATGGATACTTAGCTCTAAATTACATACAGGTAGCACCGTTAATTCCAGGACAAAGAATAACCTCTTTCCTATTTTCCTGTGAACAGCTTGCCCAATCGTTCGTTTTTGAACAAAAGAAGAGATTTTGTTAAAAACAAACAAAACATTTAAAAGGGTCCCTGCTATGAAAAGGAAAAAGAAAGAGCATGAGTTTTGGGTAGAGACCTGGATTTACATTCTAGTTGCACCCCCTCACGGACATGCTGGTTCCAGAGGCTGTGGGATGAGGGCACATGCCGGGTATGAGCAGCCCAGTGTCAGATGACTGTTCTACCTCCATTATCATGGCCTTAGTCCAAAGCTATCAAAGACAGGAAGCAAGACTGTGAAAAGGAAGAAGCATTCGGAATAGAAATCAGAGGGGGAGTTCTGTAGACTAGTGTAGGTGAGGTGTCAGGGACCCCCAGAAGTCTCACAAAGTTGTAAACGAGGTTGAAAGTAAAGTGGGACTGACTGAAACCTATAGCATGAAAATGATTTATGTGTTTTCACCCTTACATGAAAGTTCTTACCACTGACTTATCATGGGTGTCATATTAAAGCATATAATATATTTTTGTGTCAACTAGGAGCCACCCTAACATAATTTGAACAATGGATGGGGATCTTATTTTCAACCAACAGTAAGGAAGTAGTTCTAACTCATGCAAGAGCAAAAAAGGAAACCATCTATAAATGTTATTAGACAGGGAAAGAAATAAGAGTTTATGGACACTATAAATGCCACCACTCTGTGGAGGCCTGCAACTAAGGAGTATGTAGAACTGCGTAAGCTTGATGTGTTGTGTTGTGTTGTGTTGTGTTGTGGGGAGAGGGAGAGATGAGGGATGAGAGATGAGTATAACATTTACGACAAAATTTCCATATATTATACACACACACACACACACACGTTTTTTCCCTAAATAGATATCTAAAAAATTAAGCCTGAAATTAGACATGCTTCATTTTAAGAGGGCTTTCAAATATTCCAATTTTAAAAGTTAGACTGTGTAAAGGATCAGCAGAACAAGCCACCCCAAAATATGCCCCTTTGGTATACTACTTTGATCTGTAGACACTTGAAAACAGCAAGTACAGGAAGAGGCTTTCTCTGAACTCCCCTTATCTACCTGAAGACAAGTCCTCCAAAAGGAACTCCGTTGTCATAAGTCCCTTCCCTGAGAGTTTCATCAACTGGGGAGAACTGACTCTCATCACAAGAGAACAGTCATGAAGTCCACACCACCCAGACAGACCATGTCACAATCTCATATCTCCCACCTATTCTTCTATGGGTTCAATCATTATTCCTAAAAACCACTTACTTTCCCTCAGAGGCCTACATCTCCACTCCTTTTTCCCTATTAAGATGAAATTTAATCCTGAATTCTAAAGCTACATCTTTAAGTTATCCATTTTTCCCTGAGTATCTCCCATGTGTACATGAGGTATATACGTTAATCAATAGTTTTTCTCATGTTAATCTATTATAGAATTCCAGCTGAGAACTCAGAAGGGTAGAAGGGAAATTGTTTTTCCTCCCCTCTGAGAGTGATTTCTTAAAAAAACATTTTAAAAGTGTACCTTAAAGACACATGACATCCTTCAATAATAAACTATGGTTCTTTCAATAAAAGACCAATGTGAAGACCCATGTTCTAAGTGTAAGTGTCCAAGACAAATCACAAGAGAACATAGCAAAGCCTTTCAGAGCTCAGTGCTCTGAACTGACAAGAGATAGAGAAGTATCTGGCTGGATCTTGTCACACACAAAAGCTCCCATCTGCTCCACCCATTACAGAGACATGAAGGGTGTTCACTTGCCATACCAAATTTAACTGATATTTAGGGGACAAGAGTGAATACTTGGAGGTGAGGAAAGATAACTGATTTCTTCACACACACACACACACACAAGCCATAATTGAAGTAAGGGCCAAAGTAGGAGGAATATTAAAACAAAGCAAAGATGAGTTTTTCTGGCAGAGAATTGAAAAGCATTTCCAACCATGGCTTCTTGCTCACTAGTCTTCTGCTCTTTTGTTTTTCCTGGCCAAAAGTCTTTATTACAGATAAAATGCTCTACTATATTCTCATTATTTTCCACAAAGTGGCCCTGAGACATCCACTTCTTCTCAACCTTTTCTGCCTAGAATGCAGAAAATTCAGGGCTTCCTTTGTGTCTGCTAAGTAGAGTGTATGCAATTTAAGATTTAGAGGAAGGACAAGAACACATATAAGGGGTTTGAATGAGAATGTGTATATTAAGAGCCCCAGATAGAACTTTATGAGCCTAACTTGTAGGTCACAAAATGTCAATCTAAATAGGAGAAAAGCCCAAATGGGACTCATGAAAAAAGAATCAAATCTCCTCCTCAGGTTTTCCTGAAATTAGTTTGCAATGGCATATGAGTTGTTATAATATCAGAGACAGCTGACCTGAGGCTCAACTGAAAAAGATACTAACTGTAGAAAAAGGACCAGCCTACACAAAGCTTTGACAAACATCTACTCCTTTGAACTTGGCTTATAAAATGTTACAGTCCATTTCCCTCATGCCAAATGGCAACACGCAATTAAAATATTCCCAAGATTCACCGAGGTCTGCCTCTGAATTTCCTGTGAGCCTCCACCATAGGGAAGTGCTAGCACCAAGTGCCTAGGGCTGGGAACACAGGACCCTTACTTACATTCCACACATTTTTATAAGCCATCATGGAAATTTGCTTGTAGGTACACCCATACATTATCTTCCTATCTTTACAACATCCCTGTGAGGTGAATTATCTCCATTTACGGTGGATCAAATGGAGCCTTAGAAAACTTCCAATAACATGCTCAGAGACAAAATGAGCAAATGGCCTGGCTAGGGCTCAGATCCTATCCACTTTATACTGTGAAGCTGCCTGTCCCAAATAGAACCCATGAAGGTGTGAGAAGCAGCCACTGTTCCTAAGTTTATACATTAGAAAATCGTAAGAGTGTATGAATAATTTCCTCAGGTTAAGGTAACATTAGTGTTGGGCAAAAGGAAAAATAATTATGGATTTTACCTCAAGGGATTATAATATATCCACAACAAAAGACTCAAGAAGAGTTATTTTAAATACATTAATCTAAGTATTGAGTCAGTCTTTCTCTCTGTACCAGAAGATTAATACAAGAATAAAAATTCAACTTATAATTTGCTCATAAAGTGCCCAATTTGTACCAGAAATCCACAGTTTGACATTAAATCTTTGCTTTTTCTACCTAAGAAGCAAAATTTGAGAAGTCTAATATCTTCTCCTCTGTAACTTCATCCATAACTTAAATCATTTAGGATTCTAAATCTCTGAAACTAAAAAAAGAAACAGTCCAAAAACATACTCCCCTTTTAAAAAATCCAAATACAAAATAGTTCACAAAAAAAGACCATATTGCATACTAAGAAAATGTTGACAGTTGATTAAGAAATACCTATGTTGGGGGGCACCTGGGTGACTCCATCCATTAAGGATCCGACTCTTGGTTTTGGCTCAGGGCATGATCTCATGGGTTGTGGGGTTGAGCACTGTGTGGGGCTCTGCAATGAGCAGGAAGTCTGCTTGAGGTTCTAACCCTCTGCCCCTCCTCCTTGGGTGTCACACATGCCTACGTGCACACGCACTCTCAAAAATAAACAAAATCTTAAAAAAAAAAAAAGAAGGGCACTTGGGTGGCTCAGTCAGTTAAGTGTCCAACTCTTAAATTTGGCTCAGGTCATGACGTTGGGGTTGTAAGATTAAGCCCCACATGGGGCTCCATGCTCAGCTCCTCAGGCTCTCTCTCCCTCTCTCCTTCTGCCCCTCCCCCAGCTCACACTTGCTCCTGCATACACTCTCTGTCTCTAAAATAAATATTTTTTTTAAAAAAAGAAAAAGATCTATTTTATTCTCTTGTCAATGGCCATACAAGTTCTATACTTTGGCACCTACCGTAATACTGAAAAACTGCTTTTCAGTTCTTGAGAAAGTTACAGAGGGATTGAAAGAGGCAGTCTGAATATGGCATTAGCTATCTAGGCTCCAAGCTGTTAGCAGCTAGTGTACCAGAAGTATTTACTTGAGGTATATTTAAAAAAATAAAAATAAAAAATAAAAACATAAAAAAAAACACTTGAGGTATATTAACTCTTAGAAAAGAAAGGCCTTCACCATTTACAATTAAGTGTCAAATCTTTACTATAATTAGGGCTATATAAATAGTCAAACATTTTTATTCGTTCTTTAAAACTGTAGTTGAGGGCAGCCCCGGTGGCGCAGCAGTTTAGCGCCGCCTGCAGCCAAGGGCGTGATCCTGGAGACCTGGGATCGAGTCCCGCATCGGGCTCCCTGCATGGTGCCTGCTTCTCCCTCTGCCTGTGTCTCTGCCTCTCTCTCTAGCTGTGTCTCTATGAATAAAAAAATTAAAAAAAAACTAAAACTGTAGTTGAATAAAAAAAAAAGGAAGAAACCCATAGTTGAAGACACTGACTACAATTATCATTCACACTTCACCTATATAAATACATGGTAACTTCACCTATATAACTTAGTGCCAGAAAAAAAGTGAATTTTCTCCTGACAAACATGTTTATCTATGAAAACTACAATCTCCCTTATTTCTCTTTTTCCCTTGGCAGCCAAAAAGTTCAGTAGAAATTCCACTATTACTATCATTTTAGTCTTTATTCTCTTTAGTATCCTTTTGGTGTATAAATTTTCACAACTAAAATTACAGAGGACCTACATACTATATCTCACATCTTTCTATGAGTTTATTACAATGATTATTAAAACTACAACTGAGTCATAATTTTATTTTTCTTAACATTTGCCCATCCTATCAGGAAACAAATGAGTGTAATATAAATCATAAGTGAAATATCCTTCTCTGAATGTATGAAAATTTTTTTGAGAATATGAACTTTGTATTGGTTACAACACAGATTTCTACTTGGTAAAGAGAAAAAAATGAAATTTAAGTATTTTGTACAAGCCTATTTTTTGGGAATTTTTTTTATTGGAGTTCAATTTGCCAACATATAGTAGAACACCCAGGGCTCATCCCATCAAGTGCCCCCCTCAGTTCCCGTCACCCAATTACCCCATCCCCCCACCAACCTCCCCTTCCACTACCCCTTGTTTGTTTCCCAGTGTTAGGAGTCTCTCATGTTCTGTCACCCTCTCTGATTTTTTCCACTCATTTTTTCTCCTTTCCCCTTTATTCCCTTTCACTATTTCCTATATTCTCTGTGTGAGTGAAACCACATAATGTTTGTCCTTCTCCGATTGACTTACTTCACTCAGCATAATACCCTCCAATTCCATCCATGCTGAAGCAATGGTGGGTATTCGTCTCTTCTGATGGCTGAGTAATATTTCATTGTATACATAGACATAGACAACATCTTCTTTATCCATTCATCTTTCGATGAACACCGAGCCTCCTTCCATAGTTTGGCTATTGTGGACATTGCTGCTATTAACATCGGGATGCAGGTATCCCAGCATTTCCCTACATGAGTATCTTTGGGGTAAATCCCTAGTAGTGCAGTTGCTGGGTCGAAGGGTAGCTCTACTTTTAACTCTTTGAGGAACCTCCACACAGTTTTCCAGAGTGCCTGTACCAGTTCACATTCACACCAACAGTGCAAGAGGGTTCCCCTTTCTCCACATCCTCTCCAACATTCGTTGTTTCCTGTCTTGTTAATTTTCCCCATTCTCACTGGTGTGAGGTGGTATCTCATTGTGGTTTTGATTTGTATTTCCCTGATGGCCAGTGATGCGGAGCATTTTCTCATTTGCTTGTTGGCCATGTGTAGGTCTTCTGTGGTGAAATTTCTGTTCATGTCTTTGGCCCATTTTATGATTGGATTGTTTGTTTCTTTGTTGTTGAGTTTAATAAGTTCTTTATAGATCTTGGATACTAGCCCCTTTATATGATATGTCATTTGCAAATATCTTCTCCCAAACTGAAAGTAGTCTTTTAGTTTTGTTGACTGTTTCTATTGCTGTACAGAAGCTTTTTATCTTAAGTCCCAATAGTTCATTTTTGCTTTTGTTTCCCTTACCCTCATAGATGTATCTAGCAAGGAGTTGCTGTGGCCACGTTCAAAAAGGGTGTTTCCTGTGTTCTCCTCTAGGATTTTGATGGAATCTTGTCTCACATTTAGATCTTTCATCCATTTTGAGTTTATCTTTGTGTATGGTGTGAGAGAATGATCTAGTTTCATTCTATCACATTGATTGTTTTACGAGTGTTCAACCAGCCTTGCATCCCTGGGATAAATCCCACTTGGTCATGATGAATAATCTTTTTAATGTACTGTTGGATCCTATTGGCTAGTATCTTGTTGAGAATTTTTGCATCCGTGTTCATCAGGGATATTGGTCTATAATTCTCCTTTTTGGTGGGGTCTTTGTCTGGTTTTGGAATTAAGGTGATGCTGGCCTCATAGAATGAGTTTGGAAGTACTCCATCCCTTCTATCTTTCAGAACAGCTTTAGTAGAATAGGTATGGTTTCTTCTTTAAACCTTTGATAGAATTCCCCTGGGAAGCCATCTGGCCACGGACTTTGTGTCTTGGGAGGTTTTTGATGATGGCTGCAATTTCCTCCCTGGTTATCGGCCTGTTCAGGTTTTCTATTTCTACCTGTTCCAGTTTTGGTAGTTTGTGGTTTTCCAGAAATGCGTCCATTTCTTCTAAATTGCCTAATTTATTGGTGTATAGCTGCTCATAATATGTTTTTAAAATCGTTTGTTATTTCCTTGGTGTTGGTGGTGATCTCTCCTTTTTCATTCATGATTTTATTAATTTGAGTCTTTTCTTTTTAATAAGGCTGGCCAATGGTTTATCTATCTTATTAATTCTTTCAAAGAGCCAACTCCTGGTTTTGTTTATCTGTTCCACAGTTCTTCTGGTTTCTATTTCACTGAGTTTTGCTCGAGTCTTTATTAAGTCTCTTCTGCTTGGTGTAGGATCTATTTGCTGTTTTTTTCTCCAGCTCCTTTAGATGCAAGGTTACCTTGTGTATTTGAGTTTTTTCCAATTTTTTGAGGGATGCTTGTATTGCAATGTATTTCCCTCTCAGGACTACTTTCGCTGTATCCCAAAGATTTTGAATGGTTGTATTTTCATTTTCATTAGTTTCCATGAATCTTTTAAATTCTTCTCTAATTTCCTGGTTGACCCATTCATCTTTTAGAGGATGATCTTTAACCTCCACGTGTTTGAGTTTCTTCCAAATTTCTTCTTGTGATTGAGGTCTAGTTTCAAAGTATTATGGTCTGAAAATATGCAGGGGACAATCCCAATCTTTTGGCATCAGTTGAGACCTGATTTGTGACCCAGTATGTGGTCTATTCTGGAGAAAGTTCCATGTGCACTTGAATTCAGTTGTGTTTGGATGGAAAGTTCTATAAATATCTGTGGAATCCATCTGGTCCAGTGTATCATTTAAAGCCCTGTTTCTTTAGTGATGTTGTGCTTAGATCTGTCATTTTCAGAAGTGCCATGTTGAAGTCTCCTACTATTAGTGTATTATTATCTAAGTATGTTTTTAGTTCGGTTATTAACTGATTGATATACTTAGCAGCTCCCACATTAGGGGCATACATATTCATGATTGTTAGGTCTTCTTGTTGGATAGACCCTTTAAGTATGATATAGTGTCCCTCTTCATCTCTTACTACAGTCTTTGGGATAAACTTTAATTTATCTGATAGGAGGATTACTACCCCAGCTTTCTTTTGAGGACCATTTGAATGGCAAAATGGTCACCAAGTTTTTATTTTCAGGCTGTGGGTGTCCTTAGGTCTAAAATGAGTCTCTTGTAGACAGAAAATAGACGGGTCTTGCTTTTTTGTCCAGTCCAAAACCTTGCATCTTTTGATAGGATCATTTAGTCCATTCACATTCAGAGTTACTATTGAAAGATATGAATTTAGTGTCATTGTAACATTTATTCAGTCCCTGTTTTTGTGGATTATTTCTTTGGGCATCCTCTTTCTTTTACAGAGTCCCCCTTAATATTTCTTGCAGAGCTGGTTTGGTGGTCGCATATTCTTTCAGTTTCTGCCTATCTTGGAAGCTCTTTATCTCTCCTTCTATTCTGAATAAGGACCTTGCTGGATAGAGTATTTTTGGCTGCATGTTCTTCTCATTTAGGACCCTGAATATATCCTGCCAGCCCTTTCTGGCCTGCCAGGTCCCTGTGGAGAGGTCTGCTGTTAATCTAATATTTCTCCCCATAGAAGTTAGGGATCTCTTGTCTTTGCCTGCTATAAGGATTTTCCCTTTATCTTTGGAATCTGCAAGTTTCACTATTAAATGTCGAAGTGTTAAAGGGTTTGTATTGATTTTGGGGGGGGGGGACCTATCTTCTGGATCTGAATGCCTGTTTCCCTCCCCAAATTAGGGAAGTTCTCAGCTATGATTTGTTCAAATATGCTTTCTGGCTCTCTCTGTCCTTCTTGGCGCTTTCTGAAACCCCAATTAAACGTAGATTCTTCCTTCTGAGGCTATCATTTATTTCCCTTAACCTTTCCTCATGGTCTTTTTTCTCTGTTGTCCCAGCTTCCTTCCTTGCCATCAACTTGTCTTCTATGTTGCTCATTCTTTCTTCCACCTCATTAACCTTCATCGTTAGGAACTCCAGTTTGGACTGCATATCATTTAATTGATTTTTAATTTCAGCCTGATTAGATCTAAATCCTGCAGTCATGAAGTCTCTTGAATCCTTTATGCTTTTTCCCAGAGCCACCAGGAGCTTTATAATTGTGCTTCTGAATTGGCTTTGTGACATGGAATTGTAATCCATATTCTGTAACTCTGTGGCAGAGAGTACTGTTTCTGATTCTTTCTTTTGTGGTGAGTTCTTCCTTCTAGTCATTTTGCTCAGTGCAGAGTGGCTATATGAGTCAGCCTAGTCAAGAATATCAATCATGACCTAAGTAAATTTTACTCTAGATTATTCTGATGAGGTCAGAGACCAAAAAATGAAAACAAAGATCAAACAAAATAAAACATAAGTAACACTAAGGTGAAAAACAGATTTTAAACAAAGTAGTAAAAAATAAAAGGCTAAGAATCCCAAAGATGACAAAAAAAAGAAAAAAAGAAAGAAAGCAAAAGAGGAAAAAAAGAAAAAAGAGAGGAAAAAGGGGGGGGACTGGGAGATGGTGGTGGTAAATCAGTTGTAGTGGAGGGAGAATGTAGTCTATCTGAGGGGTTCTACGGGGTGATCCTCTTGGTCCTGAGTATATTAAGTTCTGGATATTAGAAGACGCTCAGTCCCAAATTTATATAAACCAGAAATACTTGTAGATGGCCCCAACAGTGACAACCAAAACATAAATGAGATAAAAAAGGGGGGCAGAATGGGAATGAGGAATCTCACAGAATGAACCAGCACGCTATACCACTTGGTTCTGGGTGCACGCTGGTCATGTTTTAGAAGGTATTAACTTCTGCCATCATAGAACAAAATGAGAGAAAACAAAAAACAAATCTCATATACCTCCCAAAATTAAACTGAGTATGTTGAAGGGAATCCAGAAGTGGAAAATATATGTAAGACATGTAATTGTAGAAATATGGAAGTCAAAAAGGAAGAAACTTGAAGAGGTGGTAAAATATTGTAGTTAAGGTGGGAAAACAGAAAACATATTGGAAAATTTTAGTCTGATATAAAAATGAGTCGTACTGGAAAAAGGGGGGTGGGGGGGGAGGTGGAACCATCTAGTTCTATGTACTGTAAATCCCTCGACTTCCCCTGGAGCTTTCTAGCGCTGCTTGGTCCAGAACTTGCTCTTTCCCAGTCCCTCCAGCTGGTCTCTGGGGGAGGGGCCTGCTGTGCTGATTCTCAGGTGTGTGCACCTCGGGGGATGCACTGCCCCCTGCCGGGTGCCGGGCTCAGCGGGAGCTGTTTACCCCAGGAGGCCTCTGTTCCCTGGGGCCCCGCCTCTCCCAGGCAGAGGGTGACACAAGGAGGAACACCACCGCTGGCAGCCACCAGGTCTCCAGCTCTAGAGTCAGCTCAGCAGGGACATCGCCCGGCGGCAGGAGCGTCCTCGCTGTCCTGTGCCCTCACCGCCTCCGCCTGTCCCGGGGGGACCGCAGGATCCTGGGCTGTGTCCCCGGCGCCCTGGGATCGGGGCCTGCGCTGCTGGAATCGCTCCCGGGGCCGCGGCTCCCGAAGGCAGCAGGACGCAGCCCCTCCGCCGGGAGCCACCACCCGCCCGACCCGCTTCTCCCCGAGGCCCCGCCGGGCGCTCCAGCCCTTTACCGACATGGGCTGCGGTGTGGGTGCGCGTTCCCCCGGGCGCCCCTCCTCTCCTCGTGCCCCCGGGAGACTGGCGGCGTCCCTGCCCCTCCTGCGGTTCTGCCCGATTTCCCTGCTGAGCGCCTTTCCCTCGGGAGGAATCCGGCGCCCAGATTTCTCAAGTTCCCCCTTCTCCGGGGCTGGGCTCTCCTGTCCCCGAGGCTCTCCCGCCGCCCTTAGCCCGGCTCCTCGCGGGGCCCCTCCCCCCACTGGATTCTTTTTTATTTTATTTTTTTCCGCCTTCCTACCTGCTAGAAGCGAAAACCCTTCTCTCTGTAGCATCCGCTGTTGTCTCTTTACTCTCAGGGATTCGGATCCGTAGGTGTTCAGGACGGTGTGACAGTCACCTAGGTGAGCTGGTGGGGCCGGGCGAGCAGAGGACACTACCCCTCTGCCCTCTTGCCCCACCTCCACAAGCCTATATTTTTAATGCTACTTTACTACAGTTATAAGTTGTGTTACTCCTTCACCCTTTATCATGATTTTGAGTATCGTACAAAGCAAATTTGGTTTTTACAAATGTATTTTCCTATGTAACTACTGAACTATGTAATGCCTTCTCCCATCTGCATCTAATGTACACAGTTATAGTTAAATCCCAAATGTAAGGACACACAGTCAACCTGTTTCCACAATACTTTAAAAATCTCCACCTAGGGGCAGCCTGGGTGGCTCAGTGGTTTAGCGCCGCCTGCAGCCAGGGCGTGATCCTGGAGACCCAGGATCGAGTCCCACATCAGGCTCCCTGCATGGAGCCTGCTTCTCCCTCTGCCTGTGTCTCTGCCTCTCTCTCTCTCTCTGTCTCTCGTGAATAAATAAATAAAATCTTTAAAAAAAAAATCTCCACCTAGGAACAGTGATCACCACGATGCGTACCATTTCCTAGTGCCTGCTACTTACTGAGCACTGCACTAATGGCTTGACGTACATTTTCTAATTTAATCTCCACCATAATATTCATAAAAGCTACAGATGAGCCCCACTTTTACAGATAAGGAGCTAGAGTTTATCGATGAAAATGACATGCTGTAAGGTTAGGATAAATAGTGGCAGAAGGGTTTGTACCCAAGTCTGATTTAAAACTCAGAGTCTTAATCACTATGTAATACTGCCTCTTGGTATACTACTGTACCTCCCACTGGCTAAGGACATATTATTGTGTAGATGTGAGAATAAAAAGCTTCAGAACATCACAATGTGAATCCTCTATTTTTCAAATACATTTTCATAACCACCAGCCATTTCACTTTCTAACAGCATTTAAATCCAAAGATTAATAGATTAGCAGTATCTTTAAGAGGTCAGTGATTCTAAAAGTAGAATCTATTTATTTGAATTCTGGTCATAAGAAAGAAAAATGTGCATTTTAAAATCAATTGCATTAGAGTCTATTACAAAAGCAATTTAGTTAGGCAAAGTTTGCAATAACAAAGTTATTTTTCACACAGGAATTCCAACAATCAAATGATTTTAAACTAGCTATAAAATCTAAATATCCAGAGTTTCTTTAGCTCTAGCTTATTTTCAAGAATAGTCCTTCTTTACCTATTACCATCAGCTTTATCATTAGGATCAGCAGTGTCTTTCACACTTAATCATTTTTCTAACATGTGGCCATGATATGCAATGCACTGAGCCACTCAAAGCACAAAGCCACCCAAAGAGTTGGCAGCAGACACTCCTTTTCCTCTTATCTTTTTAAGACTTATTTTTTTAAGAGTAGTTTTAGGTTCACAACAAAGCTAAGAGGAAGGGACAGAGATTTCCCATATACACCCAGCCCTGACACATGCACAGCCTCGCCCAATATCAACATTTCACATGAGAGTAGTACTTTTTTTTTTTTTTACCAATGATGAACCCGCATTGACATATTATAATCATCCAAAGTCCATAGTTTACCATAGGGTCCATTCTTGGTGCTGTCCATTTTATGCCCTTGGATGAGTGTATAATGACATATCATCATCGTATCAAACAGTATTTTTACTGCCCTCAAAACCCTCCAGCTATTCATCCCTTCCTCCTTTTTCACACAATTGATTTTTTTAGTCTCCATAGTTTTGCCTTTATACATTTATACAGCATGTAGCTTTTTCAGATTGGCTTCTTCCATAATAATATGCATTTCAGGTTCCCTTATGCCTTTTCATGGCTTGATAGCTTGATAATATTCCATTGTCTGGATGTACCATGGCTTGTTTATGCACTTACCTACTGAAGGACAGCTGGACAGCAAATCCAAATTTTGGCAATTATGAATAAAGCTGCTACATTCCTGTGCAGGTTTTCATGTGGATACAAGTTTTCAATCCCTTTGGGTAAATACCAAGATGCACAACTGCTAGATCATATGATAAGAAAATACTTAGTTTGATAAGAAACCACCAAATAGTCTTCCAAAGTCACTGTACTATTTTGCATTCCTACCAGGAATAAATGAGAGTTCCTGTTACTGCACAGCCTGGCCAGTAATTAGTATCAGTGTTCCAGATTTTGGCTAATCTAATAGGCATGTAGTAGTATCTTGATTTTGTTTTAATTTGCATTTCCCTGATGACATATGATGCGCAGCATCTTTTCCTATATTTATTTACCATCAGTGTACCTTCTTTGGTGAGGTGTCTGTTAAGGTCTTTGACTAATTTCTTACTGAGGTTGTTTTCTCATTGTTGAGTTTTAAGAGTTCTTTGTATATTGCAGATAAAAGTCCTTTATCAAATGTGTCTTTTGCAAATATTTCCTCCCAGTATGTGACTTGTCTTCTAATTCTCTTGACATTATTTTTCACAGAGTAGTTTTTAATTTTTGTGAAGCCCAATTATTTCTTTTACAGATCATGCATGCCCTTAGCGCTTTATCTAAAAAGGTATCACTGTACCCAAGGTCATCTAGGCTTTCTCCCATATTATGTTCAAGGGGTTTTATAGTTCTGCTTTTTATATTTAGGTCTATGATCCATTTTGAATTAATTTCTGTGAAGGTTGTAAGGTCTATGCCAGATTCATTTTTGCATGTGGAAGCCCAGTTGTCATCCATATCGCATGTTGAAAAGACTATCTTTGTTCCATTGTATTGCCTTTGCTTCTTTCTCAAAGATCAGTGGACTATATTGGTGGGGGCATTTCTAAGTTCTCTGTTCTGTTTCATTGCCTATTTGTCTCTTCCTTTATCAATACCACACTGTCTGGAGTACTGCAGGTTTATAGTAAGTCCTGAAGTCAAGTAATGTCAATCTTCTAACTTCGTCCTTCAATACTATGTTGGCTATTTGGGTCTTTGGCTCTGCATATAAACTTTGGTATCAGTTTGTGGATACCCACAAAATAACTTGCTGGAATTTTAATTGGCATTGCATTCAATCTACAGATCAAGTTGAGAAGAATTAACATCTTAATACTGTATCTTCCTATTCATAAACATGGGATCTCTCTCCATTTATTCAGTTCTTTGATTTCATTCACATAGTTTGGTAGTTTTCTTCATCTAGATCTTATACATATTTTGTTAGATTTGTACCTAAGTATTTCCTTTGGGGGGTGCTAATGTATATGGCTTGGTTTTTAATCTCAAATTCCATTTTTTCATTGTATATAGGAAAGCAATTTACTTCTGTGTATTAACCTTGTACCCTACAATCTTGTTGTAATCACTTATTAGTTCCAGGAAAGTTTTTCTGTCAAATCTTTAGGATTTCCTACATAGACAATCAGGTCATCTGGAAACACAGTTTTATGTCTCCCTTCCCAATCTGTATACCTTTCATTTACTTTTCTTGTCTTATTGCATTAAGCAAGAACTTCATGTTCGATGTCAAAAAAGGAGTCATATGTGAGAGAGGATATCCTTGCTTTGTACCTGATCTTAGTGGGAAAGCTTCCAGTTTCTCAGCATCAAATAAGATGTGAGCTATTGGGTTCTTTATAAAGAACATCTATTTGAGAAAGTTCACCTCTATTCCTAGTCTACTGAGAGTTTTTATCAAAAATGGGTGGTGGATTTTGGTGAATGCTTTTTTCTGCATCTACTGATACGATAATGTGATTTTTCTTTTTTAGTTTTTTGATGTGAAGGATTATATTGATTTTTGAATGTTGAACCAACCTCATGCATCTGTGATAAATCTCACTTGGTTGTCGTACAGAATTCTCTTTTACACAAATTGTTGGATTCAGTTTGCTGCTATTTTGTTGAGGATTTTCTGGTCTATAGTTCTCTGGTAATGTCTTTGTCTTTGGTTTTCATATTCGAGTAAAACTGGCCTCATAGAATGAGTTAAGAAGTACTTGCTCTACTTCTATCCTCTGAAAGAGACTGTAGAAAACTTTCCCAAATATTTGGTAGAATTCAACATGGAACCCATCTGGACCTGGTGCTTTCTGTTTTGGAAGATTACTAATTGTTGATTCAATATATTTAATAAAGGCCTATTCAGATCATCTGTTTCTTCTGTGAGTTTTGGCATATTGTGTCTTTCAAGGAATTTGAAATTTCATCTAGGTTATCAAATTTGTGTGCATAGAATTAGTCACAGTATTCCTTTATTATCCTTTTATTTTCTGTGAGATCCACTGTGGTGTCTGTCTTTTGTCTCTGATATTAATTTGTGCCTTCTCTTTTTTTCTTTAGATAGCCTAGCTGGAGGCTTATAAATATTATTGCTTTTTTCAAAGAACAGCTTTGGTTTCATTAGTTTTTTGATATTTTCTGTTTTTAATTTCTTTGATTTATTCATATTATTATGAATAATAATACTACTAATAATCTACTTACTCTGGATTTAATTTTCTTTTTCTCATTTCCTAAAATTGAAACTTAGACTGAGTTTTCTTCTTTTCTAATATATGCTTCCAATGCTATAAATTTCCCTCTAAGAACTCCTTTTACCACATCCCACAAATTTGGTCAGTTACATTCTCATTTTCAATTAGTTGAAAATATTTCTTAATTTCTCTTGTAATTTCTTCTTTGACCTTACATTATTTTAGAAATATATTGTTTCATCCTCACATATTTGGGATTTTCCAATTATCTTTCTGTTATTGATTTCTAGTTTAACTCCACTGTAGTCTGAAAGCAGACCCTGAATAATTTCTAGACTTCTACATTTGTTAAGGTGTGTTTTACGTCTCAGAGTGTGGTATTGGTAAATGTTCCATGAGCTTGAGAGAAATGTATATTCGGTTGTTAGTGGCTGAAGTAGTCTACAAATGTCTATTATATCCAGTTGATTGATGGTGCTGTTGAGTTTAACTATGTCTTTACTGATTTTCTGCCTGCTAGATGTGTCCATTTCTGAGAGAGGGATATCAAAGTCTCCAACTATAAATGTAAAATTCATCTATTTCTCCTTATAGCTGTATCAGTTTTTGTCTCACATAGTTTGATGCTGTTGTTAACATGTAAACAATTACAATACCTTCTGGGAGAACTGACCCTTTTAGTAAAGCCCTTCTTTTATCCCTGATAAACTGCCCTTAATTTGTAGTCTGTTTTGTATGAAATCAATACAACTACTCCTGCTTTCTTTTGATTAGTGTTAGCATAGTATATTTTTCTCCATCTATTTACTTTTAATCTATATTTGCCTTTATATTTAAAGTGGATTTCTTATAGACGATATATAGTTTGGTCATATTTTTTATCCACTCTGATAATCTCTTTCAATTGGTACAGTTAGACTACTGAAATTCAAGGTGATCACTGATATAGTTAAATTAATATCTACCATACTCATTACTATTTTCTATTTGTTGCCCTTGTTCTTTTGCTCCTAGTTTTGCCTTCTACTCTTTGCCTTTTGTGGTTTTAAATGAGCAATTTGTATGATTCCATTTTCTCTCCTTTCCTGGCATATTAGTTATACTTTTTTTTTTGCCTTTTTAATGGCTGTCCTAGAGTTTGCAGCATACGTTTATAATTAATCCACATCCACTTTCAAATAACACTATACCACTTCATGGGTAGTGTGAGAACACTGCTGTCCTCTATTTCACTTACACATAAATGTACAGAAGCATATACACACACAAGCATACATAATCAAATAGAATGTTGCTATTAGTATTTTGAATAAACTGCTGTTTTATCAATTAAGAAGAAGAAGAGGTGGCTTTTCTGAGGGTGGCTCAGCGACTGAGCATCTGCCTTTGGCTCAGGGCATGGGATCAAGTGCCACATCAGGCTTCCTGCACGGAGCCTGCTTCTCCCTCTGTCTAGGTCCTGCCTCTCTCTGCGTGTGTCTCTCATTAATAAATAAAAATAAAATCTTTAAATTTTTATTTTATTTTATTAATTAGAAAGAGAGAGAGAGAGAGGCAGAGACCTAGAGGGAAAAATGCAGGCTCCATGCAGGGAGCCTGACATAGGACTCGATCCCCGGGCCTCCAGGATCACGCCCTGGGCTGAAGGCGGAGCCAACCACTAAGCCATCGGGGCCACCCCTAAAATCTTTAAAATAAATAAAAATTTAACACAAAAGGAGAAAATTCTTTATTTTACCTTCAGTTATTCCTTCTTTCTTCTTTGATGTTCTTCCTTTCTCTGTGTAGATCTGAATTTTTGACCTTTAATATTTTCCTTCTGTCTAAAGAACTAATTTCTTTCCATATTCCTTGTAGGGAAGATCTACGAGCAACAAATTCCCTCAATTTTTGTCTAAGAAAATCCTCATTTCTCCCTTACTTCTGAAAGATAATTTTACAGAATACAGAATTCTAAGGTGGTGGGGTTTTTCCTCTCACCACTTCAAATATTGCACTCCTTGCTTGCATGGTTTCTGAGAAGTTGGATGTAATTACTTTTGTTCCTCTGTACGTAAGGTGGGATTTTTTTTCCCCCCCTCTGGCTTCTTTCAGGATTTTTTTTTTACTTTGATTTTCTGTAATTTCAAAAATTATATGTCTCAGTGTACATTTTTGGCATTTATCCTGCCTGGTATTCTCTGACCTTCCTGGATCTGTTGTTTGGTGTCTGTAATTAATTTGGGGGAACTTCTCAGTCATTACTGTTTCAAGTATTTCTTCTGTTCCTTTCTCTCTCTCTTCTCCTTCTGGCATTCCCATTACATGTATTTTATACCTTTTGTAGATGTCCCACAATCCTTGGTTATTCTGGTGTGTTCAGTCTTTGTTCTCTTTGCTTTTAGTTTTTGGAGGATCGTCTAGCTCAGAGATTCTCTCATCAGCCATGTCAGTACATTAAAAAGCACATCAAAGACATTCTTCATTTCTATTATAGTGGGGTTTTTTATTAAAGATTTTATTTATTTATTCATGAGAGAGAGAGGCAGACACAAAGGCAGAGGGAGAAGCAGGATCCATGTAGGGAGCCTGATGTGGGACTTGATCCCAGGACTCCAGGACAACACCCTGAGCTGAAGGCAGACACTCAACCACTAAGCCACTTGGCGTCCCTCTATTATAGTGTTTTGTTTTGTTTTTTTAACAGCATTTCTTTGCGGTTCTTTCTTAGGACTTCTAATTCCCTGCTTACACACTGTTTACTTGTCCTTGCATGCTGTTTACTTTATCCATTACAGTTCTTAGCATAATAATCATATTGTTTAAAATCTCCAGTCTGATAATTCCAACATCACTGCCATGGCTGGTTTCTGATATTTACTTTGTCCCTCCACACTGTGCTTCTTGCCTTTTGGTATGCCTTGTAATATTTTCTTGACAGTTGAACATGATGTACTAGGTAAAAAGAAGTGCTATAAATAAACTTTCAGTAATATGGTGGTGAGGTGGGGGGAGGGGAAGCATTCTACTATCCTGTGATTAAATCTCAGTCTTTTAGTGAGCGATGACCTCTGGACTGTAAACTTCACAACTGTTTCTCGGAATTTTTTTCCTCCCCATTTGGGTGGGATAGGATGGCTAAAGAAAGCTAAAGTTGGTTAGTTACTTCCCTTCCCCTACTCAGACAGACTCTAATAATATCCCAGCAGGTAAGATTCTACTTAGCTAGTTTCCCCTGAGAATAGGTCTTATTAAGAAAAGAGTACTCTGGCATATTTCTAGATGGCTCTATTTCCTCTGCCCTTGCCAGAAGCCTGCAGGGATGTTTCTCAGATATTTACTTGGGAATCTGGTCTAGCTTCTGGAGATAAATCTCACTGCACAGTAAGGACCCACTATGACTGGGACCCCCTCAAGTTTTTAACTCTCAGATCTGCCCACACTGAGCCTCCTGAATTCAGCACAGTTCAAGTTTTCCAACCAAAGAAGAGCTGTTGATTTTTCAGCCTGTTCAGCTTTTTACTTATTGTTGGGATGGAGTGGCAACTTCCAAGCTTCCTTTTAAATGCTCGTTCCTGATCAGTACGTAGTTGTAACCAAAAGTAATCTGTGCAATGCAGAATATACACCCTACATGACCCCATTACATACAAATACAGCTATGCACCATGCAATGTGGGAGAAATGTTTGCGTTGTTATAAGGACTTTTAAGAAGAAAGCTTATTTTATATTAGTTATCAAAATAGTATGTAAGCAAATTCTGTATTTAAGGCCTATTATAGATTCTTTCTTCTTGAATTATATTTAGAATGTTAAGGCTTTTAAGTGCATTACAGTAGAGAGAGTGTCAATTTATCCTGAGTATTAGGTCAGTGCCTGGCATACTCTAAGAGGTCAACAATGTTGAATGAAAAGTAGCTGAAGAATCCTACAAAGAAGTTAGAACCTGAAAAAGAATACCTTTTTCTCCTAACAAGAAAATGTTCTGAAACACCAGATGAGACTAAGATCCCAGCATTTAAACCTACAAATACTTCATAATCTAAACCAGTTCATCACTAGCAGAATGCTCAAACAAAATTTAAAATTATTTTAGAGTCTGCTTATAATAACACTTAAAAGGCTCAATTAAATCCACAGTAAAGAAGCAACATTTAGAAGGCAAGTTCAATGCTTTAATGATATGTAGTGGAAATGTGTTAAATTAGCTTTATAATTAAGCTTAAAAGATCCTCTAAGCCTACAGAATTATTCTTTAGAGAAGCATTTCCCCACAATATGTGCAAAAACTAAAATAAACCAAAACTTGTGAACCAGTTGTTCCTCTAATATGAATTTATAATCACCTAAAATGAATCTCAGAGCTATTTAGAGAATAAAGTAGACTATGCAAATTTGGAATACAACATGCAAGGAGATAAGAGCTTTTATGTTTGCTTGTCTGATTCTGTTTTAGAACTAAGAATATCACCTATAATCTTGAGAATCACTGGTCTCCTCCCTCTTTTTCCCCCCACATCCAACTTATCTCTAGGTTTTATAGGTTCTATTGTCTCCAACCCTTGACCCTGCCTTCCTAAATAGACATCTTCATAAATCCACCACCTGACTTGAATCTGTAGTCTCCTTACTGGTGTTCTTCCTTCCAGCCTTACCCTTCCAAGTCTACCAGCCTGCACTGTCTCTAAAATAATCTTTCTAAAATGACACTGTGATTATTCTTACTAACCTCTACAGTTTTCCACAGTCTTCAGAAAAGAGTTCAAACCTAGCATAACATGGTTTTTCATGATCTGGCCACTACTATGTCTCCAACTATATTTTCAACTTCATAACCAGATTCCAGCTGTCTGGAACCAGTGGAAATTCCCCAAATGAGTCAGGATCTCTCTGACCTCAATGTATAGACATAACTCTCTCACTGGAATTACACACACACACACACACACACACACACACGGCCCTCTCCCTCCCCCTTCACTGACTACCACCTCCTAATCTACCAAGAGCTCTTATGTCCCTTCTGCCCAGGACCCTTGCAGGCCTAGACTAGGCCCACCCTCCACTTGGAGACACACCTTTCCCCACAGTGTTACAATGAAGCATGTGCTTGTCACACTTCACTACAGGAGTGGCATTAAATTATTGTCCAATGAACACTCTAGCTTCCCCCCCCCAAAAAAAAAAACAGTAAAATGAGCTTTGTTCAAATTTGGAAGCCCAACATAAATTTTTTAAGTATAAGATTAATAGAACTATCAATTATCATCATCAACCTTCTCTGTCAAAAACTAGCTTTCAAATTTAAGTAAAATGAACTTCATTTAAATAAAATCTACAACTATTTTTTTCATCTAATAAATAAGAGGTAGTAGTGTAACTACTTCAGTGGTTTCAATTTCATAAACATTTCAAACATCAAATCATAAAAAGTTTTGGCAATGCCTATTACCATAAAGATTAGCAAATATTAACTTTCAAGGGATTACAAATAATTTTTTTAAAACTCTTCAAAGGAAAAAGGGATTTTAAAAGAACATGAATCCCAAACATAATCAGTTTCCTCAATTATCAATGCCAATGTAGGGAGGTCATAGGAGTCCCAAAACCGAATAATCAAAATCAAAACATGTATTTATCATTTGAATACATAAGATTATATAAGCAGATTTAACTTCTAGGAAAGAAATTTTTACCTGTTCTCCAGTATCCTTTTTCTTTCCTTCTTCCTCAAAAATAGAACCACTGAATTTTAATAGGACATGTGACTTTAGTGAAGCCTTTATTTTCCAATTCCTTTGTAGTCACATGACTGAGTGAGTATTGGTCAATACGTATAAGGAGAAGTGGTGCGGGGCAAATTCTAGGAGGCTCCCAGTTGTCTGGCCTATCTACCACCAGCCACAGCCATAAGGATGAGAATCACACTCTAGGAATGTCAGGATGCTGAGCTGGAAGAAGCCTGGATCCCTGTGCACTTAAAATTCTGGACTTCCTAGCCCCACCCTTTCATAAGAGACAGTCTAGAACAAACATCTGTCACATTTCAACTATTGTTATTTTGGGTATCTATTATATCACTAGCTTATCATTAACCTATCCTTCCCATTATTTCTCCTCTTGAATAAAAATATGAGTATCTATACTAGATATACATAGGCTTTAACAAGTGTATGTGACTAGGTCAATTAACCTGGCATGTAAAATATGCTAACAGTCTGCCTACAAACTTAAATAAATCCAGACAGATGGCAGAACTCAGATTTTTACTGAAATTCTGAAACTTTTCTCAGTGTCCTGCTTCAATATGTGGCAGTCTTTGACACCATTTCCACCTGAACACTCATCATTTATGTGTTGCCTATTCTAATTCTCACCCATGCAGAGAGGAGCACAAAGGTTGACTGAGATGTCAAGCCAGAACTAACAAAATAAAGTTTAACAACAAACAAGATAGAAAACCTTGAGCACTGCAGAAAAGTCAACAAATTATGACCATATAATACTATCATCTATCCCAACTGAGAAACTACCACATTATTCAAGACTACTTAAGCAAAGAGACAGGAAAGCAGAAAACAAACAGCCGAGCCGGGAAAATAATGCCAAAATGTGATGGTCTGCTTTTATATTATCCTTTGGGAAGAGCTGTAGGTTTTAAGTTGAATGTTACTAATGTTTCTTTTTTCTTCCTTTTTTTTTATTTGAATTCAATTAGCCAACATATAGTACACCACTAGTTTCAGATGTAGTGTTCAATAATTTATCAGTTGTGTATCATGTAACACCCAGTGCTCAAAACATCATGTGCCTTCCTTAATGCCTGTCACCCAATTACCCCATCCCTCTCCTTCCCTTCCCTCCAGCAACCCTGTTTGTATCCTACAGTTAAGAGTCTCTCATGGTTTTTCTCCCTCTCTGATGACTTCCCACTCAGTTTTTCCTCCCTCCTCCTATGATCCTAAAAACATGATATCATGAGCAACTTGGTCTGAAGAACATTAACCACTGATAAGACACTATTTAGTGGAGAAAATACAAAGTGAAATATTCTTATTAGCAAAATATAGAGTAAATCAAAATTCTCTGTTTTAAACATTTCAAACTACAACTTACACTCAAACTATGCCAAAAATCATTCAAGTAAACAAATAGCAACTACTCTAATAGCTACCTATTTTCTAGTGCTATGCCACAAATGAGAATACGTTTGATAGTAAATATTCTGTTCTATAGACAAACTTATACATTTGTTTTTATTTACTTAAGAGAGAGACAGCAGTGGGAGGAACAGCAGGAGAAAGAAAGGGAAAGAGAAGGAATCTCAAGCAGCCTACCCTGCTGAGTGTGGAGCCTGATGCAGGGCTTGATCTCATGACCCTGAGACCATGATCTAAGCTGAAATCAAGAGTCGATGCTTAACCAACCAAGATACCCAGGTGCCCCTACATTTGCTTTTATATCTAATAGTCAACCTATAGGCCTATAATTTATCATATTCACTCTTATTTAACATGATATTAAGGTAAAATAATTTCTCCTAGCATTTTTTTCCAAATTGGGAACTCCATTTTTATTTTGTTCTAAAGCTTCAACTTAAAAATTTATTTCAGGAAACTAACTGGTCTCTAATTGTGACAATATACAATTCCTACGGTCCCAATTTTTTTAAGTATATATTTAATATTTTAAATCCAAGGTACTTAATTGTTTTTTTATTTTTACAAGTACAACAAATCAACACGGTTACACTAAATCATGGCTACCAAATAGTGAATAGATACTATTCTACCATGATATGTAGAGGAACTTCAGAATATTATTTAGTGAGCAAAGACCTAAACAGCTAACATGCTCTGCTATCACCCAACAAATAACTTCTGTATATCTGAAATCCTAAAGCATTAAAAAAATAATGGTAAGTATGAGAAACATTACTTCAAAGAGACTATAAATGATAGGGAAAAAAAAGGTGCTTCAAAAATGTATGCTAATATGGGCACCCGGAGAGCTCATTTGGTTGGGTGTCCAACTCTTCATTTTGGCTCAGGTCATGAATCAGGGTTGTGAGATCAAGCCCTGTGTTGGGTCCATGCTGGGCATGAAGCCTGCTTGGGATTTTCTCTCCCTCTCCCTCTGTCCCTCTCCCCCTGCTTGCACTCTCTCTCTCTAAAAAAAAATTTAAAAATGCATGCTGATAAATAATAAAACACATACAGTTACTTAGGGGAAGAAAATACAGGTCTTGAAATGGCCAGGTTTAAAATAATTACTTGTAAAACACTTTTAATGGATATTTGATATAGGTTTAAAATAGGTTTTTTTAAAAAAGATTTTATTTATTTATTCATGAGAGACACACAGAGAGAGGCAGAGCCATAGGCAGAGGGAGAAGCAGGCTCCCCGTGGGGAGCCCCATGTGGGACTCCATCCCGGGACTCCAGGATCACAACCACTGAGTCACTCAAGTGTCCCTAATACAGGTTTTTAAACTACTCTAATTCAATACAAGTTATACAAGTGATTTTCTTGACTTTACCATTAAGTGGGCGTAACAAACAAAATTATTAGCCAAAAAGGGAGAACACCCACATAACTTAAAAAGCCAAGATACCCAAAAACAAGAAAACAGTATTAATTTAATCTATCAAATTTGAAAGCTGTAATGAGAGCCATATTTACCTCATTAAAATTTTTATAATCCCTATTCAGTCTACTCCTATAATGATTTGGGAAGATACTTGACTTAAGGCTTAGGAGTCAGGTAGAGTTAAGTCTTCCTTAGGAGTCACTTTCTTCATACCTAGGAGGTAAGTACTTTCCCTTGTAATGGCAACAGAATCATCACTCTACACCAAACCAAGTTGGGAAATGAGGATGAAAAGATATACCTCTTTTCATCAACAAAGAGCCCAGGAGCCGCAGTTATCAAACGAAGCAAAAAGAAGGGAAGACCTGGCAACCAACCAACTAGGACCAATTCATGAGTTCTTGTGTGCAGAAAAGGAGCATCTGGTTGCTGAGCAATATCTACACACTGCCAGTCTTTCTGCACAAAAGCAGAAGGTGTGGAAGGAGCAAAAGAAATAAAGAAATTTCTGTAATTAAATCAGTCAGCAAACAGACCTGTTTGCTGCAGTGGACTTGGGGGGCAGGGCAGAATGATCAATACTGACAATGTTGATTGTCACTGACAATGACAACAGGTA
This sequence comes from Nyctereutes procyonoides, assembly GCF_905146905.1. Lineage (NCBI taxonomy): Eukaryota > Metazoa > Chordata > Mammalia > Carnivora > Canidae > Nyctereutes > Nyctereutes procyonoides. Next base: position 23,893,727 of record NW_026575035.1, on the reverse strand, counting down.
AAGGAGACAGAAGGTAGGCTAGTGGTACAGCAATTTCATCTGGATACCACAGGAAAGCTCTGTCAAATGTCTTATTAAGAAGGGTCTTACTGTGTAGGTGTAATAGGAAATTATATACTCATTAGGCCCCCAAGTATGCTTTACTCAGCAGCATGACAGAGTGACAACAAACTTGAAATCTGGAATTATACAGACACATGTTCAAATCTAACTGCATAAATGGGAGAACTTGGGCAATCACTTAACTATCCTTATGCATTGGACTTCATATCTGTAAAACTAAGATCAGTAGCATCTATCTTGCAGAGCTATGTGTGAAGATTAAAAAAGATAATGTATGTCCCTGGCTACTGTCTCAAGAATGCTAATTCTCTTCTCTCTCATGGTTGGGAATAGGACTGTTCCACTCCACCTCCATCTATTACCTATATAGCACACCCAATAGCTGCTAAGAGTGGGAAATACTCTGAATGCTTTCAAAGAATCTTGTTGCTTCCTAACCACTGCCTACCCTCACTTTCAAATTAAAAGTCTGGAACACAAAAAGTTAAATCTTTAGCTATAAGGAAAACATGTATTTGACACAAATTGGACACCTATCCTTTCCAATTTACCAATTCATTTCAATAAATAATTATTTGCTAAATTGGTTCAGACCAGAGTTTTAATCTCATCAAGAAGAGGTACAGGCAGCAAGGTTTGTCTACACATTTAATAGCAAGACAATCCCCACAAAATTACCTTTCCAAGTAACAACGCCTCCAGAGCCTCTTCAGAGCCTTCCCTTCATCAGTATCTCTCCCCCACTCTCCCTCTGATTGCATTTAAACATTTTATACTAAAACAAACAAATGATGACAGCAAACATCCAGTGACTACCTCAGCCCCCCTCCCCCCCCACTAAGCACTGTCCTTCATCTTTCCTCCTCCCTATTCTAATGAAGCTTCTAGAAGGAATGACCACAAAGACTTGCTTTACTTCTTCATCACCGCTGGGGCAATCAGCCTGCTGAGGGCCACCAAGCACCCTGGCCCAGGGCGTCAATGGTGTTCACACTACCGCATCCAAGGTACCTATCCATTCCTCCTCTTCCTGGTCCCCTTGGCAGTATTTTACACTGCCTACCACTGACTCAATGCTGCTTGAAATATATTCTTTCTTTTTTTTTAAATCTTTTTTTTAAATTTTTTATTTATTTATGATAGTCACAGAGAGAGAGAGAGGCAGAGACATAGGCAGAGGGAGAAGCAGGCTCCATGCACTGGCAGCCCGACGTGGGATTCGATCCCGGGTCTCCAGGATCGCGCCCTGGGCCAAAGGGAGGCGCTAAACCGCTGCGCCACCCAGGGATTCCTATTCTCTTTCTTTTATATAGAATATATTCTCTCTCCTAAAAGTATATGTTCCTGGTTTTCTCCTAATTTTATAGCCATTTCTCCTTAGAATCAGTCTTTCACTCACATCCACCCTCCTTGTGTAAAATCTACTCCTCTTCTGTCAATCCCAAAATACTTTTGTCTCACTCTCTAACAGTGGTTCTTAACCTCCTTTTGATCCCAGATCCCTTTGCAAGTTTGAGGAAAAGCATGGACACTTCCACAGAAAATATTTATACATACGCTTTTGTGTACCATTTCAGGAAGTTAATCCAAATACCTCCTGGAGGAAGAGGCCCTGCTCTACACATACATTTCTGGGGTAATCTCAATCTACTGCCATGACCTCAATCTTCTCTCTGATTGCTTTAGCTCTATAAACTCTAGCTCACATCTTGCTCTGGAACTCAAACCTGTATTTCTATTTTTTAGATTTCTCCTTAGATATAATACAGAGACATCTAATTCGGTGGATCCATCAGCTCCTCGCTGCCATTCAATTCCTGTTTGCTCCTCCTTCATCAGGTACAGATAGAAGAGAAAGGGACCAGGGAACAGGTCCAGCAGGAAGCAGGGAACTGGAAGGGCATACCCAAACTGAGCCAGCTCCCTGTAGAAAGCTCAACTAGAAAATCATGAAAACACTGAGGGTCAGCCTGCAACCATGGAGCAACCCTGATGGGACCTATGGCAAAAGAGCCAATCTACAGAAAATAAGCAGACAACTACAGATGTGAGAAACCATGTGGCCAGAAGGAAAAAGGAGGTGAACAAGTTGCTGCCTTGCTTCTCACCAGCTTTCTGGTTCCTAGTTTCAGTGAAACTGTGTGACTTTACCTATTGTTGGATTCTGTGAGCTACTCTGACATCCTTTTTCACAGAGTATCTTATATTTAAGCTAACATGAGTAGGCTTGTGTTTCTTCCAAACAAACCATTCCTGGGGAGGTAAAGCGCATGTGCGCACGCACAGACACACACACACACACACACAGGAGTTAGATCACAGTTTACAGAAGTACTCTTTGACTAGCCTACTAGAACCAATCACATTCCTGCTTTATTCTAGCAGAATCTTCTAGTTGCTAATTTGTTTCTATAATTTTATCATTTACATTATTTCTTGTGCAGCTTCTATTTAAATATGCAGCTTCTGACAATCTACAAAAACAAGGCAAAGATTTTTTATTGTCATCTAAGAACAAATGTTTACCACTCTTCAATTTTATCAAAAATATAAGTTAACAAATTAGAACATATATTCTCACTTAAAATAACTTGAAAGAAAAACAGCAAAATTGTTGTAAGTTGTCAAAACATGATAAACTGGATTCTGAACATGCAAAATAGACAAAACATCTTAGAAAACAGGTATATATAATACATCTATACACACATACATACACACACAATTCTCTTATGGAGGCAAAACAGAATTAAACAAATGAAAAAGTAGTCTCAAAATTATGCTTTACTAACATTACTAAAACCCTAGCCATGAACATATAATCACCTTACCAAATAAGATATCTCATTCATTTATAAGTTTATTAATTTATGTCCAATATGTCTGAAGAAAACAGAGGTCTGCTGTCATCTAAATATCTTATGATTAAACTTTCTTAAAACTATATTAATGTTTCAATGCATTAAAAACAACACATCATTCCTGACGTGCCAAATAAAACCTCTGTACTAATGTCTGATGAAAGGCATGGTTAGGAGATATTTTCCTAATAGCTTTACAATGTCTACATAAAAATACTCCTGAAGAGATCAAAGATATAATGTCATTTTCAGAAAATAATAACTAAGATAGGAAGCTGATAATGAGTCACATTTCTCTCAAGATCACTACCTGAAGTGAAACTTAAAAAATACTGTCTAGGTGCTAGAAGGAAAGAAGTACTAGACATAAGACAAAATTCCTCCTGGCTTAGGAGGGCTAAGTTGTGGAATGTCAAGTGCCTGGCCATTCTCTCTTCCTCCTCCTCCAGTGTCCCAGGGCAACCCACAAAATATCTTTTTTTGATTGTTATATTATCTCTTCTATAGATTCAGTTTCCGATGCACTGATGAATACAGGCTGCTGACTCCAAAGGCATTACATTACACCAATAAAAAAATAAACCCCCCCAAAAAAAATAAAAATAAAAAATAAAACCCCAGGGTGCCTGCATGGGTCAGTTGGTTGAGCCTCTGCCTTCAGCCTGAGGTTGTGATTCCTGGGATCCAGCCCTGCATCAGGCTCCCAGCTCCGCAGGGAGCCTGCTCCTCCCTCTGCTAATCCCCCAGCGTGTTCTCTTTCTCTCTCTCTCTCTCTCTCTCTCTCTCTCTCAAATAAGTAAATCTTTAAAAAAATAAAATAAAATCCCTCTGAAACTAAGATACTATATGCTAATTAATTGAATTTAAATAATTACATAACAATAAAATAAAATTCCAAAAGGTATTTTGCAACCATTACAGTAATAATTGACTCTAGTAAGAAGCACCATTGGATGCTAAAAAACTGGGTAAAAGTTTATTAGGAAACACAACCAGTATTCAGTCTCCAAGTACCTCCCCGTAATTTACAATTACAAAGGGGAAAGTTCATTACATTAGAGAAACCTAATGCCACTTTAAGCAGGTGGAAGTTAACACCACAAATAATAGGTAAATTGACTAAAGAGCTTCTGAATAAAAATACAAAAGGAACAGGCCGTCACCTCATGGTGTTCCTGTCAAAAATGCATACTTGGAAGCAAATTAGGGAGAAACATCAGGCAAATGGAAATCGAGGGAAATTCTACAAAAAAACCTGACCTCTAGTCTTTAAAAATATGGATGCTAAAAGAAAAGACAAACACCCGAGGATTGTTCTATTTAAATAAGACTAAAGACACATAATAACTAAATGCAATGTATGATCCTACTGGAGAAAACATATTTGCTACAGACAATAGTACAAGTAGTAGACAAGGAAATGTGAATATGAGCTATATATTATAGTATCACATCATTGTGATATAAGAAACCCAAGTCCTAGGAGTTATCTGCTGAAGCAATTAGGGGTAAAGGGTCATAATGTCTGCCACATAGTCTCACTTCCGAAAGAGAGACAGAGAGACACAGACAGAAAGAGAACATACATACGCAGCAAAATGTCAACAAGTGGCGAATCTAGGTGAAACAAGCACAGGTTTGGGGCACCTGGGTGGCACAGTGGTTGACTGTCTGCCTTTGGCTCAGGGTGTGATCCCAGGGTCTTGGGACTCCCCACAGGGAGCCTGCTTCTCCCTCTGCCTATGTCCCTGTCTCTCTCTCTGTGTCTCTCATGAATAAATAAATAAAATCTTAAAAAAAAAAAAGAAACAAGCACCAGTTCATTCTACTGTTCCTGCAATTTTACAGTAGTTTAAATTCTTTCCAATTAAAAAGTTTAAAAAAATAAAACTTTTTTTTCCATATTTCCCTTCCCCTTTGAACTAGGAGGGTAAAAACTACATCCTAGGAATAGGGGAGCAGAAGGCTGAACAATCTTGCTTCTCACTGAACTGCTGTACCAGCTCTGGACTTGTTTAGAAACAAGTACAGTTCACATTACATGAGAAAAATAAATCCCTTACATAATTTTAAAAAATCATAAAATTGGTATTCAGATTACTGTAGTTGTGTTAAAGCTTCCCAAAATACTAAGATATGGCACATGACCTCAGAGGTGACCTTTTAAGGACAATTCAGCCACTCCCAGGCTCCCAATTTCCATTCCTGTGAGGCCGCCCTGACTTTCCATGTACAGCCTGCTGACAGAGTGCCTCTGCCTAGAAGTCCTCATCTTCATACACTAACTCCTTCTTGATCCTTAAGTCTTAGTCCAGACATCACCTCCTGAAGAAACCTTCCTTTTTGAAGGCCCAGGAAGGGATGAGGCACAGTTCCTAAGCTCCCATGACACTCATTCACACTTCTGTCACCACTCTCATGACACGGCACTGAAGCTGTGTGCTATTTCTTTATTTTCTACTTCATATCTATTTTAGCACATAATCATCTAATAAGTATTCCTGTTCATGCCTAAATCAGAGACAAGAGTAATAATTACAGAGGTAACAGTAAACACCTTCTCAACTGGGAAAGTAACTGGATACAAATAGAACAGTGCAGTGTTTAGCCAAATGCTAAATGTTTTCTTGTAAGGTATTTCTGGGCTGGTTAACAAGGTAGGGGAAACTGTCATCCAAAACACTATTTTTGTTCGGGTATCTGCAAACACCTGCCCTTAAGGAAAATGGAGCAAGAAGCTTCTGAAGGCACAGAGAATTACAGGGAAATGTTCTACAGCTTTGATACTGTGAATGTGTGAGAAATTTGATCTTTTAGGAACACAGCTGTCCCCTGTACTAACACTTTGGTAGCTTTTTACTGAATTCATTTTTAAAAATAACAAGTAAGGACTGGGAAGAAAATAATTTAATTCATGTGACGATTAGATATATAGTAGGTACCTAATGCATCACTGCAAAATTCTTTTAAAAAGTCAATTTAATAAAAGTGTAATTAAAGGATATTTACATCAAAAGCTGTCTTTGTTAAGAGGACAAGCTTATCACAATTTTTTTTTAGTCTATTCCTCAAAATTTCAGTGGTGATGAAAACTTATCAATTCATTTCTGTTACCCATGAGATTTTTTTTCCCCATCAAGATGCAAGATCTGGATGATATACTTAAAAGTAAACTAAGAAAATAATTCAAAATTTTAATTAAATCTCTTAAATGAGTAAATATAAAGTTTCCTTTATCTTTAATTCATTTTATCATACTCTATTCTATTGAGCTTTGATTTCTTACACACACACACACACACACACACAGCCCATGAAATGAAATGTTCATGTAATCATAAATGTAACTGTCCGCACCACTGAAAGAGAAAGGAGAAAAAGCATTTAAAAGCAAAGCAAGTTAGTTTTTCTCTTCCTCCCCTTACTAGATGAGACTCTTCCATCCATGCTTAAGTGATCCTTCAAAACACTAATCAGGTATCTGTTTGTCTAAAAAAACAATCCTAATCAAACAAAACCACATGAATTTGACCCACAGATACTTAATACTAGTCACACGCACTTATATGTGAAATCTGCATTTGATTTTATACTTAATTATAAAGTACACAGACTCCATTATGTATGAGTGGTTTTATATTCTTTACCATCTAAATGCTTATTATCCACCTCTTCCAAATGTTTATTTAGGCTGGTGCTTTGCAGTAATTTAAGACTTCTGTTATGGCGGCATCTCCAAATCAATTGTAATTAAGTGATACATAGTGTCCAACAAATTAGCACAGCCTCAAGACATCTCTAACTAGCAAAGTAGAAACAACTTTAGCCAGGATACTGGGAGCTGCTCAACTTGATGGTGAGGCAACAGGTTATAAAGAATCCCTCTTCACTTGGAATAGGTTTCGATATGCTTTTTAATCAAGTTATATTTGTTTTTGATAAACACACAAAACATATGATAGATACTAAAGACATTTTCAAAGGTTCTTCAATAAAAATGTTATAAGAATAATGTGGAAAATTCGAGGTACTCAAAGGGTGGTCACAATTTTCCAAATTAATCTTGGAAAATGTTAAATCTGGAAATGTTATGTTTATTAAAAATTACATGGAATATTTTAGTAACGTGATTATTAATGCTAAAAGGTTAATGTACATAAGGTTTTTTCCTTCAATTCAGTTCATAATAACTATTTTAATTACTGTGTTTATGACTATATCCTTTACAGAATAACCAATACTCTAAGCAGATATAAATATCAGAAAACAAAATAGTATCACTCATATTTGGCTTGGTGAGTTCTCTGTCATATTATTTACCTGCACATAATATAACTTGAGAGAACACCACTCATAACTTATTATTCTGCTTTTAAAAAAAATGAAAAATAATCTAGAAACAAACAGAAAATTCTACACAAGATCCTCTACCTACAAAATTCAGTGTTTCTTTCCTGAAGTCCTGAGCTGTCCATATGCACATACTGTTGCTTCTGAATTAGAGGCTGATTACATTTAAAATCATTCTGTAGGAGAAAAATGATGACATTTTATGATGTTAAATTATAAACTGAGGTTATATATATAAAAGTTCGCTAGAGTACGATGTCACAGCTTATAGATTTTGGCAAATTTATTAATATAAAAATCCAGCGCTGCTCAAAGAACAAGGGGCATGGCACGAACGCAGAGCAGTATGGGAAGATCAGAGAGGTGCACATCATTTAAACAGAGGGTTATAACAAGGACTGACATGCTCAAGACCTGAACTGAGGAGACACCAGTGTGTGCTGACCATCCCCTCCCCTCCCGGCGACTCTATTCTAGCCCCAGGTCACTCCCCACCCACATCAATGAGGGTTTATTCCATTATCCCATGTAAACACAGATGTCAACTACAAGGGGAGAAATTCTAGCTTATTTTAGGATCTGCAATTCATGAAATAATTTTGAAATCAACCATAAAATTTGTGAAAAAGAATTAAGTATTTTCACATGATACACAACTCTGTACACCCTGTACATAAACTCAAATCCATCTCTATGTTATCAAAAATTAATATTTAACTCCTTAAAACATAAACAAAATCAAAATCTAGACAGCTCAGTTCTATAATTTCATAAGTATCCAACTTATACTTGAAATGTAATTTTAAACTTATATTTAAAACAAAAAAAATTCCCTGCAGTAAAAAGTATTACTTTACTATATCCAAAATTATGATTTAGTCTCAAAAACAGAAGCTTTAGGATGCAATATCAAATAAAAATCTAAGAATCACTAACGGTAGAAAAGAAAAAATCCAGAGTGTGTTGGAAATCTGAAAATGTAGCCCTAAGAGCAAACAAGTACAGGTAAACATGCAAAAATGTCATGAAAAGCTGCTATTGCCATTCAGGCAGACTTTTATTCTATTTATATCTATGATTATATTTTAATTATGTTCAACTAACTTATTTCTCTCTATAGTATTAAATCATTTATAAAAAATCATTTTACTTAAAACAAAATGCTAAAAGGAAACAAAGTCAATTCTGTTTTCACATTTGTATTTGGTGTGAAAATAAACAATTCCAAGAGGAATTTTGTAAGATTCAATCAATAAACATCTTTAGGACACCAGAATCGTATTTTCAGGGGGGGATAAAATCTGCTTTAGGCAAGTAAAAAGGCACTCTCTACTAGCATGATTTAATGATGACAAATTGGATACCCGCATAAAGATACATATACAAAATCCTTTTTCAATTTGGGGATACATTTTGCAGAAGATTTACTTTCCAAATTGCATTCTATTCAATCTCATCTTAATCTGACATTTAAATAAATTGCCATTACTAGAACAATTTTCATCTCTGGCACAAAGAGACACGGAAATGTATATGTCACAACAAAATACATGTCACAACAAAATTTTTCTTCATATGAAATTTTGTTTAAAAAAGAAAGTGTAGGAAAACACTGACATTAAGCTTCTCTATCACAGGAAATTTATCATAATTAAAACAAAGTTAAGAGACCTTAGCACATAATGACAGAGGAGGAAAAGGGATATTCTCTCATCAGCTAGTCAGTGACAGAGAGCAAAGAAAACAGTCTCTGGCTACAATGACATTTACTTTTTCTTTTGTAATCATACATTGAAAAATGTACCAAGAAACTAAATCAAGTTCCTAAATTTAAGGAAAATATTCCAATTGCAAATGTATCATCATCAATGCATGATCATTTCAACAAAAATTCTCAACCAAAAAATTTTCTCCACTGGCAAAGAAATATACCCCTCTTTTCTTCCACATCAGAAATATACATTAAAAAAAAAAACCCTAAACCCAACAATAGTTCCTTTATGAGAAAGAACTATTAAAAAGAATTTTTATTAACAAAACAGGACCTATACTTCATCAATCTTAATTTAAACAAAAATGGAAAATAAAATTGTTTCACAGAAGGTAAATATAAGTTTGCTGTTTGTAATAGCCTCAAACTCTACTAAATGCCAACATTCTTTCAACTAATTTAGGAAAGAGGCATAAACAAATCAAGAGATATAAAATTACTAAATATTTCATTTCTGTTGAAAAAGTGACCCATGGTAAGGTGAAATAAGGAGAGAAATCCAGTTGAGTATTCTGCTTTTATTGACAGCCTTGAAAAGTTTTTTGCTCCTCCTAAATAGATGAAAACCATTTCTGAGTACCCTCTGCTTTGATCCCTTTCTTCTTGCACTGAGTATATGAAAACAAGCAAAAACGCTTTCAGTCCATCAAGTGCAGCTAGCACTAGCTCTGACATCTATCCAAGTTCATCTACTATTTGTTATCTCAACTTTCAGTGTTCTAATCCAAGCCACTAACCATCTCTACTCTTGACCACAATGAGAACCTATCAAAATAGTCCTTTGCCTTCATGCTTACCCCTGCATAATCCATTCACCAGGGAGTAGCCTCAGAGATCTTTTTAAAACGTACGCATCAGATCTTGTCAATTCTCTCATTTAAAAACCTTTGAATAGCTTTCAACTCAAAAGTAAGAGTCAAATGGTAGCCTACAAGACCCTACATGATCGGTTCCCTGACAACCTCTCCTTGCCTATCTTCTTCCATGTTGGCCCTCACACTACCCTCAAATTAGAGACTTTCAAGCTTGGCACTACTGATATATTAGGCAGGACACTTCTTCATTGTAGGGGGCTGTCCATGCATTATAGTATGTTTAGCAGCACCCCTGGCCTCTCCTCACTTGTACCAATAGCACCAGCACCCCCCTCTGTGGACAAGCAAAATATGTCCTCAGACATTGCTTTTAAAAAAAACAAGATTTATGGCCCTTTCTCTCTCATCCTCTTTACCTGAAATGCTTACTTCTAATACTTGGGTTGTATAGCTAGTTACTTATCATTAAAGCATCAGCTTAGTTGTTTTGGCCTACTCAGAGAGGCCTTCTCTACTCATCATATGTAAAGTTGCACCTACTTCCATCATACCTATAGCCCATAGGTACATAAAAGGTGGTTTCTGAAAGAATGCATAAATGTATTTGTGAAAAAAATGCTTAAGTGGCAACATTATGATGTTATGATACCATAGTAGCACTCCTGGATGGTCCCCTATACTGTATTTGCCTGCATCTTTCAAATGCATGCTTTCCAAGGCACCATCAATTCTTTCCTTTGGAAGTACTGGTAGTGTTATTGTCAGTTACAAGGAACATGCATTTGTTCACTGCGCCTTAACAAAACAACCCAACCCCAAAGCACCCTTCAAAATGGTGGATAATAGAAAGGTATGTGAACTGTTCAATAGAGCACTGAAAGCACTCAATACCCAACCAACTCACAGTGAAAAACAGCCATGGCAAAGGAATTCTGGTTTGTTTCATCACGGACACAAAAAGCTCACCATTATATCTAAACAGTCACTTTTCAATTTATCTTGTTTCAAGCAGATACAAAAAAGCAAACAATTTTTATTTGAAAAGTAAAAACAAATGAGAGAAAAACATGACTTCCATTATTTCAAAAGCAAAAGGCTATAATGAATGAAATAGGAGAGCTGAATCTCAGCTTTTATTGTTTTCACATAAACTTGTAAAAACCATTCAGGTTAACCATATGCTGAAAAGTGAAACCATGCAAAATTGTAAAGTCTCTGATCAGTAATCCAACTGGATTACTTTCAACTCCAAAAAAAAGACTGATTCACTTAAGCCACAATTGTCCTTTTAGTTACTTCTGGAATTGTTTTTTATATTAGTACTTTGAATATACATTTTTGAGAACATCAAACCCATTGGTCTTTCCAAAATGATGTTATTGCTCTCAATTACTAAAATATATTTCTAGATATTTAATCAAAATTGCTGATTTAAAAAACTGTCATTCATTAGAACGTTTTATATAAGAACCTTTGGAAGGGGTAGGTGAGATCTTACAGATCAGTGTGGAAGAGGAAGGAAAAGTCAACACATACCAGTTGTGCACCATGAGCTTCTGCACAGCCAGAAGAGCATTGTAGCGAACTTGCTGGTCCTCATGGTGCATGTGGTTCATTACCAGCTGCTTCCCACCAAGCTGTTCAATAACCCTGAGGAACAGAAGCCATTTTGTGAAGATGCTGCCATTCCTTTCTAACTCATGCTGTTAGTCAGCTGAGAGCCATATACCAAAGTGCCAAGGGATTTTAAAGAGAAAAGTTATAATACATGTAAGTAAACTGACACATGCCTTTTTTATATCATTTTTTATGAATCACAGATTTAAAATAGTCAAGTTTGCTCTCTTTTAAATTCTTACTGGAAAATCCAGCTGTTATTCTCATCTCCCAATCCAGGCAAATATCTATGGATAACTCAGACTGTTGTAGTACTCTAGAGTATGGTTTTCTACGTTGAGTATTAAAAGCTTTTTTTTTTTTTTGAGATTTTATTTATTTATTTGACAGAGAGAGAGCACAAGCAGGGGGAGCTGCAGAGGGAGAGGGAGAAGCAGGTTACCCAATGAGCAGGGAGCCTGATGTAGGGCTGGATCCCAGGACCCTGGAATCACGACCCTCATGAGCCAAAGGCTGGATCCCAGGACCCTAGAATCATGACCCTCATGAGCCACTTAACCAGCTGAGCCACCCAGATGCTCCTAAAACTTCTTTATTACCAGTATTTCTAGTTTGCTTAAAAGCTGTGTATTGAGCACCACCTAATGTCTGCCACAATATCAGATCAATATTAAGTCCACCAGTTGCCGTGCTGTGAGGCTCAGATGCAGATTAACAGGAAACACAGGGTTAATTAAAAAGTACCCAGGAGAAGCCATATTAATTCCCTGAAAAAGACTTTAAAAGATATCTGTCCTTTATTATAATGATGCAATAGGCCACATGACCTCCTGGCCAGTGAAACAGGGGAGAAAATTTCTACTGTCAAGAGCACTAAGGTGATTGAAACTGACACTGGCTTTCTATCACTGCATCCCCTAACACCCTGAAAAATCCAGCTGCTACAGATGCAAACGTGAAGCAAAAATGGTGATTTGTTTCATGAACAGAAAGAGGTTCTCCATTCTGTTGTAAGGGTGCGGCTGCAGCTAGAGCTGTGTAGCCTCTTAAGGCCAGCACAACAGTGTGGAGTCTCCAGGCTGTACTGTCTAGTGGGCAACACCGCCACCGCTACACAGTCAGCAATAATGCAGTAGGGCCTCTGGCGGTCGCAGACAGTCTCAAAGATGGGTAGATGGGGGTCAAGGGTGAAAGAGAAGTTTTTACCTCTATATCCTTTTATACTTTAAAGCATCTTTTTTTTTTAAAAGTATTGAATCAAGGGAAAAAATGTAGTATAATTATAACCAAACATCAATTGAGTGTTTCTTATGTACCAAGTACTGTGCTCTAAAACATTACTTTATCTAACATCAGTTCTATTCATTATCAGATATGTTATATCAAGTCATTTAATCTAGTAAATTCCTTCCTGGCAAATGAGGGGAATAAGGACACCTCCCTTATGGCATTGCTGTGAAGCCCAGGTCCCTGCAATATGGTAAGCCCCTTTCTGCTACTATAATGATAATGACATTAAGGATAGTGATGGTGGTTATGAGGACACAGGGGCTGCCCCCCTTCAACTTATTCTCCTCACTGTAAAGTGATCTTTCCAAAAATCTGAACTTAAAATAGTGGCTAACTGGGTCTTTCACAGTCTGACTTGGAGTTCTCATCCAAGTGCCCCCAGAGAGCACAGACACACACCTCTCTCTGCACTTGGACTCCCCTAGCCTTCTCTCAGGTCCTTCAGCCACAGACTCTTGGTATATGCTATTTTCTCTCCCAGAAGCTGTCCTACTTTATATAACATCTCACTTTATAGGGAAGGTAACTTCTATTCATCTTTCAGATCTTGCCTCAGTTGTCACTTCCTCAGAGAAGTCTTCTCTCTACCCATATTGATCCCCAAATATGCCCTTTTCATGGCACTGTGTTATCTTTCCTTCATTGTACTCATCTGAGTTGCGTGAGGAAGATGCAAGATGGCGGAAGATTAGGGGACCCCCCAAACTTACCTAGTTAGCTCTTTCAAACTATCCTGAACACTTATGAATTCAACCTGAGATGTAAAGAAAGAAGAGCTAGAATGCTATAGAGAGAAAAGTGATCACTTCTTACAAGGTAGGAGTGCAAAGAAGAGAAATAGAGGATATATCAGAAGTATTCATCTGAGTTGCAATTTTACACCTGAATAACCTTCTAAAATATCAAATGTCTCCTTCATTAAATAAGAAGATCCATGAAGGCCAAACTATGCATGGCATTGCTTACCCTATGTTCCCAGGGCTCAAGACAAAAAGTTCTCATCAAATATCTATTAAATATATTACCAAATTTTATTAATATGTACTACACTAATAACAATATTATCTAGTTAATTTTTGTCAAAATGACATCATTAAAGGACGAGTAAGCCATCAAAAAAGATAGGCCTTTATTATAGCAAAATTGCCTGACAATAACCCTCCCTCAATTGCTATAGCATACCATTACTAGAATTCTAAATAATTATAATAGCAAATATCTATACAACACTTACTATTGGCCAGTTGTTCATCTCTGCACTTTCCAATATTAACTCTTTCAAAAGTTATAAGTAGTCTAGGATGGCAGTCAGGATTAATGATAAAGAACAGAAATTTAAGAGAAAAATATACAAATCAGGAATAGCATTCAGGAAAAATAAAGTCCCATGGTCTAAGGTACCTTATTCTCACATGTGCTTAGAATTATCCATTGCCACACTAGAAAATACTGATCTGCTTAAGCTGACAATTTAACTAGACATCAGTTTACCTAACACTTTTGTAATACATTAATTTTTTGGAACTGCTGAAATTCATAGGTATATATGTACATACAGGATGATAATATAGAACTCCTGTCTCAGTATCAATTGAGATGCCAAATCAACAGATATCAGACACTAAAGTGAATCCATGAGAGAGTATCAAATACAGATTTTATAAAGAACTCTAACAATTTTTAATCCCCTTGGGGAATTCTATTTCAAATATTAAAGGATCCAGGGAGGGGAAGGATGATTTGTATGTAATCTGTGGAACATGATAGATCACATGGTAGGCCTCTGCCCTGCAGAAAAGAAACAGGTGGTAATGGCTTCCAATCCCATGCCAAGGAAACCTCACACAAGAGACAGGCGCACATTTTCTAGTCTGGTGCCTGACAATGACTCAACCCTGAGAGGTCACGGTAACTAGTAAGCAGTAAAGTAGGAGGAGCGTCAGGATCAGCTGACATTCTCAGAAGCCAAAGGTGCAAAGACGTTTGAGTGGCACCATGAGTCAGATGAAACACAACAATGGCTCAACCTAGCCTAGGGGAGCTGCAATAAATGGCCCAGAAAAGGTACCTTCAATGAACCCCAAAAAGTGCTCCCAAGAGAAATGATCAGCCACGGTGGGAGAGCATAAAGCAGCCAACAATAATAGCAAGTAAGAAAATCCCTGCTTCTCCCTGTGGCCTCCTCCTTCTCCATTCACCAGCCTCAGAAAGAGTGAGGCAACAGTAGGTAAGCTAGAGAAACAGCCAGGAAGAGAAAGGACTGTGGGCCTGCACCTGTTGAGAGCATCAGAGAGAAAAGAGGGAAGGCCTACTTTTGATAAGTAGCACGAAGGGCTACCAAAGGTCTTCAACCAAACCCTTCTTTTGACTTAAAATGACAGTAGGGCTGTTATCTAAGCATGAGGGGGAAAGTAACACAACCCACTAGGTTTTCATCCAAAGGCACAAAAAGATTATCAACCCTGAATAAATTTTAAAGGAGTTCTGAGGAACAAATCTAAAGACATTCTTATTTCACCACAATGTCTTCTTCAACCAACCAATCTGGTATTAGTATGTATGAGCTACTTTGAGGGGGGTGGCAGGGCTGACTTCTTACATCTGCTTGTTCAGAAAATGCTCCTGTCTCCCCTGCCCTTGCCTACTCCTCTCAGAGGGGACTTCTGTGCCTGGTGAGTTTGGAAGCAGGAATCAAGGACACACACACACATCCACATTCTCTTTTCTCTTCCACACCGGTTCAGTGCCACCTGGAGCTAATGGGTTCAGTAATAGGAAGGCCATCTGTCTCTTAATGACTTTCTCAGGGAAGATTCTATTTTGGCCTCAATCTGTTATACCTCCTTTGTCAAGTTTATCAATAG
Organism: Nyctereutes procyonoides; assembly: GCF_905146905.1. NCBI lineage: Eukaryota > Metazoa > Chordata > Mammalia > Carnivora > Canidae > Nyctereutes > Nyctereutes procyonoides. The sequence goes on along the minus strand of NW_026575035.1, from coordinate 23,878,096 downwards.
TCTGGAATTCAAGCAAGTAGGAAAGGAATTATTTATTGGTCCCCATCTGGATACCTACAACACTTGGAAAATACAACTGATTCTCACTATTTATGGTTGTTGTGTTCTATAAAGTTACCATAAATGCTGATTTAGTGAATACTGAGACTTCTAAGGGAAATATAGGATTCTGTTCCTGCAAGCCTCTAGTCATGACATTCTCATCAACCAGTCGATAACAGACTTGTTTTACATGCTTCTGTTTAAAGACAATTCAATGTCTGTTGTTGATTCATCAACAATGGACTCACACACTATAACTCATGCCGGAATGAGGCTTATTTAACACGTGGATTTCCTCCATAAGGTAAATCACAGCCTTCTTGTGTTCGGGAACACTAGAGAGCACTTCAGCACTGTGCTCAGGGGCCATTGTACACAGGGAAATCACCAAGAAAAGGCACAAAAATGCAAAAACATGGCACTAAACAAATCTCAAAAAGGGCACTGGTTTATAGTACAAGAGCTAAGACAAGGAGGCAGAATCTCGCCTTGTTTGACTTTAGTTGTATGTCCGGCAACTCAAACTTTCCTCTGCCCTGAATGTGTCCACAAATGATCTCAAATACCTGAGTATTAATTTGGGCATTATACATAAATTCTAACACGCAAATTCACAAATATAGAATCCATGAAAAATGAGGATTAACTGTGTATGAATTAATATAATCTCAGAAAACTGCCATAGTGTGTGTAAAATATGATGGATTTAAAAAAAAAGGAGATCACATACCACTTATATAACAACAACAATAGCATTTTTACACATGCCGAACACAATGCTAAACACTTCATATTTTTTACCTCATGTAATCCTCACAACAAATGTGCTGCCTATTCCTCTATAATGTGGTGTTTTTGACATTTTAAATCCTTGTCCCCTTTACTACCTTCTCATATTATAAGCAAGTAAATTTTGAAGAGTTTTGCTTTTAATAATTGAATGAATAAGTATTTATTCATTAAGCCTTCATTTTCAAACTCAAGAGACTCCAGCAGATCTCACAGAGTGATGGACAATCTCCACTCCACTGAAGCTCACTGCAATAAAATGAACATTTCCTGTCTTTTAAATTTAACTGAAACACCAATTACTTTCAGATTATACAGATGTCCAAAATCATTGATACTTGAAAAAATGGTGAGAAAAATCATCTTTCCAGTTAGTTTATTAAAACAAGATATCATTAACATAAGGCATCATTAAAAAGACAGAATATGTGGATGATTTAATTTAGAATTAGACCCGAGTACTTTGTTCATAAGCTATTGTTTAATAGAGAAAAACCTGCTGGCTGTATTCCAAAACAAGTTGAGTCAAGAGCATGTTAGGCTGCAATATTATAAAACATGATTAACAAGCTCAGTACTGGCAGGAACTCTTAAGGAATGTAGCAGCTGGTGAAATAAGGAAAATGTAATTTTAGAGTAAACTTTAAATATCCTAAAAAGCACAGCACTATTTTTGTTTGTTCTAAAGGTCTTTTTCCTGTCTTAATGTAGTTCTACAATATATACTACGGTTACATAAAATATCCTGATAAGGATTCTACTGTTTAGCATTCTATTCATGGCTAATGAAATTATATACACAGTAAGATAATGTAACATATTATGATTCTACAATATATTGCTAAAAATGGTTAAGTTGCATGTATGATTCCATTTACAGGCAAGTAGATACTTTTCTATGAAACACTATATATACCCTCGAGAGTCTGTAAGTTTAATAGCACAGAAATCACTATTTTGTCTTATTCTATTGTTCTCCTCAAAGAAGGTGATTAACATTTTTTAAAACAAAAATAGGGATCCCTGGGTGGCGCAGCGGTTTAGCGCCTGCCTTTGGCCTAGGGCACGATCCTGGAGAACCAGGATCGAATCCCACGTCAGGCTCCCAGTGCATGGAGCCTGCTTCTCCCTCTGCCTATGTCTCTGCCTCTCTCTTTCATTCTGTGTGACTATCATAAATAAATAAAAATTTAAAAAAAAATAAATAAAAATAATTTAGGAGAATATTTACCAGACTTCTAAATGGGAAAGCATAAAAGTAGTTGAAGAAACCACAAAGGATATGAAAAAAAAAAAAAGAAAGAAAAGAAAAGAAAAGAAACCACAAAGGATTTCACTGGAAGTAAGCTCCGTAAGGCCATGCTCAGAATGATACCCAGCACATAGCAGATAACAAAACATTAATGCCTAGTGAATTAATGAATTTCACTATATGGTAACTGAAACTGACATGATGAAAATATTATGAATAGAATAGAAATGTAAACAATAAACTTTAAAGATTTCTGTCTTGAACATAAAGACTCCTAACTCTGGGAAACGAACTAGGGGTGATGGAAGGGGAGGAGGGCGGGGGCTGGGGGTGAATGGGTGACGGGCACTGAGGGGGGCACTTGACAGGATGAGCACTGGGTGTTGTTCTGTATGTTGGCAAATTGAACACCAATAAAAAATAAATTTATTAAAAAAATAAAAATAAATAAATAAAATAATAAAGATTTATGTCTTAAATGTAGCAGTTAAATTCCTAGTAAGTCATGTAAGTAATCAAAGTACAAATTAAAAGCACCAGATACCAGTTTCCCCTGTGAGAGTTTAAGAGAAATGATAACACTCATTGCTGCTGAGAGGGTGGTAAAGATGGTATTTTCACCTAGTGCTGCTTAGAGCCTGAATAATTCTCTATTTAATAATGTTTTTCAAATCTCAGAATTACTTATATACTTTCTCTCATGGAATGTATTTAAGGGACCAGAAAAAAAGAAAATAAATGTTTGCAAAGACATTCACTCTGTTTTTTTAATAATGAAAAATTGGAAGCATATCAAATAGCCACTAGTAAGATTTGAGCACATGGAATACATTTATCATTTATCTATAGATAGCATTAATGTATATTTTTAAAAATTTGTAGATGGGAAATTCCCACAAAAAATCAAGAGATAAAACAGGAAATATTATATGATCAACATTTTGGAAGGAAAAAAAAGTATGTATAGAGGGGAAAAAAAACCTGAAAAAAATAAGCTATTACTTTTAGCTCAAAACTAGTCTTGTTTTTTTATTATTCTTTCCATATTTTTCAAGTTTCCTATAGTAAGCATGTTACATTTCCTGATGACTCTAATTTAGAAAAAATAAATTAACTTGGTTTGATAAAAACTTAATGCCACTATCAAAACAAGTACTAATTTTTACTTTTGTATGCTATGCTAGACTTTGTACAAAGGAAAATAGAGATCTTTACTTAATATAAAAATGTTCATTTTAAAATAAGCAGAAATTCTTTTGATTGCTCTCTCGCTCAACATTTATAATGTCCTACACTGTGGTAAACAATATGCCTGGTCAGATATAGTTCCTCTTTTTGAGAGTTACAGTCCAGCACACTTAGAGGCTAGCTCAAGCCTCTAAGGGTTTGATGTGGCTCTGATGTTGCTGTTGCAATGTTCTGCTGCATGGAACAATGTTCATTACACCATCTGTGCCAATGAGTTATGCATGCAAAGGGGGCACACTCTCCTTGGGACAACTCTCAGGCACTAGTCATCAAAGTGTGACTGCGGCATCTGTCAGGGCCACAGGTGGTCTTGTGTTTTCCAAAGACTAAACAATGGAAAAATTTTATTCACATTCCATCATACTCATTTGAAAAATAAGATTAATGAGTGGTATTTGTTTCTTGGAAATCATATCACAATCTTAAAGGCTGTGGGTCCTTTACAAGAACTAACTGCCAAGTATAGTTGACAGGGTAAATTCATTCCGATAGCTTACTTTCATGTTATTTGCATTTATTGAGGACAATTATTAAATACACAGTTTGGGGTAAGTTACTGTTATGTTATGCTCTCAGTCTGAATTTACAAAAACAAGCTACTGAATCAAAAGGGTTTCTTTAAACTATAAAAGGAGTCATGAAAATAACAAGTATGTAAAATAAGAGTGAACAGGACTCCATTTTTAATGTCATATATAAATCTGCATGCCAAGACAAATCTGAGTGTGATAAAAGAGAATGACAGATGAGAATTATGCTATGACCACTCAAATATTTATCAGTGGACCAGCAATATATTCACGGGTAATCTCCAAAATATTTCTTTTTTTTTAATTTAAATTCAATTAGCTGACAGAGTATACATCATTAGTTTCAGATGTAGTGTCCAATTATTCATCGGTTGTGTATAACATTTCTGATATGAAACTTTGTCAACTGATTTTACTGTTTGAAATGGAGAAACGGACAAAATTCAAAAGGAGACAACATCCTGACACTCCTGCTGTGTGTTGAGTATAAATCATTACCAAGAAACTTGTAAAAAGAAAAAAAGTCCACCACGAAGAACACTATGTTCTTAGAGAAAGCCAAATTTCCTTATTAAGTAATGTTTAACATCACATGATATCAAAAACATACAGCAGAGAAGAGTAGTTAAACCTTGAACAACACAAGGGTGGAGGAGGTTAGGAACATCAACCCCACACACAGTTAAAATCCACATATAACTCCTGACTCCCCCAAAACTTAATTACTAATACCCTACTGTTGACCAGAAGTCTTACCCAGTAATATAAACAACTAACACAAATTTTGTGTGTTATACTATATGTGTGTTATACCATATACCATTCTGACAGTAAAGGAAATGTTATTAAGGAAATCATAAGACAAAATACATTTATAGTACTGTATTATAAAAAGTCCACATATAAGTGGGACTACACAGTTCAAACCAATGTTGTTCAAATGGCAACTGCAATTGCTATTGTGCAGGATAATAGATACTAACAACTGGACAAAATTACTCATTTAACTGGTTTATCAAAAAACACCTAAATGGTACTTACTATGTGTTGACTCTGTCCTAAGTGCATTACATGGGAACTCATTTAATCCTCACATTTACAGAGAAGGAAACTGAGGCACAGAGAAGCTATATGCCAAGGTTGCACAGTTACAAGGTGGTAGCGCTGGGATTTGAACTTAGGCAAGTTTAGTCTGTGCACTTAACCACTGTGTAATTCTGTGCTGATGACTGTGGTGCCCACTAGCTATTAGCATATGTACTATGCACCTATGGAGAAGATATTCCTGTTGTAGCCATTCCTGCCAATTTACTGTAGTGAGTTAACATTTATTTTAACTTAATAGCGATAAAAAATAAGAAAAAGTGAGTAAAGAACTTGACTTATGCATTACTTGAGCATTTTATTCTTGATATCTTGATAAAAGATCAAGAACAAAATAATTACTATAACTGACATGAAAGAGTTACCAGTAAATTTATTAAATGCCATAAACTATAATTAAATTTAAGTATTGGGACACCTGGGTAGCTCAGCGGTTGAGCATCAGCTTTTGTTCGGCTCAGGGCATGATCCTGGAGTCCCAGGATCAAGTCCCACTTCCGGCTCCCTGCATGGAGCCTGCTTCTCCCTCTGTCTATGTCTCTGTCTCTCTCTCTCTCTCTCTTGTTCTCTCTCTCTCTCTCGGTCTCTCATGAATAAATAAATAAAATATTTAAGTATTATTTTTTTTAATGTTTATTTCAAATTCTGGGTCTGCAAACTATTTATTAAGTTTGAGAAACACTCCTGTATAGGAAGATGTGAGAATGACATCACAGAAAAAAAAAATGCTACCTTTTATCAAGCAGATTCCAAACGAATGAGACTCTTTAAGGGACTATGTGATAAGGAGAAAATAATCTGAAAATACATCTCAAACAAGAAGGAGCAAAAGACTGTAGAGAAATTTACTTATTCTGAAATAGACTGGTGAGGGGCTTCAAAAAAAAAAGAATGAATACACTGGTCCATGGATCCTTGTAAGATGTAAGCCACTGGAAGACCAAAAAACAAAAACAAAACAGTAGCATCACCGCTTATGAACAAGCAAAAAAAAAAAAAAAAAAAAAACCAAACAAACGAAAACAAAAAATTTTAGGAAGTGTTTTAGCACTTAGGACTGATGCAGCGGGTGATACCAGTGATGTGTAGAAGGCAAAGTATGGTGTCCAAGATAATCCTTAATTGGGGAGACAGTTGAGAAGGGAGGTAAGAAGGGATGTGGCTGAATTGGATGATGTGAAGGCATAAAAGGCTTCTGATTAGCAGTAGATATGGTGTAAACAGTGTATCGGTAGGACACATTTGAAACACTAGCTGGTTCATGATGTTGGTAACAAATCAGTACTGTAAGAAGGTAAGTCCTTAAATAAGCTTTTCACCACTTATATGATTTTAGAATGAGGGCACTTTATCTAGATTTACTTTTTAGCCACCTTTTTCAAAAGTACTATAAATAAGCCATTACATACGTATGAAGGATCCATCCAAAGGAACCCTGAATCTCTCATAATGGACAGTAAGCACCCTGCCCTTTGCTCCTAGGAAGACATCTATTTGAAAAGGGCATTCAATGTGCAAGAAGGAAAGAAAGTTGAGAGAAATATCTCCCCACCTATAAAACCCTCATTTCTGTATCAGCTTGCTTTCTAGCAGGTTCACCTATGAATATACCACTCCACTGGTCACTGTGATTCACCTGTATGATGTAGGCTGGAATCAAATTCATAGCACCAAGGTAAAGCACCATGATTTTATTATCCATGTCCCCCAAGGTCCTAGATTTAACCAGCTGAAAAAATGCCATAAAACATCAGATCTACTTAAAATTCAAAGGCTTTCCCCTAAGTTCTGCATGAATCCAGGTATAGATAGATATATAAAGAATGTGCAGATTCTTCATTGGCCCAAGAGGGAAGTCCAGGGCAATTCTTTCATCTATAACAAATGCTGACCAGTGAGTTCAGGCTAACTTGAATGTCTTCCAGGGTTAAGGTAGTATCACTGATCACTTCTTTTTGGGGAAGTGATCATATTCAGCGGAGGACTATGTGATCTACTGGTAGTGTTTCCTTAAATACTTGGAGGCTTCTTATCACCACTCCTAAGGTGTAAGTTACTAGGGTTTTGAGGAGGGAAGCAAGTTCATGCTTGGCCTTCATACAGGAAGTACAATACCAAGGACACTCATGGCCCCTGGAAAGAAAGTGTTTACAACTATTGGGCCACCCAAATGAGATCTTCATCAGCTGGGAGAGAAGAATAAGGGGAGGGCAGACAAGTTGATGGTGTCCTCAGTGTGGTCTCCCAGATGGATGAACCTTAGGGGTCTCGGTTCAAGTCAGATACCAGAGTCTAGTCCTGGTTCTAGAAAAGACTGACATATTTGTCTATGGTACCAGATAGGTGATACATGTCTGCCCCATGGAATGGATAAAGGAGGCTTCAGGATGGAGGTTAGGGAAGACATAAAGAACTACTGAGAGGTATTTTGCTTGGGAGATGCAAAAGCTATTATCCCTTCTGTTTCCAACAGATGTCTCAAGAGGTTAAAGGGAATGACCACCAAATTGTGGCAACACTCTCTGGAGGTAGATGACAGATCCAGCAATTAAAGTGTGCAACAGCTGAAAGATCTGTTTTCCTTCATGAGGAAAGCTACAGGGATAATTCACTGAAAAACAAAGATCATTAATATTCTCCCTCTCCTGTGGTTCTATTTTTCTCTTTACAGGTGCTAAAGTTGTTACACTTCAACTGCTACAAAATCAGAACCTATAATTTCACCTATTTTACAGTCATTGACTAAATGCATACAGACCTTTGATCTAGAAGGGTCAGTTGACAAGAAGGGTAAAAGCACTACCATAAAATTTGCAGAGATAGGCTATGGGAGTGACAGCTGCAAGATGGCTGAATAAGACATCCTTCACACATATCGCCCCTCTTCAACAGCAATAATTGGGCATCCATTCATGGAAAAGTGCCTTCATAGGATCTTTGGGATCCAGGTAGGGGACTGTGAAACCCTGGTGCATTCTCCAACTGAGACACATTGAGAAGGTAGGCTTACATTCAGGTAAGCTGATTCGCTGACTATGGTCCTGGCTACAGACCCAGAAACAGCTCTATAACCGAAAATTCTGCTACAATCCTGTTGGTTTCAGTTCTACCACTAACAAAATATGCCAAGGGACCTTGGAGGAATCATACTACTCATCCATCAGCTAACAGACACAGAGACTTTGGTCTCAGTTGTGTGGATCCTGAAATAGTCCTTAGATAGGCTCCAGCCTTTCTCTGCTGAGGTCTGGAAGTCCTTCCCTTACCCAGGAGTTAAACCTGATAAACTCTCTCAAACTGTAGATTCTGAAAGCACCCTATAACTGGTCTCTAGTCCATTCTGGCCAGTCCCCATTCTTGCTGGCACAGAGACCCAGCAGGAGATTTCTGGCTGCACCCTTATAGATTCTGAAGCGTTCTACACATGGCTCTAGCCCCATCACAGAAGGCCTGCCAGCAGGCCAGCCAACTTCAGGGACCTAGCAGGAAACACTCTGACAATGCTCCCAGAGATCCTAAAAAGGGCCCTATATCCAGCTCCATCCCTTCCCAGCCAGTCCAAGAGCAGTACTGCTGACCCAGAAAACCAGTGAGAGACACTCTTCATGTGCACCCTAGAGATCCTGAAAGGGTCCTCTACTCGGTTCTATTCCCACCAAGCTGCAGTCACGAGCAGCCCTGCCAACATAGGGACCTAACAGGGGACACTCTCATCTTTGCCTCAGGAGATCCTGAAACTATCCTATACTTGGCTCCAGTTCCTCCAGCCAAAGTCAGGGAGCAGTCCAACCTGCCCAGGGACAGGTGGTAAAAATATCCATTCATGCCTCCAAAGCCAGATATGCAGACTTCAGTCATGGCCAGGATACTAAAAATGGCCCAAGAGCTTGGTTCCAGCCCTTCTCAGTCAAGGCCCAGCACCTATCCTGCCCACGTAGGACTCAGCAGTGACCAGGCAGCAGTCCCCACTGGAACTTGGCAGGAGCTATACCCATCCATATACCTGAGAAGGGAACAGCTGACTAAGGACACAACTGTGGGAGCCTGAAGTGGACCCTTGTCCCAGCACTACCCTACTGAATAAGGTACTAGAGGCAGTCCCAGCCATATGAAGACCAGAGTGAAAACATGTCTACCTAATACCCCAATAATAAACCTGTCAACCATGGACACCACTGCAGACTCACAACCATGTACAACCCACTCCAACCCAGCATGAATGTGATTCCAAAAGTAATGCATCCATTAGCCCAGGCAACAGAGAGGAGGTCATTATCTATTGAAAATGGTAAAGACTAAAAGAAGTATTTGTTCCTTCAAATGTAGACATCGATGCAAAGCTAAACAGACCCCAAAGAATCAGATAAATACACTACCAAAGGAAACTAACAAAGCTCCAGTAACCAGTCCCATAAAAATGTATTCCTAAAGTTTACCTAACAAAGGATCAAAAAAAAACAATCATCTTAGAGAAACTTAATGAGATGAAAGAGAACACAGACAACTGAACAAAATTAGAAAAACAACACATGAACAAAATGTCAATAAAGAAACAAATAAACAGAACCAAACAGAAATCCTGGAGCTGAGAGAAGTAAAAACTGCAATAGGGAGCTTTAACACAGAGACTTACGCACCTGCTGTATCTATGCCATCTGCTTCTGGAGTGCACCCAAAATGAAGTTCTATGCTAGACCAGTAAACAAGAGTCTGCTGGGTCAGAATGAAAACATTCTGCAGTTCAAACACTGAGAGATTCAGTAGCTATACTAAATAATTTTCTACTTTTCCTGAAGTAGGTACCAATATCCTGAGTAATTTCCCATATGCCACTTGCCTAATGTTCTCTCATTTACCCTCCAGAAGAGCTTTGGGCAGGCCCAGCGCTCCAAAACTAGAGGCTACTATGCTGCATTTTGCACAGTTACCATCATATGGAGTTCACAGATGTTCATGCTCATTATTCTCACCCAGAAAAAGTACAAAGGGAAACTCCTTTTCACTCCAAAGGGACATGAATGACAACCTCTTCTTATCTCTGAGACCAAAGGTAGGCTGCCCCTTGCCCACTTCAAGCCTACTTCTCCGTATAGCAGATCCTGACAACTCAGTATGTGACCCATGTGATATTCCAAGTGGAGTTTACCAAGATCCACCAATACAAAGCAGTCTGAGTGACTATAAATCAGATCTAGAAAAAACAAAGTGAAGATCAAAAATAATATATTCCACAGACACTTGGAAATTAAAGGTAATTTCTCTGCTTGAAAAGCTATACCTCCATTCAGTCACTGACATGGTGTTTTATAATGTTTAAATATTTATAAACTATAAAGAGAAAGAGGAACTTATAAAGTAATTGTGAAATGTTAAAGTATGCAATTATATCTGTGGCTCTGCCAATTTTTGCTCACATTCTAAGATGTTCTGGGCTTACCTGATACTGTTTTATGATAAATAAGATAAAAAAGATAAATACTATTATATGTCTTCCTTATAGATAACTTTGATTAATATAAAATACAAACATTAGTAATAATAAAAGTACCTAGGGATGGCTGGGTAGCTCAGTCAGTAAAGTGTCTGCCTTCGACTCAGGTCATGCCTGGGATTGAGCTCTATGTCTTCCTGCTCAGTGGGAAGCCTCGTTCTCCCTTCCCCTCCCCACTCAGGCTCTCTCTCTCTCATTCTCTCAAATAAAAAAAAAATCTTCAAAAAAATAATAATAAAAGTAACTAATACTTATTGAGTACTTACTGTGTACCTCCTGGCACTACTCTAATCACTATATTGGGTTAATTCATTTAATCTGTGCATCAGTCTTATAAGAAAGGAATATGACTATCATCCCAATTTTATAGATTAGGAAATCAACTAGCAAGTGAAATAGGAATAATTCAACCAAGGCACTATGCATTTCTGCTTTTCCAAATAATAGAAACCTGCCCCTTTATACAAACATTTAATGTTTTCTCCCTTGATATTTTCTCCCTTGATATAATACTGGTACCTTAATTTCTTATTCTTCCCAAAAAAGCCTACCTTTTCATTGTTAATATACCTAGATGATTTTAAATTATGTGGCCAGTATCACTACCTCTGTAAAATCTTATATGTCTCCTCCCACACGGAATTCCTCTTTTCAATACTCTGAAATATACAATTCTATTCCTATACATCTAACTGTAACTTTTCTTTACAGGTATTATATTTTCTTCAATATTGTGAATCTAAGAAGTTGAATAATGATGTCTCATTTCAGGCACCTGAGCTCAGGGGATTAAGCATCTGACTCTTGATTTCAGCTCAGGTCATAATCTCAGAGTCATGAGATTAAACCCCATGGCAGGCTTACTGCTCAACAGGGAGTCTGCTTGAGATTCTCTCTCTCTCTCTCTCTCTCTCTCTCTCTCTCTGCCCCATCCCCTCTGTGCATATATGTGCGCACTCTCTCCCTCTCAGATAAAATAGTAAATCTTTAAATAATAATAAATGTCTCATCATCTCTGTAACTACTAGTAGTAGTTGAAAAATAACCAGTGCTCACAAAATGGCTATTGAATTAAAATCATACAAACAAAAATAAAACCCTGAATGTGAAATTTCTAATGTGATCTCTCCTGGTCACTACACAAGTAGTATTATAGTTGTACTGATACTTTTATACCACCCATTTTTAATTAGGTTTATCATGAGTCCCCATATTATGGGCATCTTGATTTCACCTACTCCATTAGTTCCTCTGCTAAATTACTTTTCCCTTACCGTTTGCCTCGTGGATAATGCCTCACATATTCTCCAACATCATGAGCAGCAACAGCTAAGACTTGTGGATCATCCGACACCTCCAGAAGTTTTGTCAAAATTCTGAAAGAAATTTAATTCAAAGAGAGACTGATTTCTAGTTCTTCTATAGAACACAACAAAGCATAGGTACGATGCAGATATCTTCTGAAAATAGACATTTACAAATGTAATCATATATTCTACAGATTTTACTATTACACATAATATGTGTAATATATAAGTTAGCAGGTTACTTTATACATTTATACCAGGTTACTTTCAGATGCACAATGTACACCACATACAATTCCCAAAATATCAGGAACATCTTCTCCTGCTCTCTCAAAAAAGACAACTACGATGTCAGTTAATGTTATTTTAATATACAATTACCAGCGAATCCTTGCCTATTTTGAAGATTAATCAGTTGTAAGTATTTTGTTAAGAACAAGAAGTTACTTTATTGTTAAGAAGTTACTTTAAACTGTGATCAAGAAGTTTACTTAAGAAGTTAGTTACTTAAGAAGTTACTTTAAGCTGTGATCAAGATAGAGCATGAGCCCTGAGCACACACATTCCCCCCACCCCCCACCTCTAGGCCTCTCTCTCACTCCAAGTCCCAGAAGAACCTAAAACTGAACTTCACAAGTCAAACAATACAAAACAGCAAGTGAATGGTTCTGAGAAGATGGCCACCCAAATTCACAATCCTGACTCCCTTGCTGCCCTTTTGGTCCTTTCTCTACAGCAATCACATAGGCAGAGTGAAACCACTGCAAGAGCCTGATGGTGATTCTGAGAACGGGAGCCAACCAGATGCAGAGAAGGCTCCCTTCTGTAGGGAGCTGGAGCCTTGACCACAGATTTCTGCCTCCTCAAGGACCTCCAGGGAAAGGGTTTATCTCACCTAGTGGCACATGTTTCCCCCGGAGTGGAGGGAGAGGGAGTACTCCATGCCCAAAATCCAATCCACTGGAAAAGACTGCCTTCACCCTGAGTATGAGGAGAGATCACTCAAGGAATAGATCATTCCTGTGTTAAACTGCTAATGGGCACAAAAATGGAAAGAACACTACTCAATTCATTCCACAAACAGAGCATAACTGGGAAAATTGATCAGAATGAGTAATCTTTTTAATGGCTAGGCAGAAGACTAACATATAAAAAATAAAATCTGCTAATATGCCAGCAATAGCCACTCACGTAAACAGATATATGAAAACCTTACAGAATTAGCTAATTGAATAGAATACTGAGAGAATATCCTTTCAGTTCTCAGCTCACATATCAACTCTTGCTTAAGAGCCTCTGATCCCCCTAAGATACTCTGTCCCTTATCATTTTCTACCCCACTTCCTGGTGCATTTTTCTTCACAGGACTCATTACCACCAATCATAATATTATATAGTTTCTTGACTACATTTTTTTAGTCTCTCTCCCCCAAATACAATGTATACTTAACAACAACAAGAACTTAATTTTATTTGCCATTGTGTCTGCAACACCTAGAGCAGTACTGATCATACAACCCATGCAACAGATGCTCAAGAAACACTTACTGAAAAAAAAAATGAACATATAATTTAAGTGTAAAATGGTGATGCCACCAATTGGAAAAAAGTTTGACAGATCCTAACAGAATTTAAAATACACAGACCCTTTGATCCAGCAATTTTACTTCTAGGAATCTAACCTACAGAAATATTTTCATATTTCCACAAAGATATCTATGTACACTAGGCTTTAAACAATGACTAAAAGAAAAGGCTACAGGGTGGAGGCCACATCCAAGAGTTAGGCTTTTTCCCTCCATTTCTTATTCCATGCTAGTGGCACCTACTTTGTCCTCTGTTAACACTATGTCATGTACAAAGCACTTTCACATTCACCATTTTATCGAACACCTACAACTAGGATTATTGGTTCTTCCTACCTTATAGAGATGTAAAACCAGAGGCTTAGTGAAATAAAGTAGCCCAAAATAACAACAAAAAAAATTAGAATTAAAATTTTTTAAAATAATAAAACTAAGTCATTTTAACAGACCCTAAGCCATAAGTGAAAAAGACAAGTCACAAACACATTCTGATGATGACATGTATAAATAACTTTATATAAAGATACAGGTACAGGTATGTCTATGAATGAAAGAACACTGGAGAAGTCTATCACCTGCTGACTTTGGCTACCACCAGGGAAGAGTTTGAGAGAGGAGTAGTAAAGAAACCTTTTCTCTTTACTCCTGTATGCCTTCAAGAGTATTTGAATGACTTGGCCCAGGCTGTTTGATATAAGTTAGAATTCAAAAATTCAGCACACATTTTTTTTAAAAAAAGTTACTTAATTTTACTAAGATGCTCAAGATGTTACTATCCCTTAGAATTGCTAATTTTCTTTTTCTTTTTTTAATTTAAGTTCAACAGCCAGGGCAGCCCGGGTTGCTCAGTGGTCTAGCGCCGCCTTCAGCCCAGGGCCTGATCCTGGAGACCCGGGATCAAGTCCCACATCAAGCTCCCTGCATGGAGCCTGCTTGTGTCTCTGCCTCTCTCTCTCTCTCTCTTTCTCTCTGTGTGTCTCTCATGAATAAGGAAAAAAAAGGAACTAAATTCAATAGCCAACACATAGTATATCATTAGTTTCAGATGTAGAGTTCAATAATTCATCAGTTACATATAACACCCAGTGCTCATCATATCACATACCCTCCTCAATGCCCATCACCCAATGACCCCACCCCTTCCACCTCCCCTCCAGCAATTTTCAGTTTGTTTCCTATAATTAAGAGTCTCTCGTGGTTCTTCTCCCTCTGATGACTTCTCATTAAGCTTTCCCTCCCTTCTCCTATGATCCTCTATGCTGTTTCTCATATTCCACATGAGTGAAACCATATAATTCTTTTTCTGATTGACTTATATTTCACTCAGCAAAATACCCTCCAGGCTCTCTGCTCCTCCCTGTTCGACAGACAGCCGCGTCTTCTGGTGCAGTGCCAGCCACGTCCCCGAGACACGATGGTGAAGGTCGGAGTGAACGGATTTGGCCGTATTGGGCGCCTGGTCACCAGGGCCACTTTTAACTCTGGCAAAGTGGATATTGTCGCCATCAATGACCCCTTCATTGATCTCAACTACATGGTGTACATGTTCCAGTATGATTCTACCCACGGCAAATTCCACGGCACAGTCAAGGCTGAGAACGGGAAACTTGTCATCAACGGAAAGTCCATCTCCATCTTCCAGGAGCGAGACCCCGCCAACATCAAATGGGGTGATGCTGGTGCTGAGTATGTTGTGGAGTCCATTGGGGTCTTCACCACCATGGAGAAGGCTGGGGCTCACTTGAAGGGCGGGGCCAAGAGGGTCATCATCTCTGCTCCTTCTGCTGATGCCCCCATGTTTGTGATGGGCGTGAACCACGAGAAGTATGACAACTCTCTCAAGATTGTCAGCAATGCCTCCTGCACCACCAACTGCTTGGCTCCTCTAGCCAAAGTCATCCATGACCACTTCGGCATCGTGGAGGGCCTCATGACCACTGTCCATGCCATCACTGCCACCCAGAAGACCGTGGATGGCCCCTCTGGGAAGCTGTGGCGTGACGGCCGAGGGGCTGCCCAGAACATCATCCCTGCTTCCACTGGCGCCGCCAAGGCTGTGGGCAAGGTCATCCCTGAGCTGAACGGGAAGCTCACTGGCATGGCCTTCCGTGTCCCCACCCCCAATGTGTCAGTTGTGGATCTGACCTGCCACCTGGAGAAAGCTGCCAAATATGATGACATCAAGAAGGTAGTGAAGCAGGCATCGGAGGGCCCCCTCAAGGGCATCCTGGGCTACACTGAAGACCAGGTTGTCTCCTGTGACTTCAACAGTGACACCCACTCTTCCACCTTCGACGCCGGGGCTGGCATTGCCCTCAATGACCATTTTGTCAAGCTCATTTCCTGGTATGACAATGAATTCAGCTACAGCAACCGGGTGGTGGACCTCATGGTCCACATGGCCTCCAAGGAGTAAGAGCCTCCTGGACCACCAGCCCCAGCAAGAACAAGAGGAAGAGAGAGGCCCTCAGCTGCTGGGGAGTCCCTGCCCCAACTTAATCCCCCAACACACTGAGAATCTCCTGACCTCCAATTTACATCCTAGACCCCGAAGAAGGGGAAGGGCTTGGGGAGCCCTACCTTGTCATGTACCATCAATAAAGTATACTGTACCCCCCCCCCAAAAAAATACCCTCCAGTTCCATCCACATCGATGTAAATGGTAAGTAGTCATCCTTTCTTATTGGCTGAGTAGTATTCTATTGCATATATATACCACATCTTCTTTATTCATTCATCTGTCAATGAACATCACTTGGTATCAGGGAAATATAATCAAAACCAAAATGAGATACCACCTCATACCAGTCAAAATGGCTAAAATTAACAAGACAGGAAACAACAAATGTTGGTGAGGATATGGAGAAATGGGAACCCTCTTGACCTGTTGGTGGAAATGCATACTGATACAGACACTCTGGAAAACAGTATAGAGTTTCCTTAAGAAGTTAAAAATAGAGCTACCCTATGATCCAGCAATTGCACTACTAAGGATTTACCCCAAAGATATAAATGTATTGATCCGAAGGGGTACCTGTACCCAATGTATATAACAGCAATGTCCACAAGAGCCAAACTGTAGAATTGCTAATTTTAAATTAAAGTTTAAAATTTAAGTTTAAAATATCTAACATAAAGTTTTGAAACCATTTGACTATTTGCCGACAAACTATTCAATTACAAAATACAAATCTTGTTTCTTAAGATCTGTACTAAAAAACAACTTGAATCACCATGACCTTTGCTCATATCATTTGCATTTCAACAAATACTTAAAAGCAATAAAACACTGTTCATAATCTGTACAAGTCTATGAAGCTTACGTACTTTAGTTTCTGCAGCTCATTTATTTGGTAATATCTCCTAAGAGTGTGGCTCAACATTTCTCTACCTACCCTTACTTTTTTTTTTTTTACCTACCTTTTTCTATCATCTCTGTGTGTCAAATATCTAACTCTGTAAACAACAGGAAACACTAATAAAAAACCTCACTGTCAATCAAGGAATTATTTCATTAAGCAGTAATTACATGCCTTTTATTTTCCAGACTGAGATATCTGCATTTCCAAATAATAGAAAAGGATGAGAATTTATTATATACATACATGTTCCAAACTCAGTGTAAATATACACCTCACAATAGGATCCCATAAATGAGGAAATAAGATCCAGAGAAGTTACATATCTGCTTAAACATACAACTGTTGAAACAGATTTGAATCACTATGTGTCAACTCTAGCCCATGCTAAGCAACTACCCCATGATGATAGTTCATTCAACTCAAGCACATGAAAACCCACAAAGAAAAAACAAGACATATATTCAATCTCCCATACATTTATTTTTTTTATTTCAAACTTGCTCTTTTTAAAAGGCCAACTTGCAAATTATCCTAAAATGAAGTTTAATTCAACTGAGACATTTTAATAGTTTCTAGAGATTAAAGTATGTTAATGTTATTTTTACTATTTTGAAATTTTATTAAGATATTATTTTATGAAATAAGAAAATATTCACTTAAGATTCCTTAAAATATAACAGAATATTTGTTCTGAATACCTTAAACCAAAAGCCAGCAAATTACAGCTGAAGTCTAAACCCAGCAGCTACCTGTTTTTGTACATAAAGTTTTATTGGAACAAAGCCACACTTACTAGTTTGCCTACTGTCCATGGTTGCCTTGGCAGTTGTGACAGAGACTGAACGGCTCACAAGGCCTCCATTGTTTACTTCCTGGGCCTTTACAGAAAAAGTTTGCCAATGCAGCTTTAATCCATATTCAGTGATCTGAGTCATTCTCCATATAGCTGAGACCCTTGATAATCAATATATGGTCTGCAAACCAGCAGTATCAGTATCACCTTAGAAATGCTGAATCACAGACCCAATCCTGGACCTACTAAGTTAGAATATGCATTTTAACAAGATCTCCATTAACATTTGAAAACTGGGGCAGCCCTGGTGGCCCAGCGGTTTAGCGCCACCTGCAGCCTAGAGCGTGATCTTGGAGACCCGGGATGGAGTCCCACGTCAGGCTTCCTGCATGGAGCCTGCTTCTCCCTCTACCTGTGTCTCTGCCCCTCTCTCTCTGTCTCTCTCTCTGAATAAATAAATTCAAAAAAAATTTCAAAAAAAACTTTTTTTTTGAAAACTGTAGTCTTAGACTCAAAAAAAATGTTCAAAGTAGAAAGGATTAATCAAATATAGAAAATACAGAAATGATTTTAACGGCTATCCCTAGGTCATTCAGCCCACTGAATATGCTCAGCGACAAAATATTTTTGTATTATTATCTGTAAACTGAACACACTTTCCATTTCTGTATTTGTCATCAATAAAAACAGTAGATTCATCAATCAAAAGCCAAATCTCTACCACCATATTAACCACAAGCTGAGATTCTGTCAGAGACTCCAATGGGATCAAGACAGCAACATATCACAGCTTTGGAGTCAGACCAAATGTGAATTCTGACTCTGACATTTGCTAGAAATGTAATCTTAGAAAGTGTCTGTTCAAAGCCAAAACACAATTTCTATTATTATTCTGATTGATCACTCCACAAATTTGCTCTTTCACATTGTCTTTCACAATGTTTTTCCTGTTTTAAAAACTTGTTTGCTCCCTTGGCCTTTGCTTTTCTTTTATCATTTGCATAGTTTCTTGTATTTCAGAATATTTCCTTATTCAAAACACATACTTATTTCAAAATTATAACATACAAGATTACAAAGTATTTTCTGCATACTATCAAACTAAAACTGATAGTGAAAAAATGAACTTACATTGCATACTTGCTAAGTTTGGAATTACCTGAAAAAAAATAGGTCGGGGCCTGAAATAAGTGCAGTTCTCTACAGATAAAAAGAAGGCTAGTATTCACTGTGTTTTTAATAACAGAATAAAGATTTCTTCTGTATCTATTTATCACCTAGTTTGAGGGACAGCATTACCATGCCCCTCCTTGCCAATCATCCCCATACAGATAACTTATAAGAATGGAAACAGGGGGGGCACCTGGGTGGCTCAGTGGTTGAGCGTCTGCTTTTGGCCCAGGGCATGATCCTGGGGTCCTGGGATCGAGTCCCACATCAGGCTCCCTGCATGGAGCCTGCTTCTCCCTCTGCCTGTGTCTCTGCCTCTCTGTCTGTGTCTCTCATGAATAAATAAATAAAATCTTTAAAAAAAAAAAAGAATGGAAACAGGGGGCACCTGGGGGGCTCAATCAATTAAGTGCCCAACTCTTGATTTCTGCTCCAGTCATAATCTCAGGGTCATGAGATTAAGCCAAGCACAGGGCTCCATGCTCAGTGGGGAGTCTGCTTGTCCCTCTTCCTCTGCTCTTCCCCCACCCTCACATATGCATGTTTTCTAAAATAAATAAAATAAACAAACAAACAAACCTTTAGGGAAAAAAAGGAATGGAAACTAAGGACAAACGACGACTTCAAATTTCTCTAAAACTAAAGTGCTACATGTCATTGTTTCTGATTATTCAGAAAAATCACTAAGGGTCATAAAAAAGTAAAGAGAATAATTTAAAGGAACCATAAAACCAAAACCTAATGACAGAAAGCAGAACATGAACTTCAAAAGGCTCCTTAAGTGTATCATAATAAAAATATATGTAATGCTTTAGTAATAATTTATAAAAATCTGCCCTCCATTATATTCAAGTTTTCCAAAAACTAGATTTAAAAGCCATTATTCAAGTTCATTTTGTTGCTGTTAAAAACCCAAAGTAATGGGGCACCTAGGTGGCTCAGTGGTTGAGCATCTGCCTTTGGCCCAGGTCATGAGATCAAGGCGTTCTGGGATCAAGTCCTGCAACAGGCTCCCTACAGGGAGTCTGCTTCTCTCTCTGCCTCTCTCTGTGTGTCTCTCATGAATAAATAAATAAAATCTTAAAAAAAAAAAACACTCAAAGTAGCACAATGTTGATAAGATAATTCACTTTTCCCTCATCTATTCTCCCTCAGTCCTGCCAACATCAACCACTCATTTTGGTTTGTTAAACTTTTAAATAAGCTTAATATATCATTTTTGGTAATACATGGAAAATAAGTATAAACAACAGAGATAGATCTCCCTAAAATCACTTATCAGACACAAGTATATACCTCTTTTCCTCCTTCTACCTTGTTAAAATAACAGTAAAAGAATTTTTTTTCTCATTTTCAAGTTTTTTCTTCAGTTCCAGTTACTTAACATATTGTGTAATATTCGTTTCAAGTGTAGAATTTAGTGATTCATCACTTACAAATAACACCCAGTGCTCATCACAAGTGCCCTCTTTTAATGCCCATCACCCATTTAACCCAACTCTCTACCCATCTCCCCTCTGGTAACCACTAGTTTGTTCTCTATAGTATAAAGAGTCTGTTTCTTGGTTTGCTTCTCTTCCTCCCTCTCCCCCATGTTTCATTTGTTTTGTTTCTTAAATTTCACATGTGTGAAATCCTATGATATTTATCTTTCTCTGACTTATTTCACCTAGCATAATACTCTCTAGCTCCATCCATGTCACTGCAAATAATAAGATGATATTCTTTTGATGGCTACACACACACACACACTCTTACATACATACACAAGGACCGCATCCTCTTTATCCATTCATCAGTCAATGGACATCTGGGGTCTTTCTATAATTTGCTATTGTTGTTAATGCTGCTACAAACACTGGGGTGAATATATACTTTCAAATCAGTATTTTTGTATCCTTTAGGCAAATACCTAGAAGTGCAATTCCTGGATCATAGGGTAGTTCTATTTCTAACTTTTTGAGGAATCTTCATACTGTTATCCAGAGTGGCTACACCAGTTTGCTTTCCCACCAACAGTGTAAGAGGGTTCCCCTTTCAACAGTCTTCGCCAACACCTGTTGTTTCCTGTATTGTTAATTTTAGCCATTCTAACTGGTGTGAGGTGGTATTTCATTGTAGTTTTCATGGTTTTTCTTTTTAAAGCTTAGACCCATGGGAAATTAAACAACAAAATATTAAAATAGACAGAAGAACAAATGCTAAGTAATTTGAGAAAACAAAATACCAAGCTGGCAGTGAAGGAAGTTACGTAGAAACCTAATGTGCAACATGGAACTCTTTAGCAGTATTTCTATAAACCAAATTCAAATTGTGCTGTCCAAAATGGTGGCCACTAGCCACATGAGTTATTTAAAGTTAACCTGACATTAATTAAATCAAAAATTGAGTTTTTCAGTCATACCAGCAACATTTCAAGCACTCTTTAGCCACTGAATACCATACTGGACAGCACAAACATAAACTATTTCTATCATCACAAAGAATCACTACTAAAGCTAAAATTTTTTAAATGAAAAATTTTAAATGGCACAATGTAAAGGAATGCGGAGAAAAATAATATACATAGGAATAAATCTAATGAAAGATGAGCAAGAACATTAGAACAAAATCCTACGATAAATGAAAGGCTATTCCACAAAGACCAGAGACCCCCAAATTAAAAAACTATCAATTCCACTGAGGGGGACACTTGACGGGATGAGCACTGGGTGTTATTCTGTATGTTGGTAAATTGAACACCAATAAAAATTAATTTATTAAAAAAAAAGAAAAACTATCAATTCTCCCAAGAATGAACTACAGATTCAATCTCAATCAAATCTTACTAGAATTGTTAAATTGACAAGTTTATTCTAAAACACATATAGAAATTTAGAAGGCCAAAAGATGCCAAGCTAACTTGGAAAAACAACAAATTTGTGGAGTGCTGATGTTATCAGATACCAAGACTTACTATAAAATACAGCAATAAACATAATATAATACTGGAACAAGAACAGACAAATCAATGATGCAACAGAATAAAGAATTCAGGGAGACATCTGCATACAAAGATACTAGGCAGGGAAATTAGGCAAGGAAAAAAAACAAAGAAAGAAAGAAAAGGCATCCAGATTAGAAAGTGAGAAGTAAAACTATATCTATTTACAGATGACATGATCTTATATATAGAAAAAGCAAAGGAATTCACTAAAAAAGTTATTAAAACTTATTTTAAAAGCTCAGAGAGATTGCAGAATATAAGAATACAGAAAAATCAATTGTATTTCTATAAACTTGTGATAAACTGAAAATGAAGAAAACAGTTCCACGTACAATAGCATCAAAAGAAAAAAATATTTAGAAACAAATTCAGCAAAAAAAAAAAAAAATGCAAAACTTATGCCCTGAAAACTGCAAAACACTACTGAAAAGAAATAAATATGAACTCAATAAGTGGGAAAGTATACCATTTTTATGGATCTCAACACCAAATACTGTTAAGATGGAAATACTCCCCAAGTTGATCTACAGCTTACATAATCCCTAAGAGAATCCCAAATGGCTTCATTGTAGAATTTAACTAAGTGATTCTAAAATTCATTTAAAATGGAAAGAGAGGGGTACACCCGGGTGGTTCAGCAGTTGAGCACCTGCTTTTGGTTCGGGTCATGATCCCGGGATCCTGGGATCAAGTCATGCATCAGGCTCCCCTCAGGGAGCCTGCTTCTCCCTCTGCCTACATCTCTGCCTTCCTCTGTGTGTCTCTCATGAATAAATAAAATATTAAAAAAAAAAAAGGCAAGGGACCCAGAAGAGTCAAACTCATCTGGAAAAAGAAAAAGAGATCTCAGTTTCCAATTCAATTATGTAAAGAGCTTGAAATCACCACTCTTGTCCTCACAAGAAGAAAAACTAAATAAGCTGAAAGTTAATACCTCTTTGTAGATCCAACAGAGAACTGAAGTCCCAGAACCAGCCACTGTGCCATAAGCTAGAGAGGCAGGTAAATACAGAGACAGACAGCTAACAGAGCAGAAGCCGCTGCTGCATCCATCAACTGGCAGGAATATTTAAAGGGTAACTGACTAATTGCTAGAGACTAGCAAAAAGTAGCTTGAGAGATAAAAACTCCCAGAGGCCTAGCTCTCTGAGGGTCCTCACAGTGCTCACCTGAGGAGAAAAAAATCTGAGTAGGTATGTACCTGTTAAAGAAATTGAATCAATATTTAATAACCTTCAAAAACAGAAAGCAACAGGTCCAGATGAACTCAACAGTAAATTCTACTAAACATTTAAGGAGGAAATCATAAATTCCCTATAACTTCTTCCAAAAACTAAAAGCAGAAGAAACACTAACTCATCCTATGAAGCCAGCATTACCATAATACCAAACCAAAGATATCACAAGAAAGGCAAATTACAGACCAATATATCTCATGAATATAGATGCAAAAATCTTTAACAAAATGTTAGCAAATCAAATACAACAATTATAAAAAGAAGTACCATGATTTATATATCATACACATATGTGTTATTACCCAGAATTATGTATCGGACCAAATCAGCTTTATTCCAGGTACACAAAGCCAGTTCAATATTCAAGAATATATTAATATAACCTATCATTCATCAGTAGACCAAAGGAAAAAAATTAACATGATTATCTCAATAAATGTAGAAAAACCATTTAACAAAATCCAACACCCATTAATGATAAAAACTCTCTTACAATCTTAGAACCTCTCCAACTTGATAAAGAACATCTATAAAAATCCTACATTTATTATCATACTTAATGGTGGAGAGCTAGAAGCTTTCCTGATAAGAAAAATATCAAGGCAAAGATGTCCCCTCACCACTCCTTTTCAACATCATACTGGATGTCCTCATGATGCAATAGCTAGAAAAGGAAATAAAAGTTATATAGATTGGGGCCGAAGAAATAAAAGTGTCTTTGTAGATGACATAATGATCTAAGTAGAAAATTCAAAAGATTCAATTTTTATAACTTCTAGAATAACCAATTATAACAAGGTTGCAGGACACAAGGGTAATATACAAAACAAATCACTTCCGTATATACCAGCAAAGAGCAAGTAAAATTCAAAATTTTAAAAATACCATTTACTTAACACCCTCCCCACCAAAATGAAATACTTAGATATAAACCTAACAAAATACGTTGGAAAAAACTTGAAAATATGTTGAAGAAAACTACAAAATTCTAATGAAAGAAATCAAAGAAAAGCTGAATAAATGGAGAGAGATTCCATGTCCATGAATATAGGAAGACTCATATTGTCAAGATGCCAGTTCTTCTCAACTTGATTCAATGCAATCCCAATCAAAATCCCAGGAAATTATTTTTTGAATGTCATCAAACTCTGAAGTTTATATAAAGAGGCATAAAGTCCAAAATAGCCAACACAAGATTGGAAAAGAAGAAAGTTAGAGGACTGATGCTACCCAACTTTGAGACTTTTTTTTATTTCAACATTTTTTTATTTTTTATTTTTTTTAGAAAATAGAAAGGAAAACTTTACAATATCCTACTATCTTAATACAATTGTCATGATTTTAACTTGTTTACATAATAATTGTAACAAGACATTTAGTGAGCAATTATTATATGGCTAGGCATTTGTGCTAAATGTTTTATATACATTATCTTATTGAGTCCATTCAACAACATTTTGTGGCATTATTCTTATCTTAGAGGAAAATGTACTTGGGATGGTAAAAATAGCAAAGTTAGTACTACTGAATTTTAGAGTTGCTTAAAACTTGCTTCCAGGTATCCCTTCTTTTTTTTTTATAAATTTATTTTTTATTGGTGTTCAATTTGCCAACATATAGAATAACACCCAGTGCTCATCCCATCAAGTGCCCCCCTCAGTGCCCGTCACCCCCCACCCCCCGCCTACCTCCCTTTCTACCACCCCTAGTTCGTTTCCCAGAGTTAGGAGTCTCTCATGTTCTGTCTCCCTTTCTGATATTTCCCACACATTATACGGTCTCATTCATTTGGGGTATATAAAAAATAGTGAAAGGGAATAAAGGGAAAAGGAGAAAAAATGAGTGAGACTTACTATAAAGCTAGAGTAATCAAGAAGACTTTGATATTGGTGAACAAGTAGACAAATAAATTCATAGAATAGAATAAAGAACCAAGAAATAAATCAACACAATCAAGCTATCTTTGACAACAGAGCAAAAGCAATATTGCAACAAATAGTGCTAAAACAACTGCACATCCACATGTAAACAAGTAACTCTAGACACAAATCTTACAACCTTCAGAAAAATTAGCACAATGAATCAGAGACCTAAATGAAAAACACAAAACTATAAAACTTCAAGAAAATGTAGGCAACCTTGGGCACGGAGATGACTTTTTAGATACAACAAAGTACAGTCTATGGTAAGTTGGATCTCATTACAACTGAAAGCCTTTATGCATAAAATTGTGCAGGCAATTCAGAGAACAGTCTGACAGTTCCTCAAATGGTTAATATGATTCAGCAATCCTATTCCAAAACCTACTCAAGCAAGATAAATAAAAACACATATCCACACAAAAACTTGTATGCAGATGTTTATTACCACCACCTTTTCAGAGCACAACAAATGTTCATTAACTGATGAGCAGATAAAATGTGGTAGATCAATATAATGAAGTATCATTCTACCATGAAAATAAAGTACTAATAAATGCTGCAACATAAATGAACCTTGAACACATTATGGGAACTAAAAGAAGCCAATCATGAAAGGATAAATATTATAGAATTCCACTGATGTGACATTTTCATAATAGGCACATCTATAGAGACAAAAAATAGATTTTTGGTTGCTTAGGGCTGAGTGGATGGGTGGGTAAGAGGTGACAGTTAAAGAATACGGGGTTTCTTTTCAAAGTGATGGAAATGTTCTAAAATTGATTGTGTTTATAGTTGCACATATTTGTGAATTTAGTACAATCCACTTATTTGTGTAATTTTTAAGTGGGTGAATTGTGTGGCACATGATTTATACCTCAATTTTAAAAAAAGAGACACTTGCACATATTTTGTCATCTTACTATGACAAAAGGAGCCCTGCAAGTGAAAAGAAAATTTTATTTTCAATAAATGGTGTTGGTTCAATGAGATACCCACAAAATGAAAAAAAACTTAACCACTGCTTTACACCTTACCCAAAAACCAATTCCAGATTGAACAGAGATCTAGCCGTGAAATGTTAAACAGTAAAGCTTCCAGCAGATAACCTAAAAATGTATCTTCATGATTCCAGACAGGCAAAAACTTCTTAACCAGGACGCCAAACAGTACTAGCCATAAAGGAAAAGATTAATCAATTGAGCTACATTACAACTAAAGAGCGAAATGATACATGACAGAATAGAAGAAAATAGTTAGGATGAGCAGGTAGAAGAACTCCTGTACAGAATACGTATAGAACTCCTACTAAAAGAAAATTTTGTAGGGGCAGCTGGGTGGCTCAGTTGGTTAAGTCTCTGACTTTTTCTGGTTTCGGCTCAGGTCATGATCTCAGGGTCCTGCAATAGAGCCCAGTGTCAGCTCAGCATGGTGTCTGCTTGAGATTCTTTCCCGCTCTCTCTCTCCCTCCCATTCTGCTCCTCCCCACCTGCTCCCACACACTGTCCCTCTCTCTCTTCTTTCTCTCAAATAAATCAATAAATAAAATCTTTTTTAAACAAATTTTTAAATGCTTGAACAGGCATAATTTTGGAAAAGCAGATATCCAAATGACCAAGGTATCCAACCAAATAAGACGGAAGAAAATACAAGTTAAAATCATGAAAAGGCTATAATTTTTTAAAGAGTGACAATAACATGTTGGCAAGGATGTGGAACAGGTATCAAGAATGTAAACCAGAATTTAAAACTTACTTTAAAAGCTCATAATTCTTCTCATTTAACCTTACAGCATTTTCTCTCCAAAATTTCTCAGATTTGTGCACAGGACTCCACTCCAATCTTCCAGATTTAAGTTCCGAACTGTATTCATCAAATGAGCTATAAAAATTTTTAAATAATCCATAGTTTAGAAGAATCTAAGAGCTACTCCAAAATTAAGCAAATATTATATGGAAATATTTTTACCATGTCAATAATACCTAAATAGAAAAAAAACAAAAATCTTCACTGATAATTTAACTGCAAAGACTGAGAAGCCTTTGTAGATTAACAAACTACCACTAACAAAGTTTAAACCACTTAAATAATCTTTAATAAATCATGTGAAATTTATTCAAGGTCCTAATGTCCAATACTCCGGTCAGTTTGAATGCTCATCATGACATATTAAAAGGAACACCTGCTTTCAAATCTTTATCTTGATAAATAAATGTATGCCAGAAAAATATCTATAATCTAGCAGTTTCCACATGCCACTTAAAATACTGTATTTGTAAATTAATATAAATGTATATAACTTCATGTAAATTTATATAAAAGTATGTTAAATATAAAACAGCATATTCTAATACTATAAATGTCATAAACCACTATACCCTGCATTAAACAAAAATATACACATGGATATAATATTGCATAATGTGATTACAAACACTGCAGAGATAATTCACTAAATTAACACATTACAGATTAATTAAAAACAAAAACTTCTGTGCATATAACAAACTGCAATGCAATTTAATTCAAAAATCAGCTATGTATAAACTAACTTAATTATTCAAAGTTTCAAAATATAAAAAATGTTTAATGTTGTTAGCCAGCGGAAAAACAACACAGTGACAGGACACGTGTGGCCATTTTCTCATGTGAAAAGTTAAAGAAGAATTAGCCATTTCAATACTGATTGGCAATTTAGAATAATAATCAGGATTTTACTGGTTAAGTTGAACAGTGTCCTATTGAATAAAATAGTAATTTACTTTAGTGTAAGGCCAGTCACTTTAAGAAGTAAGCTAATGTTTAACATTAATATCCTCAACCTATAACAGGGAAAAACAGAGACAAAGCTCTTTTCACCTGCTCCCATCACCCTATTAGCTTTAGTAGTATTTTTCAAATTACCAAATTCAATATGAAAAATCAGTAAGTAGTAATAATTGGCTAACATGGATTAAATAATTTAGAAAGCTAAGCATTACTAACCTTATTTATTTTTAAAAGAGATCTTAAATCATTATTACAGAAGAACTGCTAATGAATTTTTTAATGAAATTAATAAAACAGAATTTTAAAAAACTGCAAGTCTACTGCTGGCCAAAGTATTTTATTACAATCAGCTTA
Organism: Nyctereutes procyonoides; assembly: GCF_905146905.1. Taxonomy (NCBI): domain Eukaryota; kingdom Metazoa; phylum Chordata; class Mammalia; order Carnivora; family Canidae; genus Nyctereutes; species Nyctereutes procyonoides. The sequence continues at coordinate 23,850,153 of NW_026575035.1, read as the reverse complement.
TTCACATTTAAAATTATAGAAAGACAAAAATCATCTGCCTCCCTCCACAAAACTCCATTACAAACCACTGATATGAGTGATACATCGCTCTCCATAAAAGAATTTGGGCCTTGGGATCGTGAGCTGCACTCAATTATCTGGTAATACATTTCTGGAACACATACTACCCTGAAGGTATTTGCTGGACGCTTGAAAATTAGCAACAAATCCTACAAGGTTAGAATTTTTATTGCTATTTTACCAAAAGGAAAACTGAGACCTTAAAAAGGCAAAAAGTTTGTCAAGGCCAGAGGTGGAGAAAAGTAGTCAAACAATTAAAACTGGGCTCAGCCTAGCTCCAAATCTCAAATCACCTACACAGAAAGATCTACTTCTAGATAGTAATTCTCTCCTAAAAATGTATTAATAGTTCAAAAACAAAAAATATATAGGTTAATGGGAAAGATCACCAAAACATTATGAAACAAAAAAGAACAAGGTCCAGAATAATAAAGAACCCCATTTGTGTGTGTATTTACCTGTGTGTGCATAGGTGCTAGGGGAGCAGAGCTAAGTTTTTTTGGAAGCAAACTCAAGAAATGGGACTGGGCAATATTATATGGAAGAGGCATGAAGTTCCTTCTGAACTACATAGGATTCTTTTTTTTTTCTTACTTCATTGTTACATTATTTGCATAATTTTAATGTCATAAATAGAAATAAATATATAAATGTATACATAACTATATTAATATAATAAATATTAAATATAATAAAATATTACATAATATAATGAATATAATAATTTTTTAATATAATAAATGGGTGGCTTGGTTAGGAATCTGTTGATTTTGGCTCAGGTTATGGTCTCAGGGTCATGAGATCAAGCACCATGTTGGGCTTGCTGCACTGGGCATGGAGCCTACTTGAGGTTCTCTCTCTCCCTCTCCATTTGCCCCTCCGACCCATCCCCCATGTGCTCAAGCACTTGCGCATGCTCTCTCTTTCAAAAATAAAAAATAAATGAAACCAATAGGAACTTCACAAAAGCCAGGGGAAAAAAATACTCTTTCCAGTATGGCCAACCCTCCTCTACAAATTAACAACCAGCACTGCTTAAAAAAGATTCTAAACCAGGGGGAGATTCTTAAGGTGTTCCAGGGTGACACCAATATCCTGCAGGAGTACAGCCAGCCAGATTTCAGATAAGAGAATGATGGGAATCTCTCCAAAATAGAAGACATAAAACACAGCTATAACCAACTGTTGCCATGGTGATGAGCCAGTTTTTGTTGTTTTTTTTCCCTCATATCCCCCAATTCTTAAAATAATGTTCCAGTGAAACGTTTTGAGTTTGTCGTTAGTAACTAATCTAGACATTCTTAAAATACCAGGAAAGTCAAACAATGCTCAATATCCAGCCTGTGAGAATTTTTAAAAACATACCTAAGATCTTGAACACTCTCACCAAGTTTTTCCAACAGAAATTTTATATCTTCACTGATATCTTCATCGTCATACTTTTGCTGTTCCAAGTTCTCCAACTGTTTCAGAACCTTGCACTGAATCATAGCCAGAGCATATTCTTGGCGAGTTTCTCTTTCAGTCGATTTTTCTAAAAAGTTCTGAGTTAGACAAGAAAACTATGTGATTTCTTATTTGTGATATTCTCATACCTCTGCACTTGCACCCTCTCCTCCTCTATTCTCAGGTTAACAGTCCCCTTTACGCAATGACTATATCACAAATCCTTACTTCTTTCCTGAGTACCTGTCCCATAACAAACATACTTCTGATTCCTTGCTTACTTCCCGGCCTAAAACATTTTAATTACCCAGACAAGCCTCAAAACACTGAACATGTTTACAATTAAATCCATCAAATCATTTCTCACAGCCCTGTTCCTGAGCTCCTAGGAGTTCCCAGTGAATTCTCTCTTTGTTCATTAGCCACCTAGAGTACTTAGGATATTGAGAGAGAATTTTCTTCAAGTACCTCTACTAGTTTCTCAATCGGTCACCCTTTTATCCCCTTCAATCAACCTACAAATGCACAAAGGGCAGTAATAAAAACCCTCTTGCTTGAACAATTAACAGAAAAGTTTTGTGACATTCTGGGAAATTCCCTAATTTTTTTCTGTAACTTCTCTATTTATAAAAGTACTTACGAAAAGAGCAAAGGAATCCTAAATACATAACCCTAAACATGGGTTTGTCCGTGCAAGTCCACTTACACGCAGATTTTTCGATAATTACAGTATAGTACTAGAAATGCATCTTCTCTAATGATTTTCTTAACATTTTCTTTTCTCTAGCTTACTTTATTGTAAGAATACAGTATATAATACACATAACATATAAAATATGTATTACTCGGCCATATATTTTATTGGTAAGGCTTCCTGTCAACAGCAGGCTATTCATAGTTAAGTTTTGGGGGAGTCCAAAGTTATACATGATTTTCAGCAGCACAGGGGGATCAACACCCATTCCCCTACATTGTACAACTGTATTTATACAAATAACCTGTTCATTGAAATGACCAGTACTTCTAAGCAAAGACCATGCTCAGGCTTAGGGACAAAAACAAACTTTCAAGAAAGCTAACTTCAACAAGATGGTAAAGAAGACCTGTCAAATGCCTCCCCTTACCCCACCAAAAAAGTCCTATAATAACAATTCCAAGTCAATTTTACCAAAATAAGAAATTTTTCAATTTATTTTTGCAAGCAAATTATATTCCTAATAATTATGCTAAATAAACACAGAAGGAGATTTAACTTAGCATATGGAAATTAGTGAGGTCAATCTCTACCAAAGGTCCAATGGTATTTTTCACAGGAGTAGAAAAAACAATCCTAAAATTTGTATGGAACCACAAAAGTCCCTCAACAGCTTAGAAAGACCAAAGCTGGAGGCATCACACTTCCTGATTTAACTGAACTACAAAGTTATATTACTCAAAACGGGAAGGCAATGGCATAAAAAAGACACAGAGACTAACTGAACAGTATAGAGAGGCCAGATATAAAACCTCACATATACAGTCAACCAATATTTGATGAGGGAGCCAAGAATATTCAACTTGGGAAGGATAGTCTTTTCAATATATGGCATTAGGAAAATGCATAACCACATGTAGAAAAATGAAACAGAAGCCCTACTGTACACTACTCACAAAAATCAACTCAAAATGGATTAAAGACTTAACTATAAGACCTGAAGCTGTCAATTTCCTAAACAAAAATATAGAGGAAAAGCTCCCTGACCTTAGTCTTGGCAACCATCTTTTATATATAACACCAAAGCACAGGCACCAATAGCAAAAATTAACAAGTGGGGCAACATCAAACTAAAAAGCTTCCGCACAATCTCCTAGATCCACTACATTTAAAAGCTTCTGTATAGCATAGAAAAGAAAAACCACAATAAATGAAATGAAAAGGTATCCTATGGGATGGGAGAAAATACTTGTTAAGTATGTATCTGATAAGCAGTTAATATCCAAAATATATGAAGAACTCATACAAGACAATAACAACAAAAGGATCTGAAAATGAGCAGAGTGTCTAAATAGACATTTTTTCAAAGACATACAAATGACCAACAGGTACATAAGAATATCTCTAAGCCATCTGAGAAATACAAATCAAAACCACAATGAAATATCACCTCACATATGTTAGGGAGGCTACTATCAAAAAACAAAAGATAACAGGTATAGTCTAGGTTATGGAGATAAACGCACACTTGTGCACTGTTGATAAGAATGCAAACTGGTGCAGCCGCTATGGAAAACACTATGAAGGTTCCTCAAAAAAATCAAAAATAGAACTACCATATGCTCCAGTCACTCCACTTCTAGGTATTTACCCAAAGGAAATGAAAATAGAGTATAAAGAGATTATCTGCATTCTCATAATTATTACATTATTTACAATAGCCAAGGTATATGAATAACATAATAATCTTTTTTCAAAAGAAAAAAAACTCCTAAAAGAAAATCATCCATCACAGGATGAGTGGATAAAGAAAATGGGGTAAATGGGTATTTATACACGATGGAATACTATACGGCCATCAAAAAGGAAATACTGCCATTTGTGACAACATGGACAGACTTTCAGAGCATTATGCTAAGTGAAATGTCAGAGGAAGACAAATAGTGTATACCTCACTTATATGTGGAACCTTAAAAAAACTAAAATTTAAAAAAAATTCATAGATATATAGAACAGATTGGTGGTTGCCAGATGCAATGAGGAGGGGGAAAGGGGAGACAAAATAAGTGAAAGGGATTAAAAGGTACAAATTGGCAGTTATAAAATAAGTAAGTCCTGGGGCACCTGGGTGGCTCAGTCAATTGAGTGTCTGCCTTCAGCTCCGGTTGTGATCCGGTCCTGAGATTGAGCCCCACGTCAGGCTCTCTGCTGAGCAGAGAGCCTGCTCTCCCTCTCCCTCTGCCTGCCACTCCCCCTGCTTATGTACACGCATATTTGCATGTGCTCTCTCTGTCAAATAAATAAATAAAATCTTACAAAAAATAAGTCCTGGGGATATAACAAACAGCATGATGACTATAGTTATAATACTGTATGTATATTTGAAAGGTGCTAAGAAAGTAGATCTTGAAAGTTTTCATCACAAGAAAAAAAATTTGTGACTACGTGTGGTGATGGATGTTAATTATTAGACTTACGATGATCATTTCACAATACATACAAATATCAAATCATTACGTTGTACACCTGAAACTAATAAAATATGTCAATTATATCTCAATTTTTAAAAAATAAAGGTAAACAAACAATATTTAGACATTGAAATTAAAATCATTGGTCACCAGCAAACCTCTGGTAGAAGACAGGCTAAAGCATGGGTGGGCAAACTTTCTAAGAAGGGCCAAATAGTAAACATTTTAGGTTTTGAGGTATCATAGCTATTCAATTCTGACATTATAGTACAAAAGCAGACATACAAAATACAAAAAAAAAAAAATAAGCACAGCAATGTTCCAACAAAGTTTTATTTATAAAAACCAATGGTGGGTCAGATTTGGCCTATGAGCTACTACAGACTGATGAGCCATGAACTAAAGGAAATTCTGCAGGCGGCAGAAAATGACACTGCCAAATGGAAAGCTGAATCTTCAGGAAAGGAAGAAATGCAGACATGGCAAATAGTTGAATAAATATAAAAGACTATTTTCCCTCTTCACTTCCATAATACAAACAGGGTTGTTTAAAGGAAAAAATAAACCAATGTATCATAGAGTTTTTTACATATATTCATATATTTACATGACTGCTATAGAGTAAAAAAGGAGAAAGAGACCTGTGATCATTGTATAAACACTCACCCCAAGATTTAAAAATGTCTGAGTCTTACTACATGTCACTCAAATCTAGTACCTAATGAGCAAAATAGATAAATCCCTGAGACAAGGAATGAGGTATAGACTTGGGAATCAAATTTCTTGACAGCAATACTTCCATACCAAAGCAATAGGCAAAACAGCACCCACAGAGTCAAACAAATGGTGGACCTCTCTGGAATGGGTTATGACTATAGGCCACCTGCACAGGAAGATGTGGGTATGTGCAGGTCTGTGTCTATGTGTACATGTGTGTGGGTGTGAATTAAACATCATGACTAATAGAACTAATCAAATTCCAATCCAATTTGGTGGTATTTCTTTCTAACTAATAAGCCTTTCTGCTGAAAACCATTGAGTTGTAAAAATATGATTTTTCTTATTATCTGACATATTATGTAGGCTCTTGACTAAGTAGAGCCAAAAAGAGAAATAAAACTCACAACAAATGTAAAACTCTAGACAACAAATATGACCTTCAATGTCCTTCTTGGTCACAGGCTCAAAACATACTATTTATTTTAGGAACTAAAGATTGACAAATCAATTTAACCAGTAGAATAACATTTCCAGAGACCTGGAGTCCAGCACCTAATATGAATATGTGAGATTGACATTTTCAAAAATAAAATTCACCAAGCCAAATGGAAAAAAAAATAATTAGCAACTTTTTCAGCTCACAGCAGTTCAGCAAGCTTCCTAAAGCCTTCAGCGCAAAAATTTCCTTCCTGAGTTTCAAGATGTGGGAAAAATACATGACTAGACCATCCTTAAACAACCTCCTCAGTGAATCTTCTTTAACGGTTATAGGAATTTGAGAATGATAAAGAAAAAAAGGACTCATCATTTTTTCACCTATTGATGGTATAAGTCAAATGGTTTTACTATATTGTTACTGATAGCTTAATTTTAACTCAGTTGTGTACATTAAAGTTGTAGATGTCTAAAGGCATTCTTCTGATTTTCAGAGCTTAGGATATTCCCCTAATGATTGTACTATCCCAAATTTAGCACAGCAGGGTCTAAAAAACGAATATTCCTGCCAATAGATTGGGTCTATTTTATATAATCTGAAATCCAAATTAGACAACAGAAGCCTAGAAATTAGCCTAATCACTAGTTCCATGTGCTGTAGGCACAAGAGTGAAACTGTAAGTAAAACTTAAATGAGGTTTTTAAATCTTGTTAAATATTAGCAAAATATTCATGCCACCTCTTCTAAATCAAACAGATCATCTCTGGATCTTTGCCTATGTTCAACACCAAGCAAGAATGCAACTTACAAAGGTAGGGGATTTAAAGGGGCAAACTGCTATCGTTCTCTGCTTTTCTGGAGAGAAAAGTCACAAATTGTATATTCACTATTGCTAGGCTCTTGCTATCTCACTGAATCTTTACCTAATCTTGAAGTGAATTAAGTATTACTAACTAAGCACCTTCAACAGAGAAATTCACTTGAAGAGTTCAGGCCACTCTCCCAACAATCTAGCGCCAAATTCACACCTACATCTACCTACTCCAGAGCCTACACCCTTTCTAATATGTCATACTGAAAGGAAAATCAGAAAAGAGTTACACTACTGTACTCCTCAAATTTCCCCTAAAAAGTAGATGATCAATCTAAAGAACTCTCAAATCATCAAAAGAAAAAAGAAAAAAACCCTAAGAACCTCAGTCTGGCTCCATAGTTTTTTGGGACTTTTCAAGCTTTTTTATATTGTAAACCATCATGGTGACTTCATGAAGTCACTCCATAAAGACAAGCATTTAAACACGATACAAAATCCTGAGAAAAAGTATCTTATTCATTTTTCCATTCGCACAGTAACTAACACATTGCCTATTACATAATTGGTCTTTAGTTAAACATCTGACAAGTGAACAGATAATCCATGAAAATGACAGGGAGAGTGGATGGGAAAAGGAAAGGGAAAAGGAGAGAGGGAGGCTCTCAAAGGTAGGATTCAACTAATATCTACCAAACCTCTCTTCTATCATATAGCAATATTAGAGATACCTGCTTCTAATGACCCTTTTATTTTACATAATAATGATCTAAAATGAAAATCAGTGAAAGAGAAGAGGAACAGAAACAACATACTAAGCAAGGTTGAAGGGAAGCCCAGATAGAAAAGTGACTTTATATATTTTATTTAAAGCAGCTTCTACTGAGCTTTATATTAAATCTCGACTCATTACTATAAATTATTAGTATCTGATTTCTTACTAGAAACTCAAACCACTTACTATGTTACCTAAATAATACTTATTAAAAAACGTAAGTTTATAAAAACTGAAGGCAAAGTTAAAAGTGTAGAGTTCTTTGAAACAAGAGAACTAAAATAAGACCCTGACTTCTATAGTAGCTCTCTCTCACACCTATTATCTTACCTTAAAAAGTGACATTATCAAATTATCAGAAGAAATAATTTATGATACATTTTTACAATCATCAACATTTAAAGCAATAAATATTTTAATTTAAAAATATAACTAAACATACAAAACAGGATAGGTAGGTATAAAGCGAAAAACACTTCATTTGCATGTTAATTAGACAATTTTTTATCTATTTCCCAGAAAAGTCATACAAAGAAAATAATAATAATCCAAGTCATCTTTCTAGGATAATCTACTAATTGCAAAAACAGTGAGCTGAGGGTAACTAATTTTTGGAGCAATTTAGCAATTACCAAATATATCTCATATTCTCAAGAGTTTTCATGATAAGTTTAGGAATAGCTTCCAATTTAGAAAAAAAGTCCATGCATTAACAGAAAATGGGGGCTCTTTCCTGTAGTCTTGCTTTCCACAGTAAGTTTTGCTAAGTGGATTATTTTAATAAAATTCTAATATATCAGTAACCTTTACATACTTATGAATACTAGATGTAGGAGACTCTCGGGCAAGTTCATTCTCAATGCAGAAGTAGCTGCAAGCAGACATTCTGCCACAGAATTTTATTATCACACTTTTAAATATGAGAACCAAGCAAAGCAGCCAAAAATGTAAAAAGGAATTTAATTCAGGCAAAAAAGAAACCAATAAAAATATCAGTAAATTCAACACCACTGCCCTACTCTTTATACTTCTATTTCAGTGTTTTTGTGAATTCAGTCCCTCATACAGTCACAAATACTGAGTGCCTACTATATGCCAAGTATTCATTTAACCCCCATTTATTTTTTAAAAGGGCATTATCATAGGAGCATAAAACCCAATGACAGCCTTAGGACAGATGATATTACTCTTAACAGATACATGAACAAACCAAAGCACGGAGAGGCTAAGCCAACTTGCCAAAGGTACAGAAGCCAGCCGAAAAGCCAATGAACCTGACCTTCACTGTGCATGATGAGCACACACACTACCTCCAACCCGAGTGCACACACTGCAGAAACTGATGCTAAGCATGATCTGCCCAAACTATAAAGAGATGATAATTCAAACTCCTTCTTAACCATTCAGGTTTTCAGTGCCCACTGCAATTCATCCAGAGTTGATCCCCCTTGTAGAAAAGGAACAAAGATCATAAATTACAGGTATTAAAATATCAGTAGGCTTTCATATCTGAGAGTGAGACTATGCTTAATTTTTAAACTTTTTTCTTAATATTTTTCCATAGTATAGTAAGTTTTTAAGATTTTATTTATTCATGACAGACACAGAGGGAGAGGCAGAGACATAGGCAGTGGGAGTAGCAGGCTCCCCGCAGGGAGCCCGACAGAGGTAGGACTTGATCCCAGTACCCTAGGATCATGACCTGAGCCAAAGGCAGATGTTCAATTACTGAGCCAGCCAGGAACCCCACCAGAGTATCTTTATTTAACCATAAGGTCATATTGTTTTGTTGTTTTTTTTAAGATTTATTTATTCATGAGAGACAGAGAAAGATAGGCAGAGACACAGGCAGAGGGAGAAGCAGGCTCCATGCAGGGAGCCCAATGTGGGACTCGATCCTGGGTCTCCAGGATCACGCCCTGGGCTGAAGGCAGGCGCTAAACCGCTGAGCCACGCAGGCTCCCGGTCATATTGTTTTTATAAACAGGAAAAAGATCAATTTTTTTTCATTTTCTTAATGACAAGTGCTTAATTCGGGATAGGAAGTTGTAGTAAAATAAAGGCTCCTATAACTACCACAGGACAGAAAGAAGAAAAAAGGGAGAAACTCAAAACAAAGACAAATCAAATAGGAAGAGGTTTAAGCTTTCAGAAAATATACTAAGTAGAGAAGATATAGTCCCTATTCAACCAAAATGAATAGAATTTCAAAATGCAGAGCTGAGCAATCCTGTTCAAAGACACTGGGCTTTGGTGGGTGATGCCCAGAGTATGAATACACATTAGGGTGACTCAGTGACAGGATGGCTGAAGGATTTGTGCCTAGAAGGATAACACAGATCAGCAAAGCAAGTGCTCCATTTTACAGAGTAGGTCTGTTCCTTCAGAAAGCAAATGGCCATAAGTCAGGACTGTATCTTCAAGAGCCAGACTTAGGTGCTCTATTTATTCCCTTAATATTCACTTCACCTGCCAGGGTGGGGGCAGGGGACTATAATCAATCTACAAGAACAAATTACTGAGAATTCTAGAAGTCAGCTTCTTTATTTGTTAACATTTATCAACCTCTCTCCACCTTAGTACTAAAACACTCCTAGGTATCTTTCCAAAATCTCTTGGAGCTTTCTCCTCTTTAAAACTTCTCCTTAAACCCCCTATCTTACCCTCTACCTCTTTTATACTATTTCTCCTCTTGTACATTACTTAATGTTCCACTGAACTGATACTATTTATTTACATATTCTGTCTTTACTGAACTATAAGACTTTCAATGTCAAGATATATCGCAGGCATTTGTGTTCTCTATTGATTAGCATAATGTGTGGAATATAAAAGGAACTCAAAACTTGGTTGTGAATTAAACTCAGCTGTAGCAATGAAAGGAGACCATTGGAATTCTTCAGCAAAGAATTGTTCATCTTTACTGAAAAAACTATGGATAATGAAACACTGAAACAGAAGAAAAAGTACATTCAATTTAGCTACTAAAATACTCATTAATACAATCTGCTCTGATTTAAGAACTAATTATTACCTTATCTGGACTAGACTGAAATTTACCTTAACAACCCACATAGACACAATTCACTTAGAAAACCTAATGGCAGGAGGAGGGGCAAGATGGCGGAAGAGCAGGGTCCCCAAATCGCCTGTCCCCACCAAATTACCTAGATAACCTTCAAACCATCCTGAAAATCTACGAATTCGGCCTGAGATGTAAAGAGAGACCAGCTGGAATGCTACAGTGAGAAGAGTTCGCGCTTCTATCAAGGCAGGAAGACGGGGAAAAAGAAATAAAGGAATAAAAGGCCTCCGAGGGGGAGGGGCCCGCGAGGAGCCGGTCTGAGGCCGGGGCGAGTGTCCCCAGGACAGGAGAGCCCCGTCCCGGAGGAGCAGGAGCTGCACCAACCTTCCCGGGCGGAAAGGGGCTCGCAGGGAGTTGGAGCAGGACCCAGGAGGGCGGGGATGCCCTCGGACTCCCGGGGACACTAACAGACACCTGCGCCCCGGGAGAGTGCCCCGAGCTCCCTAAGGGCTGCAGCGCGCACGGAGGGACCGACCGGAGCAGCTCGGAGGGGCTCGGGAGCGGCTCCAGGGAGGGAGCTGCAGGGCGGGAGCGCAAATCCAACAGCGCAGGCCCCGGAGCACAGGGCGCCGGGACACAGCCCAAGATCCGGCCTCCCCCGGGACAGGCAGAGGCCGGGAGGGCCCAGGACAGCAGGGACGCTCCTGCCCCGAGCTGAGCAGATCAGCGGCCTCGCCCCGGAGCCTCCAGGCCCTGCGGACGACGGAGAGCCGAGAGCCCCGTAGTTCCTGCGGAGGCTGAATCCAGGCTTCCAGAGTTGCCATAGCAACTGCTGCTGATCCTCCTGGGGCCCCACGGGGTAAACAACCCCCGCTGAGCCCTGCAGCAGGCAGGGGCAGAGCAGCTCCCCCAAGTGCTAACACCTGAAAATCAGCACAGCAGGCCCCTCCCCCAGAAGACCAGCTGGACGGACCAGTGATACTCCCCCGTGTTCCAATACAACTTGTTTCTGGCCACTCTGCACTGAGCAAAATGACTAGAAGGAAAACCTCAACTCAAAAGAAAGAATCAGAAACAGCCCTCTCTCCCACAGGGTTACAAAATCTGGATTACACTTCAATGTCAGAAAGCCAATTCAGAAGCACCATTATACAGCTACTGGTGGCTCTAGAAAAAAGCATTAAGGCCTCACGAGACTTCATGACTGCAGAATTTAGATCCAATCAGGCAGAAATTAAAAATCAATTGAATGAGATGCAATCCAAACTAGAAGTCCTAACGACGAGGGTTAACGAGGTGGAAGAACGAGTGAGAGACATAGAAGACAAGTTAATGGCAAAGAGGGAAACTGAGGAAAAAAGAGACAATCAATTAAGGGACCATGAAGACAGATTAAGGCAAATAAATGACAGCCTAAGGAAGAAAAACCTACGTTTAATTGGGGTTCCCGAGGGCGCCGAAAGGGCCAGAGGGCCAGAATATGTATTTGAACAAATCCTAGCTGAAAACTTTCCCAATCTGGGAAGGGAAACAGGCATTCAGATCCAGGAAATAGAGAGATCCCCCCCTAAAATCAATAAAAACCGTTCAACACCTTGACATTTAATAGTGAAGCTTGCAAATTCCAAAGATAAAGAGAAGATCCTTAAAGCAGCAAGAGACAAGAAGTCCCTGACTTTCATGGGGAGGAATATTAGGGTAACAGCAGACCTCTCCACAGAGACGTGGCAGGCCAGAAAGGGCTGGCAGGATATATTCAGGGTCCTAAATGAGAAGAACATGCAACCAAGAATACTCTATCCAGCAAGGCTCTCATTCAAAATGGAAGGAGAGATAAAGAGCTTCCAAGACAGGCAGGAACTGAAAGAATATGTGACCTCCAAACCAGCTCTGCAAGAAATTTTAAGGGGGACTCTTAAAACTCCCCTTTAAGAAGAAGTTCAGTGGAACAATCCACAAAAACAAGGACTAAATAGATATCATGATGACACTAAACTCATATCTGTCAATAGTAACTCTGAACGTGAATGGGCTTAATGACCCCATCAAAAGGCGCAGAGTTTCAGACTGGATAAAAAAGCAGGACCCATCTATTTGCTGTCTACAAGAGACTCATTTTAGACAGAAGGACACCTACAACCTGAAAATAAAAGGTTGGAGAACCATTTACCATTCAAATGGTTCTCAAAATATACCCTAAAAACTATAGAACACTTCTGAAAGAAATTGAGGAAGACACAAAGAGATGGAAAAATATTCCATGCTCATGGATTGGCAGAATTAATATTGTGAAAATGTCAATGTTACCCAGGGCAATTTACACGTATAATGCAATCCCTATCAAAATACCATGGACTTTCTTCAGAGACTTAGAACAAATTATTTTAAGATTTGTGTGGAATCAGAAAAGACCCCAAACAGCCAGGGGAATTTTAAAAAAGAAAACCATATCTGGGGGCATCACAATGCCAGATTTCAGGTTGTACTACAAAGCTGTGTTCATCAAGACAGTGTGGTACTGGCACAAAAACAGACATATAGATCAATGGAACAGAACAGAGAACCCAGAAGTGGACTCTGAACTTTATGGTCAACTAATATACGATAAAGGAGGAAAGACGATCCACTGGAAGAAAGACAGTCTCTTCAATAAATGGTGCTGGGAAAATTGGACATCCACATGCAGAAGAATGAAACTGGACCACTCTCTTGCACCATACACAAAGATAAACTCAAAATGGATGAAAGATCTAAATGTGAGACAAGATTCCATCAAAATCCCAGAGGAGAACTCAGGCAACACCCTTTTTGAACTTGGCCACAGTAACCGGAGAAGGACAAACAGTGTATGTTCTCATTCATTTGGGGAATATGAATAATAGTGAAAGGGAATATAAGGGAAGGGAGAAGAAATGTGTGAGAAATATCAGAAAGGGAGACAGAACATAAAGACTTCTAACTCTGGGAAATGAACTAGGGGTGGTGGAGGGGGAGGAGGGCGGGGGGTGGGGGTGAATGGGTGACGGGCACTGAGGGGTACACTCGACTGGATGAGCACTGGGTGTTATTCTGTATGTTGGTAAATTGAACACCAATAAAAATTAATTTATAAAATTAAAAAAAAAAAAAAAAGAAAACCTAATGGCAGAACCAGTATGGTGAGGCACAGAAGGTATCACATTTACCTATTTCTCAAGAATAAACTTCTCAAGGGCCATAGAACAATTTCTACATGAAAAATAATGTATTTTCAAGTAAGTAATCTGAATTCCTATTTCATAGGACCTTTTAATGTCACTCTTATGGTTCCTGAGAAAATGCACCGAGAAAAGAAACAAAGGAGATGACAGCTGTTAAGATGGTGGCTTCGGAGCCAGACAGTGCTCATTGAAACTCCAATCCTATTGCTTACTAAGGAATCAATCTCCAAATCTTGGATTCCCCATCTATAAAATAAAAGTAATCATAGAGCCTAGTGGATAATCATGAAGATTAAATAAGACAATGTATGAAAATCACTCAATAAAAATTATAACATTTATTATTCTCAGTCTCAAAGGCAGGTTAAGCATGATGGTTAGGAGCATGACTAAATTCCTGCTCTGCCGCTTCCTAGCTATTGTCGCAAATTACTTAATCTCGTGCAGCCTAATGCCTATGGCATGGAGTTCTTGGGGGATTAAATGAGTAACACATTTAAAGCAATCAGAATAGTGCCTTACCCTGAATAAGCTCTCAATAAACATTAGTTATTATTATTAACTACAAACATCTATAAAAGAGTTCCTACACGTAAAATATGAAAAGTGACAAATGTTATGAATAAGCAATTTATAGGAGGAATATAAATAGCTGATAAAAATATTAAACAATGCTCAGCTTCATTTATTATTAACAGAATACAAATTTAAAATAATGATTTCACTTTTCTTTTTTCTTTTTTTTTTAAAGATTTTATTTATTTATTCATAGAGACACACACACACAGAGAGAGAGAGAGAGAGAAAGAGAGAGAGAGAGAGAGAGGCAGAGACACAGGCAGAGGGAGACGCAGGCTCCACACAGGGAGCCCGATGTGGGACTCGATCCCGGGACTCCAGGATCACGCCCTGAGCCAAAGGCAGGCACTTAACCGTTGAGCCACCCAGGCGTCCCTGATTTCACTTTTCACCTCATCTTCTGTAATAAAAGAAACGCGAGAGGAAGAATGGAAAAGCATTCACTCTCAATACATAGTTGATGGAAATGTAAATTTGCACATTTATGAAAGGTGATTTGATGTTCCCTATCAAAACTGTAAAAGTTTATTATTTGGTTCAACAATTCCATAGAACTATATCCAACAGAAATATTCATCAGGTGGGCAGACATGTAGAAGAAACTCGAAAACACCCCACATGCCCAACAAAAGGACATTGCCTAAAGAAACCACTTTACATCAACACAGTAGAATGTGGACATTTAAAAAATTAGTGAAGATCCACATATACGAAAATGAACACGTACTCATTATGTATTGCTAGGAATAAAGTTATGGAACAGTATATCTAATATGTCATTTTATTTTTAAATACAGAATAAAATAACACACCTATTTATATATTTATCTCTATGTGCTTAGAAAAATCTGAAAGATGTTAGTGACTGGCCAATATGAGGTCTACGCTATTTAAATTTTTGCAATACATCTGTACTACTCTTTACTTTTGATTTGCTGTTATTTGAAGAAAGCATTAAGAGTAAATAATAGTTAAAGACTGTGAAGGCAATAACTTGGATATGCATGTCTACCAGCAACATGCCTTCCGTCTCAATATCCCCATTTGTAAAATGAGAAGACCAATACTAACATTAATGATACTAAAAATAATAATAATCACCATGTTATAGGGCAGTGGTTAGCATTAAATGAGTTAACAAATGGAAAGCCTTAGAACGATGCATGACACAGGGTAAGCACTCTCTGAACTGCTCACTATTATTACTCTTGGGTAACATTCTTAAAAGACACTAGGTTGGCCAAGTCATCCCTCAGAAGCCAGATTAAATCCCAAGGTGACCAACAATGTAATCAACACAGAATTACTACAATAAATATATTGGGTCTGGGCAACCAATTAACATTCTTTATTTCTGTGTTACAGCTGCCTGGCAACCATAAGACCTAGGATTAAGATTCTAACTCTGCTCCCCCTCTTGTCCTCAACTCCCTCATCTGTTCAAGGGAGAGAGCTGACTTAAATAATCACCCAAATTCTAATATCCTAATAGGACAACTTTACTATACAAAATGATTCTGTATCTTTAGAGTTGCCTTGGAAATATACTGCTCATCAGCAGATCCAAAACCTGAAATACAACTCTATACTCTATACTAAAATAAGGGCCCCTTAAGAGAATAACTTTCATAACTGTCTTGGAACGCACTGCAACGGAAAGAGATTTCCTCTACATGAACATCATACAATTACATCTCCTATAAGTTTTCTATAACTCATATATTTTATCCAAATGGTTTTTCCCTAATCCCACTCCCCCATGCCACAATACAAATTAGTGAGATTTCACTCTATGTTCACCAATGGTTTCATAACTACATGGAAAACAAGCAATTTTTTCCCACCTGCTAAAAGCCCTCAAATATACTCCACAGGGAAAATGCCTCACATACACACATACACAGACACACACACACCATTAAAAAAATACTACAAAACACTTACACGGAATGCTGCAAGAATGATCCTTGTCACTTTCTCTTTGACCGATTCTTGAAGGATATCGGACAGGACAGGAATGATATTATAACGCCGCAGATGTTCACACATTTGAGGACTGAATGCCAGGAGCCATATTGAAAAAATCATTTGATATTGGAGTTGAAAGCCACACTTGTTACTCAAAACTCCCATTATGCTGAAAAGGAACACACATTAACAAAACATTTACTATAACAGTGCAAGCTGTGAATAACAGAAAATTATGGAAAGGCAAGTATATATAGGAATTCTGACTTCTGATTTTTCTGTTAACATAAAATTGCTCTTTAAAAAGTCTAACAAATTTTTAAATGTAATTTTACAATCCACAACTAACAACTTAGTGGAAAGCTTATATTTGTGCCATTTCTCCATTTTTTGTGATTTATATACAGTCATAAATTTGTTGAATTGCCCTTAATTTTCTCATGCTTGATTTCTCCCTTAACACTTTTTCTATTTGGGACTTGAAGCCACAGTTCATCCTGCTCTTCCAGCTGGATCTGCCGACAGGAGCTGCTAGAGACTGACTGCCAAGATGGAGGTAAAAAGGCTTTGTCCTGTCAGCTTCCTTCTATAGGTATCACTCCAGCAAGAGTTCCTCACCTCAGCAGCAGAGATGGTGCTTTCTCGTGGAAAGCAGCTGAATTCAGTCTGCAACAGTGTCAGCCAAATAGCCTCTCTGCATACCCTCAAAGATAACAGCACCAGCCATCTGGGTCCCTGACCTATAAGGCACTTCCTCTGAGTTCAGGAACACAAGCACGTAAATTTTAGTAATTCCAATCTCTTACCTTTGTTCCCTAGCTTTAGGGGAAGCATCTATTTGGTACCTCTCTGACACTTGAGAGTTCTTTTGTTTTCAGAAACCTAATAAACATGTATACCTAGTTAACAGTTCTTTATATTATATTATCTCTGTTTAAAAAATCTGTAGATGACCAGAGGGGTTATACAGAGCTCTGGACCAATACACTATTGCTAAAACCAAGACAGAAAGGTTTCAAAGGAAGCAGCAGTCAACAATGATGAACACGGCAGAGAAATTTCAGAGTTCAAAATCTGTCTACAATATATATTATTCTATTGAAAAAATAAGGAAGTCTTCTACATCCAAATATTAACCATAAGAAAAACTCCAATGAAGCAAAACAAAGTTCCTATTCGCCAGAATACAGAAGAGTTTCCCATGGGGGCAGGAATCCTAACTCTTGAGGACAGTGGAGCATGAAAATGTGCTAAGGGGAAACAAAGGACACAATGGCCCAAGATAAACCTAAATACAGTAATTTAACATTTGTTGAAGAGCTTTATGGCAGGTACAGTGCAAGGCACAAAGACATAATGGTGGCAAAGACAGACACTGCCCATGCTCTCAAGGAACTCAGAGTCTAGAGCAGTGGGAAGGAAGGATTCTCAAAGGAAGTGACCCTGGGGAATGAAGGATGAGTCAGTATCCAGCCCATTTAGGTCTCTGCTGTCCCTCTCAAACTGATGAGTTTAGTTTTATTTTTAGTCATTGAAAAACTTATAGAATCTGAATGCTATATTTGTTAGCTATGTAATACTTTCCAACTAGATTACAATTTTTTAAAAGAAAAGGAACCATAGGTTTCTTTGTATTCCTTGTAATATATAGTATAACATTATGCAGAGAGCTCAAAAAATAAATTATCAAATCCAAAATTAGAAAGCTAAGGTCCATGAGCCAAAATAATTATTTAGTGTTCCGTTTGTTTGGTTTTTTTTTAATTAAGGTCTTAAAAGAACTCAAGGCAATACAGGGCATAGGGAGACAAACAGCTGATTTCCTAGCTGAATTGTACACCTTTAGCTAGGTGCTGCTCTTCACAACCATGAGCACCTTGCACCTCATCACACAATATCACCCAATAATGTCATGTTTTGACATTCAGAATAAATCTTACCTCTCATTTATATACTATTTTCATTATCTACTACTTTACACTTTCAAAATACTTCAACACCAATTGAATCTATGGAGGCAATTATCCCAGAAAAGCCCCCTTTTGCTCGAGTATTTAATAAATCAATGCTAACCAGCAGACTTTCTAGTGAAGTCAATATGCAAGACAATGCAAAGTACATTTTTGATCTCACATAAGTATATAAACATCTAGAAATAGTATTGTATCATCCACATAATAGGCTTATTTAAAGACTTTATCTATTTATTTACAGAGAGGGAAATCACAAGCAGTGGGAAGAACAGAGGGAGAAAGAGGATCTCAAGCTGACTCCCCACTGAGCGCAGAGCCTGACAGACAGCCCAATCCCAGGGCCCTGATACAAAGACCTGAGCCTTAAATCAGGTCTCCCGGGTGCTCCCACATAATAGGCTTCTCAACAGCAACAACAACAAAAAATTATAGATAGAAATGTACTGGACTTTTTAAAATATCAGTTCTATTCTCTTCAAAAAGGCTACCCTTGAGTTTTTTCCTCCTCTACATGATTCTTGCTTGTGATTTGAGGAATACCAGAAAGAAAGAAACAAGAAAAACTTTCAATCCTAAACAAAAGAAATGGACATGTAGAAAGTACAGGTTTTGTTTCTTTAAAAATGAAAAGATTAAGTGAGTATTTTTATTGCAATATTATCAACAAGTTAACATACTATATCTTTATTTATGCCTGCCCTCAACCCAAAGGTCTCTTTTTTTTTTTGATTACTGTTAATCTAATTAGCAGTCATTATTATATCAAAATGTACAGGCTGAACATGGAGTATTCTAGACTCTATTTGTCCCTGCTCTTGCTGCTGAATTGAACAGTTAATACTGCTTCCTGTTGTTCAAAATACTAAGTGCCAGTAATCAGAACAGCTATGTTTGCTTAACATCAGTATATCATCAGGATCCACCGGACCAAATTTTAGTATTTGAGCTTATTTTTTTAGCAATTCTCTTTGTAGAAATAGCTGTTTGATGATTTTTATTCTTTTACAGATCTTCCAAAGAAAAATAAAAATGTATTTTTGTATAATATAAATATAAAAAATTTCCCTAAATGAGAAAGGCAGGTCACTGTACCTGTGTTGTATGCACGAACAATATGCTTCTGTTTATACTGAACACCTGCTGTCCTTGCGGAGTCTGAAGTTTTCCTGCATGCTAGAGGTGGGGACTACCTGACAAATCTCCAATAAAAACCATGGGTGCTGAGTCTCTAGGGGGGATGCCTGGGCAGAAAAATCACACAAATGTTGCCACATTTTTGCTGCTGGAGAAAAAATGCTGTGTGACCCCCACAGGAGGGAGAGAACATAAGGAAGTCAGTCAACATGGATTCCTCCAGACTCAGCCTGATCCACTGTGTCTCTGAAATAAATCCCAGCCATGAGAATGACTACATGTGGAGTCCCTTGAGTCCTTCTGCTAAATCTCTTGACACTGTGTGAACAATGAAATTCAAAGAATTCAGAACTTTTTATTTTCCATCCATAATGGCACAGACCTGAGGAAGGCATTTTTGTAATAATTATTAGATGAACCAGAAGTTGAAAGCAAAGAGCATTCTGTTCTCTAACAATGATGAAAAAATTGATCATATAAGTGAAATCTCAAACTCTGTCTTCAGATGACTGTATCATAAATGCATTTTCTCAAACTCAATAATCAAAAAGTGAAAATATATAAGGACAAAAAAAAGGAAATACGGTATTTTCACTTATTTAGCGATTCATCATGAAAGCCTTCAACACAATATTCTGCAACCAGAACCTGGGCCATTCCATTTTGCTAAAAGGGTATGTGATGGTTATCTTTCATCTTGTATGACATTTGTGCACTAAAATTCACTTACCACAAAAAGATTTACCATGCAAAAAAAAAATCTTTTTTTTTAGTTTTTGGAGAAAGAGAAACGGTGCATATGAGGGGGGGAGGGAGAGAGAGAGAATCTCAAGCAGACTCCCTTCTAAACAGAGAGCCTGACATGGGACCCAGTCTCACACCATGAGATCATGACCTGAGCTGGAATCAAGAGTCAGATGCTTAACCCAGGGTCCTGGGATCAAGTCCCTCATCGGCTCCCCACAGTGAGCCTGCTTCTCCCTCTGCCTATGTCTCTGCCTCTCTCTGTGTGTCTCTCTTGAATAAATAAATAAAACCTTTAAAAAAAAAAAGAATTTCTAATGGTTGTTTTTCACTATTTCTTTATTCATTATTCTATAAATTATACATAACTTGACCAAACATATGTTTTCTAAAAGGTCCATGTGGCAAATTGCCATGACTATTTTTCCTAACATACTGAAGGTTAAGTAAGTATAAAAAGATTGAAATTTTGCATATTAATACAAGATTACTAATTTACTGGGACCCTGGGTGGCTCAGTGGTTAAGCATCTGCCTTGGGCTCAGGGCGTGATCCTGGGATCCAGGATGGAGTCCCACATCAGACTCCCTGCAGGGAGCTTGCTTCTCCCTCTGCCTGTGTCTCTGCCTCTCTCTGTCTCTCATGAATAAATAAATCTTAAAAAAAAAAAAAGAAAGAAAAGATTACTAATTTACTGAATCAATGGTACATGGGCATTTCGTGACAATTCTATGCAAGTCATAAGAAAAGCCATTTGTGGAAGTAACCTAGTTGAGGAAGTTGCAATGGAAATACTAGTTGAGATTCCTCTAGCAGGTGTATCCCTACACTGGAGATGGAGGCATCAGCCTAGTAGAGTCTAATGTCTGATGACACAGCATCAGAAGTCTTTAATCAACTCTTATTGCTCATCAAGCAAACTTCTGTTGACAAAGTTTCCTTTAGTTTCCTGTATAGATTTTTCAGTACATAAACAAGGTCTTCACTAACCAAAGAGTAAGAGCAGTGAGATCTCTCATTATTAAGAAATAAACTGGCTTTTTGGTAGTAAAAAAGAATTTTGTTTGTTTGGAGATGGGAGTGCATAATTTGTTATATAAGCACCTTTGCTAACCTGAGAGGACAGCTTTTCAGGGCTTCTGGACCTGCAAATTAAGACCCCACAGAGACTAATTACACAGCATTACAAAAACTGGGTTATATTAACTCCTCTGGGTAAGACCTTTTCTTGTTGATTTTTACCTACATTCACCACAAAATACTTTCATACTTGTTCTTCTATTCTGAATACCTATAATTTGTTCTATCAAGCACTAGGCTTTTCAGAGTTCTTAACCTCTTAAATAGCACAGGTCAAGTGAGGGAAAGGGGAGATATTCCGTTGAGTAGTTACTGACTTCCATGAAGGTTAGCATAATCTATTGTTAAACAGACCTGGAAAAAATGTATTTCTTTTAGATGATTAACTGTTTTAATTTCTTTGAAAATGTCAAGGAGAGATGCTTTCAAATGTCATTCTACATTCAAAGTAAAAGGGCTACTCACCAGTTTACCCCATCTGCTTCTACCCAGGCAAAGCGATACTCATTGACCCGAAGCATCAGCTGCAGGCACCCAGCAACACACTGCACATACTGAGAACTCTATGCAAGAACAAGTACAAGGTTTTAAAATTGAAAAGTATTTAAAGACATGATGAGATCATGCACATACAGAAAGTCTGGACTTTTTTTTATTGAGTTTCTTATCATCAGAACGTCCAAAAGTCCCTAATATTTTTTCAAAAGTCAATCTCCATTTTTGTTTTCCTCTCTACCTCTTAGAAATGCAGTTAGTTTTCTCTGCCAAATTAAACCTACATGGTTCAAGACTACTTAACACACAGTCAGGGAAATCAAGGAACAAAGTAACTATATCCTTGAGATGGCTTGATAAATGTTATCTTGCAATGTTTCACTTAGTCCTGGAGAGAGGCATTATAGAGATAACACTACTCTTCATAATCCTAGAAATATCAATGACAATAAAATTAAAAAGATAAAACTGTATGCTTTGAGATGGGCCTATATTTAAATGGTCTGAGGTTAGTCACTGAACTTTTCCAATACTCAATTTCTCTGTCTTTAATGAGGATGATACCGTCAAGCATCCTGAAGGGGTACTGTTATTCATTCAGCATACAGCTAGATATTTTGTAGAAATTCAATAAATAGGAACTTAAAAATACATATATACAGAGCATAGAAGAAGTCTAATTAAACATTTGAAAATGACCTTTGCTCTATAATTTTTAATAACTATCAGCTCAATAGCACAGTTCTAGAGAAACTGCAGTAAAATCTGGAACTTGAAATAAACAAGAATAATATCCCCAGAAATAATGCAGGCACCTACATTATAGCAAAACTAATAGCAACACCTGGCCTGGGCTCTTCTCTAAGTATTTACCATGAGCCTAACATCTGTAAGAACAGAGAGACAAGAAGAATTTTCAGACTCTAGCTTTAACGAATATGCTAATAAAATAAAAAGGAAGGAAGAAAAGGAGAGAATCAAGAATGTTATAGAAATTCACAAAACCTAATATACATGATGCTACTACACTCTGTGTTTTAATTCAAAGTTCATAAAACCTAAAATTTCAAGGAAATTCCAAGCATTCAATTACAATATAAGTACATTTGGTGGAATTGTCAAAAGTATCTGGAAAAGGTTATCTTAGATTTTACCTAGAAAGTAGTGAATATAGCTTCCCAAAAGCACTATGCATCCAGTAATATAATTTGCCTGAAAACTCAAAACATTAGCAGAAATGACCCAAAAAAAAAGAGTGAATTTTCAGCTCTAAAACAATCTTCCGTAATGGAAAAAATATATGTTATTTTTCCAATTAAGTCAGCAGGTAGTATTGCTTTATGAAAGAGGAATTCCATTTTTCTTGTGTAGAGATAGCCTAACCAAGGTTTCTACATATAATGAATAAAAATGCAACTAGAACACTCTCTTCTCTTCCATTTTTCATCTATTTCCTCTTGACACAAAAATGTCTTGTTTCACTAAGCCTTTCTTTTCTGTGTCCATTTTACTATACTATGTTGAAATACATGATACATTTCAAATATGGATTCTTCATTGTCATAGAGCTTCCAGACTCACATTATAAATGTGCATATTAAAGATCCTGCTTCTAATATACATAATGAAGCAGTCCAAATACTATTCCCAAAATCACTTTCAAAGTATATAATGAAGGCAACACTGGCAAATGATTGAATTATTATATCACTTCCTTATCTTTCACTCACATGTGCCCTATTACTCTCATGTATAAAATTACTCAACAAATTTCTTTCTAAATAATCAGTCTTCCATCAAGCCAACAAGTCACCATCTCTACTCCCAAAGGTAATTCAATACTGCTGGAGAAAATCATACAATCCTGCAAAGCCAAACCAGCAGTTATGGATTTGTTCTTTCTGTCATTCCCCAGTTAGGCACAACTCACCACTATCCCAGTGTCCTACTCTCTTCCCTTACTCTCAGCAGTATGAGAAAATATACATACCACTGGTTAGATTCACCAGCTGCCAACATATCACCCTCAAACTGAATGATGCCTACAGCCATTCTTGCCACTCTCTCACCTAGGAGACCAGCAGACTTATTCCTGTCCACAACCCTCAGCCCCAGCAAAGTCTATATCTCATTCCTCCCAAATGACGCTCTATCCATCAGACCCCTCTCTACATCTTCAGTCTCTGTTTGATAGGCTTCCTCTCCTCAGCCTCTAAATATACTCAATCCTTTCCCATCTTAGTGTTGTCCCTAAAGCTTCTACCAATCTCTCCATCTTTCTTCCTCCTAATACATGAAGGTTTCTTGAAAGAATTATCACCAAATTGTTATCTCTTTTGGATCTTATCACCTCATTAATATGTCAAATTCTAGGAAAACAAGTGATCTTAAAATGCCAGTTCCAAAAGTTACTTTCACCTGAGAACTAGATCTCAATCTCCAACTACTAACTGAACAGCTCTCCCCCATTCTTGTCACCATCCAAATTGACTCACCTACTGCAAGTCTTAGATCAACAGTTAACTCCTCCATCATGAAAGAAAAGCAGTAGCATATAGTACAGTAGTAGTATACAGTAGTATACAATCGTTAGGAACAAAGGCTCTGGAAACAGCCTGCCACACTCAGCCACCTATAAACTACGTAACCTTGAAAGAGCTTTCTACCTATAAAATAGGGATAATACAACAAATCCCATGGAATGTCAGTATAATTTCATTAGTTTGTATATAAAAGAGTTTTCAATGGTATCTGTCATATAATAGTCAACAAATGTTTGCTGATCATTTCTCCAGGTGGAATTAATCATTTTCATGTGCCACATATAAATCTCTATTGTAAATCCTTTGGTGTGAGTGTGTATGAATATGCGTGTGTGTGTGTATCAGTCATCCCCATTCGACCAGAAAGCAAAAGAGGAGTCTTTCTTAATCTCAACATTTAAGCATAATCCCTGGCAAAAGAAGAAAGAAAAACCGAAAAGAAAAAACAAACCAAAAACCCCAGCACTTTAAAAATGTTTGTTCAGTAAATGAATTAACTATTCATTCCACCTTATCTTTTTTTATTGTGTTATTTGGTTTTAGGAGGAGAAATAGAGAAACTAAAGTTTTAAGATATACCTTGTCCAAGAGAAGTATTTTTTTGTTTTCTGCCTAGTTTTTTTTTTTAAAGGACAAAATGTAGAAGGCCCCAAATTGCATTTTATCATTTCCCTTAAGCTGATTTCCATGATAATGATATAAAAATGTACTACTATCCTCCATACTGTTCAATGTACACAATCTTGATCTTTTCCTCCTGGATATATTTTTTCTTTTTGCTTGAATTTCCTATTCTATTAAGATTTTTAAAAGTATTCCTGAAATAGCTGTAATTGCTAATAGAAAATCCTGAAATCTCACAAGATTTCAAAGACAAACTTAACAAGAAGTGAAAGGCAGAGAAATAATCTATCTTACAGGACAATATCAAAAACCACCAAACTGATGAAGCAGTATTTGAGATAATCAAATAGTGCTCCTTCCAAACAGAAATGTCACAAGAAAGAATCAAATAAGGAAGAGCATCTCTGTGCCTTCCCTTGGAGCTGTACCAGAGTGTTATCTTTTCTAGCTGACCTCTCCCTGACTTATAAGTCTCCTGAGTCTCCCTGACACCTACACTCAGAACTCCGAAGGACATTTGCCTATATGATCAGCTTCTGGGTATTAAGTATAGTTATCAACTAGAAGTATGACTTGACAAGAAGTATGGAACCTCATTAATATTTGTGTGCAAATATTAAGAGTATATAGGGGCTCAGTCAGTTAGGCATCTGCCTTCAGCTCAGGTCATGATCCCAGGGTCCTGAGATTGAGCCCTGTGTCAGGCTCCCAGTTCAACTGGGAGTTTGCTTTTTCCTCTCCCTCTGCTCATGCTCTCTCTCTCTCTCTCACTATCCCTCTTCTCTCTCTCTCTCTCTCTCAGATAAATAAATTTTTTTAAAAAATTTGTGTACATTGTTTTAATTGACCTGAGTTTTACATGAAATTCTTTGTACATATTTATGATAAAATATCCAATCAACATAGAACATAAAATAAAAACCTCCCTCTTATCATCCCTCACTACCACTGCTAAGATGCAATCACAATTAGTAGATTTCTGTGTAGGGCAGCCCGGGTGGCTCAGGGGTTTAGCACCACCTTCAGCCCAGGGCGTGATCCTGGAGACCTGGGATCGAGTCCCGCATCGGGCTCCCTGCATGGAGCCTGCTTCTCCCTCTGCCTGTGTCTCTGCCTCTCTCTCTCTCTCTCTCTGTGTATCTCTCATGGATAAATAAATAAAACCTTTTAAAAAAAAAGATTTCTCTGTAAACTGCAGAAGTTTCTATGCATTAGATGTACATCTTTTTTAAAAAATACAAATAAGATTATACTATAACTTTCCCTTGTAATTTTCTTTTTCCATTTAAGAAGTCATATACTTGGATCTACTGTATTTTTAATCATCTATATAAAGATTTAAAATCCACTTGTGCTCTCAACTTTGATGAAGTATTCCTTCATTCAACAACATATACTGGTTGCTTATACCATCTGGCATGTAGAAGGGATTCCACTTTATTTTCAAATATTTTTGTAGTTAAAATACAACCAAATATGAAGAAGCCCATCTGCCCTTGCAGTTATAATCAAATGTTTGACAGCTACAATCTCAGACTGCCTGGACTGTCAGAAACTAAGGGACATAAGGCCTCCTTCATTCTAAGTTATCAACTATTCCCCAGAAATGTTTTACAAGTCTGTATTCAAAATCCATTCAACAAATATTTACAAAGTGCCTACTATGTGCAAGACACTGTTCTTGCACTGGACACATAGCTGTGAACAAACAGGCCTCACTGCCTTCCCTGAGGGAGCTTACAGTCCAATGGAGAAAGAGGAAAAGCACACAAAAACAAGTAAATTACAGAGCGTTCTAGAGTCTGACAAGTTCAATACAACAAAAATACCATTAAGAAAGGGAAATAGGATTTAAAAAAAAAGGGGCGGGGGGGGAACCAGCAATGCAGAGAGGGAGACATGGGTGCTCTTGTAAGTAGGATCCTTGGAGGGGACTCACTGCTGAGCAGACAAGTGACAGAATCCAGGAAAGTAACAATCAAGTCACACGGCAATCGAGGAAAACGGTGCTTATGCTGCAGTATGGCAGACCCAGGGGCACATACTTACAAGCACTTCTCATGGCTGCTCTATGCCATATGACTCGCCCTCTTACTATTCTTCCATGGGTTCCCTCTGCCGAGTAAAAGTTCTAAAACCCTATGTGGTCTCGAAGGCCCTGAATGCCCTGGTCTGCCTGCCTTCTATCTCCCCGCTCTCCCTACACCAGCACTCCTACAGCACCACCAACTCTCCCTTCTCTGTCCATGTTCTCCACACACTTCCCTCCACTGGAGGCGCAGGCCTCATCTCTCCACTTCCTTAGGAAGCCTGAGCAAACTGGCCCCAGATGAGGCCCCTCACTACACACTCAAAGGACCTGTGCCTCTCTCTTACATGCATTGCCAGAAGGATACTAAAATAACCATATACTTGTCTAATGCTGTCCTCCCTAAAATGAAGCCCTATGGAGGCAGGAGTCCTGCCCATCCTGTTCAGTGCTACACTTTCAGCACCATGCACTGTATCTGGTAAGTACTCAATACATATTTCTTGATTGAATGAACAAACAAGAGAAATACAAACAAACTTCCTATCTTACACAAATTCCAAATGAATGGGACTCTAAAAGATATGGTTTAAGTTTGGCCAAAATTTTTATCCTAATAACAATCAATACTGCAGAAATATATATAACATAGCATCATTATTCTACCTCTTTTTGGAGCCAAAACTACATCTGTTTGATAGTATGGATCTTATATAATTGTCTAGTATTTTCTTTTAAGTTATCTCATTTGAAAACTAATATAGTTAGTCAATTCTGGCTGTACTTTGTGTCATCCTCTTTCCTAGAAAATATTTATGGTAAAAGAGCTCATTTAGCTAGATGATAATTTTCATTGAAATGGCTACAGTTAAATAAATAAATATATATTGCAATATATATATAAATATATAATATAGTGTATATATATATATAAATATATAATATATATATTGTTATAGTAGGGGCGCCTGGGTGGCTCAGTTGGTTAAGCAGCTACCTTCAGCTCAGGTCATGATCTTGGAATCTTGGGGTCAAGCCCTCAGTCAGGCTCCCTGCTCAGCAGGGAGTCTGCTTCTCCCTCTCCCTCTGCTTCTCCTCCCCACAACCCCTCATGCTCACACTCTCATTTTTAAATAAATAAATAAATAAATAAATAAATAAATAAATAAATAAATAAACAAACTCACTTCTCCATTAAAAAACAAAACAAAACTACCAGTATTTGTAATGACTTAATAACTAAATACATACACACAAAAAAATATTTTTAGATACTCATTGCATTGTTTTCTGAATACTATCTATTTAAATGTCATCCAACCAGCATTTTTCTTTAAGGTAAAGGTTTTGTTTTTTCCAGAATCAAAATATATCTTCTAACCTTCACAACTAATCAAAACACTGTCAAAAAAGAAAGAATTTTTTAATAAAAACAATTTATTAACACATTTTTCAAAGCATTTTTAAACACAAAATTAAAATTAAAAATAAAGGGAAATCTTATGATAACCAATTTTTCAGATGAGCCTTAAAAAGGAGATATAATCTGTTGGAATTAAAAGTGTGTTAATCTTGGATTGGCCCTAGGAATCCACTCTCTTCACACTTGAGCTAGAGTTCTCTGTGCTACATCAGACATGCTGGGCTGAGAATTGGCCACAATATGCTCTTTCACTGCAGCAAACCTCACTGGTAGAGAAAAGCTATTTTTACTTCTCAACACATTTAAGAGAAACTTTCCAGCATTGCTGAAATGCAAACTCTCCTGTATTATGGTGGAATAATCACACTGTGGGAAAAGAGCAACTGGTAAAATTCACCTTCATAGCAAATATGATCTCAGAGATCCATATTCTGCAGAATTACAAAGCAATTCAAGAACTGAGGAATTACAAAGCAAGCAGGCAACCAAAGATAAACATAAAAACTACAGTGATATTGTACCAAAGTAAAACTAATGTTACAAAAATGTTTATAGACAAATTCTCAATATTCATCTTCATAATGCTGGGATTTAAGTACAAACTAAATAAGAAAGAGCAAAGATAATATTCACTTAAATTTTGGAATTGTGGGCACTTAGAATAAGTGCAGTAAAAAGCACCTGTCCCACAGATAGTAAAAATACACACTACAGTGGAATTAGTGAAACACCAAGTTAAACTTTTCAAACATATAATTAACTAAAATAGATTCCAGAAGCCAGTTTTACATGAGGACTGCTGATTTGTACGGTATCAAAGTATTTAATGTTTCATGGCAATTACACAAATCTTTTCTTGTAGAACTAAAAAGTGAGTGTGCATATATATATGTGTGGTTTTTAATTCTATCACAGACATTGACTTTAAAAAATAACACAAAATAATGTCAAATGTCAGTAAGGACTAGAACTGAAATTCTCATACTTTGTTGATGGACACATAAATCAATTTAGAACACTGATTTGTGATATCTACTAAATTTACATATACCTTACAACCCAGCAATTCTATCCTAGAATTAAGTGCTCCAGACATAGTGATTACAGTGATTACATCTACCAAAAGATGGGTACAAGAACGTTCATAGCAAGATTATTCACAATAGCCAAAAACTAGAAGCAACCCAAAATATCCATTAACAAGAGAATAAAAAATAATAATTTAATGAATTACTACATAGCAATAAAAAGAATGAATTTCTGTTAAATGCAACATGAATGAAACTCATTGGCACAATACTGGCAAGAGAATTCAGATACATAAGATTTCATACTGTATTTGATTATACTACAATAGAGTTCAAGATTAGGCAAAAGTCATCACTTGTAATAGATACCATGATAACAATAACCGTGGTGAAAGTTCAGCGAAAGGAATATATTGAGCAGGAGAACATATGACATATAAATTCATTCAGCTGAACATTTAAAATCTGTGCATTTTACTTTGTGTGAGTTAAGACATAATAAAAGAAAAAGAAAGAAAGAAAGACGAAGAAAGAGACAAAGAAAGAAAGACAAGGAAAGGAAGGGAGAAGAGGAGAGGCTTTGACTACCAGTTTTGCCAAATTATCTCTGGCAAATCACTTAAACTCCTCAAAACTGTTTTATCTTGAATAAAGGGAAATATCAGCCCTAACAAATTAAAGGGAAAAAATCTACTCAAATCTGAACTCAAATCAGTTCAACAAGCACAGAACAACCATAAGATATATTATTACTACCTCATATGCAGGAACTAAAATTAGCTCAAGGATTCTCTTCAAGTTGGCTTACTCAAGAGATCTTCTGGTCAAAACTCAGAAAATACCAATAATAAATTAATGCCTAGATTAAGATAATTTAGCCTTAGACTTAAGTTTTACCCAAAAAAAGGTAATTTCATTTTTAATTTGCAAATTTCTAAATGTCCTTCAAGCATTGCTTTCAACCTAATTGGCTCAGCCATGTAATGAGATTCTTTACAGAAAAACTGTGAACTTGAGAAAATATTATTTCCTTTATAAATTAGTGCTTTGTATACAACTTTCAAGAACACATCTAATGCACAATATTAGGTTACTTATTACACTTACAAGTGCTATGCTTTGACAATGATTTGTAAAAGAAAATCTTGTACTGAAATACCTTACCACTTAATTTTCTTTTGTATTGCCAGAATATACATCCATAGCATAGCAGACAATCATGCTAAAAATCTGATCAGAAAAACAAAACTCAGATTCTTATCTTCCCTCCTTAGTGTTCATTCTGTACATATATTTTAATGATCCCCAATGTTTAAGATGTATTAATTTTGTGGCAAGAAGATAAAAGGCAATTAGATAATGAAAATCCTCCAAGAATTGCTTTAAATAGTAATGCTCTTGAAACTTAGCCACATAACTGATTATAAATTACTCTGAGTCCTCACAAACTTCACCAGCCAGAGCAGACTACAGTTAAATAACAACCATGAACTGTATAAATTCCTGACACAGCGCTGCTACTTGGGCAGCACTTTTGATGTACTTAACAACAAAGTAGTAAAGAACTAAATCATTAAAGTATCCTACCTCTTCTAGAACAATGAAAAGCCACATAGGCACAGCATTACATTATAAACAAAGCCAAAGGGATCCCTGGGTGGCGCAGCGGTTTGGCGCCTGCCTTTGGCCCAGGGCGCGATCCTGGAGACCCGGGATCGAATCCCACGTCAGGCTCCCGGTGCATGGAGCCTGCTTCTCCCTCTGCCTGTGTCTCTGCCTCTCTCTCTCACTCTCTCTCTGACTATCATAAGTAAAAAAAAAAAAAAAAAAAAAATATATATATATATATATATATATACAAAGCCAAAACAGTAAAAATAACTTCATATAAAAAGGATATTAGAACTGCCACAGAAACAATTTAAGAAATTTGGCCAAAACCAAAAAAACTAAGTTTCATTTCTCTAATTCAAAAATACTATTACATGCTGAAACACGCATGAATCTTAAAAACATGATGCTAAGTGAAAGAAGCTGGTTGCAGACCAACCACATGCTATGTGCTCTATTTTTATGAAATGGCCAGAGGAAACAGAAAGAGAAAGACAGTATATTAGTGCTTGCCAGAGGTTGGGAGTGGGGAGTAGGAATGAGGAATGGCTATTACTGTGTTACAGGTTTCTTTCTGAGGTGTTAAGAATGCCATAAAATTTCTGTTCATGTCTGCTGCCCATTTCATGTTTGGATTCTTTGTTTCTTGGGTGTTGAGTTTAGTAATAAGTTCTTTATAGATCTTGGATACTAGCCCTTTATCTGATATGTCATTTGCAAATATCTTCTCCCATTCTATAGGTTGTCTTTTAGTTCTGTTGACTGTTTCTTTTGCTGTGCAGAAGCTTTTTATCTTAAGTCCCAATAGTTCAATTTTGCTTTTGTTTCCCTTGTCTTCATAGATGTATCTAGCAAGAAGTTGCTGTGGCCAAGTTCAAAAAGGGTGTTGCCTGTGTTCTCTAGGATTGTTATGGAGTCCTGTATCACATTTAGAACTTTCATCCATTTTGAGTGTATCTTTGTGTCTGGTGTAAGAGAATGGTCCAGTTTCATTCTTCTGCATGTGGCTGTCCAATTTTCCCAGCACCATTTATTGAAGAGACAGTCCTTTTTCCAGTGGATAGTCTTTCCTCTTTTGTTGAATATTAGTTGACCATAGAGTTGAGGGCCCATTTCTGGGTTCTCTATTCTGTTCCATTGATCTATGTGTCTGTTCTTGTGCCAGTACCACACTGTCTTGATGGTCACAGCTTTGTACAACTTGAAATCTGGCATTGTGATGCCCCCAGATCTGGTTTTCTTTTTCTTTTATTTTTTTTATTGGAGTTCAATTTGCCAACATATAGCATAACACCCAGTGCTCATCCCAGCAAGTGCCCCCCTCAGTGCCCATCACCCAGTCACCCCAACCCCCGCCCACCTCCCCTACCACTACCCCTTGTTCATTTCCCGGAGTTAGGTGTCCCTCATGTTTTGTCACCCTCACTGATATTTTCACTCATTTTCTCTACTTTCCCTTTATTCCCTTTCACTAATTTTTAAATTCCACCATATAATGTTTGTCCTTTTCGGATTGACTTATTTCACTCAGCATAATACCCTCCAGGTCCATCCATGTCAAGGCAAAAGGTGGCTATTTGTCATTTCTAATGGCTGAGTAATATTCCATTGTATACGTGGTTTTCTTTTTCATTATTCCCCTGGCTATGCAGGGTCTTTTCTGATTCCACACAAATCTTAAGATGATTTGTTCCAACTCTCTAAGAAAGTCCATGGTATTTTGACAGGGATTGCATTGAACATGTAAATCCCCTGCGTAAGCATAGACATATTCACAATATTAATTCTTCCAATCCATGAGCATGGAATATTTTTCCATTTCTTTGTGTCTTCCTCACTTTCTTTCAGAAGTGTTCTGTAGTTTTTAGGGTATACATCCTTTAGCTCTTTGGTTAGGTTTATCCTAGGTATCTTATGCATTTGGGCACAATTGTAAATGGGATTGATTCCTTAATTTCTCTCTTTTCAGTCTTATTGTTCGTGTATAGAAATGCCACTGATTTCTGGGCATTGATTTTGTATCCTGCCACATTGCCAAATTGCTTTATGAGTTCTAGCAATCTTGGGGTGGAGTCTTTTGGGTTTTCTATGAACAATCATTATATGGTTTCACTTATACGGGGAATATAAAAAATAGTGAAAAGGATTATAGGGGAAAGGAGAGAAAATGAGTGGGAAAAATTTGAGAGGGTGAAAAAACATGAGAGACTCCTAAATCTGGGAAATGAACAAGGGGTAGTGGAAGGGGAGGTGGGCAAGGGGATTGGGTGACTGGGTGACAGGCACTGAGGGGAGGACTTGATGGAATGAGCATTGAGTGTTATACTATATGTTGGCAAATCGAACTCATTGCACAACCCTAAAGATACTAAAACCTACTGAATTGCAAATGGATGGATTTTATGGCATGTGATACATATTTTGATTAAAAACTTTAAAATGTGGGATCCCTGGGTGGCTCGTCGGTTTTGCGCCTGCCTTCGGCCCAGGGCGTAATCCTGGGGACCTGGGATCAAGTCCCACATTAGGCTCCCTGCATGGAGCCTGCTTCTCCCTCTGCCTGTGTCTCTGCCCCTCTCTCTGTCTCTCATGAATAAATAAAATCTTAAAAAAAAAACTTTCAAATGTTAGAAACTAAATAAAACTGAAAATTTACTTCCTCACTTGCACTTGCTACCTTTCCGAGTCGTTCACAGCCACACAGTGGCTACCATAATGGTATATCCATAATGTTGGAACTGTCCAACATCATGGAAAGTTCTGGTGGACAGAACTATTCCAGAACATTAAAAGGCAAGACGAAGTAAGTAATAAGGAGAGGCTGGCAACCTAATCAAGTTATTTACTATCAATAGACAATGTTTATCTAGCGGTAACATGCTAAACTGGATCTGCAACAAAATAGCCAGAGATCAGGACCCGATCGAATGGGTGGTCACCTTGCTCCCTCTCACACTAGTATAAGTGAAGCTGGACAGAAGAAAAAAAAAAAGAAAACAAACAAAACAAATCCCCAGATTCTTTCTAAATCCTGCAAAGCTTGTAAGAGATCGCAATATTTATCTTTTTATCAGGACATCAGCACTAATCAACATCCACAGCTGTGTAGCTTCCTCAGAATAGAAGATTGTGAGTACTCACGTTCAAGAGCCAGTATAGAACTGAAGAGTTTAAGGCAAGTGCGTAAGATTTGGCATCATTTATCATTTTCATATTCAAGCAAAGACAACAGAAGGCATGCTAAGGAAAGTCTACTTGTGTAATGTCGCTTAAATAAAAACATTTTTAATAATCAACTTATAACTTCTGATGATGCTTCTGTGGCCATTTTAAAGGTAAGATTGTTGAATCATTCTTATTCACATTTTGCAATATAAAACTTTTGTTTGTTTTATACTGACATCAAGTGGCAGTATCATGTAATGCAATTTCCCAAACTGCTTTTCTATGCTCTTGGAAAACCTCAAGGGATTCTAAGATATAATATCAGTATTTTGACAAGGCCAAGCAGGCTATGAGACTTGGAGAATGCCTAAAGATCTAACTGCACTTCTGTTGCCTCAAAATGTATTCTCTTGGTAAGAAACTCCTTTCTTTGGGGTTTTTGCTACTCATTAGCTAAATGACTTTAGGCAAACTGATACTGCATTCTGTGCGGCCAGTGTGGCTCATAGTAATACCTACGTCAGAGAGGAAGTGTGAACATTTAAGGACATGTAAATATGAATGAATAAAGCAGTGCCGGGCACAGAGTAAGAGCTCAATAAATACTAGTTATCAAATCAGATTCCTCTATTAAATCATATCAGAGGAGAAGCTACCACCTGACGTTCAACTATTAAAGTCTGCTTTCCAAGTTGACGGCAATCTGAAATAGTAAGAACCTTCAGGAAGAGACATCAAGTATGTTTAAGTCTGAAGGGCACAAAAGGGAAGAAGGTCAAAAATTAAAGGCCCTCTTTGACTTACGATTATCTCTGATACTAATCCTATTTGGGATGTATGTGTGGGAGTCTACCAGGTAAACCACTTTAACTAATGCACTGCCAATTCAATTAATTAGTTTTGTTTTTCCTTTTTTTTTAGTTTTGTTTTTCCAATACACCATACAGAAAAAACAAAATTAAGAATGTCATGTCACCAGAGCTTGCAACTCATTCTGTAAACTGTAATAACTTACAAACACATTAATAATCACTCAAATAAGTTTATAAGATACATAATTCCAAAAACACCTTAAAACTTTATCAATAAGTCTAATACATGAATTAAAGAATTTTTCAAAATTTCTAATGTAATAATTCAAGTCACGAAAATAAAGATTCTCAAATTAAACATGTGCTTAGGGCTGAATATCTAGACTTCCAACCTACGATCTCCTTACCCTAGTCTGACCCCAAATTGCTCACCTAGTTCTACACATTGTTCTGATTCCACTTTAGAAACCTAACAGCCATTTTCTGGCCTAACACACTATTTGTCAAGTCTTTCAACCCATGCTCCAAGAGAAGCCCTGCTCTTGGCTTTGAAAATGAGTTCTGCTGCCATCTGCAGTCTCAGAGCACACAAACAGATATATTCCATGCAGATTATAGAAGCACTGGTAATCAATATGGATATTAAATGGCTTCTACAGAACTTCATTTAGGTCTACTACAGGCAGGCAGTAGACACTATCCTCAGAAGATGCTTTCCAGTTTCCCAGAGATATTTCCCACAAATGAAGATAGATGCACCTCACCTACATTTCTTACTTTCTTTTATTATTCAGTTTATTCTTTTATTTCAGTTTATTATTCTCAACTGGTTCTAATCATGCCAACCCTTACATGTCCAAATTTATTGCCAGTTCTTGAACTATTCAGAACACAACAAAGATAAACTGTTCCCAAATGAGGAAGAGAACTCCAACCAAGAAGGGAACTTGGGGAGACATGATTAATTTTAACCTTTACACTTCTGGCTCTACAAAAACAGGGAGAGAGTTTAGTCAAGAAAAGGGCAAGTGGGTGTTCCAGCCAGCATGCAGCCCCACATAAAGCCTTAACCAATACAGTACAAGTAACAAGTAACTGAACTGTTTTCAACTCCCTGACACACTGTTCACGTATCTGTTAGATACTGGATAGGCTATCAAACAACTGAAGCTTGAAGAGAGTAACCTTATGATTGTTCACTCCAGTTGAATATCTGAATTTAGACTCTTCCACTGATTCTCAGGTCTAAGATAAAGAGACCTGAAAAGAAGAGCAACAGGGAAGAGCAAGTCTCCTGTCTACCAACAGATCACAAATATTTATATATACATAAACATATAGTTTTTACAATGCTATTAACCTAACTAAAGGTTAATATAGATTTACATTTGGGACTAGTAAACATCTTTAAATTTTTAAATGACTCAAAATAACATATTCACGGTGTTAGGAGGCCAGGGAATTAAGAAGGAATATACTTACATCACTTGAAGAGACTGTTCCTGTTTCAACACCGACACCGCTACCACGCAGTTTCTATTACGAAATAAATAACTTATTACTTAGTTTTGTTTTTAATTTTTATCCTAATTAATCAACTTATGAAAGGGAGCTAAGCAAATTTTATAATTTTCCTAATCCTACTTAATGGAGTATCATCAACTAATAAAAAGCATGAGGAAGACACAAAATATTCTATGTATTACACTCTTCCAGATAATTAAAAAACAGAATAATAAACTGAATACTGAGCTTCCAGCTAAATTTCATAAGTGAAGCTGGTACAAATTTCCAAGTCTCAGGACATACTTATTGAATTGTTTTTCGAGTAAGATGACTGTCTTAAGTTGAACGATCTACACTATGTTCTGTGGCAAAGCTTTCAAAATAGGCGCCTAATAATGGGAAGATTCACACAGAACTTAAAAATAGATTATCAACAGCAATACTAGCAAGTTATAATGACAATCAGAATTTCATGTTATATAATGTCTAAATGACACGTAGAAATAACTAAAGAAAAGTTAAGATAGAAAGTCAAAGGTTGAATGTGCAAGAGAAAAGTGGTAATGAATTTCTGAAAGGAAATTTTTATTTTCTTTTACTCAAACTAATTTTATCTATTATCTACTAAGTGCCAAGCATTAGGCACCCCCCAACCCATATATAATGCTTGCTTAAACTACCAAAAAAGAAAAAGCTCTTGTCACTCACTATAAAGCCAACAAAATATCCAAACTTGCAACTAATTCGGACTTTTGAAAGTTTACTTCTATTAAAATAATGAAATTGTGGTCCTTTTTATGAGGGAGAAAACACTAATGATAGAGAAAAAGAGACCTTTCAGATACAGTGCCATCAAATGACATTTAAGTAGCAAACAGAATCCCAAATAATCTTAGGTTTCCTTCTTTAAATAACATGTCTGTGATTTGATCCTGCTAGAAGACTATGGAAGAAGTGTTTGTCCACAGCAAGAAAGAGAATGCAATTCAGATCCTAGCACAAGCAGTGACAAGACTCTGAGAAACAAAGCCAGAACGGGGCCTGGGCATCCTGAAGATGTCCTCACTCTGTAGCAGGACTTGCAAAGCAGAAACACCATACCATAACCAAAGAAAGCCAAAGAGTTAGGGATAAAAAGAATACAGCAGAAAGACAAAGAAAAGCTCTTTTAGAGCATTTATCCAATACTGAGAAGCTCAGTTCTAATGAAAACTGTTCTAGACACTGAATATTTTGCTCCCACTAGTGATGATAAAGGTATTTCCCCAAATTCCTGGACAGTTATAATCACAGTTAATCATTCCAAAAGTGACAAGTCATCTGCAAAGCACAAAACAAATATTCTTGTAAGGAGAAATCTAAGATGAAACAACTCAAAATGTTAGTAGCAAACTACAGTATACATTCTTTCCTACCGATTTCCATTTTATGAATCCAGTTACAACAGAACCTCACTACCATTACCACAAAGCTAACACTAAAACAATGAGGTTTGTTCAGAAGAACTAATTTCAAAAAAGAAAAGAAAAAAAAAAAGGAAGGGTGAAGGGAAGGTTAAGCATTCTGATCCCAAATGATATACACTTAGAAATTTATTTTTTTCACTTAGAAATTTAAAATCTCATCTTTACACACCTATTTTTCATGTTCTAAATCACACGTTTTTTTTTTAATATCTCACAAAGTCAGTAAAATCTGCAAATTTGTGGCTCTTATAAAACTATGTAAAAACTAAGCCACGGGCACCGAGGTGGCTCAGTTGGTTAAGCATCCAACTCTTGGTTTCTGCTCAAGCCATGATCTCAAGGTTGTGGGATCAAGCCTCGTGTTGAGCTCCATACTCAACAGAGTCTGCTTCCTCCTCTCCCTCTCCTTCTGCCCCTCCTTCTACTCATGTGATCTCTTTCTCTCTCTCAAATTAAAAAAAAAAAAAAAAACACTAAGCAAAAAGTCTGTTAAAATTTATGCTGACATAAAAAATACTTATGTTCAATACACTCCAAAATATCCCTGTACAAATATAAAAGACAGTTAGACTTCCCAAAAAAAAGCAAGCAACAATTTAAAAAAATAAACCTAAGTAAAACGTCATGGTGTCTCTCTTATGCCTCAAATTAAAATCTATTAAAATGTCACCTGAAATCTGAATTATAACTTTCCAAAAGCTTATTTCAAATAGACATTTATTTGCAATCTGACACTGACAACACACTATCAATATTATTTTTCTGGTCCCATTCCTCACATAAGCCATCCCCACATCAAAATCTCATGTTCTTCTACCCTTTCTTCCCCAGAATACTCCTTCCCCAGCACCTTCATCTCACTCCTTCTCTGAGGATCATTCCCAAGTCTCCCCTTACCACTAATATTAGTCACTGGAAGGCTGAAAGAAAGAACCACTGAGCCAACATAAGTATCTTATCATCTGCCTGTTCTAGGAAACCATGAAGACAAAAACAGAAAACCTGTCATTTTCTCTGTCCTTTAACCAGTCAGCTATTTCCTCCATGGAGAAGTAGAACTAGGGAGGTCTGAAAGCAACCAATATGGCAGTAAGGAGGCTTCACATTTAACCTTAGGCCCAAATGTTTGATCTCAGAATGACACAGTAAATCCTGGAAAGGGGCCACTTGGCAATGGTCATCTTACATCTTGATCCAGCAGCTCCAGGCTTACCCAGGGGTGCCTCAAAGCCTGGTATGGAATCGTTGGCAACATTAGAATAACTGGATTGCCCAATGATCTGTAATGTGCTGTCCGTAGTTTAAAACTCCCCTGGCAGCACCCAGAGCCAGTTTGTTTATTGGTGTAGTCAGACAGCTTGGCCTGTTCTGTGACCAGAAGGACATAAATGATACACTAGAAATTTGTGAGGAGCTCTCCCCAAACCAAAGGTATCCCACACAAATCTTAGAGGTTCAGGGTCCAAAGCAGACATGGGAGCTGCACCTGAAGTCTCAGCCTGAAACCTGCCTGCACTCTGTCTCCTGCTATACTGTTTCTTTTCCCTTCTTACAAACCTTACATAAATATGCTCTCTGGAATTGTGCAAGTCCTTTCCGTTCTCCCACCTGTGTGATCTTGGTAGCCACCTGCAAAGAGATTCCCTGCCCACTGAAAAGCATGAATGAAAATTCCAAGTGGCAGAAAGATAGAAAGGTTTGAGTTGAAGCTAGTCAAAGAAAGAAAAAGTGAAGCATATCATACCTAAGAGTAGTTTGACTTATCAAGTTCAAAATGGCATTATTTAATATAACTTTTTTGTGATTTCACATATTATCATAAATAGCTTAATATGGGTATACATGCCTTTCAAAAACAGTAAAAAAAAAAAAAAGTCTTTTACCTGTGAACTGAGTTGAGTTTTTATCCAATTGAAATAGTAATTTAAGTCACTGCCTTCCATCAGTTCTTTTCCCCAAGCTGCTAACTTTGCAATAATTCTTGCTGCCTGAAAAATAAAAATGTATTTAAATACGATATTGATTCTAAAATCACATTCAAAAGCAAGACTCATAACCATTTTGCATGATTTTTGTTAATACTCATCCAAAATAAGTTTGCATTTCATTTTTAAAAATATATTTTGCAAAAGAGTCAAAATGTATTTTTAAATAGTTTCTTTAAGGTAAAACAAAATTAGATATGTTTTAAGAATTTCATGACATTCCTTGTATTATTTTGAGTTTCAAAAGTAAGATTGGGATTCATAAGACCAGCAAAACTCAAAAAAATCTTTTTTTCTTTTTTGGAGGTACTAAGTATTTTTAATAATTTGTAGATGCTATTATTCAAAAACCTGTAGACTTCTCTAAATTACTTGCCAGAGTTTGGAGCAATGTCTACAACAAATTGCCAGCTGCTACCTTCATTTATTCCAAGCCCCTTGTGAGTCCTCACACTCAAAAATCTGTATCTTAGTATAAAATACATCCTGGGTATTAAACACCCATCTCTCGAAATAACCTTTTTTCCCTCATCTAAAGATTTCTCAGGGGACGCCTGGGTGGCTCAGTGCTTGAGTGCTGCCTTCGGCCCAGGGCGTGATCCTAGAGTCCTGGGATGGAAGCCCGCATCAGGCTTCCTGCATGGAGCATGCTTCTCCCTCTGCCTATGTCTCTGCCCTTCTCTCTGTGTCTCTCATGAATGAATAAATAAAAAATCTTTTAAAATAAATATTTCTCAGGTTTCTTCAAGCTATAAAACTAATCATGAATTTTCTTATTAAATAGACAGTATAAGAATAACAAATCATCATGTTGTACATTTTAAATACCTTACAATTTGTCAATTATACCTTGATAAATCTGGAAAATATATTTATGCACACACACAGGCAGTATAAAATACTACTTCTCCATACACAAACCCGATTTAATATTCTTTCAGTACTTTCTGAAACCAAGTCACTGTTTCAAAACTCCAATTATTCAGTAATAATTAATCCTAGTAGAGAATGAGAGGTTGAGGTTAGCTAACCCAAAATCACAGCTATACTGGTAAACTGTTCTTACACATGAAGATAGTGGACACAGGCGATGAAGGCATATTTTCAAGGTCAGTATGACAGGCATTCAAGTGCCAGAGCAGATTTAGAATCCTATACCACAGAGGGCTAACCACAGCACTCTGAATCATGCACAGAGTTGTGACATACAGATGTTTTCATGTGCCTCACTAAGTGAATTTACAGATACATTTAAAACTGATCTAACTTTCACAAAGATATGTGACTTGAAAGGATTCCTATAAGGAAATCAGGGATTGAAAACATTATCAGCTACGTAAGCACAAGCAACATGGAAAAGACAAAGGAATACAGATGACATTTTCACTCTCGAAATAAGCTCTTCATCAGTATGTGGTAAACCAATGACCGTGCGACCTTCAGAATTGTTGAGATTAGCCAAAAGTAACCTAAATAATAAAGAAATTAAAACATAGTTCTGGCTACACAATGATGCTGAATCTTACCCTAAATGTATATGTGGTCTTTAATATATTTATCTATTTTATTATAAAACCACCAAAATTAGTAAGTCATTTACACCATGTATCCAAACAATAAAAACAAGTCTCTACTTAAAAAGACCCAAGTCTCGAATATAAGGGAAGGGAGAAGAAATGTGTGGGAAATAGCAGAAAGGGAGACAGAACATAAAGACTCCTAACTCTGGGAAACGAACTAGGGGTGGTGGAAGGGGAGGAGGGCGGAGGGTGGGGGTGAATGGGTGACGGGCACTGAGGGGGACACTTGACGGGATGAGCACTGGGTGTTATTCTGTATGTAGGTAAATTGAACACCAATAAAAAAATTAATTTATTAAAAAAAAAAAAAGACCCAAGTCTCTACAATTAAAAAATAAATAAATAAATACAGTATTTTTTTTTAAAAAGTATTCTTGGGACACCTGGGTGGCTCAGTTGGTTAAATCCCTGCCTCTGGCTCAGGTCATGATCCCAAGGTCCTAGGATCAAGCCCCAGCATCAGGCTCCCTGCTGAGCAGGAAGTCTGCTTCTCCCTCTCACTCAGCCCCTCCCTCTCCATTCATATTCTGTCTCTCACTTTGTCACTCAAATAATTAAATAAAAATCTTTAAAAATAGTATTGTTTAAAATATAATTTCGTGAGTCCTCCTTTTTAATTTCTCTTTTTGTAAAGGCTTTATAAAATGCAAAATATATGAATACACTCATACATAAATGACTATAGATATATATGGAGAGACAGACACATGCTCAAAAATGTTTCACTAACAGTAGTCCTTCATTTCAAAAGTTCAAAGACATCTACTGAAATGAACAGCCTCAGGAGCTCCGCACTGCAGCCCACTGAATAGAAAAAGCTGGTACAAAGATTTATTCTCTCAACTCTCCTCTCATACCTTCTCTAGCCTCCATAAGAGACTGTTCAGAGTTAAGGCATCCAAAGATAGCCTTTCAGGGTAAGTTTAAAACAAGAGTGTGTTTGTGATATTAAAAAACAAGTAATTACTAAATTAAAATAAAAAGTAGGGGATCCCTGGGTGGTTCAGCGGTTTAGCGCCTGCCTTTGGCCCAAAGCGTGATCCTGGGGTCCCAGGATGGAGTCCCACGTCGGGCTTCCTGAGTGGAGCCTGCTTCTCCCTCTGCCTATGTCTCTCCCTCTCTCTCTCTCTCTCTCTCTCTCTCTGTCTCTGTCTCATGAATAAATAAATAAAATCTTTTAAATAAATAAATAGCAAATAAATAAAAAGTAAACACTGTAGCTACTTCTAAAAAAATTATATTTCTATACTAAAATGTGATTAATCCTGTCAGACAATTGAAAGCTCTTTGTGCTTGTAATCTAGTAAAGGTTTTTATGCTAATGAACTCAACAAATACTCTCAAAAACTTTAACTGTATCAGAGTGACTCTATCTCCTTTGTCTTCCCAATATCCCCACATTACTAACCATTAATAAGGAAACGCTGCTCTGAAAAGTTAACATCACAGCCATTACTCCTTTGGGAACTGGGAGGTTACCAAGTCATAAATAGCCCAAGTGTGCTTCTTCCCCAAGTCAGAAATCTTATCAATTCAAAATTTACCATATGAACAGTAAAGAGATCCTGGCGATTCAACATTGGCAAAAAGTAGGACCAGGCAGTGTTCTTGCTGCGTTTAGCATAATCAAAGAAAATGCTAACCCGCTGGTGATTTTCCTAAAAAAGAAAAAAATGATATTACCATTCAGAATGCATTTTACTACTGTGCACTGCTTCTCAACCTTTCAT
The DNA here is from genome assembly GCF_905146905.1 of Nyctereutes procyonoides. Lineage (NCBI taxonomy): Eukaryota > Metazoa > Chordata > Mammalia > Carnivora > Canidae > Nyctereutes > Nyctereutes procyonoides. Next base: position 23,807,040 of record NW_026575035.1, on the reverse strand, counting down.
TCTGTGTCTCCTTAGTCAGTGTGTTTTCTTCTCCCAGTTGCTATTATGGTGGGTGGTGAAGGGGGAAGGCATAGATGCTTTAAAAATAAAATCACCTTTGGGGAGCCTAGGTGACTCTTAATTTTGGCTCAGGTCATGATCTCAATCAAGGTTGTGAATCAAGCCCTGCATTGGGCTCCACACTCAGCAAGGAGTCTGCTTGAGATTCTCTCTTCCTCTCTCTTTGCCCCTCCCCACACACACGTGCACAGGCACATGTTCTCTCTCCCTCATTCTCAAATAAATAAATAAATATTTGAAAGTATAAAATAAAATCACCTTTAGTTATTATGATTAGCTTTAGGTGAGCCAAGCTAGCAAATCCCAACCCTGAAGGAAGCAGAAATCTAAGGTACATTTCTTCTGAGCCTGAACTTCTGACATGCCCTTCCCAATGTTGTCTCCACACAAATAAAATCAGAGTACTCCTAGCACATTATAATAGAAAAATTAGGGCAGATAAAGATAGCAAAAAATAGCATATAACACTAGCAGATAGACATAGATAGGATTTGAGGAACAATTAATTCTTAGCTCAAATCATCCACACTCTACTTCTCACTTAAGTTTTATCTGCATTTCACTAGCTCAAATATACTTTCTGATTCACTGAATGAGTATGGTCACCAAGCAGCAGTATTTGGTAAAAGCACAAAAAACCACATAAACAATAATTTTCAGATCAACATTTAACTCCTTTAAATACATTGTTCTTAATTTTGGTTGTTGCTAACAGTTACTTATTTGAGGAAGAGACTAACACCTCCTTAAGTAATGAATCACTATAGTTCAGAAAAACAACTGCAAGTTATGATACAGATTTTATCAAAGGACTCAAAATTTGAATAGGTCATCATTTACTCCATTGGTGGATTATTTCCCAAGCTAAAACTGTAACTATCATTGACACATAAATGAATAAAGTACACTTCATACAGAAATAAGTTAAAAATTCATCTTTCTTGGGGCGCTTGGGTGGCTTAGTCATTTAAGCCTCTGACTCTTGATTTCAGCTCAGATCATGATCTCAGGGTTGTGAGGCTGAGCCCCACAAGGGCCTCCCCCCACTCAATGAGGATTCTCTCTCTCCCCCTCCTTCTGCCCCTCCCCCCCATTCATTCTTTTGTTCTCAAATAAAATCTTAAAAAAAAAAAAACAAAAAACAAAAACCTCCTCTTCCTCGACTGGTCCTTTGTGGTTTCAATTCCTGCAGAGGAGGATTTGAAACAGCAGAATAGGAGGGGGGCCCTGAGCTTGCCTCATTCCTCAAACAGGAAATCAGCTGGATAAACAGAAAATCACTTTGAACAAAAGGAACTCGATCTGAGGATTAAGAAAACAATCTGCAGAACTGGAAGCACAAAATGTGGCAGATGCGAGATTCAGAGTGGTGAACTGGAGAAAAAAGCCACAGTTTGCCATGAAAAGGAGGGAGCCCTTTTGGGGAAGGGAGAGGGAGAGAGCAGCACCCAGGGTTCGCACAAGATGTCTCAGTGTGGGGATCCCCTGGGTCATACTCCTGAAGCACATTCAGAAGACTGTATACTGCCTCTCCAAGGACAAAAGACTCGTGAGTCACCACTAAGCAGCCACTCAATAGCTTAGGACAGAAGTGTTATGTGCAGAGGACAGATAACCTGGTCACAGCTTTTTATGATGCACCACAACAAAGTCCAGCCACCCTGCACAAGCCGTGTGACTGATTTTCTGGGACAGAATGGTGTTGGGCACACCAGGAGGCTCCCCTCTAGGGGAAGGGAGAAGGTCAGCACTTTGGTGGGCCCTTTAAGATTTGGAGTTTTGAATCCCCGCCCCTGGCCAAAGATAAAACACAGGAGAATTGTGGCACTGGGCATGCCTGGGCACAGACTGAAGACAGGATCTGATGAAAGTCTGGGACACAGAAGGGGAGATTTTCGCCTTATGATAAGGACTTCCTGAACAGCAGTGGCTGCAAGTTCCCCGTCTGAGGAACGAAAGGGCAGGGAATGCCATCTTACACACTCAAGCACACATACACATACACATACACACACACACACACACACACACACACACACACACAACCACCCACCAGTACCACAGGACTTTAGAGAAAAACACAATGCCTCCAGTAGAGGCCAGAATCCCCTACACTAAACCCTATCCCCCTGACCTGACAAGAGCATCTTTACAACAGCAAGTCTGACTGCGAGCCAGCCTAGCAGGCCTCTCCCTTAAAAACACAGGCCCCCCCATGTATACCAAGTCTACTGCACACAGTGTTCAGCATCAGCTTTAGTTGTGGTGAAAAAAGGACAAGGGTTTCCTTTTTTATTATTATTTCTTACTTATTTTACTTTTTTTTTTTTCTTTTTGCTTTTTCCTTTGGTATCAGGCTTAGAGTTTTTGGTTCATTTGTTGGTTTCTTTCTCTCCTTTTCTCATTTTTTGGATCAGGTTTTCTTTCTTCTTTTTTTTTTCCTTCTTTCTTTTTTATTCTTTGGAATCAAGCTTATAGTTTTTGTCTGGTTGTTTGCTTTTTTTTTACTCTTCCTTTTTTATTGGATCAGGATCTTTTATTTTTTTTTTTAAATCAGGCTTAACAAACAAATCAAAGCACAGCTAGTTAAAGGTCCAAACACTCCCCAAGGAGTAGGAACTCTACAGAGGACCAACCTGTGGGAAAGAGCTGCCAAACACAACAGCAAAGTAGACACAGCATACACCAGAATCACTTCCTGAAATGCCAGGCCCTAGACCTGTATGGGCATGACCCCTTCTTAATGTGTATTACTTTTGGGACCAAGAAACATAACAAGCTTTCATAATATGCAAAAGACAGAAACCTAGACACAGCAACAAGATGGAGGAATTATCCCTAAAAGAAAGATCAAAAAGAAATTATAGCCAGGGATTTATTCAAAGGAGACATAGCAATGTATGTAAACAAGAATTTAGAATAACAATCATAATAATACTAACAAGGTTTCAAAGAACATGGAAGACCAGAGAAACCCTGGCTGCAGAGATAAAAGACCTAAAAACTAGTGAGGCTGATATTTAAAAATGCTATAACTGAGATGCAAAACCAATTGGATATAATCACAATGAGGATGGAAGAAGCAGAGGATTGAATAGGTAATACAGAAGATTAAAATTACAGAAAATAATGAAGCTGAAAAGAAAAGGGGGGAAAAAAACTACTAGATCACAAATACAGATTTAGGGAATTGAGAGATTCCTCAAAGCATAATAATATCTGTATCACAAGAGTCCCAGAAGAAGAACAGGAATAAAGCAGAAGTTTAATTGAACAAATTGTGGCTGAGAACCATAAAGGTTCTCAAGGCCAAGAGGCACAAAGAACTCCCCTCAGAATCTCCAAAAACAGGTCAACACCAAGACATATCAGAGTGAAACTTGCAAAGATAGAGAATTCTGAAGGACACAAAAAGTCCTCAACCTACAAGGGTAGACACATAAGGTTAGCAGAGACCTAGCCACAGAAACTTGGCAGGCCAGAAAGTAGTGGCATGATATATTCATTGTCCTGAATGGGAAAAGTATGCAGCCTAGAATATTTTATTCAGCAAGGCTGTCCTTCAAAATAGGAGAGAGAAAGAGTTTCCAAGACAAGCAAAAATTAAAGGAGTTCATGAACACTAAACCAGTTCTACAAGAAATACTAAAAGGGACCCTTTGCACAAGAAAGAGACCAAAAGCAACAAAGACTAGAAAGGAACAGAGACAATCTACAGGAACAGCAATTTCACAGGTAATACATCTAATACACTATATTCATATATTTCAATATTACTCTGAATGTAAATTGACTCAATGCTCCAATCAAAAGATACAGAGTATCAGAATAGATTTAAAAAAAGAGATCCATCAATATGCTGCTTACAAGAGACTCATTTTATTTTATTTTTTTTAATTTATTTATGATAGTCACAGAGAGAGAGAGAGAGAGAGAGAGAGACAGAGGCAGAGACACAGGCAGAGGGAGAAGCAGGCTCCATGCAGGGAGCCCGATATGGGATTCGATCCCGGGTCTCCAGGATCGCGCCCTGAGCCAAAGGCAGGCGCCAAACCGCTGCGCCACCCATGGATCCCAAGAGACTCATTTTAGACCCTGAGCTGTAATGCTGTATAATGCTGTATAAATACAGCATCCATTCCTGATCAAAACTCTTCAGAGTGTAGGGATAGAGGGAACATTCCTCAGCATCTTAAAAGCCATCTACGAAAAGCCCACAGCAAATATCATTCTCAATGGGGAAACACTGGGAGCCTTTCCCCTACGATCAGGAACAAGACAGGGATGTCCACTCTCACCACTGCTATTCAACATAGTATTGGAAGTCCTAGCCTCAGCAATCAGGCAACAAAAAGAAATAAAAGACATTCAAGTTGGCAAAGAAGAAGTCAAACTCTCCCTCTTCGCCGATGACATGATACTCTACGCAGAAAACCCAAAAGACTCCACCCCAAGATTGCTAGAACTCATACAGCAATTTGGCAGTGTGGCAGGATACAAAATCAATGCCCAGAAATCAGTGGCATTTCTATACACTAACAATGAGACTGAAGAAAGAGAAATTCAGGAGTCAATCCCATTTACAATTGCACCCAAAAGCATAAGATACCTAGGAATAAACCTAACCAAAGAGGTAAAGGATCTATACCCTAAAAACTACAGAACACTTCTGAAAATAATTGAGGAAGACACAAAGAGACGGAAAAATATTCTATGCCCATGGATTGGAAAAATTAATATTGTGAAAATGTCAATGCTACCCAGGGAAATTTACACATTTAATGCAATCCCTATCAAAATACCATGGACTTTCTTCAGAGAGTTAGAACAAATTATCTTAAGATTTGTATGGAATCAGAAAAGACCCTGAATATCTAAGGGAATTTTAAAAAAGAAAACCATAGCTGGGGGCATCACAATGCCAGATTTCAGGTTGTACTACAAAGCTGTGGTCATCAAGACAGTGTGGTACTGGCACAACAACAGACACATAGATCAATGGAACAGAATAGAGAATCCAGAAGTGGACCCCTCAACTTTATGGTCAACTAATATTTGACAAAGGAGGAAAGACTATCCACTGGAAAAAAGACAGTCTCTTCAATAAATGGTGCTGGGAAAATTGGACATCCACATGCAGAGGAATGAAACTAGACCACTCTCTTGCACCATACACAAAGATAAACTCAAAATGGATGAAAGATCTAAATGTGAGACAAGATTCCATCAAAATCCTAGAGGAGAACACAGGCAACAACACCCTTTTTGAACTTGGCTACAGTAACTTCTTGCAAAATACATCCATGAAGGCAAGAGAAACAAAAGCAAAAATGAACTATTGGGACTTCATCAAGATAAGAAGCTTTTGCACAGCCATGTATACAGTCAACAAAATTCAAAGACAACCTACAGAATGGGAGAAGATACTTGCAAATGACGTATCAGATAAAGGGCTAGTTTCCAAGATCTATAAAGAACTTCTTAAACTCAACAGCAAAGAAACAATCCAATCATGAAATGGGAAAAACACATGAAGAGAAATCTCACAGAGGAAGACAAGACATGGCCAACAAGCACATGAGAAAATGCTCTGCATCACTTGCCATCAGGGAAATACAAATCAAAACCACAATGAGATACCACCTCACACCAGTGAGAATGGGGAAAATTAACAAGGCAGGAAACAACAAATGTTGGAGAGGATGTGGAGAAAGGGGAACCCTCTTGCACTGTTGGTGGGAATGTGAACTGGTGCAGCCACTCTGGAAAACTGTGTGGAGGTTCCTCAAAGAGTTGAACATAGATCTGCCCTACGACCCAGCAATTGCACTGCTGGGGATTTACCCCAAAGATACAGATGCAGTGAAACGCCAGGACACCTGCACCCCAATGTTTATAGCAGTAATGTCCACAATAGCCAAACTGTGGAAGGAGCCTCGGTGTCCATCAAAAGATGAATGGATAAAGAAGATGTGGTTTGTGTATACAATGGAATATTACTCAGCCATTAGAAATTACAAATACCCACCATTTGCTTTGCCGTGGATGGAACTGGAGGGTATTATGCTGAGTGAAATAAGTCAATCGCAGAAGGACAAACATTATATGGTCTCATTCATTTGGGGAATATAAAAAATAGTGAAAGGGAATCAAGGGGAAAGGAGAAAAAATGAGTGGGAAATATCAGAAATGGAGACAGAACATAAAGACTCCTAACTCTGGGAAACGAACAAGGGGTGGTAGAAAGGGAGGTGGGCGGGGGGTGGGGGTGAATGGGTGACGGGCACTGAGGGGGGCACTTGATGGGATGAGCACTGGGTTTTATGCTATATGTTGGCAAACTGAACTCCAATAAAAAAAAATTAGTACAATGGGATGCAGTAGGCCATCAATAAATGTTTTTCCTTATAAACTGACAAAACAATGCTCCACATAAACAACCAGACTGACACTGTTCTTTAAGTCCTGAGACATGCAGTCAGCCACTGGATTTAGCAGCCAGGTGCCCTGTCTCAAAAAAGAACCACTCTGTACACTAACAATTTAAACCTAGATGATACTCTGGTGTAAAATACAGAACTGTGAATAAGGGAAGCCCCTCTGTGTTCAGGGACAGTAAAACAAGAAAAAAAAACTATGCAACTGGAAAAGTCTCAGATGATAAGCAAAATATTTTCCTTTTTTTTTTAAGATTTTATTTATTTATTCGTGACAAGCACAGAGAGAGAGGCAGAGACACAGGCAGAGGGAGAAGCAGGTTCCATGCAGGAAGCCCGATATGGGACTGATCCCAGGACTCTGGCATTACACCCTGAGCCAAAGGCTCAATCGCGGAGCCACCCAGGTGTCCCAACAAAATGTTTTCCAAAAGACAAGACTTCTGAGGGTAAGCACCTTGCCTACATTCAGTACTGAACCCCCAGTGCTTGGCACTGGCTTAGAACATAGCAGGGGCATTGAAATCTGTTGAATGACTGAAAGAAAAGAAGCCACGTCACCTGTAAGTACAAAGGGCATCCAGAAAGCCTCAAATGATTCACCCAACATCACCAGTATTCAACACAGAACTACTGAGGTATTATGAAAAAAAATACAGATTGACTACTAGGCATCCTGTAGCCTAGTGCGTGGGCATTCCCATCTTTAACACTATTAGCAATTACAACTGTAAAAGAAAACTCATGGTATAAGTAACAAAAATATTGTTACTTGTACAGAACAGAAGACAATGAAATCACCAAGTCACCAAATGTATTTAACTAAAGAATATACATACCTGCAGCATATCATCCACCATAGTTAGTATGTACTGAACTGTCTGTTCTTTGGAGATATGAGTCATCAAATTTATAACTGTTTTAGCACACTGGGAAAGAATGAAAGTAATGTTATTTTCAACCACAAACACAACAAACTTAATGGAATTTCAGTAAAATATTATTTATCTTGCACAAATTATAATACAAGTGCTATTAAACAACAGATTCTAATTACAGAAAATGTATATCTTTTACAAACATTGTGATGAAGTATGGGAGAAACATACTATGACTTGCATTAGATTTGTGATCATTTCATCGTGATAAATTTCAAAGTGTTTACTACTATTAAATAGACCTACCAACTATAACTCCTGACTACATGTTAACATAAAGATTAAGTTATGTAGACACCCAAAAATTATCATTGGTTTTGGGTGTTATTTTTGTTTTGTTTTTGCATTTGCTGGGAAGCAGAACACTTCAGCAACAAGAGTACTAGGAATTAGAATCAGAAGGCCATGACCTGTTTCCATCCTACAACTTATTAACTATGTGATAATCTCTGGAATTCAACAAAAACAAACAAATTCTCTGGAGCCAAGAGCATGTTTCCTCACAGATCTCCCAAGATTATTGTGAGAATCAGACTGAGTTGCAATATAGGGTCCTTCAGGCCATCAGGACTCCACATCAGAAAATCTGATGGACAGTAGGACTGCAACATATTCTAATGAAAATATAAAGTGGGAAAAATTTTCTAAAAAAAAAAAAAAGTTAAGCAACTTTAAAAACAACTATGCTTTGAAACTTAATTGCCCTTCCAGGAATCTATCCTAGAAAGATTTTCAGAAATGCATTAAAGGATAGAGGAATAAACATACCCATTATAACATTTTTCCAAAATGAACAAAGAGAACTGGAAATCATTCAAATGTCTTTCAATAAAAAAGGATTTTTAGCTAAATAATGATACATACCTACAATGGAATATCACAAAGTCATTAAAAAATATTTTCTACTCATTCATTTGGGGAATATGAATAATAGTGAAAGGGAATATAAGGGAAGGGAGAAGAAATGTGTGGGAAATATCAGAAAGGGAGACAGAACATAAAGACTCCTAACTCTGGGAAACGAACTAGGGGTGGTGGAAGGGGAGAAGGGCGGGGGGTGGGGGTGAATGGGTGACGGGCACTGAGGGGGCACCTGACGGGATGAGCACTGGGTGTTATTCTGTATGTTGGTAAATTGAACACCAATAAAAATTAATTTATTAAAAAAAATATTTTCTAGAATTTTTAATGACAGAGGTATTGATAACATAATGTTTATATCCATCACCTGACTGCCTTCAGTTTGGAGCATCTCCTGCTTCTCTTCAGGACTTCTTTTCATTTCAAACCTTTGAATGAATTCACAATCTTCAGCAGAAATCATCTGCCCCCTAGAAAGTAAGAATAAGTTGGTTTTCTTTAGTAAGAGTTGAATTATCACTGTGAGCAAGAGATACAGGAATTCCTCATCTTTTTCCTCTCTCCTCGGTAGTTAACACCTGTGGTAGGCACACAAGGTCCGGGCATCAGACAGACCTGAGAACAAGCTTAGCTCCACCACGTACTGACCATGCAACCTCTCTGGACCTGAGTTAATTTATCTGCAAGATGGGACTAATATGCACATTGCCATTAGCAGCTGATTTGAGGATAATGTTAAATGATTCACAGAAGGTAGTTAGTGCAGTGCCTGGTCAGTAGGAAGCACTCAATAACTGACACCTCTTAGCACTGTCCAAAGTCTCACCCTATCCCCTTCCCAGACAAAAAATTCACTTGGCTTTCTACTCCATCAAAACCAAAGCCACTTTATATGAACTTCTACAATCATTGCCTCCAGCATATTCTCATATTCCCTCTGGACTCAGAAAAATGTGATCCTCCTCCTCTCTGAAAAAATAACTTTGCCATCTTGACCCCCCTGTTCTGGTAATCATCCCACACTATCCTGCTTTCCTCCTACTTCTTTCAGGGGTCCCTTCCTTGAAAATGGCTCTTTGCTCAAGGCTTCTCTCCAGGCTCAATCCTTGGAATCTTGCTTTTCTCTCCCAAATTCTTTCCTTGAGTGAGATTTAAACCGAGAGTTTAGCCTTCTCTCTCTGCCAAACCATTTCCATCTATCTTCCACTTCTTGACATTTTCACAAATTCAACATCATCACAACTGAACCATCATTGCCTTCCCTTCCAACTCAGCTTAACCTCACAACTAACTCACTCAACTCATCAACAACTCAAACCCCGGAGGAGGGGCAAGATGGCGGAGGAGTAGGGTCCCCAAATCACCTGTCCCCAACAAATTACCTAGATAACCTTCAAACCATCCTGAAAATCTACGAATTCGGCCTGAGATTTAAAGAGAGACCAGCTGGAATGCTACAGTGAGAGGAGTTCACGCTTCTATCAAGGTAGGAAGACGGGGAAAAGAAATAAAGAAACAAAAGGCCTCCGAGGGGGAGGGGCCCCGCGAGGAGCCGGGCTGAGGCCGGGGCGAGTGTCCCCAGGACAGGAGAGCCCCGTCCCGGAGGAGCAGGAGCTGCACCAACCTTCCCGGGCGGGCGGAAAGGGGCTCGCAGGGAGTTGGAGCAGGACCCAGGAGGGCGGGGATGCCCTCGGGCTCCCGGGGACACTAACAGACACCTGCGAGCGCAGGAGAGTGCTCCGAGCTCCCTAAGGGCTGCAGCACGCACCGGAGCAGTTCGGAGGGGCTCGGGAGCGGCTCCAGGGAGGGAGCTGCGGGGCAGGAGCGCAAATCCAACAACGCAGGCCCGGGAGCACAGGGCGCCGGGACACAGCCCAGGATCCGGCCTCCCCCCGGGACAGGCAGAGGCCGGGAGGGCCCAGGACAGCAAGGACGCTCCTGCCCCGAGCTGAGCAGATCAACGGCCCCGCCCCGGAGCCTCCAGGCCCTGCGGACGACGGAGAGCCGAGAGCCCCGAGTTCCTGCGGAGGCTGAATCCAGGCTTCCAGAGTTGCCATAGCAACTGCAACTGTTGTTCCTCCTGAGACCTCACGGGGTAAACAACCCCCTCTGAGCCCTGCAGCAGGCAGGGGCAGAGCAGCTCCCCCAAGTGCTAACACCTGAAAATCAGCTCAACAGGCCCCTCCCCCAGAAGACCAGCTGGACGGACCAGTTCCAGGGGAAGTCAAGGGACTTAAACTCTACAGAAATACTCCCCCGTGTTTTTTTTTTCTTTTCTTTTTTCTTTTCTTTTTGATTTCTGATTGCTTCCCCCACCCCCTTTTTTTTTCACCTTTCTTTCTTTTTCTTTCCCTTTTTCTTCTCTTCTTTCCTTTTTCTTTTCTTTTTCTTTTTTCTTTTTCTCTTTTCTTTCCTTCTCTCTCTTTCTCTCATTCTCCCAATACAACTTGTTTTTGGCCACTCCGCACTGAGCAAAATGACTAGAAGGAAAACCTCACCTCAAAAGAAAGAATCAGAAACAGCCCTCTCTCCCACAGAGCTACAAAATCTGGATTACAATTCAATGTCAGAAAGCCAATTCAGAAGCACTATTATACAGCTACTGGTGGCTCTAGAAAAAAGCATTAAGGACTCACGAGACTTCATGACTGCAGAATTTAGATCCAATCAGGCAGAAATTAAAAATCAACTGAATGAGATGCAATCCAAACTAGAAGTCCTAACGACGAGGGTTAACGAGGTGGAAGAACGAGTGAGTGACATAGAAGACAAGTTAATGGCAAAGAGGGAAACTGAGGAAAAAAGAGATAAACAATTAAAGAACCATGAAGACAGATTAAGGGAAATAAATGACACTCTAAGGAAGAAAAATCTACGTTTAATTGGGGTTCCCGAGGGCGCCGAAAGGGACAGAGGGCCAGAATATGTATTTGAACAAATCCTAGCTGAAAACTTTCCCAATCTGGGAAGGGAAACAGGCATTCAGATCCAGGAAATAGAGAGATCCCCCCCTAAAATCAATAAAAACCGTTCAACACCTCGACATCTAATAGTGAAGCTTGCAAATTCCAAAGATAAAGAGAAGATCCTTAAAGCAGCAAGAGACAAGAAGTCCCTGACTTTCATGGGGAGGAATATTAGGGTAACAGCAGACCTCTCCACAGAGACCTGGCAGGCCAGAAAGGGCTGGCAGGATATATTCAGGGTCCTAAATGAGAAGAACATGCAACCAAGAATACTTTATCCAGCAAGGCTCTCATTCAAAATGGAAGGAGAGATAAAGAGCTTCCAAGACAGGCAGGAACTGAAAGAATATGTGACCTCTAAACCAGCTCTGCAAGAAATTTTAAGGGGGACTCTTAAAATTCCCCTTTAAGAAGAAGTTCAGTGGAACAATCCACAAAAACAAGGACTAAATAGATATCATGATGACACTAAACTCATATCTGTCAATAGTAACTCTGAACGTGAACGGGCTTAATGACCCCATCAAAAGGCGCAGGGTTTCAGACTGGATAAAAAAGCAGGACCCATCTATTTGCTGTCTACAAGAGACTCATTTTAGACAGAAGGACACCTACAACCTGAAAATAAAAGGTTGGAGAACCATTTACCATTCAAATGGTTCGCAAAAGAAAGCAGGGGTAGCCATCCTTATATCAGATAAACTAAAATTCACTCCGAAGACAGTAGTGAGAGACGAAGAGGGACACTATATCATACTTAAAGGATCTATCCAACAAGAGGACTTAACAATCCTCAATATATATGCCCCGAATGTGGGAGCTGCCAAATACTTAAACGAATTATTAACCAAAGTAAAGAAATACTTAGATAATAATACACTTATACTTGGTGACTTCAATCTAGCTCTCTCTACCCTTGATAGGTCTTCTAAACACAACATCTCCAAAGAAACGAGAGCTTTAAATGATACACTGGACCAGATAGATTTCACAGATATCTACAGAACTTTACATCCAAACTCAACTGAATACACATTCTTCTCAAGTGCACATGGAACTTTTTCCAGAATAGACCACATACTGGGTCACAAATCGGGTCTGAACCGATACCAAAAGATTGGGATCGTCCCCTGCATATTCTCAGACCATAACGCCTTGAAATTAGAACTCAATCACAAGAAGAAGTTTGGAAGGACCTCAAACACGTGGAGGTTAAGGACCATCCTGCTAAAAGATAAAAGGGTCAACCAGGAAATTAAGGAAGAATTAAAAAGATTCATGGAAACTAATGAGAATGAAGATACAACTGTTCAAAATCTTTGGGATGCAGCAAAAGCAGTCCTGAGGGGGAAATACATCGCAATACAAGCATCCATTCAAAAACTGGAAAGAACTCAAATACAAAAGCTAACCTTACACATAAAGGAGCTAGAGAAGAAGCAGCAAATCGACCCGACGCCCAGCAGAAGAAGAGAGTTAATTAAAATTCGAGCAGAACTCAACGAAATTGAGACCAGAAGAACTGTGGAACAGATCAATAGAACCAGGAGTTGGTTCTTTGAAAGAATTAATAAGATAGATAAACCATTAGCCAACCTTATTAAAAAGAAGAGAGAGAAGACTCAAATTAATAAAATCATGAATGAGAAAGGAGAGATCACTACCAACACCAAGGAAATACAAACGATTTTAAAAACATATTATGAACAGCTCTACGCCAATAAATTAGGCAATCTAGAAGAAATGGACGCATTCCTGGAAAGCCACAAACTACCAAAACTGGAGCAGGAAGAAATAGAAAACCTGAACAGGCCAATAACCAGGGAGGAAATTGAAGCAGTCATCAAAAACCTCCCAAGACACAAGAGTCCAGGGCCAGATGGCTTCCCAGGGGAATTCTATCAAACGTTTAAAGAAGCAATCATACCTATTCTACTAAAGCTGTTTGGAAAGATAGAAAGAGATGGAGTACTTCCAAACTCATTCTATGAGGCCAGCATCACCTTAATTCCAAAACCAGACAAAGACCCCACCAAAAAGGAGAATTACAGACCAATATCCCTGATGAACATGGATGCAAAAATTCTCAACAAGATACTAGCCAATAGGATCCAACAACACATTAAGAAAATTATTCACCATGACCAAGTAGGATTTATCCCCGGGATGCAAGGCTGGTTCAACACTCGTAAAACAATCAATGTGATTCATCATATCAGCAAGAGAAAAACCAAGAACCATATGATCCTCTCATTAGATGCAGAGAAAGCATTTGACAAAATACAGCATCCATTCCTGATTAAAACTCTTCAGAGTGTAGGGATAGAGGGAACTTTCCTCGATATCTTAAAAGCCATCTACGAAAAGCCCACAGCAAATATCATTCTCAATGGGGAAGCACTGGGAGCCTTTCCCCTAAGATCAGGAACCAGACAGGGATGTCCACTCTCACCACTGCTATTCAACATAGTATTGGAAGTCCTAGCCTCAGCAATCAGACAACAAAAAGAAATAAAAGGCATTCAAATTGGCAAAGAAGAAGTCAAACTCTCCCTCTTCGCCGATGACATGATACTCTACATAGAAAACCCAAAAGCCTCCACCCCAAGATTGCTAGAACTCATACAGCAATTTGGTAGCGTGGCAGGATACAAAATCAATGCCCAGAAATCAATGGCATTCCTATACACTAACAATGAGACTGAAGAAAGAGAAATTAAGGAGTCAATCCCATTTACAATTGCACCCAAAAGCATAAGATACCTAGGAATAAACCTAACCAAAGAGGTAAAGGATCTATACCCTAAAAACTATAGAACACTTCTGAAAGAAATTGAGGAAGACACAAAGAGATGGAAAAATATTCCATGCTCATGGATTGGCAGAATTAATATTGTGAAAATGTCAATGCTACCCAGGGCAATTTACACGTTCAATGCAATCCCTATCAAAATACCATGGACTTTTTTCAGAGACTTAGAACAAATTATTTTAAGATTTGTGTGGAATCAGAAAAGACCCCGAATAGCCAGGGGAATTTTAAAAAAGAAAACCATAGCTGGGGGCATCACAATGCCAGATTTCAGGTTGTACTACAAAGCTGTGGTCATCAAGACAGTGTGGTACTGGCACAAAAACAGACACATAGACCAATGGAACAGAATAGAGAATCCAGAAATGAACCCTGAACTTTATGGTCAACTAATATTCGACAAAGGAGGAAAGACTATCCACTGGAAGAAAGACAGTCTCTTCAATAAATGGTGCTGGGAAAATTGGTCATCCACATGCAGAAGAATGAAACTAGACCAGTCTCTTGCACCATACACAAAGATAAACTCAAAATGGATGAAAGATTTAAATGTGAGACAAGACTCCATCAAAATCCTAGAGGAGAACACAGGCAACACCCTTTTTGAACTTGGCCACAGTAACTTCTTGCAAGATACATCCAGGAAGGCAAAAGAAACAAAAGCAAAAATGAACTATTGGGACTTCATCAAGATAAGAAGCTTTTGCACAGCAAAGGATACAGTCAACAAAACTCAAAGAAAACCTACAGAATGGGAGAAGATATTTGCAAATAACATATCAGATAAAGGGCTAGTTTCCAAAATCTATAAAGAACTTATTAAACTCAACACCAAAGAAACAAACAATCCAATCATGAAATGGGCAAAAGACATGAAGAGAAATCTCACAGAGGAAGACATAGACATGGCCAACATGCACATGAGAAAATGCTCTGCATCACTTGCCATCAGGGAAATACAAATCAAAACCACAATGAGATACCACCTCACACCAGTGAGAATGGGGAAAATTAACAAGGCAGGAAACAACAAATGTTGGAGAGGATGCGGAGAAAAGGGAACCCTCTTACACTGTTGGTGGGAATGTGAACTGGTGCAGCCACTCTGGAAAACTGTGTGGAGGTTCCTCAAAGAATTAAAAATAGACCTGCCCTACGACCCAGCAATTGCACTGTTAGGGATTTACCCCGAAGATTCAGATGCAATGAAACGCCGGGGCACCTGCACCCCGATGTTTCTAGCAGCCATGTCCACAATAGCCAAACTGTGGAAGGAGCCTCGGTGCCCATCGAAAGATGAATGGATAAAGAAGATGTGGTTTATGTATACAATGGAATATTACTCAGCCATTAGAAACAACAAATACCCACCATTTGCTTCAACGTGGATGGAACTGGAGGGTATTATGCTGAGTGAAGTAAGTCAATCGGAGAAGGACAAACAGTGTATGTTCTCACTTATTTGGGGAATATGAATAATAGTGAAGGGGAATATAAGGGAAGGGAGAAGAAATGTGTGGGAGATATCAGAAAGGGACACAGAACATAAAGACTTCTAACTCTGGGAAATGAACTAGGGGTGGTGGAAGGGGAGGAGGGCGGGGGGTGGGGGTGAATGGGTGACGGGCACGGAGGGGGACACTTGACGGGATGAGCACTGGGTGTTATTCTGTATGTTGGTAAATTGAACACCAATAAAAATTAATTTATAAAAAAAAAAAAAAAACAACTCAAACCCCATTTGACACTACCTTGTAAAAAGACCTATCAGCAAAACAGCCTTGCTAGTTTCTGTGACACTGTATACTTCGGGACATACATCAATCTTTTCAGACTATCAGTATAGTGGGTAAAGTATAGAATTTGCATCAATCTGAGGAAGAGTTCCAACTCCAGCTGTGAAACTTTAGCAGGTCACTACCCCTCTGAGCAACGTTTGCCACACCAGGAAAATGGCAATTATAATACTACCTGCTCTGGTCTGCTGAGCAGTTATGAAAAAATACAAGAAAAAGCACTTGATGGATGTAAGCATGAAGTAAATGTAAGTTTAAAATTAAAAATGTCTTATAATATGCTTTGTCATTCAAATAGCATCAATATATTTTTTAACTCGGTAGTTAAAAAAAACTGCCCTTCCTCACCCCCTGCCCCCCAAGTATGTTGAGAAACTAGTGTTCCACAAAAGCCCAACTAGGGAAACAATGAATTTGAAGCCAATTTCCCCATACACATAGTTACAGAAATATAGTCCTTTTTCAGATCTGGCTTGGATTGGGTTCCTAGTGGCAAGCCTTGACATGGAGATTGGTGTACAGGCAGTCTATGCAGGCAGTGCTCCCAGGAGACCAGGGATGGAGTGGGGAACACAGAGCAAGGAAGGTAAGAGCCCAGCAGGAATTCAGGCAAAGTTCTATATCAAACATAACCATTTCTTGACACTCTCTTCCTGAGCTTCCAGATTCTTCTCGTCCTCCTCAGGCCATTCATTAGTGCTCTTCACAGACTCCTTATCTCCTACCCTCTGCCTCAGGTTCTATGGAAGGCTCTTTTCATTTGCACTCCCTGAATCCTCCCGGAGTGCTGCCAGCTAGCCTCTGTGCTGGTAGCTCACAGTCTTCAGCTCCAGCCCAGGCCACCCTGCTGCAGTGCCCACTCACACATGGGGACCTCTCCTCCCACACAGCAAGCACACAGGCACTCCAGACCCTACAAGGGCAGAACTGAGATCACTAACATATATCCCGACACACACTCCACCACAGACTGGCTAATGGGATAATGAAATCCCCTGTTATCTTTGTGCCTAAGCACTTCACATACCAAGCAAGAAAAAAATGCACTCTGTACCCTAGGATAGACCAAGATAACAAGGTCATCGTGTCCAGTTCTGGCCCCAAAACAAATGCAGTCTTTTTCATAAACCTGAACTTCCCAGCTAAAACAATTTCAGCCCCAAATTTTGCTATGCTATTATATAAAAGCATATCACAACCTTTGCAGATAGGATAATCATGTGAAAAAATTGTGGTTTTTCTACCATGAAAAAAGTGTACAATGAAGATTACAGTTGGTAACCTTATCATTTTACAGCTTTCTTTTCCATTTAAATAACTGGTTTTTATTTGGTAAGCCAGTCCTTCTGAAGCCTTACTTTCCTGCATTTGTTCTAAGTAACTTTTTCTTTTTTGCTTAAATTCTTTTGTTTCTGAATCTTCCTTTAACAGTCCCATAACCTACAACTTAGGGACTCTTGTCTCTTTTCTAGAGACCTGCCTGCAACCAGTCCTAACAATCCTTCCACCTAGCATCACTCTCCTCCAGACTTCCCTGCCTCTGGAGTAGCTCAGCCTTCAGGTAATGATCCACTCCTCCCCCACATCCCTCTTACCTACCACCAGCCAGCTTTCTCAAGCACACATCTGACCACATTACTTTTTTCATCAGTCAGACTGTGAATTTGTATGGCAGTTCTACCTAGCACCTAGGTAGAAAAACCTGTATTAGCATGTACATGTTATTTTTTTTAAAGACTTATTTATTTTAGAGAATGTATGGGCAGGGAGGGGAGAAAGAGAGAGAAAGCAGGCTCCCCACTGAGCTGGGAACTTGATGATCTCAAGACCATGAGATCATGCCCTGAGTCAAAATCAAGAGTCATAGACTTAACCAACTGAGCCACCCAGGCGCACTACAGTGAAGGCCTTTCTGAGGCCACCTGTGCAGACACCTGCATGAAGCGAGTTAATGAGCCAAGTAATCTAGGGAGGAACTTCCAGACAGAAGTATAAGTCCAAGGACAGTGGCACAGCAGTAGCTGGAAAGAGCAAGAAAAGCAGAATTGCTGGGTGTTTGTGAACAGGGTGGCATAATCTGATTCATATTTTCAAATGACTGTCACAGAGCTGTAAAGAACTGCTCTTCATTTCCACTTCTGGATATTTATCTCAGGAAAACAAACGCTAATTCAAAAAGGTATGTGCACCTCAATGTTTACTGCTGCATGATTTACAACAGCCAAGATGTGGAAGCAGCCTGTCCACCAAACAGACATTTGGATAAGGAAAATGTGGTGTATACATAATGGAATATCATGCAGCCACTCAAAAGGGATGAGAATCTGCCATTCGTACAACATGGATGGACCTAGAGGGTAATATGCCAAGGAAAATAAGTCAGAGAGACAAAATACTGCACGTTTTCACGTTTCCATTATGTGGGGAAATGAAAATATAAAAATAAACAAAACAGAAACACATTAACAGATACAGAGAACAAGTAGTGACCATGAGAGGGGAGGGGTGTAAAGGGAAGGGCAAAATACGCTAAGGGGATTAAGAGGTACAAACTTCCAGTCATAAAATAAATAAGTCACAGGGATGAAAAGTACAGCATAGGGAATACGGTCAATAATATTGTTCTAACTTTGTGTGGTGACAGATGGTAACTAGACACACCAAGGTGATCATTTCATAATGTATAAAAATATCTAATCACTATGCTGTATTCCTGAAGCCAACGTAACACTGTAGTCAATTAAATCAATATTTTTCATTAAAAAAAAAAACAGTTGCTCCAATGAGGAACAGTGAAAGCAGGAATAGCAGGCAAAGGGCTGTAAGAAGAGAGCATGTGGGCAATAATGACAGCTTACATAGAGCACTGAGTGTGGAGCAAGAAAAATGGTAAGATCCAGGATGGGTTTCGGATACAGAGCTAAAAGAATTTGTCTGGACATGGATGGTTTGGGAAGGGAAGTGTCAAAATGGCTAATAAATTTGGGCCAACAGGGCCAGTGAGGAAACGTGCCACAAACTGTCCTTCAACAGGCAGGAGGGAGCCACACCCAACTACCGGAAGCTCCCCCAGCGGGCCTTCTTCCACAGCTCGTCTCCTCCCCTTAGGGTTTCTCTCACCACAGCTGCAGCTCCTCTGCTTGGACAACTCCTACGAGTATCTTCAGGTGTTCTGTGAAGTCACTCCCAATGCTGCCAGATAATTATTCGTTCCCTGCTTTTGTTATTTGAGAAAACTTCACACTTATCTCCATTTTTAATGCTTCCCAAAAGTTATTATTTAATTTTTTATTTAAAAGTCTGTTTCCTCATTAGATATTAAACGCCAGAGGAAGAATGCTATTTTATGATTCTTGTATCCTCAGGATAGAGTTTTACTAGAGTCCAGCTTGACTGAAAGATAGCCAAGCCCATTCATTTATGTACTGTCTAGTTCAATTACGAAGAAAAAATTTAACCAAATGTACATACATTTTTTTAAATCTACATACATTTTGAAAACACTGTATTCTCATAATAACATGTTAAAGTTTGTAAGGAACAGAGCATACTGGCCTTCTGACTTTGGG
Organism: Nyctereutes procyonoides; assembly: GCF_905146905.1. NCBI lineage: Eukaryota > Metazoa > Chordata > Mammalia > Carnivora > Canidae > Nyctereutes > Nyctereutes procyonoides. The sequence continues at coordinate 23,787,601 of NW_026575035.1, read as the reverse complement.
GGACTCTTATCAGAATAAGATGTGATACAGGATTCTCTGAGAATTCATGTGTTGTGGCCATCCCCAATGATTTTTAAGCTCTTTTAGGGCAAGTACATTTCACACCCACCAGTGTCCCCACAACAGTTGGCTCAACAGCAGGCACACAGTAACATTTGGTGAATGTATGTGTACAGACATACAGAGTAGGAAGGTTTTATAAAGAAATGCATGAGATGGACAACGGAATAAAGGACAAAACCACAACTTAGTAGTACAGAGGTCTCGGAAAAGGAAGAACAGAAGAGAAAGCAATTAAAAATCTCCATGAATTAAAAATGTCCCAAATGCCAATGCTAGAGAACTTCTCCAGTCAGCCAGTGCTTTCTTATCAATAACAATATCATTCTATTTAGATTATAAACAGAGTCAAGCTTTATAAACATGAAACTCCTGTCCTCTAGTCTAAAAACACTCTAGGCTAAAATTAGGAAACAGAGCTTAAAATCCTAATTTCACAGGGGCTTTAAACAATTACACAGATATAGATGAACAGAGAAAACATCAGAAAGTCCCTCCTCGGGGATCCCTGGGTGGCTCAGCGGTTTAGCGCCTGCCTTTGGCCCAGGGCGCGATCCTGGAGTCCCGGGATCGAGTCCCACATGGAGCTCCCTGCATGGAGCCTGCTTCTCCCTCTGCCTGTGTCTCTGCCTCTCTCTCTCTGTCTCTCATGAATAAATAAATAAAATCTTAAAAAAAAAAGAAAAAGTCCCTCCTCCTCCTGCCCTTGTGTCCATGGCCCCATTTCAATCCAGTCCCTTAAAGTAGGAATCCTGAGTCATTCTAGATTCATTTTCACTCTCATACATTAAATTGATCACTAAGACTTTCTCAAATCTATTCAATTCTATCCATTGCAACACCCTGATACTGCTATAGCCTCACCCTACTCTAGCTTTGTTTCCACAAATCCACCCTCTACATTGTCAGTAGAACAATCCAGCCAAAAGGCAATCTGACATCTAACCCCCACCTACAAACAACAGTCATTCCCAATACCTACAACAGTGATTTTAAAACTGTGTTCCTGGGGGAGCCTTTACAATTGGCTACTCTGGCTGTCTCTCCAGCCTCAGCCCTCCCCCACTGCCTGCCTCCAAAACAAGTATTATCCCCCACCCAGCATGCTGCTTTTTAATTCCCTACCTTTGACCATCCCCTCCAGGAAAAGAGACCATCTTCTCCTGGAGATAAGATTAGCTGTCCTTTTTCTATCCACCCATGATCCCCTGTGCATCTTTCTACTACCTCAGTTAACAAACTAAATTTAAATTATCTATGTATATATTTGACTTCCCTACTAGATTAATAAGTTTATCTTTTGAAGCTTCAAAACCTAGAAAAATGCCTCAAACTTGAAGGGCAGGCAATAAATGTTTGACGAGTGACTAAATTAACAGAAATAAATGTATCATTTTTGTACATTTTTGTATGTCCCTCTTACAGCAAAGCAAACTGCTAAGTATAAAACTAAAGATTCCTCAATTTGTTTTTCAAAATGTATATCCAAATCTTAACTGAGTTTCCTTAATAAGTTACTCTTAAAAATATACCAAAATAAATAGATATGAGGTAAAGTCGGTATGATAAAATATGGTTAAAAATAATTAAACCGTTACGTTACAGATAAATACAGAACACCAGCATGCTAAGTCTTAATGCATACAAGAAAGAAGGGGAAAGAACTACAATTTATTGAGAGTATATTGAACACACGAATGCTTGTATTCAACTGTGTTAATACTTTAAGTACACTATTTAAACAACTCGGAGTTATCTATCCCCATTTCACATATATGTCAATGAACCTCAGAGAAGATAAGATTCACCTACAATTACCAATCTAGTAGACAGAAGAAACACAATTCAACCCAGGTCTTGAAATTCAAACATCCACACTTTTTACTAGTTGTATGAGCCATTCTGCAACACCTCTGTCCCCACATTGCTCACCAAGCACAGTGAGCCAGTCTGGAAGGTTTTGCCTATTATCCCCTTCCCGCCTACAGATCCCACGAACATCCCTCTCACATTTCCTACTCATTCAAAAAGTACAATTTTCCAGACAGAAAAGGTCAAAACTGCTCTGAGCAGCTCCACTCCCCAGCTAGAGCCTCAAGCTGTTTCCAGCACACGACACTGTCTCCCTAGGACAGGTAAGAATTCTGAGGAGGAAGTGTTTTCTTCCACATGTATTAGTATTTTTCCAGTATCTCTCTCATAGAAGCATGATCATGAAAAAGACTGATGCAAAAGCACATGATTATCCATGATTCACAGCAAATCGGTACTTACTGAAGATAGGACTGCCAGTTCACTTTGTTTGCACGAACCTCTGCAGCCTTGGCAGCAATAATGTTCGTGGGAACAGCAGCATCCACGGCACCTCGGATATCCATTTTGGTCATCTAAATTTTATGATCTTGGATTTTTTTCAACAGATCTTCAATTTTGATGCAAGGTGAAACCAGAATACCAAATGTTATCATTCATTTTAACAATTACTACTATCATTACTGTTGTAATTAATATCATCACCTTACTCTCTCTGTACACATTCAACTCAAATATTGAATATCCTACACATTAAATATTAATATAATTATATTCCATATCTTGCCCAATTATGCACCACTCCATAAAGTGTCTTCTAAAGGTTTTTACATTTCCAGGAAAAGTTTTTTTTTTAATTATTGGCACTAATCTTGCAGTAAGATTTTTAAAGTAACACTTTAAGATACTGACATGAGGAGTCATGCTTAAATAAAATAGGCATATGAACAGTTTAAATGTATATACAACTGGCATCAACTTTCTCCCGACAGAAAAAAATCAAAACTTGTAAAGACCAATTATTTAATTTACATTTACTAAGCATCATTTTGAAGTGACATATTAAAAAAAAAAACGTACAAGTGCCCTCTAAAATGACTTATTCAAATTAAAAACCCCAAAATGGGAAAGCAATTTCCTCAAAGGCAGAGCTTTCTTTTTTCAACCAAAGTTCACGGTATCTTCAAAATCAATTTTGGGAGAAAGTTTTGGAACAAACACTAATTAAAATTCAGATACAGCCAACAATGAGAGTCTGGTCTGAGAGCAAGAACTGACAGCGCTGAGCTTCTATGTAACTCTCGTTTCTGAATTTAAGGTAATTTACGGTAAGCTCTTAAGCCTGTCTTTATCTTAGTACAAAATATATAGGTTCTGGCTCACAACACGTAAGTTCACTGCCACAGCCACAAAGAAACTAAAACCATACCCAAAATTCTATTCTGCAACCCCAATGACCTTAATCAGTTTGGAACTTAATCTCTACATCCGAGGGTTTGCTGCCTAAACAAGGAAAAGGAATATACACGGGCAGGGCAGAGGTAAAACCGGCGGTGTCCGGGCCAGGCTGGAGCCCTGTTCGGCGGCTTCAGGCCCAGCGGCCCCCCTGGGGCAGGTGGCGGTGCCTCAGGACCCACAGCCCAGTCACTGAACGACTCGAGCCTTCCGCAGGCCGGGGCCGTGGCCCAGTCCTGGGGGAAATACACGTTCCCCGTCCTCGTCCTCTCCTCTGCCCGCCCCTCCCATCCCCTGCCCCGCAGGAAAGCAGCCCCAGGTCCGTAAACCTGCTTGAGGCCCCGAAGGAAAGAACTGGAGACCCCGGGCTGGAGGCGGCGGGCGGGGCCTGCGCGGCGAGCAACCAGCACGCACCGGAGAAGCCGGGGAACCGCAGGGGTCGCCTCCCTCGGCCCGGGCCAAGGGACAAAGGGCGGGTGCGGCCTTACCTGGCAAACCCCGGGGACGCTACAAGTCACCCAGACACCGCGCGGAGGACGCTGCGGTCAAGGCCGTGGGGGCCGCCGCCGGCTGAGGCCCCGAGTCGGTGACGAGTTGGCGTCTCCGGCCCGGTACCGAGGTCTGAGCGGCGGCGTGAGCCACGGCCCCCGGGAAGTGCAGACGTTCCCGCACCCAGGAGACGTTGAGGGCGCCACAGGCAGAAGGAAGCAGGAGCGGCCGCAGGAGGATGACAGGAGCCTCGGTCACGTGACCAGAGGCACGTGACGAGCCGGAAGCCGGAAGCCGGAAGCTCCGAAGCCGCCCGCGGGGCCCGCCTGCGTCTGGGGGTCCCGGCGGCCCGGAAGGCGGGTGGAGAGCGGGGGCGCCGCCCGGGCACGTGGGGGCCGCCACCCCGAAACCCAGGGCCCTCCGGCCCCAGGCAGAGGCGGGCCGAGACTTGTTTATCGTGACCGTCATTCTTTCGATATGTTCAGTGCTTTTCAGTAGATTGACTTCCGCGTGATCTAACGGCTCAGTGAATGAAGCAGGAGCTCTTACAAGGATTTTAAGTGCAAAACTGATGCCGAGAAGGGGATCACAAGTTGTCTTCCCGTCGGTTCGCAGGCTTAGCAAGTAGTGTGTTGCATGTAGTGTTTGCTCTTACATTAAAGTTTCCGTGTTTGCCGAAAGCGCAGATTTGACAACTCTGACTTGAGCCCGGGATTGCCCCAGTTCAGGCCTCAACTAGCCTCCTTGTCCTAAATGATAATGAGTGATGCTACTCGGTGCTACACCTTGTGGGCAGTCAGGTAAATGTAACATCATGTTTTTGTTTTTAAGATTTATTTATTCATGAGAGACACACAGAGAGAGGCAGGCTCCATGCAGGGAGCCCGACGGGGGACTCGATCCCAGGACCCCGGGGTCACACCCCGAGCAGAAGGCAGAAGCCAACCGCCGAGCCACCCAGGCGTCCCTAACACGTTTTTGCAAACCAGCACTGAAAGGGATTTATAAGTAGAATCAACACATTTCTACGAAAAATGTTACGTTTCGGTCAAGTTTTAAACCCTATGAGTAAACACATAGCATATAATTTATTGTTTTTCTATTGCTGTTTTAACAAGCTACCACGTTTATTCTTTTGCGGTTCTCTAGGTCTATAGCATGACTTGGGTCTCAGTCCGTTTCCCTGTCTTCTCCAGTTGCTAAAAGCTGCCTGCATTCCTTGGTCAACGTCCTCTTTCCTCCACCTTCAAAGTCAGCAACGTCACAGCTCGCCTGCTCCCTCTCTCAACACGGCTGAGAAGGGTTCTCTGATTTTATGGGCTGATTAGATTAGATCCACCTGGATAATACAAGCAACTCTCCCCACCTCAAGGTCCTTAACCTTAACCACATGCACACATAACCTTGTTTCCCTTTTGCCATGTAAATTAACATATTCAAAGGCTCCAGAGGTCAGAACACAGACATCTTTAGGGGACCATTATTCTGCCTATCACAAACACAGAGGCAAGGATACACATTAGTGTAACTGGTTAAGTAAACATACAGAGGAGCCCTGCATGACATCCACGTTTAATTTCTAAAGTAAAAATTTTTTAAAACCTCAACCTAATACTGCAAAATGTTAACCTTTTAAAATCTGAATAATATACATGGATATTCACTCCTTATGTTCTTTTTATTTGGCATTTTCTTTTAATAAGTTTGATGCTATGGATTAAGTCCATTTACATGTGAAAGTCTGGCCTAAATTAATGTGGGACTTGCTGATTAGAAAATTGTGAGGTTAGAATTTTTAAACATGATTGCAGGTACTAACCACAATAAGAGTAAAAAAAAAATCCTTGTTAACAAAGCTATAGGTCACAAAACTGTTTAAAATATTAACTATAATATTTTATAGTTTTATAAGTAAAACATTTATCAATGTTTCAGTTTCTGGAAGTGGGAAAATAACCCTCTCAGGAGTCTTTGAGACTATGTGGGACTCTTGGACTTATTACAATGGCTAGGGATGGAGTGTTGCTGGCATTTGGTGCACAGGGACTAGGGATGATAAGAGCTGGGAAGGGATACCAGCACAGTACCACACACAAGGCATTTTCCAGCCAAAAATGTCAGTAGTGCTCCTATGGAGGAAGTGGGATGATGACTAACTCTATATGATCAAGCTGTCATTGCAAATATGAAGGCATATTCTAGGCTGTGATAGGAATACATGGCCTTACCATTACAGAATGACATCATTTTTGTGCATCTGAATACTAAGAGGCACTGACAGAAAGAATAGCATATCTACCCAGATGTTACATGTGTACACACCATAACCAAGCAAACAAACTTCCAGAAATCCCTGCTATAAAACTCAGCATAACCATGCAAAGATAAATACACAGGATTTTCAGTGCAATATTTTTTATAGTAGAAAAAAAATAGAAAAATTTGTCAGGTCAGGTTGCCCTAACAAAATAGCAAAGATTGAGTGGCTTAAACAATAGGACATTATTTCTCAGTTCTGGAGGCTGGGAGTCCAAGATCAAGGTGCTGGCCATTTTGGTTAGGTCAAGTGTCTCCCTGGCTTGTAGATAGCCACCTTCTCACTGTGTCCTCACATGGTCGGGAGAGAGAGAGAGAGTGTGTGTGTGTGTGTGTGTGTGTGTGTGCACACTTAGAGTTCACAAGGTATTGGTCATTCACCAGAACTGGTGAATTTTACCATTTTGTCGGGGGGGGGTATTTTTTTTTATTCCTGTAAATATTCTTGAGTTTTGTTCCAGGACATACTTATGTCACCCACAGTTTAATCCTTTTGGGTCCTGCTTTTAAGCTTTGTTAGGCAGAACTAAAGCAATGTATCATCTAGGATTAATTTTCCCCAATACTGAAGCAAAACCCTCTGAGTTCTGAATATCTAATACCTTGTGAGTTGTAAGTGTTCCCACTCTGGCCTTTTGAGAACAGGTGCTAACCCCAGCCTTTCATAAGCTATAAGTATTGTTTCTTCTATCCTTTGGATGGTTCTTTCCCCAGCCTCGACTAGTCTCCTCATATGAGTACACTGATTAGCACTCAGCCGAACATTCAAGGGGGGCGCTTTAGGGGTGCCTGGGTGGCTCAGTTGCATAAGAGTCTGTCTTCAGCTCAGGTCATGATTCCAGGGTCCTGGGATCAAGCCCCAAAGTCCTGGGATTCAGCCCCAAGTCAGGCTCCCTGCTCAGTGGGGAGCCTGCTCCTCCCTCCTGCTTGTGTTCTCTCTCACACTCTCTCAAATAAACAAATAAAATATTTTTTAAAAAGAGGAGCCCTTTGGAGATCCCCAAAGTCTCACTCTATGCAGCTCTTCCTCACCAGTACCCTCAGGAACTCTACCAACTGTGGCCTCTCCAAACTCCCTGCTCCATCTCTTCACCTCAGGGAGACCACCATTCCCTACCTGGATTCCTATCCCTAAGCAGAGCCTGAAAACATTCTCAAAGCAGTAAGCCATGGCATCCATTTGTTTCCTGCCTCTTGGGGGTTGGTACCCTTCATTACTGACATCCAATGTCTTGAGTACTGAGTTGTTTTGTTTTTTTCATATACTTAGTCAAGTTTTTTAGTTGCTTTAGTTGGAAGAGTAAATTCATCTAGGCATTCTGCCTTGGCCAAAAGCAAAAGTCTGGGTGTTTCCTTTTGAAAGAAAATATAAGAGAAAAAGCTTTCATAGAAAGAGAGGAAGTGGGCAGCCCTGGTGGCATAGTGGTTTAGTGCCGCCTGCAGCCCGGGGTGTGATCCTGGAGACCTGGGATCGAGTCCCACGTTGGGCTCCCTGCATGGAGCCTGCTTGTGTCTCTGCCTCTCTCTCTCTCTCTCTCTCTCTCTCTCTCTCTCTCTGTGTGTGTGTGTGTGTGTGTCTGTCATGAATAAATAAATAATTTTTTTAAAAAAATAAAGCAAATAATTTTTAAAAAGAGAGGAAGCATAAAGTAATCATGCACTAATAAATTCCCAAAAGCAGAAGGTATTAGTATTTTCTTAAATTAGCAAACTATTTCCTGCTTTTTTCCAGCCCTAAAGGTAAATGATAAGTTAAGCTTTCATCAAAATGTATTCAGTTTTTTTCCTCTTAAAATGGCCCTCCTTTGAAAAGCATATGACAAAGTATAATACCCATTCATAATAAAATCCCTCAACAAAGTAAGTCCAGATAGAACATATCTCAACATAATAAAGGCTGTGAAAAACTCACAGCAAACATCATACTCAATGAGGAAAAACTGAGAGCTTTTTCCACTAAGATCAGGAACAAAACAAGGATATCCACTCTCACCACTTTTATTCAACCCAGTACTGGAAGTCCTGAGCACAGCAGTCAGACAATAAAAAGAAATAAGCATCCAAATCAGTAAGGAAGAAGTCAAAATTTCACTATTTGCAGGTGACATGATACTCTATATATAGAACACCCAAAAGACTCCACCAAAAGACTGCTAGAACTGATAAACAAATTCAGTAAAGTTGCAAGATATAAAATCAATGTGCAGAAATTTGTTGCATTTATATACACCAATAATGAAGCAGCAGAAAGAGAAATTAAGAAAACAATCCCATTTACAGTTGCACCAAAAATAATAGGATATCTAGGAATAAACCTAACCCAAGAGGTGAAATACCTGTATTCTGAAAACTATAAAACATTAATAAAAGAAACTGAAGATGACACAAGGAAATGTTCAAGCTTGGAAGAATAACTATTATTAAAATTTCCATATTATCCAAAGCAATCTACACATTTGATGCGATCCTAATTAAAATACCAACAGCACTTTTTCCAGAGCTAAAACAAGCAATCCTAAAATTTGCTTGGAACCACAAAAGACCTCGAATAACCAAAGCAATCTTGAAAAAGAAAAGCAAAGGTGGAGGCATAACAATTCCAGACTTCAAATTATATTACAAAGCTGTAGTGATCAAGACAGTATGGTACTGGAACAAAAATAGACAATTCAATGGACAGAGTAGAAAAACCCAGAAATGAACTCACAACTATATGGTCAATTAATCTTCAACAAAACAAGAAAGAATATCCAATGGAAAAAAAAAGACAGTCTCTTCAAAAATGATGTTGGGAAAACTGGACAGCAATATGCAAAAGAATGAAACTAGACCACTTTCTTAGCCTGTACACAAAAATAATCTCAAAATGGATTAAAGCCATAAAAATCCTAGAAGAGAGCACAGCAGTGATGTCTCTGACATCAGCTGCAGCAACATTTTTCTAGATAGGCCTCCTGAGGCAAGGGAAATAAAAGCAAAAATAAACTATTGGGACTACCTCAGAATAAAAACCTTCTGCACAGTGAAGGAAACAATCAACAAAACTAAAAGGCAACCTACGGAATGGGAGAAGATATTTGCAAATGACATATCCAAGAAAGTGTTAGTATCCAAAACCTATAAAGAACTCATCAAACTCAACATCCAAAAACAAATATTCTAATTAAAAGTTGGGTGGAAAAAAAATAAAAGTTGGGTGGAAGACATGAATAGACATTTCTCTAAAGAAGACATCTTCACTAGGGGTGTGGAAGGGGAGGAGGGCAGGGGGTAGGGGTGAATGGGTGACGGGCACTGAGGGGGACACTTGACGGGATGAGCACTGGGTGTTATTCTGTATGTTGGTAAATTGAACACCAATAAAAATTAATTTATTTTAAAAAAAAGAAGACATCTTCAACAGACACATGAAAATATGCTCAACATGACTCATCATCATGGAAATATAAATCAAAACTACAGTGAGATATCACTTCACACCTGTCAGAATGGCTAAAATTAACAACACAAAACAACAGGTGTTGGCTAGAATGTGGAGAAAGGGGAGCTCTCATGCACTGTTGGTGGGAATGCAAACTGATGCAGCCACTGTGGAAAACAATATGGAGTTTCCTCAAAAAGTTCAAAATAGAACTACCCTACAATCCAGCAATCATACTCCTGGGTATTTACCCAAAAAATACAAAAATACTAATTCAAAGGGATACCTGTACCCAAATGTTTCTAGCAGCATTATTTACAAGGCCAAGATATGGAAGGAACCCAAGTGTCCATTCACAGATGAATGGATAAAGAAGATGTGATAGATAGATGATAGATAGATAGATAGATAGATAGATAGATAGATAATTGATTAGATAGATAGATAGATAGACGATAGACAACAGAATATTATTCAGCCATAAAAAATGAAATCTTGCCATTTGCAACAACACAGATGGAGCCAGAAAGTATAATGCTAACCAAAATAAGTCAGAGAAAGACAAACACTGTATGATTTCAGTCATATATGGAATTTAAGAAAACAAATGAGCAAGGGCAAAAAAAAAAGAGTGAGAGAGAAAGATAAATGAAGAAGCACGCTCTTAATTCTGGAGAACAAACTGATGATTTCCAGATGGGAAATGGGCAGAGGGGAGGAGTGAAATAGGTGATGGGGATTAAGGACAGTAGGTGTTGTAAGGACCACCGGGTGTTGTATGGAACTGTTGAATCACTATATTGTACACCTGAAACTAATATAACACTGTATGTTAATTATACTGGAATTTATATAGATAGATAAGATAGATAGATATTTTAAGTAGCTAAATACCAGTAAAAATATGGCCCTCCTTTGGTCCTCCTCCAACATCCTGAGTTTTCTCCTGTCATCATTATCTTAATTCCACATTTATAGGGAAACTAGTTTCCACTATTAAGATATAAAATATAGATCTCAGTGCCTCTGATACTGGAAGAAATCCTCTTGCAATTCATGTCATGATGGATACCTAAAGGACAAAGATTGGATGTGGAGTTCTGGAATTTAAACAATGTAGTATTATAAATCATGAAATATTGTAAATCATTATAAATAAAAAATTTCTGAGAAAAATAAGGATTTGAACTATACATCTGTTAAAACAAATACCAAAATCTTCCCTTTTATCACTTTTGTTAATAGCTTAGTTATGGGATGTGGGTTGCTATGTGAACAAAGGTAAAATAGGACAAAATTGAAATGTATTCTATACTGTGCCCAGAGGTTCATGTACAATATCCACATAAAGCTTCCTTCTGTAAGTCAGTTTGAAAGCAAGACAACCTATTCCCTCCTAATGCCTACTGGTATCAAAAAGTTAGCAAAATATATTTGAGCAAAACTTATCTCTATTTTCTGAAGGCAGTCCTGGAAGTCTAACTACAAGAGACCTGTTGTTGCCTGCCAGTCACATGGACATGTTCAGTTTGAAATTTATATGAAATACCTAGGTGGAAATGTCAAGGAATCACTTAAATCAGTTTTCTAGATTTCAGGACGGAGTCTGGACTGGAGATACCATGTGGATATCATCAGTGTGGAGGACAACATTCCAGGCTTGAGAATGGATGCAGTCAGCCAAGAGTAGGAAGTGAAGGAGGCCAAGGGCAGAGTCCTAAAGACATACTATTTATGGATCAAGAAGAGGAAAAAGAATCATGAAAAGAAGTTTCCAGATAGATTGGGGGGGTGGAATCTATGGAAGACTGACAACATTAAGAGGACAGAAGTTTCAAAACAGAGGGAATGGCTTACCATGTCAGATGCTACAGGCAGGTCATGTGAACAAGGACAGAAAAAGGACCAAAATATCCCCTTCCTAGGATGTGACTTCTGGCATTGGTGACAGAAATCTCAAGACAGGCTGAAGTATATTCACAGTTTTATACAACTCTTTAAAAGCTGAAAGCTGGGATCCCTGGGTGGCGCAGCGGTTTGGCGCCTGCCTTTGGCCCAGGGCGCGATCCTGGAGACCCGGGATCGAATCCCACGTCGGGCTTACGGTGCATGGAGCCTGCTTCTCCCTCTGCCTGTGTCTCTGCCTCTCTCTCTCTCTGTGACTATCATAAAAAATTAAAAAAAAATAAAAGCTGAAAGCTAAAAGTCTTTATACATGATCAAAGAGCCACTCATTTAACTTGCCTGGTATGATTATATTCCAATACCCAATCTTTTAACTTCTCTTATATATTTCAAGGAGCTATCTGGACTATTCGCTTCCTAAAATGTTATGAAGATGACTTCTCACTATCACCAATTAAATGTATTTATTCATCAGCCGGGTTTCAAAGCAAACCAAGTAGAGAAATCAAGAATTTTTTTCAATTTATTCATGCAGAATTTCTTCCCTGAGGCACTCAGATAAACTGGGTTTTCACTCACCCATCCCAACACGTTTCCTCGTTATTTCGTTAGCTCTGATGCTGAAAAGGGGTCCAGGGCTCAGGGCCAATGCATGTCTTCATCTTCAAAATACTTTTTAAATATCATACTTCAAGATATCACAAAAATAAATGTTAAATGTCATTTTACAAAAAGGTGTTTAATGTCTTTGGTAGATCTAGGAATTATTCAAAGTGCAGCATATGCCGTATGTATATTTTTGGTCAGAATAGAGAAAATAATAAACAGAACTCTCACAGCAGGTGAGAGTACCATGGGGAATTTTCATATTTCAATGAATTAACCAAAAAATAAACTTGACAAAAATCAAGTAATTCAATTTGAAATATTTTGATTATAATAAAATGTCTTCTATTAATACCTGTAAACAAAGGATATAAGAAGCTGTCATTTTTACAAATAGTTGAAAACACTAGTTTTATTCATTGTAAAGCTGTGAGGAGATAGAAAGAAGTTTTATTCTATCATAACTTTCTTATAAATTGAGTCTGAAAATATCTAAGTTTCATATCAATATGTCAAGAGTACAGATGCTAAGAAGAAGAAATTAAAAAGAATAATTTAAAAATTGAATTTATTTTTATTCTGGGGGAACGTTAAAAAATCAGACATAACAATTTAAGCCACTGGTACAGAATTGATTTGTATAGCTATTGTTATGGGCTAATTGTGTTTTTCACCTCAAAGTTCATATGATGAAGTCCCAATGCCCAGGACCTCAAAGCGTGACTGTATTTGGAGGTACAGTCTTTAAAAAGGTGATTAAAGTAAAATGGGGCCATTAGAGTGCATCCTACTACAATATAACTGGTGTCCTTCTAAAAAGAAGAGATTAGGACATAAACATTAGTGAAGAATACGTACCACCTCCCTATTGCCCGGGAGAACAAAATCCAGACTTCCTGGTCTAGCATTAAGTGCTCCCTGCAATATGGACCCAATGCCATTACTTACCTTGGGGTCTAATCCAACTATTATCACAAGCTTATTAGACCAGATGAGTTTTGTGTCCTCTCCTTCACTCCACCTCTTTCCCCATACCAGGAATGCCCTGTTGGCTGTCCTGTGCTAATCACCCATACCCATGAATCGAGGCCCAGCCCATGTTACAGCCCTACCTATAACACTATCTGTATAACACTATCTGTATCATTCAGCTGCTACTTAGTCTAATACTTAAGTGCTAAAAGTTTTAAGTCGGATTCCATACTGACTTTTAATAGCTTTTTCTCCAAATACACTTTTCTTTAAAACAGAAAATTATTAAACCTAAATTTCTACGGACTCTATCTACATCTGTCAGTGCTTCCTTCCCTGGTAATTTTCTCCTTTTTAATCACTTTCAGTACTTCCAGACCTTGTGCTCCCAATGGAAACCGGGGGATAATATTGTTGTCTCCAAGATGGCAAAATGGTCCTTAAGGTTAAGAAAACCGTAGACATCACAATGGTCTGTGACCCATAATAACCATATCTGCCAAAATGTTCTTGGTATTTAACTTGTTAGGGAGAAACTAAACTCACTTTATTTTTTTTAATGAATATGTTCTTTTTTTATTTTTATTTATTTATGATAGTCACACACACAGAGAGAGAGAGGGAGGGAGGCAGAGACACAGGCAGAGAGAGAAGCAGGCTCCATGCACCGGGAACCCGACATGGGATTCGATCCGGGGTCTCCAGGATCGCGCCCTGGGCCAAAGGCAAGTGCCAAACCGCTGCGCCACCCAGGGATTCCCTAAACTCACTTTAAATTTTAGTTAAATTCTTTTTTTCTCCTCTGGATTGGGCAAAAATGAAGTAAATGTTGAGAAACACTGCGTCAGACTAAGAAAAGGATTTCTCACTATATCAGTTTCCCAGGACTAGTGTACCAAATTATCACAAACTTGAGTACTAAAAAAAAAAAACTCCAGAAGTTTCAGAAATTTATTCTTTTCCGTTCTGGAGGCCAGAAGTCTAAAATCCAGGTGTCAGCAGGACTGTGCTCCCTCCCACGGCTGTAGGGTAGAATCCAATCTTTGCCTCTTGCAGCTTCCAGTGCCTGCTACATCCCAATCTCCACCTTCACCTCCCTGCGTTATGAGGACCTTGTCACTGGATTTAGGGCCCACCTGGATAACTGAAGATGATCTCCTCATCTCAAGATCCTTAATTACATCTGCAAAGACCTTTTCTAAATAAGGAAACATCTACAAATTCCTAGGTTTTAATGTAGACATATCTTTTAGATACCACCAATCAGTTACTACCCTGAAAAATACAGATCCTAATTATAAGGAGGCATAAGGTAGGAAACAGCACCGTCAAGTGTTGCCTGGATGGCTGCCTGAAGCCCCAATTTGTTAAGAGCACGTGGTCAGCCAGTTGGTCCTCAACAGTTCGTAATGTAATAGGCTATTGTAAAAAGAAGGCCATTAGACCCAGATGGCTGTAATGCCTGGGTAGCCTACATAAGCAAGCCAAAAAAAAACCTAAGCCAGAGTCAATGCCTGTAAATGCATTTGCATCCCAGAAGACAAAATTTAAGAGCAACCAAAAACAGACAACTAGGTTTTCTGAAATGAGGCACCTGCTTAAGCTGTGGCCAATCAAATCATTTCCTTGCTTTGCTTCTGCATCCACTTTGTTAAATCCTTTTCCCTAACTCCTCTTCGCAGAGTGCGCCTAACTACTCTCAGTTTGGCACTGCCTGATGTGAATCCATGTCTGCTCAAATAAACTCTTCAGCTTGTCTTTTCAAAGTTCTGTGTTAGAAACAGGACCCCAAGGAAAACTTTGATGGGTCTCAGGGAGCATTTGGGCACAGGCACCTGCCGAGCACTCTGTGCCCACGTCTTTCTTTAAGGGTGCAGAAAGTTCCTCTCAGATCTGAGCTCTGCAGCTTTTGCACTGTGAGCTCTCCAGCTTTATTTGAGCATTTCTTTTTTTCCAGACTGAGTCCAGAGTTGGTGCTAGTCTGACTTGCACCAGTCAGACCCAATGGTCTGGGTCCATTGTGGGGCCTCCAGTAGGTAAAATTCTGTTTTAAATGGAAAAAGGGAGAGAGCAAAACAAAATGGGTTCCTCTAAGCCCAGAGTCTGGGACTCCTCCATCTAGGATTTTGTCTGAGTATATATAGAAAAATTATGAGCCCAGAACCTGTTTGTCTGAACAAGTGGATGAAATTTACCAAAGATAATCTTGAATAACATTGGCCACACTGGGAACTTTTAATGTAGATAAGTTTATCCATTTATAAGGCGCCCTAAAGACAAAAAAAAAGGGGGGGTACCAAACTTCCCAAAAATAATAGAATACATCTTTCAGTTGGTATGCAGAAGGTCCTAAGAGACTAAATGAATTTAAAATGGCCTCTTTAAAAATTTCTTTACAGAAAGCAAATAAAGGGATGCCTGGGTGGCTCAGTGGTTGAGCATCTGCCTTTGGCTCAGGGCATGATTCCAGTCCAGGGATCGAGTCCCAATTCGGGCTCCCTGCAAGGAGCCTGCTTCTCCCTCTGTCTGTGTCTCTGCCTCTCTCTGTGAGTCTCTCACGAATAAACAAAATCTTTAAAAACAAAACAAAAAGCAAATGAAAAGATCAAGTCTCTATAAATATTAGTAAAAGGCTTTAAGCAACAGAGCAAGTAACCTTAACTTATTCCAACTGCCAGAAACACAATTCTGATCCAACAGTTCTTTTAGAAACTAGCAAGTTTTGTATTATACTTGCCTCATGGCTACAATTTTAAAAGTGTCTGCTGTATATTTATTTGTGTCTATACATGTGTTATATATAGATGTGCAATTTTTCTATTTAGATGGTAATTTTAATGTTAAATTTTAACAAAATTTGTAAAAGAACTCTATTAAATTGGCTTAAAAAAATAAAGTATTTACATAAATTAAGTATTCTCTCAGAAATATCGAAACTGGGATCCCTGGGTGGCGCAGCGGTTTGGGGCCTGCCTTTGGCCCAGGGCGCGATCCTGGAGACCCGGGATCGAATCCCACGTCAGGATCCCGGTGCATGGAGCCTGCTTCTCCCTCTGCCTGTGTCTCTGCCTCTCGCTCTCTCTGTATGACTATCGTAAAATAAATTTAAAAAAAAAGAAATATCGAAACTAACCCAAATGTAGTTCAAGTTCACATGATCTTTGATAATCTTTGATATATAAAAGCTAGTCTAAGTTTGCTTGGTTTAATTAAAACACTCATGCCTTCAGAGTTATCAACGTTAACTATAATGCAGACATACAACTTCAATTCTACCTAGGTTTACTAGTCAAATAAGCTGATATTATGACTGTCACAAAATATTTCAGCAATCAAAAAAACTTGAGATGATCACTAGCTATTTAACATCTTGTGAATTTTTCAGGAGTAATCTAAAAAAAATTGTTAGGAACAAGTGCATTGAATAGATATAAGTAAAAGTTTATAAATGGACTTTTCAATAATAATTACATTTTATGTTCTATCTACTTAAAAGTTATCTCTCAAGAGTCTTAAAAACATGCTTGTAGCCCTCAGCAGGACATCAGCTGGTCTTATCTGAGCTGGGAGAAAGAGAAACAAGATGAACAAGGAGATGAATAACAAAAACCTTCCACAAACTGACATCAATAACCTATAAGTTTCACAGTGAAACAACTTAACCCTGATAGTGACCAAGGGTGGCACTAATACCAATTTTTTGGTCAATCCATCATATATGAGAAAATAACCAAAAGGGGGAATTGTTAAAGTAATTAACCTGGGGGCCATTAGACTGAGCTGCCTCTAATGCCTTGGTAGACTGTGTAACCCAGAGTCAATTCTTGTAAATGCACTTGTACTGTAGACAATGACACTAAACAGTCACAAACAGCCGCCTAGACTTTCCCAAATTAGTCAACCTACTAAGCTGTAGGCCATCAAATAACTTCCTTGCTCTGCTTCCACATCTGTTCTTTACAAGCCTTTTCACAAGCTCCTGTCAAGCACTTTCACTTTGGTGCTGCCTGGTTCAAATTGATATTAACTCAAATAAACTCTTGAAAAATGTTAATAATCCTCAGTTTATCTTTCAATGTTATGAAATGAATGTTTGTGTTTCCCTCAAAATCCATGTGTTGAAGCCCTACCCCCCCCCCCCGATTGTGATGGTATTTGAAAATGGGGCCTTCAGGAGGTAATTAGAGTTAGGTGGGCTCCAGATTTGCTATTTAGAAATGACACAAGGGGGACGCCTGGATGGCTCAGTGGTTGAGCATCTGCCTTCGGCTCAGGCGTGATCCCTGGGTCCTGGGATCATGTCCTGCATTGGGCTTCCTACGGGGAGCCTTACTTCTCCCTCTGCCTATGTCTGTCTCTGCCTCTCTCTCTGTTTGCCTCATGAATAAATAAATAAAATCTTTACCAAAAAAAATGACTCAAGGGAGGAGCACCTGGGTGGCTCAGTAAGTTAAGCATCTGCCTTCGGCTTAGATCATGATCCCGGATCCTGGGATCAAGCCCTGAGTTGGGCTCCCTGGCATTGGTCTCCCTGCTCAGCAGGGAGTTTGCTTCTCTCTCTGCCTCTGCTGCTACCCCCTGCTTGATCTCTCCCTCTCAAATAGATAAAATCTTTTTTAAAAATAACACAAGGGAAATAAGATAAAACTACATCAACAGAAGAAAAATAATACTAATAATTAATGTGTTCTTTAAATCAATGTCCCATATGTTTAACTTTTTTTCACTAGAGTAGGATTATATTATATGTTTGAGAGAATATACCACCTAGAAGTGATCAGAAGTTGCAAAAAAAAAAAAAAAGAAGCGATCAGAAGTAGAAAAAATACATAATTTCAAAGGAATTTCTTCAGCCTAAAACAGAAAATGTTATGAACATCATCATTTCCAATCTTTTCCTTCCAAATGTGGATTAAACTTACATTTGCCCATGGAGCTAAAGGAGATCCAGCCAACAGAAATCTTATTCTAAAAGATGATTTCACATGACATACTTATTGCCCCTAGTAAACATTATGCTACCAGCCTACCTTCAGCTGGGTGAGGACTTTGAGAAGTTTTTGCTGCTCAGTGAATAAAATATTAATTTAATGGAAGAATGGTTTTTCCAATATCTTTCATACAGTAGACATTTGTAAGAAGCTGACTTACTTTGACCTGACAGTAACCCTGGGCATGGACACATGACATCTTTACAAAGTTCTCTAACCAGCTATCATAACAGCCTCTTCATTGGTACTACCAAAGTAGATCTAATATCAATAACAAAGGATTTCACTTATTTGTGATACCAGTGCCCTAAATTCCTACGGCAACCGAGCTTTAGGATTTTCCAGGTCAAGTCTATTAGATTTGTCCACTGGCCCCATAATGACAATCTCCCACAATTTAAAAATATGGTCACTGTGGTAGCAGCTCTTAGTAATCCCACCTCCCAGTGACTCCTGCCTTTCTCTGATCCTCTCTCCTTGAGTATGTGCTAGACCTACTGAGTTTCTTCTAAGGAACAGAATACAGCAAAGGGAAAAGGACTGTCACTTCTGAGCTGAGGTTACAAAAGACCATGACTTTCATCTTACTTGCATTCTGTTGGGTCGTTCTCACTTGTTCACACAAATGAAGCAAGCTGCCAGGTGGTAAACTGCCCCACGGAGAGCCTGATATGGCAGGAACTGAGGGCAGACTCTAGTCAGCAACCAGTAAGGAACGGGGCCCTTAGTCCACTTGCATTTGAGGAACTAAATCCTGGCAACAGCTATGTGAGTGAGCCTAGAAGTGACTCCTTCCCCAGTTGAGCCTTGAGATGACTATAGCTCCAGCTGGCACCTTGACTCAGCAGTGGTTTTTGAGCCAGAGGATCTGCAGCCAGCTCCTGTTACAGTCAGATAATAAATGTTATCTTAAACCGCTAAGTTGTAGAATACTTGTTATGCAACAATAAATAACTAATACAGTCACGGCAGCCAAGGTAATAATAATAACAGCAAACATGTAGCAAGAGTTTATTATGTGTTGAGCACTCCAATAAGCCCTTCATCTATGCTGCAGGTGAAAGGAAACAGATCGAGCTAACTTAAGCAAATAGTAATAATATTCTCAAAATAACATTTTTTATTTCTAAGGAAGTTATTAAACCATATAAATGAAGAGTCTAAGATTAGTTCTTCAGGGACAGTGAATTGCTCAAATGATGTTAGGAATCGGTCTGCCTGCCTATCTATTCTGGTTCTCAGTGAGCTTATTTCATTCTTAAGCAAGTTCTGTGCAAGTATTGGCAAAGATATACACCAACGGGACCAGACTTATATTTTACTAGTTAGTAACCTCAGTGGAAAACAAAATTGCTGGATATTATGGTATCTATGTTGAACATTTTGAGGAACTGCCAAACTGTTTTCCAAAATGGTTGCAACAACATTTTACATTTCCATGGATAACGTCTGAGAGTCCTAGTTTCTCCACATACTAACATTTATCATTGTCTGTTTTTTTGCCAACCTATTGAGTATAAAATCATTGTGATTTTGACTTGCTTTTCCCTAATGGCTAATGATGTCGAGCATCTTTTCATGGGCTTATTGGCCATTTATGTATTTTCTTTGGAGAAATATTTATCTAGACACATCACCCACTTTCAGTTAAATTTTATTTTGTTTTGTTTTTTCAGTTGTAAGAACTCTTTACATATTCTGGATACAATTCCTTTATTGTGTATATATGATTTGCAATATTTTCTATTTTGTAGGTTATCTTTTCACTTTCTTTCTGAGGTTCTTTGAAAATCAAAGTTTTTCATTTTGCTGAAGTCCAGTTTCCCTGTTTTTTCTTTTGTCCTTTGTGCTTTTGGTATTGTATGTAAGAAGGCTTTGCTTAATCCAAGGTCACAAAGATTTACCCCTACATTTTCTTGTAGCAGTTTTATAGTTTCAGCTCTTACCTATACATCTATGATTCATTTTGAGTTCATTTTTTCTGTGGTGTGAGGTAGAAGTTCAACTTAATCTGTCTGCCTGTAGTTATCCAGTTGTTCCAGCACTATTTGTTGAAAAGACAATTCTTTCCTCTGTTGAGTTATTTTGGCACCTTGTCAAAAATCAATTGACCATAAATGTATGGATCTATTTATGGACTCTCTATTCTGTTGATCTATAGGTCTATTTTTATGCGAGTACCACACTATTAATTACTGTGGCTTTATAATTAGTTTTTTTTATTTATTCATGAGAGAGAGGCAGAGGGAGAAGTAGGCTCCCTGTGGAGAACCTGATGCGGGACTCGATCCTGGAACCCTGGAATCACAACCTAAGCCAAAGGCAGACGCTCAACCACTGAGCCACCCAAGCATCCCCTTATAATAAGTTTTAAAATTGAGAAATGTGAATCCTCCAACTTTGTTCTTTTTATGAGATTGTTTTGGATATTCTGGGTCCCTTACAGTTCCATATGAATTTTACAATCAATCTATCAATTTCTCACAAAAAAAAAAGAATAAAAAGAAAATGAAGCTGAAATGTTGATAGGGACTGTGACTGTGTTTGTTTTGCATACCAATTCTGGAGGCCCGGGGTCATTTTACAAAAGGAAATTTCTCCAGTTCATAACCCAAGTAATATACATCTGGGGTCTTTACCCCTGTGCACCAGACCCAGCAATGGTTACCTGAACATTAGATATTCCTTGATAGAAAGATATTATGTTCTACTCTTTGCACTCTGTGTAATAATCTTTATTTATAGGGCACTTTACAAATGTGAAGCACGATATTCGAAGCCAACTTTTGGTTTAATCACTAGATGACTAGTTACTTCGCAAGAAAAATCATTTTAATCCTACATGATATCAATTTAGGTGTAATAATCCTTGGGCTTAAGTTTGGGTGTGAGTTTAGCAAATATTTCTAACCGCAAAGCTAACTGCTGCTAAAATGACCTTTTAAGAAAACTACATAGATTAGGCAGACCATCTGCCTCTCAATTGCGTGGTCCAAGATGATCAAATACTAGTCCCTATCGCACACGACTAATGCAGAATTTCGCAAAACAATCTATTCCCTTTATCATTATATCCTAAGCAATATATCACTTACACCATTTCTTTCCATTTTGATTTAGGAATTAAATTTGAATTAGGAACACATTGCTGCCTGCAGAGGGCAGTCATAACATATCTAGACATTCAAAACCAGAAGCTCTACCTGGAATAGAACACTAGTGGATAAACTGCTGATCCCCAAAACAGATAATCCTGTTGCTTCAGATAGTGAAGCAGGGTGATCCCCAGCTGGCTGAGAGATAGCACAGCATCCACCAGGCGAAGAGAAGTAGACTGGATCCTGGGCTAGTGCTGTTAAAATCAGGCTGCAGGACTCATTTAGAACTTTATTGTTAAACATGCCCAGTCTTCCCCAAGACAACCAAGAGTGCCTCCAGGAACATTTCTCCAGACCATCTATGTGGAAGCAATTTCTGCCCCTGCGTAGGGCAGAGGGATATAAAGCAAACATTCACGAAACCATGGAAAATGAAGGTAGCACCAAGGCTGTGCATGATATCAAGGTAAGACAATCTCCACAACCCCTGATCCTTTCTTGACAAGGAAAATTTTTATCTGGAAAGAATATAAAACCATAAGCAAGCTTTCATACTATTGCTCTATCTTACTAATAGTTTATCAAAATGTTTTCAAGCTAACCCCAAGAGAAAAACTAGAACTTTGATAATAATTACCAGATCTGTCCAGTTTTCTCCAACCTAAACAGCTTCCCTTTACGAAGACAAATGCTTATTTATTGTTTGTTTGTTTGTTTGCTTGTTTGTTTCAGGAGGGGTAATGTTTTTTAAAAAAGGAAATCTAGCCATAGATTTTTATGACTGTTGATATTTTGTGGCTATTGTAGCTTGGATATTTTTCTCTGAAATAAAATTTATTTCTCGTACAGTATTGAAAGAAAAACTATAAAAAAAAAGAAAGAAAAACTATAGACTGCTTTCTACAAAAATTGCTCAAGAAAAAAATTGATAAAATAATACAGGAACATAAGAACATTAAGAAGCTAAGGGATATTTTTTCCTGAATTCATAGTTTCCTATGGTGAATTTTTTAAGCATGAATTTCTATCAATAGGTAACATTATTTCCCCAAAGAGTGACAATTTGCCTGCTCAGTGTTGTGTGTATCTTTGCAGTTTAAGTCTGTAAATCCTCTTAACTATAAATAGAACCATCTCTTAAAAGGTTATTCAGAGAAAGGGGGATGGGCCTATGTTACTGCCTACAAATAATCAGAGCTCAGAATTAAATGCTGCAATCATACTACAGCAAACCTATCCAAATACTTTAACACCAAAAAACTGATCCGTCCTTGTGCCATGGCTCATATCCTGACAATAATCATGATTTATTATTGGATATCTTATTTTAACCAATTGGCACAGGAAGAAGAAAAATGTAGAAATGTACTGACCTTCACTTTTGACCTTTCAGACAGATGTGAACAAATAATATGTGATATTCACAGCTCCTATTATCACCTGAGCACTAGGTCTTTAGGAAGCTAAAATGAAATAGATATACTGGCTGGAAGTCCTTAATTAATGGGCATCTAAACCTAAATGTAGGGAACCTATGCAAAAGAGATTTCTGAAAGGTAGAATTTGGAGGTTACTCTGCGGAAATAGCAACAACAACTTAGATATATTTTATGTGTGTGCACACATATACTTTCAAAGTTCTAACTGTATTGAGGGGTACTCTTTAAACAGAATCATAGGCAGATAAATTGGAAAAGTATTTATGAATCAGCAATACATCTTCCCACAGCATCCTGGAATCAAATACACTTCCAGTACTGGACAATCCTACCTGTGATACTGACCTCATTCACCCAGATAAACAGGTTCTAGCCAGTACAGCAGCAGGTATGAGTAGTCAGGAGTGATCCAGCTGAGATGCTACTGGCCTTCCCACTCAGTTTTGCCTCCTCAAAAAATCTTATGTTGCATCTGAACATAGATACACATATAGGTGAACACGTCCCTCTTCTAGCATATATAAGGATGATAGAACTCAATCCATTTTAATTCTATAAATAGCATTGCATCCTTACTATGTGTAAAACCTGGGTTAGGTTTTGCGAAAGAAAAAGATATGCTCCTTCTCCTTGGCAGACTTACAATACATTGGAAAACAGACAAGCATATCAACATTTATTAAGTTACCGTATTATCACCATACTCATGTCAACAGTAGAGGATATCTATGTAACTATATTCTTTTTGTCAGTAAGGCAGTAAAATGTTAGGGATGGCATATGACCAATATAGAGTAAAACAACTGAAAATTGCCTAATGAAAGAGTTAAAGAGATGAAATTTAAAGTAGACGTGAAATAATGTCTTAGAAATATGGAAAAGTGGGCAGCCCGGGTGGCTCAGTGGTTTAGGGCTGCCTTCAGCCCAGGGCATGATCCTGGAGACCCAGGATCAAGTCCCACGTCAGGCTCCCTGCATGGAGCCTGCTTCTCCCTCTGCCTGTGTCTCTGCCTCTCTCTCTCTCTCTCTCTGTGTCTCTCATGAATAAATAAATAAAATCTTAAAAAAAAAAGAAATATGGAAAAGTAGACAGGGAGAGTATGGGATGGAATGTGTTTAGATGTCTAGAGGCCAGTGATAAAACCTTCAAAAATCTTCAACCTAAGCCTCATACATTATACAGAAATTAATTCAAAATGCATCATGGACTTATAAAATGTACAACTGTAAGTAAAACTATAAAACTTTCAGGGGGAAATTTTTGTTAATCATTGTGATTAAGGCTAATCAGAGTTCTTGGGCATCAAAAGTATAGTCCATAAAGGAAAAATTAAAAAGTTGAATCTCAGAATATAAAAAATAAACATTTGCTCTGCCAAAAACTGTTAAGAGGATAAAAAGACAAACTACAGACTTTGAGAGAATATTTTCAAACCGCATAACTGACAAAGCCCTCACATTTAGAATATATAAAGAATTCACAAAGCTCAAAAATAAAATAGCAAACAATCCAACTAGAATATGGGCAAAGAAATTGAACAGGCATTCCATCAAAGAGCATATACAAATGGCAAACAAACACATGAAAAGATAGTCAACATCATAGCCATTAGGAAAACACAAACTAAAAACACAATAAAATATCACTACACACCTATCAGAATGGCTAAAATGAAAAGCAGTGAGGGGTGCCTGGGTGGCTCAGTTGGTTAAGCATCTGACTCTTGATCTCAGCTCAGGTCTTGCTTTGTCTCAGGATTGTGAATTGAGCCCAGGGTCGAGTCTACTAAAAAAAAAAAATAAATAAAGTGACAAAACCTAGTGCTGGCAATGAGTAAACTTGTGAAATTGAAATAAATGCTATGGATTGTACCAATGTCAGTTTCCTGGTTTTGATAATGGACAATAGTCATGCAGTTTCCATGAGGGAAACTGAGCAAAAGGTGCCTGGAACCACTCTGCCCATTCTCTCTTGGAACTTACTATGAATCTATAATTATTTCAAAATAAAAATTAAAAGAAAACAAAGACAGTTACACTGATGTACCAACACAGTGTTGCCTACATTTATTGTTCTGGTTCTTCCAGTTCTTTTCATTTGGATCCTTAACCACTTTGATTGGGTCAGTAGCACTAGTGTCATTAGACCCGTTTTAGAGATGGGAAAACAAGTTTTGAAATACTGTTGGTTATGTGTGTGAAGTCATCTGAGTGGTGATTTGAACCTAGAGTTTTTTGGGGCACTGATTTTATTACTAATTCAATAGCTTCTGATAGCGATTTAGAAAGTAGGCTATAATTTCAGAGGCTTGACGACAGACTTCTTAATAGTGTTTTGTAGCTTAAGTGTTAATAGTGTTTTGTGCATTCAGCCCAAAGTACACCAACATGGACCACTAATTTACTACAAAATAAATTAATACCCCCATCCACATAATCACACACCCATCTCCAGCAGAATATTTTTTCTGCATCAGGATTTTTGCTTCCTTTAATTCAGGGCATGGAATGCAGGTAGGGGGCAGAGGACCCTCTAGGCCAACCATTCTTCCTAAGTGATAGACATGAGAAAGAGAGAAAGCATTAAAGCCACAGTGGCAAGAAGTCAAATCCATCTATTGACATAGATTTATATGTATATGTGTCAATGCATTCTTCTTCAGTAATAAACATGGTCAGAGCTTAGACGAAAGTTGTTTCCAAAAAAAAAAAAAAAAGAAAGTTGTTTCCATAAAATCATTTTTTTTAACCCAGAGATCAAGAGTCGCATTCTCTACAGACTGAGCCAGCCAGACCCCTCCACAAAATTATTTTTCATACCATTCCAACATCAATGCATCTCTAAGAACACAGGCTTCTAAGTGCCCTCCTGTCCAGACGTGTAATCCCTTGAGCAGCTGATCAAAGCACTTGTTTTGAGACGTTATACACTAAAAGGAGAAAAACAAATGTCAGGGCCCCAAAAGGTAGCTACAAAGACAATGAAGCTTTGTGTGATGAAAAAGATACAGAAAAGAAGAAAAAAAGTCTTCGTAAAAAGGAATTATGCTTCTGATATCCAATACTTTAACATTAATGTATTCAGAAGACAAAATCAGTTTGTCCTGCCTCCATTTGTGAAAGAGTAAGCCCAGTAAGAAGGATAAAATTGGTTCTTTTTTTTTTTGAAGGCCCTCTGAAAAGAATTCGGTAGTAATTAGTTTAACATTTGAGATGTTCACATAAACCTTTTCAGAAAAAGTTTCATTTGGAAGCCTGTTGTGATTATATCTTCCATAGTTAGCATGCAAATGTTAATTGGCAATCCTCCAGTAACTCCTGTAGGATGTTCTAGATGAGGCAAAGGAGTATAGCTATCTTTATTATTATTGTTGTTGTTGTTCATTTCTTTTGTTTCTTAAGTTTCTCATATGAGTGAAATCATATGGCAGCTTTCTTTCTCTGACTGACTTATTGCACTTAGCATAATACTTCTTAACTTTCCGGATACTGTGGCATGGCCATGGAATCCTACAAGGGCGGTACATGACCACTTCAGTGTAAAACCCACATAGTGCTTCTCTTCTCACCTTATAATTCTCTGAAGCACTAAATAACTGAAGACAATTGATTTATGACAAGAGAGCCATGGAGAAAAAACTCTATGTCCCAAGAATTATTTATACCAAGTGTCACTGCAGCCCCATGTCTACATCACTGCCGGGACAGCCTGCCTACTTAGCCAGCGTGCTTTCTGCCACTACTGATGGCTTTGGCTGTAGGTTGGTGTTGACTGTGCTACCAGGGCATACTCCTGTAGAAAACAGAAATATTTTAATAATATATATCTGTGTTATATTCATTGTAATATTCAAGCAGGTGTTGCATTTTGGAAATTAGTGAAATGTTACCAAAAAAAAGAAAAGTTAATGGAGTTAAGACATTCAGTCATTGATTTAAAAGGGGAGGGAGGGAGGAAGTCTTTAACAGCAGACCAGATGCCACAAAAATTAAAATAATCAAAATAAGAAATATCAAAATAGAATAATATATTTGAGAAAGTCACAACACAGGGGAGAAAGATAAAGAAATTAAAATTATGAAGGCATAGTATAAGGAGGCCATATCTTGAAAAATTCACTTTAGGGACAGATAAAGGAAATAGATATAAAGTGGGATCTGAATACATTACTCAGCAATAATCAAGTTTTCTTTAAATATAATTTTATATTCCTGATGTAATAAAGATTTCAAACAATAATCTAAGAAGACATATTCTATTAGAAGCAAACTTAATGAAAATAGAACTAAGCCTAGAAATATCCTCATAGAATGTTCAAATTTCAAAAATTAAGACATTTCAGTAAATATCCAGAAAACATAAGATTACATATAGGGAAACAAGAAGGTCCTTCACCTTATAATTCTCTGAAGCACTAAATAACTGAAAACAATTGATATATAGCAAGAGCTTTGAAGAAAATAACTTTATGTCCCAAGAATTATTCATAAGCAAGTGTCACTCATGCCCTAACTCAAGAGAAAGACATTTTAAGATATTCAAGTATACAGATTATGACACAGCCACACTTCCTGTGTAAGTCACATGAAAATATGTTTCAAAGCGATGAAAAATGTGGAAGTCACAGTTAGGAAGGATCGATGGTAATTATTGAAAGAGTTGCTTGGATGAAGATATTAGAGGTAAAAAAGTGACTGCAAAATGTGATTATTCTTTAAAAGTTTGGTTATATTACAAAAAGAAAGGAGAAATGAATAAGGGAGGAGGCTTACAGCTCCAGATTAAATTCACAGACACAAAGAAAGGAAGGGAGAAGAGGAGAAACAATGGGTTCTACCCCTCATGTCTGGAAAAAGGAAGTCAGAAGAGACTGTGGTTTTTATGTTTTCCTTTTTTTTTTCTTTTAAGTCCCAAAGAGGCAAACAAGAATGTCTTCAGAAGAAATGACATATGACCTCTGACTTCCTTTAAAATAACAGGAGAAGCGGGGAGAAAGGGGGGGGGGGTGTGTGAAATGAAGCAGAATTGGCAATATGTTGATACTGAGTGATGGATATGAAAATTCATGAGTATATTTGCCCTGGGTATTTTTTTATTTGAAAGTTAACGTAATACATTTTTTTTTCAATCTCAAAGACTGGGGATTCAATTTTACCCTTTGAAATTAAAGAGCGAATAGACACATAAATACAATTTTCCATATACCTATTTATATCACAATGGGAGTTATTAGCACATACTTCAGACATTCAGACATTCACTGGATAGCACAACTCATCTTGAACTTTCAGAAAAATCTTTAAAAATGGCAAAAGATCCTTAAAACTAATAATAATAAATAAGTAAAAATGAGAAATAAATAAAAATGGCAAAAGATCTTGTCTGGAAGAATTAAAAACATATTGTTAAAGTCCGAGTTGGCCTCATTATGTAGCTTGGGCTTTTTTTTCACAAATCTTAGAATGCTCAGATTTTATTTTATTTTATTTTTTCAAGATTTTATTTATTTATTCATGAGAGACACACAGAGAGGCAGAGACACAGGCAGAGGGAGAAGCAGGCTCCCTGTGGAGCCCAATGTGGGACTCCATCCCAGAACCCCGGGATCAGGACCTGAGCCACAGGCAGACACTCAACTGCTGAGCCACCCAGACATCCCAAATGCTCAGATTTTAAATTAATATTTAGGAAAAAATATACCTTGTCTCATTTCCTCTATTCAAAAGATCTCATAAAATCATGTTGGCTTTCCTGTCAAAATCAAGCCAGCCTTGGGGCTCCTGGCTGGCTCAGTCAAAAGAGCATGTGACTCTTGATCTCTCAGGGTTGTGGGTTCAAGCCCCACATTGGCTGTAGAGATTACTACAATATAAATAATTAAATAAACTTAAAAAAAAAAAGAATCAAGCCAGCCTTCACAAAACAATAAAACCACTGCAAATACCTTAGGAAATTTACATTAAAGTTTTTCCTTGTTGCAAGGTAAAGCTGTAGATGAACTTTACTGGGAACCTTTGGTAGTAAACTTGTTGCTACAGCTTCCGTATGAACCATGTATTTCCATTCCTTAGGTAAAAGCAATTCAGATTAAACTTGTGTTATGTGGGGTGGGAATTTATTTTAGAAACTTCCATAGAATGGTTTCATAGTTACTGCATTTAAAATGACTGAAAAAAGAAATTTTAAAATGAAGCACATATGCTGACAGATAATATTTAGTTTAAACCCTGCAGTGACTATTGGAATATATTTCAAATATTCAAGAATGAAGTCCAAATTGCAGACTATGATTTAATTTGATATCAATGATGTAACCAAGTATGTTTTTCCCTAAGAATATATTGTACTTACAAAATTTTGAATTCTCAGCACTAAAAACTGTAAGTATTCATTTTCAAGTGATAGAGCATTCCAAGGACTTTTATTTGAAGTAAGATTAAAATATCATAAGCATAGTCTCAACACATCTGGGTAACTGCCTTTTCAAACTATGTATGACCAACCAGAAGATAAAAGGAAAATCAGGAAGCCGGGAGCGTGGCAGCTCAGGAACCTGAGCCTGGAAGTCTGTGGAAGGTGCTAGAAAGACAGCTCAGCACCAAAAAGCAGACTCCCATCATTGCATCTCCACGGTCTCATTTCCAATTCCCTGGAGAGAGAATCTGGCCCAGTGTGGGTCTGGTATCTACCCCTGGATCAATCAATCAGTCCTGGCCCTTCTGTAAGTTAAGAGACAATCCTAGAGGAGCTCACCAGCACGTTTGGAGTGACTACAACTTTGAACCAGTATATGGCCTCCCAAAGTAACCATGACACTGGAAAGAGATAGTGCTAATTTAGATGTTTTAGGTCTGGCATTTTTGTATCTATCACTCACAAGCCTTATAGTCATATTTCAGAGATAAATCCACACATCTCCCCCATTTATCCCCTATTTAGCAAATATCTGTGGGTGGGCCCCACAGCAACTGAAATCTAGTCACCAGACAAACCCCCGCCTCCACCAGACAGACACGGTAGACTGTAAGCTTTTTGTGTGACCCTCTGTACTCCCTCAAATCAGTGCGGGTCATCTAGTAACCCAGACACACTGTTACATAAATATTTTTACATATAAGCTATCATTAAAGGTTGTTCAAGGTTGTGTAAGAAAGTTGAGCAGAAATGACCAAATGGAATGAATAAAACATTACTAGAAAGAAATGATCAAAGCATTTGATATTACCAATTTCACACCACATTTCTCCATTCTGTAATAAATCTGCTCTCTCTGCTTCTACAGGTTAGACTGAACTCCATTTATTTAAGACTTTCATCTGTGACCATTTGTTCAGAGTGTTCTGAAGGGCATATTTTTTGAAGTTTTCATTTGAGGAGAGAGCTTTACTACTACCATCAACATCATCCAAGGAGAACAGTCACTTACTTATATAGACACTTTTGTTACAGAAAAAATCCTGCTGGTTTGAAAAATAAGCATATGATTAGCAAATAAAATCCTACTACTATTGCTTCCTTTTTTCTTCTCCTTAAAAATACCGTCAAACTATTTTTAACAACTTGCTGGTGTCATTAAGGTCAGTAAGGATATGAGGGACAGAGCACAGAAGGTCTCCCAGGCACCACGTCCATTATTAGCCTGAGCCAGCCTGGGAGATCAGAGAAGTTTGTCACACTCGCTCTTTCCCCTACCCCTCACCTTAGCCTCTTTCCCCAGGCATCCCCGAGGCACTTCAGTGTCTCATTCCTGCCTGTTTTCTCCCATTAGAAAAACCATAAAATTCAAATTCATTTGCACTTAGATGTAAATGAATTAATAGACTGTTCCTACTCACGAAATCTACGCGGAATGGTAATATTAGATCTGCAAGGATGAACTTGAAATAGTGTAATTTGAGGTATAAAGAAGCTGAGCAGAAGAGAAACCCCCTTTGAGGCTATTTCTGGCCCCTCCTCAGAAGCCACACTCCAGCCTGGTCCAAATCCCAGCCCTATCTGGCACTGGCTTCTTCGGCTGATTACAGAGAAGCTGAGACATTCCTGGCATCCTCCCTGCACTTTCAAAACCTCCTTTTTTTTCTGTGCAGTCTTAGCCACAGAGCAGGTTATAACTCTGCTTGGCTCATCCATCAGAAATGAGCTGGTTTTTAGATACACGAAATCACAAAAGAGGGGAGAAGAAATTAATTCCTTTGGATTTTAGAAAATCGGGGCAGCAGAGAGCTCATGAGATTTCCAAATTCCTTCTGAGTCAAGACTCAGCACTCAGCGGTACCCTCTTAGCACACAGCCCTTCACCACATGCCCAGGTGCAAAAACCATTTTGAGGAGCCCAAGAGCAAGGTGGGCTCTTGGGTCTTGATATTTCCTAAAAGCAAGACCCAAGGGAGTGAAAGAACAGCATACACTGACATCTGGTGGACATGACAGCATTGCAGGATCTCAAACTAGTAAAATGAGGTTCAGTTTTAACCAGTAAGTCTCACTACTTACTTAAAGACATCCTTTATCCTAGCTGAAGAAGTTCAGTCATGTGCATTTTTATGGTGTACGCAGGTACAAACCAGGCAGTGTGATGACATGAAATCAATGTCTTTGTACTGGCAAGAACTGATTTTTTAATTCAGGTCCAAGTAGGGTTTAATTCTCTTTGTCTGGTTTTATCATCTATAAAATCAAGACAATAATAGCTCTCGTGAATAATTCTATTTTTTTTTAATCAGATGCTTTGACTTTTAAAAAACAGTCTGCACCCACGGGTCCAGGCATCCTATTGGTCCTACACTGCTCTCCTGGGGAACCCATGCTTCCCCCACAACAGTTCATCTAATTATTCCCATCTGTGGGAATTATTCCCTTCTATGTGGAAGCCTCTCACATACTGGGCACCCGCTAAGAACCCAATCAATACTGATTTGCCAATTGATTAGTACGTATTATTATCCGACATTGTTCCCACCATAGGGGTGAAATACTGAGTTTTCTCTACCTCTTTAAGCCAAGGGCATTGTTAGAATCTTTTTTCAGCCAAAGGTCTTAAGTGCCATGAAGGAAATTAATGATAGTTATGGATCCTGACTGGTCTCAAAATATGTAATTTCAGGTCAGTGCCAGCTTCCAGCTTCCTCAAGAAAAATACCTCTTTTAAAATGCAAAGCAAAGCAATCCAATTCAGTGGAGTCCAACTCCAAAGAAATGAGTGAGAGCTAATAAGTTCCCTGGGCAGCCAGGCCAGAGGAGAGAGAAAGCCTTAGGACAGGGCCCTGTGCAGCCTGAGTGAGGCTCACACAAAGCCTGGTTTATTAGAAACCACTGGAAAAGCTACAAAGCCCATGCAGCCTTCCTGAGCGCTCTCACAAATTTCCACTTTGGACGGAACAATGTCTTCCCTTGTTCTTGCCATCTTGCTTATTGATTTTTGTACCCCACCAGT
Organism: Nyctereutes procyonoides; assembly: GCF_905146905.1. Classification (NCBI taxonomy): domain Eukaryota; kingdom Metazoa; phylum Chordata; class Mammalia; order Carnivora; family Canidae; genus Nyctereutes; species Nyctereutes procyonoides. The sequence continues at coordinate 23,755,603 of NW_026575035.1, read as the reverse complement.
GTGAAATTGGTGGATCCGGCGTGGGACCATGGGGACAAATGGAGGGCAGGCTCCTCGAGTGAGACCTGTACGTGTCCCCCTTTGCATCATACCTTCTCCGAACAGCCATTTTAATAAACCTCATGCCCTGAAGGCTTGCACATGGAATTGTGGCAGCTTCTACTCTGCTGTCTCTGGTCTATTGATTGCAATTTAAGAAGAATTGAGATATGTTGTTTAGAAGTTAAAAATAAAAAAAAAATTAAAAATCATATCTTTTAAAAAATCTTTTTATTAAGGGGCACCTGGGTGGCTCAGTTGGTTAAGTGTCTGCCTTCAGCTCAGGTCATGATCCCGAGGTCCTGAGATAGAGCCCTGAGTTGAGCTCCCTGCTCAGCAAGGAGCTGCTTCTTCTTCTATGCCTCCTCCCTACCCCGTTCATGTGCTCTCTCTCAAATAGATAAATAAAAACTTTTTAAAAAATTATTTTATTACAACAAATGTCAAAATATACTTAAAAGCAGAAAAATAGCATAGTAAATAATAGCATAATAGAACCCTATGTATATATTACCCAGCTTCAACAATTATCAACTCCAGATCATGTCATATCTAAGTTCGTTCATTTAACAAATATCAATTGAACACGAATTATGTCTCAGTACTGCTTTTGGTTTTTTGAGACACAGGTCTCATATAAGGGCAAAGTCCTGACTCTCACAAACTATCACAATTCAGAGCAGGAAATGTTGTGACAAGAGAAAATATGCAAGCAGCTAACCCAACCTGAGAGAGCTTCCTGGAGGAACCCCACCTAAACTGAGACTTGAAGGTTAATAAGAGACTCCCCTGGGTGAGAAGAAGAAGAGCAGATTAGGAATGGGTAATGATTCAGCAGAAGGGAAATTTATACAAAGAACCAGGAATGAACATGTACAAGGGAATTTTAGGAACTGACAGAACAATATAATTGGAGCTTTGAATACAAGGTAATAGGGAGAAGGAAAAGAAAAGCGAGTAAAAGTAGAGATCAAATCACAGAAGGTCTATATGCTGTATTAGGGCCCATAAAGAAATGAGGAGCCAGTGAATGGCTAGAGGGAGGGGAGCAACATGATCACATTTGCCTTTTAGAAAGATTACTCCTTCAGCTGGGTAGAGAACAGGGTAGAATGGACTGCGGCACTGTGCAGGCTCCAATGTGGAAGCTCCTCCTTAGGAGGAATGCTGTAATTTAATTAAGGAAGCTGGAGAAGTCGCAGTGGGGATGTTGATAAGTGCTTGCTTGGGAGTCACGCTGGCTCCAGAGCTCCCTCTGGGTTCTGCTCTGCTTCTCTGCTCTAAGGTACAGGGTTCGTGTGTGTGCATGTGTGAGTGTGTGCGTGTAAGTGTGTGCATGTGTGCGCACATTCGCATGTGTTGGGGAGGGAGCCCCAGGAAAGGACAATGGAAAGGGATTATGTGTCAGAGAATGGGCCCCACACTGAACCCAGAAATCAGCTCCTTTAGAAGCCCTGAGGCTGTCTTCACTAAATCCCTCTGCAGAAAAGGAAACTGCAGCCCAGGTGAGCACTTATCCAAAGTCACAGGGGACACAGCTGGTAGGGCCTCCATCTCCTGACTCTGCCCTTCCCCCATCTACAGCTTTTCCCCTGCTCTGTTCTCTTGCCAACCTTCTTCCCTCTTCCCCACTAGGCACCCCAGGGGACCAACAGAGCCCAGGGAAAATGTTAAGATTCAAATGGCAGCAGTGCTGGAAACTTTTATATACAGATAACCTAAGAAAAAGAAGACTTTTGATTATGTGAGCAGCCCCATCCCTGCATTTCTCACATTTGCACTTTTCAAGCTTCTGCTTGCTCCCACCAGCTCTTAGGATTTTGATGACACAGTTTTTCATTTCTCGTAGTTACTGACATTAATCCTTGAAAAGCCTTAGGATGAAATATCACAATATGAACTCTTGTTGACCTGTTCTATATCTTCTTAAGAGAAACTGAATAAGAACTGAAAAATAAATGTATGATTTACAATTATATTAGACTCTGCCAATCATTGTGCAAAGCTTGGCTGCACTAAGATTAGCAGCTTTCTTGAAAATAAATAAATAATTAAATAGGAACTTTATAAATTATACAGAGTTTTGACTATATTGTATTTCATTTCAGAGTAACAATATTCTGCACTCTGTGGATTTAACTTAACCGAAGGTGTCTGACATCATGTGAGGCAGATTCTCCTACAGCCTTCACTTTGGTGTATTTTCTTTACTATCTAAAATGTTAGGGGCCTCTCTGTTAGGGCTTAAAATACTGTTCTCTAGTTTTAAGTAAATCAGATTATTAAAAAGGTTATTGTCCTTTTAGGACCTCAAAGAAGTAACTGTATTGTTGAGGGAAGTAGAGAATTAGCAGCCATGTGATAAACTGACCCAGCACCTATAGAGTTGAAGTCAGTAATTCAATCTCCAATGGCAGTTTGGAAGCAAGCTAGTCATGGAATTTTCATTGCTTGCTGGATATGAGAAGGAGGGGAAATTGGAATTTTGGTCTGAGAGAAATAATGTCAAAGGCACTTAAGAACAGTTAGCAACCATCGAGGCATTCAGGGATATGCATCAACAATATCACTGTCCTTGATTACTGTTACTGTTAATCCTAGTTACTAACATCAGTAAATAATGAGCACATCTCCTGGATGTGGGTCAAGAAGCACTATGGCAGGAAGCACTAATCAGTGGCCCAGTTCTGTTCCTTGCCCGCCCTAACAGAAATCATTGGAGCTCACTGGTCTGTAGCCTCCTCACCAAATAGCTTTAAGGAAGGAGTGGTGAGGGACACCTGGGTGGCTCAGTGGTTTAGTGTCTGCCTTTGGCTCAGGGCATGATCCCAGGGTCCTGGGACCGAGTTCTGCATTAGGTTCCCTGCAAGGAGCCTGCTTCTCCCTCTGCCTGTGTCTCAGCCTCATTCTCTGTGTCTCTCATGAATAAATAAATAAAACCTTAAAAAAAAAAAAAGGAAAGGGGTGGTGAGTGCATGCATGTTGAGAACATTTTCTAAGTGCTTGCACATCAGGGTAAAATATGTCCTAAAATATGATAAAATAAGTATGTAAAATACAGTGAGGATTCTGTTAGAGTACTGATTACTATTCCTCAGGAATAGCTTGCTTGAATATATATATTATATATATATAATTTTATATATGCTTTATGTATATATAAATATATTTTTTTCATTGTAAGCATCTATGATTTTTTAAAATATGGTAGTTTTGGACAAATCTAATTTTTTTAGAGTTGAAGATCCCAGATAAACATCACCAAAGCTTCAAAAATTTACTTTGAATTTTTCTTTTCAATTTTCTGTATTTTATGTAATAATAATTCCCTTCCTGATCTCTGGAATATGGAATAATATGGAAGAAAGAGCACAGATTTTAGTCATTTTAGTTTAGTTTTCTTTTCTTTTTCAGCCTTTTTAATGAATTAGCAGATAAGAAAGATGGAGAAGGCCGACATGGATCTTAAAATCTTAGGGCTTTGGTACATGGACCTTTTTTTATTCTTACCATTTAAAAATGTTCTAGTTAATATTCAAAATTAGACTAGTATAGCTTACAGTTATGACCTAATACAATTGTTGTGGTCATCCCTACATAGGCAGAATGGACCGACCCTCTCACACACACACCCCAAATTCGGTTCAGATGTCCAGGCCAATTAGGCCACAAAAATACCAAGAGAGTATAGAGAGGTGTTTTATTCACATAATGAAGCCCTCTGAGGAGAGCAAGTCAGGACGCTAACAGGTCCAAATATGGCTTGGGAGAGCAGAAGAGTGTCTTGGGATTTCATAGTGGGCTAGAATTGAGGGTACTCCTTTGCAAGAGACAGGACTTGCATGGCTTGAACTTCCTGCAGGTGCCAAAGGAGAAAGCATCTAGGTTGTCCTATCAGTTTGCCCGATATGAAGCAGAAGGAAAAAGAGAGTGGGGATTGAAAGCTGTCAGCAGTCAAGTATTTAAAGAAAAATAAATAAAGGAACCAACTCTTTATTATAGATTCTATTACAATAATGTAGAGCATAAAAGTACATACAATATACTAAGTCTTTATCTGGCCAGTCCCCAACCTGCACTCCCCAATCCACCCAAGGCAGCCACTCTTCAGTCTTATCAGCTTCTTTGTTTTGTCCTACAGATAGTCTATGTATATACAAATATATGTACCTGGGCACACACACACACACACACACACACACACACACAATTCATTCCTTTTACCAACATACAAAGGGTAGAAACTTGATCGTCCAAGCTTGTTAAATTCCTTCAAACTTGTTCTGTTATTTTCTGGATAAATATCTTTGGCCAAGTTATTTCACTTGAGTCTCAAAACAGTCTTCTGTCAAATGGAAAGGAAGTCAATACCTGCTTGCAGGGTTACAAAAAGAAATAAATGACCTAACATCTAACCAGAGTCTGGAACATAACAGATGATGTCCCTTTTGTCTTGTTTCCTTCTTCTCTGGCTGCTCCCTTTCACCTCATTTAAAAATTCCTCTCCCTTTATTGACTCTGAAATATTAGAAGTTCCCTAGGTTTTCATCTTCTCACTGGACTTTTCTTTTCTCCCTGGACTCATTCTCTCTGGCTAATCTGAGCAGTGTCAAAGGCTCTGAGACAGCTTAAGGATTGATGAATCCACTCAGGCTCTGTCTGCTGCAGTCCACACATGAATTTATGAAAATCTACTGACCATCTACATTTATATATCTAAAAGGCACTTCAAAATTCTTTACCTTTGCCCAAACTCTTCTTCTCCTAAGTTCTCTCAGTAAAAATGGTACTATCATCTATCCAGTTTTGAACTACAATTTGGGAGGCATAACCCTTGACTTTGCTCTTGTCCTCATTTCATACTTCTAATCAATCCCCACATTTTGTTCACACTATTCAAAAGTATCTCTTGATCTCTTCATTTAGTTATCTCCATCCCATTTAATGCTTTCCTAGATCAAGTCACTATCATCTCCCCAAAAATTATTGCAACAGCATCTTCCCTGGTCACTCTTTCCAGTCATGCCTACCTCTGAGTAACACAAAAGGACAGAGAGATCTTTCTAAAATACAAACCTGATTCTGTTAACTCCCTGATTAAGTTTTGTCAGTGGCTTCCCATTTCCATCTGGATGTGGTTCAGACTCTTTAAATTAATTCAATCTTGTTCTATCTTTTCATCTCTTTCTAGGAATCTTACCCAATTCCAATAGCTTTAAATACCATTTTATGCTAATAACTCCTAATGTACATCTCCTAAACTCCTACCTAGACTTCTACCCTGAGCTCAAAGCTGTTTTACAACAGCCTATTTAGCATCTCCATTTGAATGACTCATGGGCATCTAGGAATGTGTTTACCAGGATTCTTGATTCCCCACCCTTTTCCTCATTTCAGCCAGCCACCCAGCCACTTATCTCAGAAAACTTGGGTATTATCTTTGATTCCCTTTTCTCAGCCTGCACATCCAATCCACTGAAGTGCTATTAATTCTCTAAAACATATCTTAGTCTATTTCTCTATATTTTATTCCCATTTCTGTCCCAGTCATCATCTTCTCTCACTTGGACTATGGTAAAGCCTCCTGCTTTCACTAATCCCATGCCTGTCACCCCACCAATCATTCCAATACAAAGAACCATGGAGTCTTTTAAAATTATAAATAAGATCATGTCACTCTCTTGCGTAAAACTTTTCAATGACTTACAATTGCTTTTAAAATGAAATCCAAAATCCTTGCCATGACTTACTTGTCCTAAACGGTCTACATAGATTCTCACTATACACTCCTTCACCACACTGTAGGAGTGGATCATTTTCTTCCGCCCCAATTCGAATCCAGAGTATCTAGACATTGATAATTAAGAGATATGTTTGTTGAAAGAATGAAGAAATGAGAGCCTACAAGACTGTTCTTGGATCCTGCTTCAGCTATTTTCTTTCTACTTCTACATACCACAATCTATGGAATGGAATGAAAGTTGGCAATGTCTATCTTGCAAACTTTTAGTTGGTGGCAGCAAAAATCAAGGCAAGGGAAGCTCAGGAGGTAGGTGAAATCTCTGGCAGAATCAGGAGTTGAAAAAATCAGTTGTTTTTCCCCATTGGGTAGGCATTCTCAAGCTCCTCTGAGCTCACACATTAAAGAGGTTTTTTTTAAGATTTTATTTATTTATTCATGATAGACAGAGAAAGAGAGACAGAGAGACAGAGAGAGACAGAGAGAGGCAGAGACACAGGCAGAGGAAGAAGCAGGCTCCACGCAGGAAGCCTGATGTGGGACTCAATCCCGTGTCTCCAGGATCACACCCCGGGTGGAAGGCGGCGCTAAACCGCTGGGCCACCGGGGCTGCCCCAAAGAGTTTTTAATGTTTTTTTTTTAACTGTGGTAAAATAAAAATAACATAAAATAGCCATTTTAAGTGTATTATTCAGTGATATTTAATACATTTACAAGGTTGTAGAACCATCACCACTATTTCCAGAACTCTTACATCAACACATACACTCTGCATCCATTAAGTAGTAACTCTCAATTCTTCTCTCCCACCAGCCCCTGGTAAACACTATTCTTTCTATCTGTGTGAATTTGCCTAGTTTTGGTATCTCATATAAATGGAATCATACAATATCTGTCCTTTTATGTCCAGCTTCTTTCACTTAGCATGTTTTCAAAGTTCATCCATGTTGTAGCATGCACCAGAATTCCATTCCTTTTTATGACTAATATTTGAGCTTGCTTTTTCATTCATTTGTCTCACAAATACTTATTGAGCACTTTGTTAAGGGCCAAACAGTGTTCTAGGCATTATTGACATAGCAATGAACAAAAGAGAAAAAAGTTACTACTTCATCATTAAAAAAAGAAGTAAATATATAATATGCCAAATAGTAATAAGTGTTATAGAAAACCAATATTGCAAGAATAGCTCTACAGGAAGAGGAGATCTTAGTGGTAGGATGGACCATTCATGTTGTGTCTTAAGGGCTAGTGTAAGGACTTTGGATTTTACTCCAAAATAGAAGCCAATAGAAAGTTTGGATTTGCAGAGTGGCATAACCTGACCTACATTTTAAAGAAAAATCCTAGCTTCAATATTAAGGGAATGTGAGGCAAAGTGAGAGAAACGAGGCAAAGGGGAAGTAGAAATACCGGCTAGAAGGGTAATTCAGAAGTCCAGATGAATGATGATAAGACCTGTATCAAAGGGTAGTAGACAAGATTCTCTGGAGAACCAGAACCTATAGGATATATATGTGATAGACAGATGATGACAGAGAGTAGCAGGGAGAGGATAGAAGGAAAGGGGATGGTGAGGGAGTAGGAGATTTATCTTAAGGAATTGACTCCATTCCAACATTCCATGTTGGCTGGAAAATCTCAAATCTGTAGGGTAAGCTGGCAGGTTAGAAATTCAGGTTAGAACTGATGTTTCAGTCCTGATCTAAAATCTGCAGGATAGGTCAACAGGCTGGAAACTGAGGCAGGGTTTCTATGTTTCAGTCTCGTGGCCAGATTTCTTGAGAGGGAGAATCTGTTCTATGCCTCTTCCTTATTTCTGATGGTTAGTTGGCAATCTTTGGCATTCCTTGGCTTGTGGATGCGTCATCTCCATCACTGCTTTTATTTTCACATGGCATTCTCTGTGTGTGTCTGTGTCCAAATTTCTCCTTTTTTATAGGGATACCAGTCACATAGGATTAGAGGCCTATGCTATTCTAACATGACTCATCTTAAATAATTGTATCTGCTCCATCCTATTTTTAAATAAGGCCATATTCTAAAGTACTGGGAGTTAGGACTTCAACATTCGATTTCAAGGGAGACTCAATTCATCCTATAACACAGTGATAACTGTGAATGTAAGAAGCAGGGATACTTCAGTGGTTTTGACCTGAACTGAAATGATCAAGTGGCCATTCACCGAGGTGGAGGAGAAAGTTTGGAGTGGAATACCAAGAGTTCAGTTTTGTGTATAATCAAATAAATATATGTACATAGATTCAAATAAAGACCCACCTCCTATCTTAAGCTCCTCACTTGGTTAAGAACACCAGCAGGAAGGCAAAGGGCCCAGTTATCTCTGAAAGAATTGAGCAGACAGCCTGCAGTGTTTCCCTCCCCCAGACATGTATGTCACCTAAGTAGCCCTCATTTCTGGTCCCCTCTGTTCCCAGTTCCACCTCCCCCTTATTACCAATGCTCCAGTATGTAACATCTACTTGTAACACCTCCATGTAAGCCCTAGGCATAGACCCACTAGAAAGTTATTAAAAGAATGAAGTCAAAACTAATTATGAGCTACAGAGATATTCTTTTTAACAGTTGTACTTTCACTAAGAACATCAAGATTTGAAGCAAAACCTAATAGAAACATCATTGTTTGGTTGGCCTCAAATTAATATTAACCTGTGACTCTACTATCCATGATCTGTCTATCTTCTATCTTGCCATTTTCCAATCTGCATGATTTAAAGTCAGCACAAGCAAAGACTTGCCATATTAGACTTTTAAATCATTGCCAATTAGATTCTTAGATCCAAGTGGAGGAATTATTTCTCCAAATAATGAAAAAATAAAAATGTGTAATATGGCTAAATCAAAGCAAAACAGAGGTTAAAAAGAAAGGAGTCCAGAAAAAAAAATAGGTCCTCTCATAAAATTAAATCTAATTTCAAATTCCATCCTGTGATTTTAATTCTAAAGTCTCTCAGAAATTTTTGATTAAAAGTTGTTTAATCCTGCCATGAATGCTTCCTTTATGAAATGATGTTATTTAGGGGTGAATGCAAAATTTCAATTTGCCTTTTAAAGGGGTGAGACTTTGTGTATATTGATTTGGGTGTGGTGATTTTTTTTTTTCCTCTGCAGGGTTCGGTAGCCAATATGATTAAGTAGGGAAGGGGATATTCGATCTTTATAAAGTATTCCCTAAGTCTTCTGGATCCCTAAGGAGTGATGCTTTCAGTAATACAGATTCCAAGATGATTTCATTTTGTGCACAATGTTAGTGAAACCCTCAGACTGCCATCTAGAATCTGGCCTAAAAGGAAGACAGGGATTTCTGGAGCACGGCAGGCAGCAGAAGTCTTTCCTCAGATAATTTTATCAGATCAAATTTTGTGGCTCCACTGACACTTCCAGAGCTCTGTCCTTGCCAAGAGAGCCAGAGGGAGTAGGATTTCAGCACCCTACACTATCATGCTTCATCCCCCTGCTTGTTAGAGAAGCCAGTCGTCCCTGCCCAGACTTGCTCTGACTGCCGTGTGTCCAGACACAGCCAGAATTGGAGAGCAGGCTACTGATCCTGAGAGAAAAGACCAACCTAGGGAAGGGTAAAAGCTGACTGTCTCCAAAGGAGCAGCGGAGCAGGGGCTTTGGGTTTCTGGGGCTGAGTTTGGGACTTTTATTCTGCCTGAACATTTCCACTATTTCCCTCACAAGCGTCTCTGTCTTGAAGCAAAGACCGAAGCAAAATGCCTAATGAAGCGTGCGGGGGATGGGGCGGGGGGGGGGGGAGGACGTGCAAATGACTTGGGAAGAAGGACTTGGGAGGAGAGAAGAGAGAAGGGTCAGATTATAGGTTCACACATTCTCACAAAGCCATTTGAAAATATGAGCTGGAGACGCAAATTCTGCGACCCACAGAAGTCCCGTGAAGCCTCCTTTGGGCCCTTAGAAAGTGTACCTGTTGCTCATTTCCAGCGATTTAATCTTTGCTCAAGCCTTTCTATGAAGGCTGGTCGGAAAAGGTCGCTGGTGGGCTTAGTCAGGCTCTGGGTCACCACGGATTGAATCGGTTCTTTCTTGACTTCCTCTCCATGGGGCCCTTCAGGCCCCCGTGCCCGAATCCGCTTAGGTTTCTGCTGTCGTCCGGCAGCTCACCCGAGACGGACGCGGCCACGGCCACTGGCCCACCATCACCGGCAGGTGCGCATGAAGTGAACTGCGATCAGTCCAAGTCCAGCTGCCCGCGGCGTCCGAGCTCGCTTGGCGCCTCCTGAGCACCCACCCCAACCCCAGACCAAGGGACTCATCCCCTGCCTCCTCCCCAGCGAGACCGAAGCTGGGCGCCGAGGCCCGCTCAGCGTATTGTCCAATTCTCTCATTTCCCCACCTCCCCACCTCCCACCCCGCCCCCGCCTCGAGTGCGCTGTTGGCCCTCCTCCAGGAGCCTCCTGGGCTCTCAGCTCCAATCCCTAAAATAAACGCACGGTGCCAGAAAGCAGGGGAGGGGAAACAAGCACTTGAACGGAGAGAATGAAAATTCTAGGAGAAAGACCCCATTCTCCAGGAAAAGGTAATCAGGGGGAAGCGAAACAGTGTGAACTTACTCGGAAATGCAAACCGAGCTCCACTCTCTCCCCGGGCGCATACAAACGACCGAAAGACAAATCGGCCAACGCGCTCGGCGGCTTCCCAGAAAGGGCCTCATGAATGAGAATGGGTTGCTAGGTTTCCTCCCTCCCTCTCGACAATTGCTTCCCACAAGACTTCTACGGCCCAAAGAAAACATGCGGGGCCTGCCAACTGCGGAGCAGGGGGAACCTGCGCAGCCAAGCCCACGCAGGCCGCCCGCGGCCGCTCCCGCCTTCAGGACCCTGGAGAGCGGCGGCCGCGCCCTGGGGACTCGCTTCCCGCCCCGCTAGCCTAGCCCCCTCCCGTGCCTCGCCACCCTGTCACTTTTATTCGCTGCTTCCCGCCTCCACCTTCCAATTTCTTGGCAACCACCACTCTTGTTTTTCACAAACAGATTAAATTGTCTTTTTGTTTTGCTTGAGGGTGCTGTTTGTATTGGCTGAGTTAGGTTCTGGATTGTAACTTCTCTAAATGTTAGTGGACCAAGAAGCTCTAAAAATGAGACCTGACTAGGCAGGTGACTTTAAAAAGCCGCTGAGTTCAATCCCTTTACTCTATAAATGAAGTAGATAAATTCAAAGAATAAAGAGACTTTCCCAAGGTTAAGCAGTGGACTTAGTTGCAAGGCTCAGTCTAGAACCTTGGGTTTCTGACTTGTGAATTAATGCCTCCCTCTACTTTCAAAGAAAATAATAATAATTTTACCTTCACACTGGCTGTTTTGATATCCTACGCAACAAGTGGAAGGTGCAAAGGCCTGTGTTCCTGAGAATAAGATGGACACATTAGAGTGTGGAAAGGGGCCCTGCATAGTGTGCACTTATGAGACCCAAAACAGTCCTAGTATTCTGCCCACTCCAACGTGTACAACCAAAGCCAAATCAGCCAGTCCCTTGTTCCACCCAGCCTAGGTCTCCGATTGCTCAGTCCTCTGCCATTCATCAGTTCTCCCCTAGACACCTCTCACAAGGGAACCTAGTAACCAAGTCTAACTTCTATGACTCAGCAGGGAGAACTCTAGGCACTTTGGGAGGTGGGAAAGGTCGGAGGGAAAATGGGAGATGAGCAAGAGTTGCAAAAGTGAATTTTCATTCACTAGGAAATCCCAAAGAACCAAGAAACACGAATACAGACGCTTCTTTACACTGCATCTCACATGTAAGGTGCATACAAACCTCACTGGGAATGTTAACATTCACATTTTGATGCTCTAGTTCAGGACAGGGTTCCAGATTCTGTATTTCTGACCAGCTCCTGGTTGTTATTGAAGCTGCTGGTCTAAGAACCACACTGAGTAGCACAGAGTTCAGAAAGGGGGTAGGGGAGGGGGGGAAGGAGAGAATAGGGAAGGAGAATCTAAGCAAAGGCCTTTCCCTTTGCTCTCACCTACCTTCTCTTGCACCCCCAAAATACAGCCTCAAAATGCTGTAGCAAATGATAGTAAATACACATTTTCTTCCATCTGTAGCTAGAGCCAACAGTAATGGTGTGTTGATTTTGTTTCTCTCCCCCCTACCTCCTGCCCTGCCTGCTGCCGACCCTGCACAGCTCCCAGACTCGCGCGCTGCCGCGAAGCCGCTCAGCCTCCTGTCCAGCACGCTCTCTGGCCTCGCACGATTCTTCTCTCACCTCCTCCGGCGACCCCCTTCTGGGACTCCCCAGCGGCGCCCGGACTTCTCCCTCCTGCTTTCCGTTCGCTCTCTGCCAGCGGCTAGGCTCTCGCGGGGTCACGGGGAGCGGCCAGGCCGCCTCTCGCTCCCGCTGGGGGCAGCTCTGGCACTGCCCAGCCGACCCCGGGGGGCCGCGCGCCCAGGGAAGAGGACGCCTGCGCTGGGCAGAGCTCGCCCATGCCCGTGAGTACTGTGGTCTCCAGCACGCCCCACCCCCGACCTCCCCCCCGGACACCCGCACCCCCGGCTCCGTCCTGACCCCGACTGACCCCTTCCGCGCCGGGCCAGAGCGGGAGGTGTGGGGGGAGAGGCGGAGAGTCTTGGTGGGAAGGTTAAGGGAGGCGTGAGCATGTTCAAGGAAAGGGCGCCGGCGCCTCGGCTGACACTCCTTTTCGCAGCGGACCCCGGGAGCTACTTTTTCCTGGACCGTTCCCATCCAGTGTGAATGGAAGCAGTGGAGGCGGGAGGGAGTCCTCGCCCTTCGCGAGGCTGCCCCCCAAACTCTCCTTCTTAACGTGCGGCTCAGCCCCTTCCTCCGAGCCTCCGCGCAACGCGCCTCCGCCCCTCCCGCGCCCACTCCCCTGCCCTCTAGGCGTCCGCAGGCTCGGAGGCCGGGGAGGAAATGACGTGATGTTATTTCTGTGTCAGCTCGGCTTCCAGCTTCAGTTTGGCCCTCCAACCTCCTGCTCGGGCCCCGGCGGTCCGTCTGCGCCTCGCTCCCGAGGGCACACGGAGGGGCCTACCGGGATCCCCCGGGCTCTGCGCCCGAGGAGCGGAGCCGCCGCGTATTTTCCGCCCCGCCCCCAGGTCTCTCCCTACGCCTGGGGCTCGGGGACCCGGGGGACGGCAGGCAGCTGCCTGGGGGCTCAGCGGGATCCGGAATCCGGAGTTAGCCAACCGCCTCACCCCCACCCCCACCGTCGAGCTGGCGGGGCCTCGGGCCGCGGCGGCAGGCGGAGGGCGTGGAGCTCGTCGCCAGTGAGGGAGGGACAGGCAGAGGCATCACCCGGGTGGGACGGGGGCAGAGCTCGGAGGAGCACCCGGGGAAAGGAAGAAGGTAGGGGGCTGCCCTCCAGATGCGGCGTGGTCCGCCGCGTGACCCTCGGCGCGCCTCTCCGCACCCTCGCACCCGCACCTCCCCCCGCCCGCTCCATTCACTAGGTCTGAGCACGCGGCCCCCGCGCGCCCAAGCGAAGGGAGAGCAGAGGCGACCTGCGGGCGCTCGCCGCGCTCGCCCGGCCGAGTGCCGGCGCTCTGGGTTCGGCCCAGCCCCGGGCTGGAGGAGTGGGCTACAGCCCCGCCGCGGACTGGGTCCCTCTGGGAGCCCGGGGCGAGCCCCCAGCCCCGGCGCGGCGGAGCGCGCTGCGGCAGCAGGGAGGCGAGACCGGGACTGCCCGGCCGGGGAGGCGCGGGGGAGGGGCGCGGAGGAGGCAGAGCGGAGGGAGCCAGAGCGACGGAGAAGAAGGTGAGAGCAAAGACCGAGGCGGGCAGTCGCGGGCGAAGTAAAGCTACCAGTGGGTATTGTAATATCAAAAAAAAAAAAAAAAAAAGGCACACACTAGACGCATGCGCACCGCCGACAGAGGCGAGCTGCCGGAGCTTCCCTCCGGCTCGCCCAGCGGACGGCGAAATCGTGAGTACCGCGGGCCTCACCCCCCGGCCCCGCTCGGACTCGCTCGAAGGCCTCGGGCTGGGAGGGGGCCGCGGCCAGGCGGGCCGCTCGCAGGGCAGGGCCGGGAGCTCTCGTCGGAGCCGCGATGGCGGGAGCCGGTGCAGGTCGGTGGCCCCACGGCCCGCGCGTCCTGGAGGGGTGTACGGGCTCACAGTGTGCCTGGGTCTCAAGGGGGGCGTCCAGCCGCCGGGACCAGCTTTGGCCGGGTCCCCCGGGGCGTCCGCACGACTCAGCCACGGGGGCCTGGGCTCCGGGGGCGGGTAGGACGCGGGAGCCCAGCCCTGGAAGCCTCCCGGGGTGGATCTGGGGAGCTCCGCGCGGTGGAAACGTCGGCGGCGTCGCCGGGCCGCGCAGCTGGGGCGCCGGCGGGAAGGAGGGGGAGACACTCCCGGGGTCCCGGCGCCTCCCGTAAGAAAAGCGCCGCCGAGGCGGTGGAGCCGGGGAGCGGGCGTCTGAGCGCGCGCCCCGGAGGGTCTGAGTCGGCGTCCGCGTTCAGGCTCCCGGAAGCCCGCCGGGCTGTCTGCCCACCCTCGGCCCCGGCGACCGAGTCTCTGGGTAAGTTGGGACGAGTCCCCGCGGCCCGGCTGCGGACACTGGAAGGGGCGTGGGCGCGCGGGGGCCCGGGGGGCGCGGGGCACCTTTGGGCACCGGCGTGCGCGGCGGCCCCCGTCCCGGGCGGTGGGGAGTGGGCGGGGAGGGGCCGGGGAGGGCTGCGCGCCGGAGCGGGTGGGCGCCTGCGGGCGGGGCTGGGTGCGCAGCCGGGGGTGGGCGGGAAACGGCGGGCACCCGGCGAGAGTGGTGAGTGGGCGGGGAGGGGCCCCGCGGGAGGCGGCGCTCCCAGGCCGCGGTGGGTTTCTCCGACTCGCCGGCTTGGCGGGGGGGGGGGAGGGGGCGGGGTATGGGGGATTCCCGGCGAGCGCGCGACCCGGCGGCGGGCGGACACGGCGGCGGCGAGTGCCCCAAGCCGGCTACCGGGGTGCGGCTGCGGCACCCGCGCGGCCCGCGGAGGACGGGCTGGAGGGCGAAAGTGAGCGCAGGCTCCATCCGGGGGGAGTGGAGCGCCGAGGGGGAGCTCTCTCCGGCCTCCCTTCCTTCTGCGCATCCCGCGGAGGCCCCGGCTCCTGCGGACCCCCCGGCTCCTGCGGACCCCGGCCGTCGCAACCAGGCGCCCCGGCCGCAGTTCCCCGGGCGCCCCGGCCTGCCGCTGCCCCCCCAGGCCGAAGCAGTCGGTCGCTCGCCCGCTGGGCTCCGTCTAGCGTCTGCGCCGTGGGGAGAGCAGGGAGCTCCCCGCCCCAGTCTCCAGGTGTCCCCCCCGGGTCGGTCCCCCTCCGCCCGGGCCCAGGACCCTGCGTGGCTTGGCTTCATTTTGCTTCTCGTGGTTACGGTTAACCACGTAACTTCTAGTTAAGATTATGGAATTGACTAAACCAGGATCCCAGCTGGGGAAAGGAAACGGACTCCCCCCCCCCCAGACTTGGCGAGGACGTTTGTCATAAAATGACTCTATATTCTTGTTTTTGTTCATGACCTGATGTTTGCTCATAACCTCTACTGAGCCTCATCGTATTTACCTTCTCATTAAATGGCATCTTTTTAAAATATGTTTTTTAAAGATTTATTTATTCATGATAGAGAGAGAGAGAGGCAGAGGGAGAAGCAGGCTCCATGCCGGGAGCCCGACGTGGGACTCCAGGATCGCGCCCTGGGCCAAAGGCAGGCGCCAAACCGCTGAGCCACCCGGGGATCCCCTAAATGGCATCTTCTGTATCGAGTATTAGTAACGCATATGAGAGACAGTATTGTCTGGCAGGTCAGAGTCCTGGGTTCCCTAACTGATTGGATTCGAATCCCAGCCTAGCTGTGTAGCCTCAGGCAAGTTATTTAACGTTTGGATGCCATTGTTTCATGAGCTGCAAAATGAGGGTAAGAAAAAATACCTACTCGATAGGGTAGCTGCCATACAGTTAATTAATGCAGTAGAGCTCTGTCACATACCAAACAAAAGTTGGTATTACTATTATTATATTTATGCAAAATTGGCTAAGTAGCCTTCAAAATACTGTACCATGAGATCAGGAACAAAATGCATTTTTTGGTATGCTATGAAGAGTTTATATAATAAAGTAAAAGATGTCCATCTCCAAAATTAGAAAACCAGTAAACATTTTCTGTGTTGATACCGTACGTTTAAAATGCAGTGCGTTTCTACACCATCTGGACCCTTTATATTTCAAATAATTAGGAAATACATATTTCAAACAGCGTTTTAAGAAAATTATCTCTAACCTTCAAAATATTTCACTTTGTGAAACATGCATAAAAAATACACACTACATCATGATATATACAGAAAATCCAATGTCGGGGATCCCTGGGTGGCGCAGCGGTTTGGCGCCTGCCTTCGGCCCAGGGCGCGATCCTGGAGGCCCCGGGATCGAGTCCCACGTCGGGCTCCCGGTGCATGGAGCCTGCTTCTCCCTCTGCCTGTGTCTCTGCCTCCCTCTCTCTGTGTGTGTGACTATCATAAATAAAATAAATTTTAAAAAAAATCCAATGTCTGCATTAAAATACTGTACCAGGTCAATTGTAATTTAAGAGAATCGGGAAACTTACCTTGGAAGCTAGAAATGCTAACTTCTCTAAGGTGATTGTAAACATTTTAGCAAAAATACTCTTAGTATCAAAAACATAGATAGGGTCATCTGGCTTGTTCAGTCTGTAGAGCATGTGACTCTTGATCTCTGGGTTGTGAGTTCAAGCCCCACACTGGCACAGAGATCATGGAAGGGAGGGAGGGAGGAAGAACAGAAAGAAGAGAAGAGAAGAGAAGAGAAGAGAAGAGAAGAGAAGAGAAGAGAAGAGAAGAGAAGAGAAAGAAGAAAAGGATAAAAGTCAGATTCCTTCACTTTACAGCTGAGGAAACATTCAGAGAGGGTAGAAGTCCCTACTGGAGATCTCCAGCTAAATAGGATTAGAATGCAGTCTTCTGACTGGCTCCCCAAGGCTTGTATACACCACACTGATGTTTTCCTGTCTTCTACAGACGTATGAACCTTTAACAAATAGGAAACTAGAAGCCATTACATAAGGGAAAATATGCAAGCATGTGTTATATACAACACGAGAAAGACAAGACAGTAATTTGGCTATCGTCCCTCAGCTTCATCATGGTCCCGCACAGCAGAAGGTAGGACGGCAAAACTTACCTAAAGTAAGCTGAGGTCACAGATCAAGCCAGAGGCAGAGCCAGCACTAGAATCCAGAGTCCCTCTGGAGTACACAATTGGTTGCATATTCTGTTAATCCCTGGACTTCCTTAGAAGTCATTTTTTGAGCTTTTCTTAGTTTCTTGAAGTCTCCTTCCTGCTGACTTGAGAGCTTTTTAGGGAAGGCCTTCAAAATTGCATAGGAGATTTTATTATTCCAGATGTTGTGAACGAGCAAGAGAAAACGGGGGGGGGGGGAGCTTTCTTATTTTAATGCAGTAGTTTGGTAAATGATTTCCATTCCAGGCACTTGAGTATCAACTCCTAAAATCCTACAGTTCTTTCACTTTTGCATGTGGTAGTCTAATGACATTCACCTTCCACAGACAGGTGCAGTGGGGGTAGCTTCAGGGTTCAGCCCTGGCATGAGCAGTTTAGGAATCATTATGGCAGAGCCTTTCAAATAAGCATCTGGCCTCATGAAGTTATTTAAGATTATAGGAATGGTGTGTCTTCCAAAGAAGACACTTCTAGGAACTGTGCTTGCATCTTCGAAGAAGGAAACCATTGTTCCTCCAGTGCATAAAGTGGATATCTTACCCTTGACTTTGCACCTCTGTTTGCCTACCACATGTTTTTCGAAAGAAATGCAGGGCATTAAGTAGGGAGTGACTTTGTAGCAATCTCCCAAGCCAGTTCAGCAGAACTGAGTTTTGAAATCACATGTGTTAAGTCAAGTCCCAGTATGATTATAACATGAATCATTGTCCAATTGGGAATATTTCAGATTGGTTTTCGGTATACCACCAGGTGACTCACAGTGTGAGCTTCTATTCAAATACATATAGTATCTGTCAGCAACTGACAGGGTTCACTCTGAGTCACAGCCTAGGATTTAGTACAGTAAGTGTGAGTCACTGACTACTGGGCACTATCTGAGATGTCCATGAATTTTACCTTGAGCAGCTCATGAATTTAGATAATGCTGCATGGGGTGAATCAGTTTGTAGTACAATCAAATGGGCTTCTGCGGCAATCATTCACAATAAAGTTTGATGTAACTGAGAGCACAAGGGAATATTACATGATGATGGATTCGTAAAATAAATTGCCCCGATTCTGATCCAGCTGATTAGATTCTAGCTATTTGCATGGGGAATCATTTGTGAAATTGGAGTAATATGCAGTGTTACCCAGCAGTGACACTTTACTTCAGTTATTTCACTGACTTTAAAGCCCATCAACTGTTCTGGTTTGGATGTACTTGATTTCTAATTATTATTTAATTTTACTTGAAACTGCAAAATCCTTTTAAAATACGTGTGAGTATTTGGATTTTAGACAACAGCATCTCGTGCAATTACTTAGCAGTCTGACTTCCTAAGATCCTGGGTTGTACAACAGCAAGTCAGCCTAACAGTGAAGTAGAAGAGTCACCTTTTTCTCTCCTTTGTCTCTGTTAGTGCCTGTCCCCTCTCACGCTGACTGAACAGTATTTGTTCAAGAGCTGGTACACAGGATTGTGGTGCTGTTCCAGGGCTAGCAACACCCAGCACTTCTCACCCTTCTATGGCTGTATGGCTAGATCAACATAAGCTTATGTAGCTGTTGCATTTATGCAAGACAGTGGAAAGAATGACGCAATGGATGCCTGACCCCACCTTTGCAAATGAATGTTACATCTCAGGATGGAGTCAGAATGAGATTTAAGGGACTAGAAGATTTCTTAATTTGTTGCTAATTAGTGGCAAAAGGTTACTCTCTTTGGAAGGAAGGTTGGACTACTACTTAAAAGTACATGTATATTTTTCTGTATCTTCTGGACAGAAATACAGGGCATTAAGTAGGGAGTGACTTTGTAGCAATATCCCAAGCCAGTTCAGCAGAATGGCTCCAAGAAAATCCCAGAAGTGTGGACTTTACCATATACTTGTATTGTGTTTCTACAAATATACATTCCTAGAAATAACCCAGATCTTAATTCATACATCTTGTGCTATCAGTAATAGCACCCATCTTGCCATTTAATCATTTAATGGGGGTGGTACATAACGAGTTCTGTTCTTCCTGACTTAAATGCAATTCCTGACAAAGTCAAGTCATTATGACCCTAATGAATTAGACTATACATAAAGCTGAAACACAGTTTCTATATACATTTGCTAAATTTCAGTTAGGGGCTATAGGTACTTTTGTGACTTTAGTTATTGCTTTTACTTTTGTTTATTTCAGTTATAACTTATACTAAAGTGTACACGTCTTAAGTGTACAACTTAATAAACCTTTTTATGAGTATCCCCTATGTAAGTACCTATTGTGTAGATCAGCATTTCCCAATCTCAGCATTATTGATATTTGGGACCTGATACCTCCCTGCCTGGGGGACTGACCTGTGCGCTGGAGAATGTGTAGCAGCATTCCTGGCCTCCACCCCCAGATGCCAGTAGCACCCTTCCCTAGATGTGACAAAGAAAAATGTCTCTAGACATTGCCAGATGTTTCCTGGGGGCAAGATCACTCACCACTGCTCTAGACCAAGATATAGAGTAATTTCAGCTCATATCCATAAGAACCCCCCTTGCTTCTTCCCAGTATTTACTTCCACAGATAACCACTCTCACAAGTTTTCAAACTTGACCGTGAACAACATGAGTTTGAACTGTTTGGATCAACTTCTACATGGATTTTTTTTAATACAGTACAGTACTGTAAAAGTATTTCCTTTATGATTTCTTAATAACATTTTCTTTTCTCTGGTTTATTATAAGAATACAGTGAATGGGAGCCCTCAGCGCCCCACCCCCATGTTGTTAAAGAGTCAACTGTGTTAGTTGGACCTTTTCTGAACTTTATATGGAATTATACAGTAAATATTACTTGCATCTGATTCCTTAGCTCAGCATTATATATATATATATATATATATATATATATATGAGATTCACTTGTTGTTTCATGTACTGTGATTTTTTTCAATGCTATCCAGTGTTCTTTTGTGTTAACATAAACAGTTAATTTACCTATTTCACTATTGGACGGCATTTGAATTGTCTCTAGCATGGGGATATTTTGAATAATGCTAATATTTGTATTCTTATCATGTCTTTTGACAAACATAAGCCTTATTTCCATTGGATGCCCAGGAATGACATTGCAGGGTAGTAGATCCAGTATGTGTTTAGCTTTACTAGATACTTTGAGTTTTCAAACTGTTTTTACACTCCAAACTAATTTACAAGCCTACCAGCAGTGTATTATTTCACATCCTGATCAATACTTATCATTGTTCACCCATTTAATTTTAGTCATTCTGGCGGCAGTGTAGTGGTAATTCACTGTGGTTTCAGTCTGTATCTCTCTGATTGCTAATGATGTTGAGCATCTTTTTATTGGCCATTTGTATATCTTCTATTATAAACTGCCTCTTCTAGTATTTGGCCCATTTTCCCACTGAGTTGTCTGTCTTTTTTTCATTCATGAGAGTTCTTTAGATATTCTGGATATAGGTTGTTGTCAAAAACGTGTGTGTGTCTGTGTGTATTGCATATCCCAGCCTGTGCCTTCTTGACTTTACGTTCTCAGACCATTATCTTTTGGTTTCTGCAGTTTCTTTTGAAGTCCTGTTTCTCTGAAAGTAACATGGCTTTTCCTCTGATTGATTTAAAATTCTCTTTGTTTTTGACTTGCCATGGTTAGAATAAATGTGTGGTTTTGTATTTGTCTTACTTTGAACTCACTGAGTTTTTTGTGCCTGTAGATTGATATCATTCATCACATTTGGGAAATGTTCACTCAACATCTTCGTGCCCTTTTTCTCTCCTTCTCTCCTGCTTCTGGGATTCAAATTGTACATATGTTAGACTTTCTTTTTCTTCTGCTGTGTCTTTTATTCTATGCTCTGTTTTATCCCCTTTTGGGGGTGGGTCTCTCTCTCTCTTCTTCCATTTTTTTTTAATTTTTTTTAATTTTTAATTTTTATTTTTTTATTTATTTATGATAGTCACACACACACAGAGAGAGAGAGAGAGAGAGAGGCAGAGACACAGGCAGAGGGAGAAGCAGGCTCCATGCACCGGGAGCCCGATGTGGGATTCGATCCCGGGTCTCCAGGATCGCGCCCTGGGCCAAAGGCAGGCGCCAAACCGCTGTGCCACCCAGGGATCCCTCTCTTCTTCCATTTTGAATACTTTCTTTTGACCTGTGTTTTAGTTTATTTATCCTGTCTTCTGCTGTGCCCAAGCTTCTGTCAAACCATCTAGGGAACTGTCAATTTCAGAAAGTATTTTGTTTTCAATGTATTTTGTCTATTTGATTCTTTTTAATTCATTTAAATTCTCTAATGAAATTCATCTTCTCTTCAGGTTCATCCATCAAATTCTTATCTATTAAGAGTAATATGTAACAATATTAATATTGTGAGTCTGTATCTTTTATTTGTTTCTTCTGTCACATTTCAGTCTCTTCACATACCTCCTAATTTTTATCGTATGTACACATTGTATATAAAGAAACTATATCTGTTCACATAATATTGTCCACCAGCAAGGACTGTTGGAGGGGTTTCCTCTGTGAGGATGAGGGGCTGACCACTTCAGTACTGACAGGTATTGAAATGAATTAGGGCAAGTTTTAATTTTAATTAGACAAATTTAATAAGACATAAGTAACCTCTGGCTTTTTCCCATTCCTTGAGTTTTCTCTCCTGGGCTTCAGAGTTAAGGCCTAGTGGGTTTCCTATCTACTCAGTCTTGAAAGACTGAGATACTTATAAATTTCATAAAACCTTCAGAGGTTTTGAGCTTGCTTTCCACTCCCACCTTCACCCAGTGACTTCCACATCCGGTAAATGTCTCAAGGAGGCTAGGCATGTGTTTGAGGTTGGCCTTGTTACACATGGGGACTGGCTCTTCCACATGAAACTATGGAGTCCGTTTTTTTTTCTTTTTAAGATTCTATTATTATTCATGAGAGACACAAAAAGAGAGGCATAGACATAGGCAGATTCCTTGCGGGGAGCCTGATGTGAGACTCGATCCCAGGACCCTAGGATCACAACTTGAGCCAAAGGCAGACGCTCAACCACTGAGCCACTGAGGTGCCCCTAATGGAGTCCTTTATATTCTCATCCCAAGCCTAGAGTCAGCAAATGACGTCAGGAAAGAAAATACCTGATGACGGACTGCTCACTTTTGAAGAGTTCTCCCTCTCAGATATTTTAATTAATTTATTCTTTTTGCTTCCACAGCCTTCTGATGTGTTTAGAAATGTGTTTCTAGTTATTTATCTGACTTTTTTACTTGGTGCAGAGGAACTGCAGTCTGCCCTTACCTATTGTCTTTTTTCTTGAAGATATTTTTCTTAAGTTTCTTTTCCTTGTTTCTTCTTTTTTCTTTTCATTCTTTTCTTTTTATCTTTTTTTAAAATAAATTTTTATTTATTTATGATAGTCACAGAGAGAGAGAGAGAGAGGCAGAGACCCAGGCAGAGGGAGAAGCAGGCTCAATGCACTGGGAGCCCAACGTGGGATTCGATCCCGGGTCTCCAGGATCGCGCCCTGGGCCAAAGGCAGGCGCCAGACCGCTGCACCACCCAGGGATCCCTCTTTTTATGTTTGGATCACATTTTTATCTTTCTATTACATCATTTGTTTCCAATATAACTCAGAAAATGAACATTAAAATCTTGCCATTTAAAAAAAAAACCTTGCCATTTACAAATATAAAGTGTACTATATATTTTATGAGTTCAAAAATGTTAGAAGGAAAAGAAGTATGTTATGATCCTTACAACTCTTAATGCTTCATGTTGCAGTTACGTGATCTAAAAAGCATGAGCTTTGGGATGAAAGAAAACTTGAGTTTGAATTTTGATTTTGCTCACTTAGTTTTTCTGAGCCTCCAATTCTAAATATGTATAATAGGAATAATTACACTTACATTATAGTAAGAAATGTGCAGCAGAAGTTTCAAGAGAGCATTCAGTAGGAATGAATTATCATTATTCCTATTATCATTATTCCTCTAAGATTTATCCATCATTATTTTAGGCCCCTGAACATGTGTAATTTGATTTTAAATGTTTATATTTTGATATATTTCTATCTGATACAGATTCTGAGATTTTTACCATTCAAACAAGGTTCTGTGAAAAGATTTCGTTTAACATAAAAAGCCTATACCTAAAAAAAAAGCCTATACCTATGACTTAATATCTATGAAAATATTACTAAATAAGTTTATGAATTCGTATTTTGCCAAAATGTCTGTGTTTTGTAAACTATAAAATAAATAAAATTTAGTAACAGAAAGAATTATATTCAAAGTAGTCTTTCAGTAAAATCCATATCTGACTACCTGATGTCATACTAATATGGTTTATTATAAGATGTTGCCAGTAAGAAAATAGTATTGAGAAATACTTTAAAAAGTCTACCAGTATTCTCTGGAAAGGACAGCTGGTTCATTTTTGCAGAGGAGTGTCTGTGTGGGGGCTAGGAGTAATTTTAACCTTATCTCCATGAATGATTCAAATATAATTAATCTTCATACTAAATTTTCTGTTATGAGCCACACTCTTATTTTGATTTATGCACTGTTTTGTTTTTTTTAAAAGACTGCTCTCGGGGTACCTGGGGGGCATCTGCCTTCATGGCAGGTTGTGGTCTCAGGGTTCTGGGATTGAGCCCTATGTCAGGCTCCCTGCTCAGCAGGGATTCTGCTTCTCCCTCTTCCTCTGCCCCTCTGTCCCCCCATTTGTTCTCTCTCTCTCTCAAATAAATAAATAAATAAATAAATAAATAAATAAATAAAAATCTTTTTTAAAAAGAAAGAGGGGCAGCCCCAGTGGCACAGTGGTTTAGCGCCGCCTGCAGCCTGGGGTGTGATCCTGGAGACCTGGGATCGAGTCCCACGTCAGGCTCCCTGCATGGAGCCTGCTTCTCCCTCTGTCTGTGTCTCTGCCTCTCTCTCTCTCTCTCTCTCTCTCTCTCTGTGTGTGTCTCTATGAATAAATTTTTAAAAATCTTTAAAAAAATAAATAAAAAAGAAGAGGACTGCACTAGCATATGGGAACAATTGATTCTGCTCTAAATAGAGGATGAAAATATTCTTAGAGACAGATGGGTGTTTCTGGTATACACAGGCCTCTTCTGACCTGTGCAAGGAGGACAGCATCTCAGGTCCATGTCCCTGAGGCCACAGATATACCTGTCTTTAATTCCTCAGCACAGTGAGAGTGGGGCTCCACTAGTCTGACCCCTAAATTTTGAGAGACTATGCTCCTTACAGCTTGTAGACAGATTTAAGTCAAGGCACAAGAACTGTAGGATCTAGTTATGCAACAAACTGGAATTTACCAAATACCTCCTAGAGCTAAGGCTTTGTTGAAGAAGTTAAGTCACTTCTGGCCCTTGTTAGACTATGCTATTTGGTGAAATGAAGTACTTAGTAACAAAAACATCTGAACGTCATGACCAGACCATGTGGAATAAATTTGGGTTAAAGGAGGGTGAATGAAAAGATACAAAGAAGTATGAAAAAGGTACAATTCTGCAAAATCTGATAAAGTGAAAAACTCACCTGGGCATATTCAAAAAATGTCATAAATGAAACAAAAGCCTCTATTTCTTTTATTAATCTTTCAGTGATGGGTTCAAAATCATAAAAGTATTAAAACTGTAAGTACTAATTTATGGGGCACTAGAGTGGCTCAGTTGGTTCAGCGTCTCACTCTTGATTTTTGTTCAGATCATGATCTCAGGATCATGAGATCGAGCCCCACATTGGGCTTCAGCGCGGAGCCTGCTTAAGATTCTTTATCCCCCCCCCAAAAAAATATTCTTTATCCCCCCCCTCCCCCCCTAAAAAAACTATAAATACTAACTTAGGTAGAGCATATATTTATTTAAAATATATCATGCATTCTGAGAGTCAGGAAATACATATAGATTATATTCTTAATGGAAACTGGTCCTCTGTGAACCTTTTTTTTTTTTAAGATTTACTTATTTATTTTTGAGAGAGAGAGAGACAGAAAGCATGAGTTGGAGGTGAGGCAGAGGGAGAGAGAGAAATCTTTGAGCAGACTTCCCACTGAGTATGGAACCTGACATGGGGCTGTATCCCAGGACCTGAGATCCCAGGACCCAGGACCCTGAGATCATGACCTGAACCAAAATAAAAAATCAGATGCTCTATGAGCCTTTTTATATATCCCTCAGGTTGGGGGTTTTATTTTTGGATCTCTGTGTCTAATTGCCTTATATTGTCTCACAAAAAAAAATATCAAATAGCTGTGGTACAATACAGATAGGCCAAAATGCATAACCATTAAACATTTTAGTTCTTTGAAATTTTTTCAATTTTAAATGTTTGTTCAACATTTATTTATTTAACACCTCATGCCAAGGGGGAATGGGAACCTAAAATTCAGTAGCTATTTTGGGACAAGTTGTAAAAAACCAGAACCTTGAGGAACAGAGATTCTCCCAAACATACCCTAGGAAAAGACAAAAACATTCCATCAGCTCAGCCCCCAGAGACCTTCTTGGGAACATGAAGGGTGTATGGAACCAAGGTAGTACACTGGAGTTTCCATTCTAATCAGAGGCAACCCTGCTAGAAGAAAGACTCCAGAGGCATTTACTTACGGGCATCCAAAAATAATCCAAACCTGTCTCACTGTGGCCCATGCATAGCTGTGGAGGGAAGAGCAAGGCACTGTGGGGTGATGGGATGGACCCAAACCTAGAGCTGAATGATCTAGATTGAAGTCTGTTTGGGGGCTGACTTTGGGTAGTTGGTTATATCACACAAACTCTCTGTGTCTTAATTTCCTGTTGATAAAATAGGATCTTGAAATCTCCACAGAATCATTTCACAAATTAAATGTAAGGTGTGATTACTACTACATTTGCTCATATAGACAAAGGAGAAACGGCATTATTTGGAAGCTATATGTGGAAAAAGTAGGCTCTGATAAAGAGTTTAGATTTTCTTCTGATGCCATAGATTGCCACGGAAGGCCACAGGAGGGGGACTAACAAAATGTGAACTCTATTGTAAACAGTAAATATTTTAGACTTTGGGGGCCATATGGTCTCTATTGCAACTACTCAACTCTTGCCACTAATGGCAAATCTGTGGGAGATAAAGTACAAGGAGAATTGATCCATGCAGAGGTGGTGCCCACCTGAGCTGAGGGGCCATGGAATTGGAGAGAAGTGAGCAGACTTGACATCCACTCTGGAGATCTGGCAAGCTTGCCAATGAGTGAGTAGCAGAGAGAGGAGTCAAGGTGATTCATCAGATGGGGGTGGGTAAAGGGCACCATGTATGGACTTGGAGAACATTGGAGAGGAAACAGGGAGCAGGGCAGGAGACTCAGGAGTCCACTTCACACCCCAAAGTCTGAGACATCCACAAAAGTTACAACTGTGGGGGTGAGTAGGCAGCTGGATTGATGTGTTTTGAAATGAAGGGACTGGCCTGGGCCTGAGGCAGAAATGAGAATTTATTAGAGTCTTCATGTATGTATGTATATACATGTATGTATGTATACTTCATGTATGTAGCTTGCTGTGCTGTGGTGTACTAGATTCTCATGAGGTTATAGTGGGGAAATTCTTCAGCATGATTTGGGATATTACTGCCTTAGAATATGCACTTTCTTTTCTAAAACTGTAAACAAATCTACTGAGAGTTGCTATGGATTTACTACAGAGGTCAGCAAACTAAGGCGTCTTGGCCAAATCAATATTGCTGTCTGTTTTTGTATGACCTACACACTAAAAATGGTTTTTACATTTTAAAAAATTATATATATATATAAAATAAATTATATATATATATATATATATATATATATAGAGAGAGAGAGAGAGAGAGAGAGGAGAGGGAGAGAAAATGAGAGAGAGAGTTATTTAGAGGAATTAGCTCACATGATTGTGGAAACTTGGTATGTCCAAAATCTTGATGGACTAAGGCTAGTGGGCTGGGGACTCAGGGAAGAGTCACAGTTCAAATCCAAAGGCAGTCTGCTAGCAGCATTCCTCCTTGAATGGTGTGTGTGGGGGGGGGGAGTAGGGGGAGGTCAATAACTCAGCCACAGCCAAGTGGATGGGATGCAGAGGGCAAAGCCAAGTGGATGGGATGCAGAGGGAAGGGCACAGAGCTTGCATGCCCTCTGTGGGTACACCACCTTCCCAGCAGCTAGATGTGTTCACCAACGTGGAAGCTCAATGTTTACATTTTTCGGTTGTTCGGGGGAAAACACCAAAAGAATATCTCTTGACACATGAAAATGTTACAAAATTTGAATTTCAGTGTCCATAAAGTTTTATTGGAATGCAGCCACATCCATTCAATTTACATGGTGTCTGTGACTGCTTTTGCACCAATAGAAGCAAAGCTGAGGAGTTGCTGTAGAGACTGTATGGGTCGCAAAAGCGACAGTATTACTCTCTGGTCCTTTACAGAAAAGGTTTATCTCCCTCTCACCTACAACGTAGATGTAAGTGTGAAGTATTACTACATTTTTATAAGAAACAGTCTATATGAAAGTAAATATGATGTTTAACCGCTAGTAATGTTATTTCTTAGAAAAATGGTGTACTCTTAAAAAAATTTCAGAAAGACCAAAAATTCAATTAGAGACAATCTCCTATAGGAAATGAAGTAAGGGGATACCTGGGTGGCTCAGCGGTTGAGCGTCTGCCTTTGGCTCAGGCCATGATCCTGGGGTCCTGGGATCGAATCCCCCAACGGGCTGCCTGTGGGGAGTCTGTTTCTGTCTCTGCTTCTTTCTCTGTGTCTCTCATGAATAAATAAGTAAAATCTTGAAAGAAAGAAAGAAAGAAAGAAAGAAAGAAAGAAAGAAAGAAAGAAAGAAAGAAAAAGAAAGAAAAGATCTAACTTAAGATTCCTTTTGGTATCCATCACTTCAACATTCAGTGTTTTCATATAAATGGGAAAATTTAAGGACATTTTAACAAGCCCCAGAAGTACTAATGAACCTGGGCCAGAGGGAAATGATATGCACAAATGTTGTGTGTACAACTCAGATGCTAGAGGCTTGTGGAGATTCAAATTACTTACAATCTAAAAGCTTCTAAATAGGATGGGAGCTTGCTATCATCATCGCAAGATGAAAATGTCTAACTAATAATGGACGTAAGGCAGAGTTTGAGGATTCGATACTACTATCCACTAAGGGATCATGGAGACCTTTCTGTGTGACAAAGTAGAATTTGTGAAAAAAAGAGACATAGAGGAAAAATTTACCCAGATAGATCTACAAGGAGTACAGAAGGCTAGTTACTTAGGAACACAGATTTTTGTATACTTTTATTATCCCTAATTTGCATGTACATTAACACATGTCACAGGCCATCTGCTGTAATTGGTGGAAGATTAGTTCTTCAACTAGCAACGAGTCATCCAGGCCTAATGTCTGTAAGATCTGTGGCCAGCATAAACAGAATGGGTGAGGAGAGCCCCAACAGACTAGACCAGAGTGGTAGGGGGCTTCTGCAGCCCTGGGTGAAGCCTTGCTCTCACTTGTGATCAAACAAGATGCCTTGTCCATTAAGAGTTTCCACAGTTCTAGCTAATTGCTTTGGGGCAATGATAGGAAGCTTTATTACAAATGTTATTCATTAAAGACCCTGTGTCCAAATAAAGTCATATTCTAAAGTACTGGGGATTAGGACTTCAACATAAAAATGGGGGTTAGGGGACCCAATTCAGTCCAACCATGTCACATTGTTTCTCCTTGGTCTCTGCTTCATCCACCTTCCATTTTCTCTTTCACATGCTAACTTGTGGAAGAAACCAGATCCAGTGCCCGTGGATCATACTACATCATGAATTTATTTGCTTCTTCCTTATCATGCTTATCATCCTCTACTCCCTGAATTTCTCCAAAGTAGATGTTAGATCCAAAGGCCAGAATAGACTTAGGCTCAGTGACTTGACCAGACCTTTTCCTGGGTGGTGCTTGAACTTCTTACTACATTGGATCAGAAAGGCACAGTCTTTCTGCATGACCAACCCCTTTTAGTTATGCTATTTCCTAAGGGCCTTTTGAAAGCTTGGTGGGTCAGTTGACATTTACAGAGTGGCTAAGAGCACACAGGTGTGTCTGTGCTCATGCAGCACCCGTAACAGGAGCCTTCTCGTTGCCAAAGGATCTTGACAGTGCACGCTCCAGGCCTGCCCCTTAATGTCCTGTCCCTCAGAGGGGCTGGAATGCCTCCTTGATTTGCAGCCCCCATACCCTCACCTCCTCCACCACTCCCACCCCTCCCATCCCTCACAGGGCTTTCTCCTAGCTACAGCTTACCTGCCTGGATGGCCTTGAGCAAGGATGATGGTGATTATGTTGCATTTCCCCTCTGCATTGTTAATTTGGAGAACTCTTCTGGGTTGAGGAAACTGTATCACCTCCAGAAATGCATCTGAGGATATAAGATGTTCCCAGACCCTTGTCCTGGTATTGAAGGATATTTAGAATGTACCTAGGAATGGGGGAGGTGAAGCAATTAAGGGAGCACCGAGGGGCTTTACTTTATCCTTTTGTTGTTGTTGTTGTAAGGCTATGTTCCTTGTATCACCTCAGAACCAAAGAAGAAACTGGCTTCATTCTTAACATTTCATCCTTACTTCAGACACTTTTCTAAGTGTGAGTTTGTAGAGAATTTAAATCCACATCAAATTTCAGTTCACATTCTTTGGGTTATATTGAAGCATGCATAATACAGGATACCCTCTGGGCTCTGGATTTATTTAGATTTCAGAACCAGAGGGAGATCTGAAATATGCACAAAATTGTACCCAGTGAGGGCCGATGTGGCATTAATTGCACTTATTCACCGTCTTCTCTATCAAATAAAATCTAAAATGTAATTAGTTAAGATTTAAGCATTTTCTGTTTCTCCACATGCACTTTGGGAACCACTTCTCCACTGTTGAATGTAGGAAAGACTGTAAGTGTAATTATTCTCTGGACCAGAGAGCACTTCTTGTGCTTTTAGCCAGGGAAAGAGCTTGCATTCCGGATCTTTGTACCAACCGACTTCCATACATAAGAGAGCACTGAAATGGTCAGGTGACTGGCATGTTCAACTGAATTTCCCGTTATACCATGGTGTTTGGGCAAGTATTTTCATGATACTTCTTTTTTCAAATACAGACTTGAAAAACTCTCTCAATATTAGGCACCATACACACAGTTCTGGGCCGTGATGTAGCATTTCCTTCAGGAGTGGGGCTGTTTGTCCACACTCCTACTACACCCCAGGGCTATATGATGCACCATATCCCTCAACACCTTGCAAGCCTGTGTTACTTGTGTGTCCCTGTTCCCAGGGCACCACCATACTGCAGCTGCTCATCCCTACTTCCTTTTCTCTCTCCTTACTCTTCTTCCCTGTGTAGTTGTCTCTCGTTCTCTGATGTGTCTCAGCTCTAAGTCACGGAATCCCTTTGTCATACCTAACAAAAGTAAAAATACCCAATTAAACATCATGCCCAGGGAAAGTTAACTTTATGAAACAGCAAAGGGGAATGACTCAGCCCCCAGAAGCCTGGCATGGGCAAATGACTTAGGTATGATCACCACGTTAGGGCCAGAACTGAACTCATAGCCAGAGTCCCTGCTCTCCTGGCTCATATAGTCCAACATGCTGCCTTTAAATACATTTTAAAAGGACACCTAAAAGAATTGTTTTTAGGGGCATCTAGGTGCTTCAGCCAGTTAAGCGTCTGCTTTAGGCTTAGGTCATAATCTCAGGGTCCTGAGATTGAGCCCCACATCAGGCTCCTTTGCTCTGCAGAGAACCTGCTTCTCCCTCTCCCTCTGCCTGCTGCTCCCTCTGCCTGTGCTCTCTCTTTCTCTGCAAATAAATAAATGAAATCTTTAAAAATTAATTAATTAAAAATAATAAAATTTAAAAATTTAATTGTAGCTGACACAATGTTACATTAGTTTCAGGTGATAAATCTATATAAAGTAACAGCATTTTAGAAACATTTTATTGGGAGGTAATTCACATACCATACAATTCACCTATTTAAAAGGTACAGTTCAATAAATAAATAAATAAATAAATAAATAGTACAGTTCAATGGCTTTTAATATATTCAGAGTGTGTAGCAATCACCAGAATCCGTTTTAGAACATTAGATGATTTGAGCATCAAGAAGAAACCCAACGCCCCCTAGTTGTCCCCCACTAAGCCCATGTGTCCTGCAGCCATAGCAACCACTGAGCTACCTTCTGTTTCTACAGCTTTGTCTCTTTTAAATTTTTCATATAAAAGGAGTCATACAATATCTGCCTTTATATCAGCCTTTTATATCTGGCTTTTCTTCACTCAGCAATTTTTGCATGCATCACCCGTGTAATAGCATCTTAGAATAAGAAGAAAAGCTTAGTGATCATCTTGGTCCTTCAATTTGCAGATAGGAAAACTGAGGCCTGGGAAGGTGGCCCATTGCTGAAGTCACAAAGCCTGATGGAAAAGCCAGGGCTGGACCCAGACCTCTTCCTGCCTAGGCCTTCTAGCAGGTTCTCCCCAGGCTTCCCCAGTGAACATGCAAAAGCTTTTAGCTCTGGGTGGCAAGCTAATGGTACATGCCATACACTCAGCTCCTCTGGTCTTCCATTCTCCCTCTCCTCAGCATTTTGTTGCCACTTTGCGAGCAGGAGGAGGCACTTTAGTTTTCTTCTAAGTTTGTGAATGGACAAGGTACCAGGGGTCTGAGGGTGGATAAGAGGGACCAGCTGCTTCACCCTCTGCTGACTATAGATACAAAGGTATAAGATGGATTTGTTTCTGATCTTACAACACAATTTAGGGACACCTGGGTGGCTCAGTCGGTGGGGCGTCTGACTCTTGATCTCAGCTCAGGTCTTGATCTCAGGTTGTGAGTTCAGGCCCTGCTTTGGCCTCTGCGCTGGGCATGGGGCCTACTTTAAACACACACACAATTTAAAGACTTCCCATATTACTCATTTTGTCTTTTTCATTACAGATCATTGATAAGTACTAAATTAAACTAATAATAATGGCATCGGAGTAGCACTACTAGTTTTCAGAGGCCTCTTGCATACATTCTCTCATTTATGCCTTTCAGCAAGTCTTCAGGTAGCTGATATCCAAATAAGGAGAGAGAGGCTTAGGAGGGTGAAGGTGTTTAGTCCAGGCCACCCAAGTGGCAAAGGTCAAAGTAGAAGTGGATCCTCTGGCTTTGAAACCCCATGATCTCTTCATGACTGATGGTGCAAACCACCACACACCCTTGTAGAAACTCTGGATCAGTTGCTCATTCTTTTTCAATGATTATTCTTTAAGTGCCAGCCCAAGACTGGCAGGACTTCTCCAAATAAACCTGGTTATTCCCACTCGGCTTCTGATCCTGGTCACTACAGGGATGCACGCCTCTTGATCTGGCTTCATTGGACGCCCCTCTGCCTCCTGCCTGCTGAGCCCCCTGGAACTCAGCCTGCCAGCAGAATGCCCCAGTTTTTCACAAGTGTCTCAACATCCCTTCCCTTCCTTCTCTCTGAACTTTACCTGCTCTCAGAGGACAGTGCTTTCCCCCATGGCCCTGGTAATTGCAGGCATTTTGCCACTGAATTTTTACCACTGACTTCCATTCTTACCTCTGTGCCACTTCCAAAACATTCTTCCCTCAAAAACCCTACCTCTTAAGTTCCGACATGTGCTGCAACATGGGTAAACCTTGAAAACATGATGCTGGGTGAAATAAGTCAGATGCAAAAGAACAAACACTGTATGATTCCACTTACTCGAGGTTCCTAGACTATTCGTATTTTTATTTTTTTAAGATTTTTTATTAATTTATTCATGAGAGAGAGAGAGAGAGAGAGGCTGAGACACAGGCAGAGGGAGAAGCAGGCTCCATGCCGGGAGCCTGACATGGGACTTGATCCCAGGACTCCAGGATCGCGCCCTGAGCCAAAGGCAGGCGCCAAACCGCTGAGCCAACCGGGGATCCCCGTCTACTTGTATTTTTAGAGACAGAAAGTAGAATGGCAGTTGTCAGGGGCTGGGGGAAGGTGGGAATGGAAGTTAGTATTTCATGAATTCAGAAAAAGTTCTGGAGACAGATGGTGGTGATGGTTGGATGCAGTGTGAGTGTATTTAGCACCACTGAACTGTACGTTAAAAAATGGTTAAAATGATAAATTTTAGGTTATGTAAATTTACCACAACTAGAAAAAATAATACTACTTTTGAATGCATGTCCTTAGAGTGAACCACTGCTTCTGCTCCCTTCAGTCACCTGCTCACCTTCCGGTCCCTGCCATCATGTAGAAGACTTCAGCACGTAGCCATCATTTCCTCTCCAGCACTGGCCCGGTCTTCATTCCTGATTTCTTCAACATCCCTGTGAATGACCTGTGCTGCCCTCCGGCCCCTCTGCTCCTTGATTTTCTCAGTTCCAGAAGTCTTTTTCCCTTCCACACCCCGGCCGTCATTTATGTGACCATCCCTCAGGTTAGCTATGACCCAACTGCATGGTCTCGGAAACCTCATCCTAAAACCCACACCTGTGACCCACCCAGTCGCTCACGGTGGTGCTCTCCTCCATAAATTCTCTGGTGTCTGAGGCCTCCTTCTCATCTCCCTAACTCACGAGTCCTCAGCACCCTCCACCCTTTCATCATTCACTACCCTTCCATGTTCCAGGAACAGGCCAGGATCATTTGTATTTACAGTTCCTTCTTAGAAGCACCCCCAACCATATTTGTGTGCCCGCCTCCATATCACTGCTCTCACCTCAGAGACCTTCCCTGGCCACTATCCCTCATCATGCTATAGGCTATCAACCATTTTAGCATTTTTGCAGCACTTCTCAGACTTCAAGTTCTCTTACCTATTTGTTGTCACGGTTTTGTGTTTCTCTGACTAGAATGTAAGCCCTTGACAGAAACAGTCAGGCTTACCCCAGAGGCCCCCCTGCCTGCAACACGGACTGCTTCAGGTGGAGCTCAATAAATGTGAAATCAGTTCAGCAGGAAAAGCCTTTGAAAACAAACAACATGGTCATATTTTTAACCTTTTCACCCTAGATTTGTAATCAAGTCATTTTTTTTTTAGATTTTGTTTATTTATTTGAGAAAGAGAGAACACAAGAAGGGGAGAGTGTAGAGGGAAGGGGAGAAGCAGACTCCCCTGCTGAGCAGGGAGCCCCACTTGGGGCTCAATCCCAGGACCCCTGAGCCCAAGGCAGATGCCTGACTGACTGAACCACCCAGGTCTCCCTAATCGAGTCATTCTTTGCCTGATCCTCCTACTGTGCCATCACACATAGATTCAGCAGATTTTCCACATTTGAGAAGGTGTAAAACAAAGTGTCCAGGCAGGATGTGAAAAGCATACCTTGCCACCATTTCTCACAGTGTCTGTTGACAATATCCCACAATGCTGGAGCTCACAAAAACCTTTTGCAAGGCCATGACTATGCTTATTGGGCTCCAGATTTGTGCCAAGAACTTTGCAGGATTTCTGTATGAAACAGACACCATGCCGATCACTGTTACACATTTTTTTAAAGTTCCTTGTCCATATGCTTTCTGGCCCTTTGACAAACAGGTCAAAAATGTTGAAAGCACAAGGCAAACATCTTGCAGTAAGAGGAACACTTCCATAGGAGGGAGGAGGCGAGCATGCGTCTGGAGTCTGGCATGCATGCTGTTCGCGCTGGCAGGTCGCCCAGGGCGAGCTCCCCTGCCTCGAGTTCCCTGTGCGCCATGAAGTCAGACGCCCTGGCAGGTGACAGACATCCAGATAATTATAAAGCTCTGTTCTGCCCTTCTTCCATTATCATGTCTTCTAGCCTTCCTTGTTATCATTTTAGCTTTCTTTAAAACCATGCCACACAAACAGAAAAGTGCACAGATGGTTTGGCCGGTTCTCACCACCTCCACACACCCCTGTAACCCTCACCCACAGTGTGGTGGCCGCACATGACAAGTCCTCAGAAGCCTCCTCACCAAGGGGAAGCACTATTCTGACTCCTGACAGCGGAGAACAGTTTTGCCAGAAGAGTTTTGCCGGGGCCTGAATTTTTCTTTTAATAGAGTCATGCAATGTGTAGTCTTTTTTCATCTGGCTTCTCCCACTCAACATTGTTGGTGAGATTCATCCACATCTTGCGGTAACGGTAGAGCCGTCATTGCTGAGCAGCAGTCTGTTGTGTGAATGAATATACCACAACTTATCCATTCTGCCACTGATGAACATTTGAGTCGTTTTAGATGTGAGTACATTCAAGAACGCCCTAATGCATGCTTTCGGCGCAGTGTTTCTGGGGAGTGTATGTATACTAAGGACTACAATGGCTGGGTCTGAGGGTGTGTATGTGGTCAGTGCTCACGAATGTGAGTGCTCCAAAGTGGTTATACCAGTTTGCACTCCCATCAGCAATGTATTTTCTCTATATGATCACCATCATTTGGCATTTTCTTCATCATTTTAGCTCTTCGGAGGTGTGTGTACAGGTGCCATTCCCTGTGTTTTAGTAGTTGGCTAAATCTGCATGGTATTGTTACACTAATTATTAGGGTATGGATATTGCTATGAAAATGAAGAAAAAGCTAAACTTTTAATTTTTTAAAATTTATTTATTTATTGGAGAGAGAGAGAGTGTGGGGGTGGGGGGAGAAAAGCAGAGGGAGAGGAAGAGAGAAACTTAAGCAGACTCTGTGCTGAGCGCAAAGCCTGCGGGACCCCATCTGATGACCCTGAGATCATGACCTGAGTGGGAAGAAGTCAAGTGTCTGTCATTTAACTGACTGTGCCACATAGGCACTCCAAAAAAGCCAAAGTTTTAAATGCAAAAACAAAAATGACTGATTTTTATATTTTTGACAGAGGGATCATGTGATATCCATTCATACACTGGCAATTTATTTCCTCTAAATGAAAATGGGCAGGTTAATTTATTAAGCCATTGTGCTGTCATTATTGTGCATGTGTGTATACACGTACGTATGTTTATATAGATAGGTATATATGTACATATATAAATACGTGTGTTCTGTTTGACATGTATTTATATTATTTCTAGTGCCTCCTGTAGGCTAGACACTGCTCTTCTACCATCGTGAAAAAAAAATCACCATATTGATGTAGGTTTCTTTTTAAAATCTTTAGGATATGGTGAACAAATGAGAGGTCCAACAATTGTTATAGGAAAAGTAATATCAGTTTAGTAAAATGCGTCTAATTTGACTAACTGGAATGCTGGTTACACAGTCCCAGAATTAACATTAACGTTGACTACATCTGCTCCGCACCTAGCCACCTTCCACACCAGTTAGGTCCCTGAGAGACAGGACACAAGAAACTATGAGAAGCAGACCACATTCCTGCCCAGTTTCTGCCCATGATCTTTCCCTGATGACCTAGCTGATAACCTAGTACTGTCCATGCTCCTTCTTTCATGGTTCTTCAGAGCCTAACCCAGAGCAACATCAGAAAAACTGTTTTCTTCTTCTTCTTCTTCTTTCTTCTTTCTTCTTCTTCTTCTTTTCTTCTTCTTTCTTCTTCTAGGAAAGGGATAAAGGGGCAGAGGGAGAGAGAATCTTAAGCAGGCTCCACACCCAGCCCACTATGAGGCTCAATCTCACAGACCTGAGATCATGACCTGAGCTGAAATCAAGAGTCAGATCCTTAACCAACTGAGCCACCCAGGAACCCCCTGGGTGGAGGGGGGGGGTTTCTTTTTAAATAATCTCTATTCCCAACATGGGGCTTGAACTATGAACCTGAGATCAAGAATTGCATGCTCTTCCAGCTGAGCCAGCCAGGCGCCCCAGATAACTTGTGCTTCTTCAGTTCAACAGCCTTATCTTCATCCAAAATGAAGAAGCATCTCCCAAGCAAAAGCATGATCATCCCAAAGTCAACTCCTTCCCTACCAAGTACCACCTAAAACATTGCCTCAGAAGGAGTGAAAAAGAAAGACCACAGAGGGAGAAAAGGCAGTGGAAACTCTCTTATAGCTCCTTCCAGAATTTTACCCTTTTTCTAGTGATCCAAGGCCAGATGGAGGCAGAGTAATGTGGAGACTGCCTTCATAATCCAAAGCTGGAGAGGATAACTAGGGCTGAGACACATGGAGATAGAAAGGGGGATGGATGTGAAAGACATCTTGGGAAGAGACTCTATTTGGCTCTGCCACAAATTAGAAGTGGGAGAAGTGAAGGGTGGCTTCAAGCTTTCTTAACTAGATAGATAGCAATGCT
Source organism: Nyctereutes procyonoides (assembly GCF_905146905.1). Classification (NCBI taxonomy): domain Eukaryota; kingdom Metazoa; phylum Chordata; class Mammalia; order Carnivora; family Canidae; genus Nyctereutes; species Nyctereutes procyonoides. The sequence goes on along the minus strand of NW_026575035.1, from coordinate 23,718,379 downwards.
GCCTACCAAGATCAGGACAGGAAGAAAATGGGTAGGTTTATCCATGAAAATAAGTTTGAATTTGTATATTAATTTTTCCATGTTGCAAGTATGTTGTCATGTTTTTTTTTTCTATAATTTGCCACAATTAGCTCATACATTCTTGTTAGAGGGACTTTTCCTTGCTGAGAAACACTAAGACACTGGCAGAAATTCTTAAGCAAACTGTTAATGACTGACACATTCCTTAATGATTTGAAAATTCTTTAAAGCAGCCCCATAGACCAAGATTTTCATACGTGTTTCCGAGGTGTCCCTGAGCTAAGTTATCATTGGGAATGTGCCCATCTACAATCTCCTTTAGAAATTCCCATGATCTCCTGGGATAAGGAAAGTCCAGGATGAAGATTTCAGTCAGTACTTGCAAAATGTTAATTGTTTGGTATTAAGAAAGAACAAGTTAAAACATGTATAACTGATTAACTTCCTTTAGATCATACTCTTATTATTTCTGATATTTCCCAAAAACAGTCGTAAACGTTGGGTTATACAATATGTCCATTTAGTAACAGAAAAGAAGAGAAAGACATTACAATTATAGTCTTAAGCTTGGCGGCAGGCACGTAGACAGAGGAGTAAAGGTTTCCATTCAGAGTCACTGCAAAGCAGATGGTAACACACTTAATGTATTTTTTTAAGAGGTGAGGACTTGTGTAAGCATCCATCTGGAAGTAATTATAATTCTAAAATGTCTATTGTTATCAGTAAGCTTTCAGTTGACTCCCCCTTCTAGAACAATGAACTAGCTTTTTCTTAAAATAGCCCCCAAATTATTCAGACTATAAAACCAAAGGAAGAAATTTTTGAAAACTCATAGTTTTGCACAGAGGAAGAATTAAGATCTCCCACCAGCCTACGAGCTACTAAAAATTGTTAGCTCTCCATGCCTTATAAAGTGGAAGATACAGCTCTGATTAGAGTTTTGGTCCATTTGAAGTCAGTGCAAGTAACTTCTAGATCTTCATTAATTAATATTTCATGAGGTGGAGTGAGTTGGACTTCTTTCTGGTAATGACTGTACCACAGGGTAATGGGCCGACATTCCCTCAAACTTGAAACTTTTATTGCGGGAACCAGCTAAACAGAATAGAAACATCACTGTGGACCTGGGTTCACTTATTTCCCAGCAGCTAATAATAACAGGTGGAAGCCTTTAGGCAGGTGGTGCGTTTGATGGTGACTTATTTAGCATCAGGCAATCTGGTGTTAACACTTGGACTCTGTGACTCAGGGAAAGCTGTTCACCTGTGGTTGTTTTCAGACCAAGTAGCTAAACCCAGGAAGTGTTCAGGAGGGGAACGGTCCCTGCTGATTTCAGTTGGTCTGTTTTTCAAACTCCCTGGTGTAGATTCTTGAATGAGAGAGCCTTCCTGTGGCTTAACCAGCCTCAAACCCAAACACCCTCAGAATCAACCCCCTTCAGGTCTTGGAAGCCCGGTGCTCGTCATACCCGATGTGCACCTCCCTCCAACCTATGTAAGGACTTTGAACATTCCCCTTTCCCCAGCCTGTTCACTCGATTCTAACAGTGAACAGAAGTTATTCAGAAGTTAGGTCCCATCTGAGTGGGACCTGGATCTTTCCCCTGCCCCCTGCACGTGAGCACCCAACTTTCAGAACCAGTACGTGCAGAACCTGCAGAAGGCTTACACTCAGCCCTCTGCCACGTGGCTGTGGAGCACACCGTGGATGTGCTAGCCCTGTGGCAGGGTGGTATCTGTGAAAAATCAGGCTGCGTCCAGGACAAAATAATGTTAGGAAATGTTTTTCCAGCCTATAGAAACTTAAAAAGCAGGAAGACCAAAATCAGGATAAAATTAAGAGCAAATTCTGCTAAGTACTGAGAAATATTATTGCAGAACAGAGAAATGAGTGTGTCTCTTGAGGCGGCAGCACAGAAAATATTCCTGGAGCATAACCTCCGTTCCTCTTTTTTTTTTTTTTTTAATTCATGAGAGACACAAAGAGAGAGAGAGAGAGAGAGAGGCAGAGACACAGGCAGAGGGAGAAGCAGGCTCCATGCAGGGAGCCCAACGTGGGACTCGATCCCGGGTCTCCAGGATCACACCCGGAGTGGAAGGCAGATGCTCAACAACGGAGCCACCCAGGCATCCCACCTCTCTTCCGGATGGGTGCCTCTGGCAGTGGGAGCTTAGCAAGCAGTGCAAGATCCAGGAACAGAAGTGGCTCACGAGGAAGAGACCTTTGTTCCTGGTACAAACTCAATCATTTGAACAGGCTAAAAAAAAATTTCGGGGGAGGGTTGCCTGGGTGGTCACTGGGCTAAGCATTCCCCTGTCCCCCAGCTCATGCGGCACTCCCTCCCTCTCCCTCTCTCAAATAAATAAAACATTTTAAAAGATATCGGAGGACAGAGAGAGCATGACAGAAAAGAAGGTACAGTCCGCGTGCAACAGTGTAGTGCCAAGGAAGCCTAACACTTATTTGTAGTCAATCTAGTACAGTTGGTATATTTGGACTTACTAAGGCTATAAAATACCAGAAATAGTTCTCTGCCTTCACCTCCCACCCGTTTTGACTTCATTAGTAAGTTCTTCAGTGTGAAAACAAAGAAAGGGCAAAACTCAAACCAGTTGTTTCTGCAACACATGGTAAGGAAGGTGTACTGGGAATGACTGAGCTGATGGGTGATGAGGATGCCAGGAGTCCGGTGCTGTGCACCCACCCCATTCCCACTCTTCTTTATCTCAGATAAGGGGGCTGCATAACAGTTCCTGTGCTCATAAATCACCTTTCTTGTGAAACATTTGATGTTTTCAATGTGTTGACAGCCTTCTTATCTATGCTACAATGTAAAGAATCTTTCCAAAATATTTAGGGGCACTGAGTGGCTCAGTTGGTTAAGAGTCTGCCTTCAGCTCAGGTCATGATCCCAGAGTCCTGCAATCAAGTCCTGCATGGGGATCCCTGCTCAGCAGGGAACCTGCTTCTCTCCCTCTGTCTGCTGCTCCCCCTGCTGGTGCTCTCTCTCTCTGACAAAAAATTTTTTAAATGTATCTTTAAAAAAAGAAAAAAACCTTTCCTAAATATTTAAAGAGTCAGATACCATTGGTTTGGGAGGTAATGATTCTGCTGTGAGTCAAGTGACCAGGCTATTGGGTTCTTCCAGCCAATGACATTATGATCCCAGAAAATGAATGGAAAATTCTAGGGGTGGCTTTGTACTATATTATTTCATTTATATGGCATTCTGGAAAATGTAAAGCTAAAGGTAAGTAAAGCTACATCTTTTTAAACCTTGAATAAAGTTACCCAAAATCACACTATATTCAAAAATGGTGAAGTCCTAGAGGCCACGTTTTCTAATCAATGCAAATATATATATAAGCCACCTAACTCTTGGAAATGAACAAGGGGTAGTGGAAGGGGAGGTGGGCAGGGGTGTGGGGTGACTGGGTGATGGGCACTGAGGGGGGGCAATTAGCGGGATGAGCACGGGTTGTATATGTTGGCAAATTGAACTCCAATAAAAAAAATTTTTTTAAATAAATTGAAAAAAATATATATATATATATAAGCTCATGACAAGGCCACTCAAGAAATTAAAAAGAAACTTCTGAAAAACCTTGGATAAAAAGAAATCTGAGCTTAAATTAGGTCTGAGCTCCTTGTTAACCAGTAGTGCACAAAGCAGTAATTGGATAAACATGTGTAGACCAAACTACATTAATTAGAAAACAGCAATGATGGAAAATAAACTAAAAATTTAGTGCCAGAGGTGAGAAAACTAACAAAGTAGTTTTCAAGAAAGATAAATACAGAATAATGGACATGAAAACAAACTGATGAAATTTACAGTGATAAAAATAAAAGTTATTTTACCAGCAAAAACACATTTATTTGAGAATAGCAGAGATTGCAATTTAGGACAGGCAAGCCAGCAAAAACCCAGAGGCTAGTCTAACAAAAGAGAGTAATTTTATGGAGAAGTTGGAAGTTGGGGGAGGGGTTGTTTTGTAGAAAAGTCCACTTGAGAAAAGCAAGAGTCCAGGGTGATGAGGGTTGCTCATTGGCCCAGTTGCTGGGTCGTTGATTTCTTCTGGAGATGCAATGTGTATCTTTTCTGTTGTGGCCTGTAATTGATTTTTCTTTTCTGTTTGAAGATCTTCTGTTGGAGTCTCTAATTGGCAGTGCTTCCCGTAATTGACATCAACTGGTAAGGGGTGAGAGCTCCCCCCTCTGGTCTCCCCACTCCATGTTAGTAAGGTTTCCCATAATTAATTTTTATACACTCATGATCCATAATGGAGTGCTGCCCAAAGGGAGTCAAGAGCCAAGATTTGTTAAAGAAAATGGAACTCAGAAGCTGTTCCATTTGGGATTTCGGATTTTGGTTTCCTTCAAGGGAATTTGTCCTCTCAAATTCCTCATATATTTAACTTTCAGGCCCCTGAATATCCCCTGATGGCAGGATCATTTCCTAAGAATTGCTAGGGATGATTTTGATTTTATGTCCTCTAAGGTTCTTGGTTCTTCTTCATTGGGATCTTGTCTATGAGTCTATACCCTTGTCTATGATTCTAACAGGAGCTCGGCCTTAGGCCTTAAGAGATAAGATTTTTTTTTCATACATTACTTGATGTGTCATCATATTCTCAATATGTAAGTCAAAAATGGCTGTTTTCAGATTTAGAAACTATAATGAAAATAAACAGCTATTAATGGAATCTAAGCACCAAGTTTAACAAAAAAAATAACTTTTCTGAGCTAATTATAGTTACGTTAAATTTTTTTCAAACAAGATACTACTTTTGATTCCAAATTAGTAAAAGATTGTGATCAAGATTAAGAGTTTGCTTTGGCTTTTGCTTGAACTTTGAAAAAATTCTCTTAAATGCCAGGATCCTAGGTATTTGGAAAAGCCATATTTGAGTAGAATTATCTTTTGGTTAAGATCTGAATATTTAATAAATTGCCAACCTCTATTATTCCCATTTCCTCAAGCTGATTTTTAAATGCCATAAATTATAGAATAAAGCATCTGACATTGGTTTTGCATTCACACAACCTTTCCAGCAAAGGGAAGCTAGTTACTGGGGCATTATGCCTGTGACATGCTTGAGTCATCCCCACAGACACTGAAGTGATGCCCAACAGTCTATGCCAGACACTCACCAGAAGAAGAAGACAATAGCAATGATAAGGAAGCTCTGAGTCCATGTTATTTAGAAAGAACAAATGGAGGCTGGGAGGATGGGGTAATTGGGTGATGGGCATTAAGGAGACAACGTGATGTAATGAGCACTGGGTGTTCTATGTAATTGATGAATGACCGAACTCTACATCTGAAACTAATGATACACTAAATGTTAATTATTTGAATTGAAATAAAATATGATTAAAAAAAGAAAGGACAAATGGAAATAAAATGTGTACAGCGTTCTCCCACAAATATGGTGAGGCAAAGGAAAAAAGATACGTGAAGCTAGTTTGGCTAATCAGATCATATGCCAGTCTCTAAAAGGACTGAGCCAATTAATACATACCAATGGCATATTTAAAAAATCTTATAAATAGATAGTATTCATTTAGTATATGTTTTTAGGCCTCGTATTAATCAGCTATCACAATGAAAAATTCTCTACAAATATTTAGTGACACCAAATATGCAACTCTCCCATAGGCAATTACACATTTGTCTCTTAAACAAGCAGACAGTAATTTAAAGCAAATCATCTGACAGTGATAAGATGACTATTAATAATGAGTTTCAGTAAATTTGCAAACTAGGTGAAATGGATGAGTTTTTTAAACAGGAGATGAAAAATACCATATTGACTCAAAGAAAGGAGGAAAATGAAAACAAATCAAGGAAGAAATTGAAGACATAGTTAACAAGCCACTCTTGAGAGATTTCAGTAATTTTGCAGGCAATCTCTGCAAGTCCTCAGGAAAAAAATAATTTCCTAATAAAGATACATAGGGGTGCCTGGGTGGCTCAATCAGTTGGGTGCCAGACCCTTGGTTTCAGCTCATGATCTCCAGGTCATGAGATCAAGCTCCATATCAGCTTCATGGAGCTGCTTCAGATTCTCTCTGTCTGGGATCCCTGGGTGGCACAGCGGTTTGGCGCCTGCCTTTGGCCCAGGGCACGAACCTGGAGACCCAGGATCGAATCCCACGTCTGGTTCCCGGTGCATAGAGCCTGCTTCTCCCTCTTGCCTGTGTCTCTGCTTCCTTCAATGCATCTCTCATGAATAAATAAATTTAAAATCTTTTTTTTTTTAAAAAGAATAACCATCTTTTAGACCCGAGAAGAGTTTTTCCAATAAGATAAAGGTGGTTCAAAATTTAAAAATTCATTAATTTGTTTCATTAACTATTCAAAGGAGGAAATTCATATTCTTAACAGATACATATTCTCAATAGATATTTTAATTGATAGAGTTCAATATTTTAAAAAGTTTTGTTTTGTTTTTATTGAAGTTCAATTTACCTACATATAGTGTAACACCCAGTGCTCATCCCATCAAGTGCCCCCCCCCAGTGCCCGTCACCCAGTCACCCCATCCCCCCACCCACCTCCCGTTCTGCAATCCTTTATTCATTTCCCAGAGTTAGGAGTCTCTCATGGTTTGTCTTCCTCTCTAATTTTTACCATTCAGTTCCCCTCCTTTCCCTTATAATCCCTTTCACCATTTCTTATATTCCCCATATGAGTGAAAACATAGTATGATTTTCCTTCTCTGGTTGACTTACTTCACTCAACAGAATACCCTCCAGTTCCAGCCACCTTGAAGCAAATGGTGGGTATTCATCCTTTCTGGTGGCTGAGTAATATTCCATTGTATATAAATGTTTTAAAGAAAAATTTCAAACAAGTATACTTAAACGTAGAGAGGAAGGTGGTGTCTGGGTGGCTCAGTTGGTTAAACGTCCAATTCTTGATTTCAGCTCAGGTCATGATCTGAGGGTCGTAAGATGGAGCCCCATGTCAGGCTCATGCTGGGCCTGGACCCTGCTTAAGATTCTTTCTCCCTCTCCTTCTCCCCTCCCCTCAGTTTATGAGCTTACTATCTTAAAAAGTATAGAGAGGAAGGTATAACAAAGTCCCTGTGTTAATGACACAATTATCAACATTTTGTTAATATTTAATATTCAGATTTTTATTAACACATTTTGCCTTTTCTCACACTCTCCTATTCCACCATGGCTCAGCAGGGCATAAATCCTCAAGACTAACTACTGCCTCCACTGAACACTCCAGCACCTCATAATTGAGTGAAAAACATCTATCCATTTAGAAATTTTGGAATTGAGAGGGGGATATAGGTTGCTCGTAGATTTTATAGGAATAGCATATATTTTTTTGTTTATCTGAAGTTTTAAATGATTCAGAATGTCAGAATTACTGAACTGAGTGTAAGATTTTCAAGAAATCATACAAGAAATTCTAATATTAAACAGAAGAAAAATTAAATGGATTATGTTATGAGGCCAAGTTGAAACTCTATAAAGATAAACTAAACATGGAACACTGAGAAAAGAAAGGAATTATAAGTGAGGAAAGTGGTTAACAACCATGATTTGTCCAAGAAATACCAAAAGACCATAATCATCAATCATTATTCAATGTGGAAGAACAAACTAGAAACATTACAACTGTATACAGTACTGTAAACTTTAATGCAATCTCAGCAACATGCACCTCTCCTATTGATTGATAAAAGACTGCTGTGTTCAAAAGAAGACAATATCTTTTATATATATAATCCTTTCAGGAACCATCAATAAGGTGTAAGTCCAGCAATAGGTGTATGTATAAGCAAATTGTGTATATCTAGACAATGAACTACTGCTCAGAAATTTTTTAAATTTTTTTAATTTTTTAAATTTATTTATGATAGAGAGAGAGAGAGAGAGGCAGAGACATAGGCAGAGGGAGAAGCAGGCTCCATGCACCGGGAGCCCGATGTGGGATTCGATCCCCGGTCTCCAGGATCGCACCCTGGGCCAAAGGCAGGCGCCAAACCGCTGCGCCACCCAGGGATCCCTTTTTAAAATTTTTTAAAAATTTTTTTATTTATTTATGATAGTCACACACACACAGAGAGAGAGAGAGTCAGAAATTTTTAAAAAGGAATGAATGTTTGATATACATAACCATCATAAAATAATCATGTTGGGTAAAGGAAGCCAGACAAAAAAGATTCCATTTGTATAAAATTCTTTAAAAATTCAAATTAACATATGGTGGGAAAAAGCAGATCGGTGATTGCTAGAGCAGGCAGGAGCAGGAGAGAAGGGCAAGAGGGATTCCCAAGGGGTGTGAGGAAACTTGCAGTGGATGATGTGGTCGTGATTGTTGTGGTGGTAGTCTCACAGGTATATTAACATGCCAAAACTTATCAAATTATACCCTTTAAATAGCATTTGCAGACTCTATGCTAGTTACACCTCAATAAAGCTGTTCTCAAAAATGTGTAAGAACAGACTTTGATGACATTTGTCTTTGATTTCGGAGAATATATTTAGTCATGAACAACTGTGTGATGTTCTCTCAGAGTTTGCTCACTAAACCATTAAGTCTTCCTCGGGTTTACAAAGAATGAGGTATGTACAAGCAAATAAAATAAGTTAACTAATAAGCAGGGGTGGGAGGCCTGGGTGGCTCAGTCAGTTGGGCAGCTGACTCTTGGTTTCAGCTCAGATCATGATCTCATGGTCCTGGGATTGAGTCTGGTATCAGATTCCATGCTGAGTGCTTGAGATTCACTCTCCCTCTCCCTCTGCCCCTCCCCTACTCACACTCTCCATCTCTCTGTAAAATAAATTAAATAAATAAATAAATAAAATAAATAACGGGCACAACTTGTTTTGTACTATGTAAACAATAGAAGAAAATGTGATTAACTCCATAAAATTACCTTCTCCCAGAAACCTTCAGCACACATCACACATATGGGCAAAGTGCTATGAGTCTTCTCATAAAGTCATGAAGAAGCCCAAGGTACCAAAAAGTACTACTACTTTTCAATATTTTTTTTAACTTTTTTTTTTATTTATTTATGATAGTCACAGAGAGAGAGAGAGGCACAGAGACATAGGCAGAGGGAGAAGCAGGCTCCATGCACTGGGAGCCCGATGTGGGATTCGATCCTGATCTCCAGGATCGCGCCCTGGGCCAAAGGCAGGCGCCAAACCGCTGCGCCACCCAGGGATCCCTACTTTTCAATATTTACAGAACTTCCTGGCCAATGAAATAAGACCATGGAGAGGAAAGATACTGTACTTGGAAAGGTACAGAAGGTAAACCAACAAGTGTGACTATTTATAGACAGTATGATCATCCACCTAGAAAACCCAAGAGGATCAGTAGAAAGACTACTAGAATTAATAAGAGAATTCAGCAGGGAGGCCAGATATAGTAGCCTCCCTATACACCAAAATAACTATTTAGAAACTTGAAGCAGAGAAGTATTTACAAAAGCAGCAAAAAAAAGACCTATAAAATACTCAGAAATAAACCTATCAAAAATATGCAAGACGTGTTTGAGTAAAGCCTTTCAAATACACAGGGGAGGCTCTGAATGAACATATATTCCACGTACTGATTGGGAAGACCCAGTGTTGCAAAGATGTTAGAAAAGTAGTCCCTTGAAACTCATTGACATTCCCACGTCACAATCCTTCCTTCTTCTGAGAAGCTATTGGGATTTTTCTTTTTAATGAGGCAAGTTGCATCAGTATCTCTTAGGACATAACAATCACCTGGAGGCATCTCCTGCTCCAGCCATCTTTGTTTGGAGATTGTGCCCGCTTGCCCTTGCCCCTCAGTGTCCTGAATGAAGTGAAACAATCCTTAGTCTGCATCTCTACTGCAAGGCCACAGATGCCTAGGAAGAAGCCCAGGTTTCTACCTCCGGGGCATTAAAAGGGTCTTGTCTCCCAGTGGTGCCATAAAACATGGCTGTGAGTTGAACAAAAGTCTCTGTCTCCACCCTTTGGACAAGTGAGCCACCCCAGTGCCAGCATCCTGGACTGCTTGGGCTGGACACTGGACAGGAGTTCTGAGTGTTGTTCCCGTTGTGGGAAAGCACAGTGAATGCTTGGCCGCGTCTCTCTTGCAGTCCTGGAATACATCCTGCATAATTAAATAAAAGGGCTACTCCAGAGGAGTCATCCTGATTTGGCAGGTACTAAAACAGATGTCATTTCTCATAAATACATCTATAAATTCAATGTAGTCCTACTCAAAATCCCAACATGGAATTTCTGGACCTTGAAAAGCTGATTCCAAAATTCAACTAGATGAAAACAAAACAAAACAAAACAGACACAAACAGCCAAAAACAATTTTTTAATTTGTGAAGAGAATTTTACCTACCCAATATAAAAACCCATACTAAAACTCTAGTAATTAAAGTCCAATAGAACCTAAGAATCAGTAATAGTTGGGAGAGAGAAACCTAGTGTTGGAATGGAATACCACATCCAGAATTTAATCCCAAAGTCCTATTTAAGGTTCTTTAATGTAGCTTTGGTATTTTTGCTTTTACTTCACCAGCAATTGAATAATAGTATCAAGCGTAAAAGTGCACTGGATGATTCCTCCTTCTTGTGCTGCTTCAGCCATTCTGTGGTCTTCAGAAAAAGAGGAGGTTGATGGACAGAGACCTTGTTTGCAATGACTTGCTCTCCACTGAGGTAGGCGAGGGTGACTGTCCCTGCAGATGGCAGGGCAGATCAGAGCAGGCCACAGTTCACAGCCCTTCCTTGCTTCCTGGGAGTAACTGAGCCACAGGACCTAACTTCAGGTCCACATACAGAGTGGGGAAACATCTTCAAGGTTTCAGAGCAAGTTAAGACTTGAACCTACCAGGGGCAACTGGGTTGAGCTGCTGCCTTTGGCTCAGGTTGTGATCCCAGGGTCCTGGGATCGATCCCTGCATTGAGTTCCCCACAGGGAGCCTGCTTCTCCCTCTGCCTGTGTCTCTGCCTCGCTCTCTGTGTCTCTCATGAATAAATAAATTAAATATTAAAAAAGACTTGAACCTGTCAGTGGGGTCTCAGAACCTGGCTGCCCCCCAGGAGTTCCATTCTTCCTCTTAGGACATTTCCTCTTACCGCCTTGTTAGTGCACTTGCCTTCTCGGCCTGGCTTCCTCCGATGCTCCGGCCTTGGGGGCATCCCTAACTCAGCTGCCACCTGCCGCTGCTCCCTGGCAGCTCCACCCAGCGGGAACCCAGGGCTGAGAAATGCGCTCCTCGTCACCAGATGTCCTCAGTAGGTGATGGCAGTGTCTGATTCCTCTCCTGATCTTGAAGCGCCCTAGGGCAGGGACACGCCGTCATTCTATTCACAGTGCTTGGCAGATGCCAGACGCGAAATGTTGGCTACATTAATGGACTCTGAGCGCCAAATGTTGCCAGAATTCGCAGAAATGGCCTGGAGAGAGGCGCCTTGCGTTTTCGCAGCGATCCAGACAGCAGACTCTCCTACCTTGTGTGGTGGTAACTGGCCCCCCTTTCGCTTGCACTGTTGCAGCCCATGGGATCTGAGCGGCCAGAGATGCGGAAACGGCAGATGCCTGCAGCCCAGGAGACCGCCGGCTCCACGCCAGGCCAGCCCGGAGCAGGGGAGCGCGGGGCCAACGCCTGCTGCTTCTGCTGGTGCTGCTGCTGCAGCTGTTCCTGGTAAGTTCGGGGCTTCTCCCGTGCGCTTCTGTATGGGAATTGGCCCCCCTGGGGAGGGCCAGCTTAGGATTAATTCTCTAATTTTATTTTATTTTTTAATATTTATTTGAGGTAGAGAGCATGGGTGGGAGGGCAAAGGTGGAGGGAGAGAATCTCAAGCAGACCCCGCTGAGCATGGAGTCCAATGTGGGCTCCAACTCAACGACCTGGCCTGAGATCATGACCTGAGCTGAAACCATGAGTCAGACACTTAACCGACTGTGCCACCCAGGCTCCCCCATATGTATCTTTTGAACAACTACTATATGCCTGGCACACTGATTTGGGACCTGTGAAGAACAGCAACAACACACACACACACACACACACACACACACACACACACTCACAAAGAGGCTCTGTATTCTAGCTCTCAGGGGACTTCTATTCAAATCCCTGAAATCAGGGTGGTGTGTTAAACAGCTAAAGGAGAGTCTAAGGCCATTGCTGATCAAATGTTAATATTTGGGCAGAAATGACAACTAGGTGTTAGAAAGGAGTGAACTCAAGGCAGTCTACTTGGTAACAAAGGTTTTGTAAAGGAGTTAGGATTTAAGGTGGCTCTTAAAAGTTAAGGTGAGGTAGAGGAGCCTGGATTTTATCTTCTGTTTTTCTTTTATTAATTTCATGTTTTAATAAAGAAAAATGGCAAAATATATGCTTAACAGAGAGAAGAATATAAAAATATAGGCTAACTTACTGGTACAGGAAGATACACAATCTTTGCTTCATAAGAGAGATACACAGTTTGGAAAATATCCTTGACTGTCAAGGTCTGGAGAAATGTGTATAGTTTACACCTAAAAATCATAGGAATGTTAGGTGGCATTTCTGAAATCTTGGCTATGAAAAGTGCTTAGTGCCCACCAAATGTGTGCCTAACTTTAGGCAATTACATTATTGGATATTGGGCACCTGGGTGGCTCAGTCAATTAAGTGTCCACCTTTGGGTCAGGTCATGATCTCAGGGTCCTGGGATCGAGTACCACAGGGCCTCAGCCGGGAGTCTGCTTCTCCCTCTGCCCCCACCCCTGCACATGCATGTTCTCTTTCTCTCTCTCTCCCTCTCTCTCTCAAAAATAAAATCTTAGAGAAGGGTTTTTAAAAATTATTCTATATTTATGTAGGCTTGGCCACAAGTTGGACCAAGATCACTCTCCAGTAGAGAAGACCAGGTGATAGTGCAGCTCTCAAGAACAGTGACAGGGGCAGCCTGGGTGGCTCAGCGGTTTAGCGCCGCCTTCAGCCCAGGGCCTGATCCTGAAGACCCAGGATCAAGTCCCATGTCAGGCTCCCTGCATGAGCCTGCTTCTCCCTCTGCCTGTGTCTCTGCCTCTCTCTCTCTCTCTCTCTCTCTCTCTCTCTCTCTCTCTCCATGTCATGAATAAATAAATAAAATCTTAAAAAAAAAAAAAAGAACAGTGACAGGACTGTTGTAATTGGGGTGAAACAGGTGCAGACTGAAATTAAATGTCCAGGAAAACTTGGTCTCTTGCTTGATTTGAGCTAGTGTTAATTTCCAAGAAGTTCCTATCTGATGGATGGGACTCAGCAATACAATACACCAAGGACTGATGGGATGATGATGGTGGGTGTTTGGCCTGTTCAGTACAAAATCCCAGACACAAGCAGGAATATGGGGGATATGGGACTGGCAGGAGCCAAGCGGTCTGACTCAAGGCAGGGCTTCAGCCCCGAGTAGGAATCTGAAAAATTCAACAGAAAACTGGAAGAGAGGCACAAGTTGGCATACCCTGCACATGTGGGGTCCAGGACCCACCCAACACAGTGGGGAGACCCACCAATGGTGAAGGGATTTCACTCTAGCAGAGTCTTTCACTCTGCTAATCAGTTTCAGTGAGATAGTGAGAGAGAGATGGTTGTGTGAGAGAGATGCAGAGATATTCAGGTGTGGGTGAAACTCCTGTTTACCCCCTCCCTTCTCTACTGCCTTAAAGGGACGCAGGAGGCTGTGACCTCAACAGTGTCTGGGACTGATGGTGTGAGCATAGCCGGTGGTGGCATGCTGCTACCAGAGCAGACACCTTCCACTGGCACCCACTATGGTGAATAAATTATAAAACTATGTTTAGCCATCCTCATCATAGCCAACACTCCTGCAGCACATACTGTGTGCGTACACCTGACACTAATATAACACTGTATATTAATTATACTTCAATTAAAAGAACACAATAGAGCAATGTCATCAAAGAACTGGAGAAAAATAATGGAAAACTTAGTCAAACTCAAATTCAAGAGTGTGGGTTAAGACAAGACATTTTCAGACATACAAAGACCAAGAAAGCTGTCTTCAGACCTTCCCTTAAAAGCACTAAGAGAGAATGTACTTCAGGAAGAACAAGTGAACCCACAGGGTAGTCATGGGAAACAAGTAACAATCATGGACACAGAATGGAATGGATCAAATATAGCTATAAAACATACTTAATTTGTGCTAATAAGTGTAAATCTAAAGTTGTAAACAATATCATGGTAGTGATAGACAAATCAAATAATTTCTGATTTAGGAAAAAATTACATTTTCTTTCCAAATTAATGGCATTCTTGAATAGCCACAAGTATAACAGAGACTTTCCACATCGATGGAAAATAACAGAAACATAGAAAACTATCAACATATGACAAAAGTGGTTTTAACAAGAGAGAATGAACTATTCTATGAATGCCAAGATACTTGGAGTTAGGGTGACTAGCTCATTCCACTTGCCCAGGACTGTCTTTGTTTTAGCACTATCTGAGAACCCATGAGTCCCAGGCAAACTCGGGAAGTGGGTCACCCTACCTGGTATCCAAATCCAAAAAATACTTCTATTCCTATATTGCAGCACATACAAAACCCAGTCTCTCCCTAAACCCCTACACCCCACCCCACCCAAAATGAAGATCAATTCCAGATGGTTTAAAGGCCTAAATGTGAGTAGCCAAGAACAAATACAGGATAATATATTTCTGATTTTGGCATTGGGAAGAATTACTTTTTAAAAAGATTCACAAATAGGACTATATTAAAATATAAAAATGTGTCTAACAAGAGAAAAAGAAACATACTCTATACAAAGACTTGTACATGAATATGTATAGCAGTCACTAGCCAAAAAGTGGAAGCAACCCAAAGGTCCATCAACTGATGAATGGATAAACAAAATGTGGTGTATCCATACAGTGGAATATGATTTGACCATAAAAGGAGTGAAGTCTTGAAACTGCTAAAACATGGATGAACCTTGAAAAGATCATGCTAAGTAAAAGAAGCCAGACACAGAAGACCACATACCCTATGATTCCATTAATGCAAAACATCTGGAATAAATTCACAGAGACAAAAAGTTGATAGTCGCCTCGGCCTGGGGGAATGGGAGTTGGTGCTGATGTGTACAGTTTCATTTTGCAGTGATAAAATGTTCTAAAATTGTGGTGATGGTTGCACAATTTTATGAGTATACTAAAACTATTGACTTGTACCATTTAAATTGTGAGTTTACGGTGTGTGATTTTTATCTGAATAAAACTATTTTTAATATGGGTTTAGCAAAAAATCGGAAGTAAAATGAACACATAGAACATACTGAGAGAAGATGATTACAAGACATTAGCAAATAAAGAATATAAACCTAGAACACACAAAGAAAGAACTTCAGGAGATGAATAAGAAAATAATAACCAAAAGAAAAATAAGCAAAGGAAATGAAACAGAAAAGAATCTACTTGTGCTCCTATAAACAAGGATCAGATACATGAGAGTTAAATATACACCACCTAAATATAATACTCTACCTTAAAAAAACCTCTTGCACACAAGCAAAAGGAGATATGTATGAGAGGATTCACTGAAGCATTAATCTGATTGAGAAAAATTGAAAATGTCTCTAATGTGCAAGAACAGGAGAATGGATAAATATATTGCAGTGTGGTTACACAATGCAGTACCATACAGCATTTAAATACATGTGCTGGAGGAAAAAAGAATATATGTTGTGGGGTGCCTGAAGAGCTCAGTCAGTTAAGCATCTGACTCTTGATTTTGGCTCAGGTCACATCTCAGGGTCGTGGGATCAACCCCACCTCAAGCTCCGTGCTCAGCATGGAGTCTGCTTGGGATTATATCTCTCCCCTTTCCCTCTCCACTCAAAAGCATACAGCTTTTGAGATTTTTCCATGTTGATAATACCTACTAGAGTGGGTTTTTTTTTTTAAGATTTTATTTATTTACTTGAGAGAGAGAGAAGAAAAACAGCAGGAGTCAGGGGAAGAGGCAGAGAGAGGGAAAAGCAGATCCTCCACCAAGCAGGGAGCCTGACTTGGAGCCCCACGCTAGGCTCGATCCCAGGACCCCCAAGATTATGACCCAAGCCAAAGTCAGATGCTTAACCAACTGAGCCACCCAGGTGCCCCCCTAGTAGAGTCATTTTTTAAGAAAATTAAAAGGAAGTACGTTTTCTAAGCCCTTGTATTATCTTTCTCAAAATTCTGCTTCATGGCCTTCTGGCATTTCATTTTATCAAAGAAGTCATGCAGATACTTGATTTCTTAAAAATAAACTTTTTTTTCCTTGTTAGAAGATTGAAGAATTTTTTCCTCTTTATAAGTCAAAAATTTACTAAAACAGGGGCACTTGGGTGGCTCAGTGGTTGAGCATCTGCCTTTGGCTCAGTCATGATCCCATGGTCCTGGGATTGAGTCCCACATCGCGCTCACTGCATGGAGCCTGCTTCTCCCTCTGCCTGTGTCTCTGCTGCTCTCTGTGTGTTGCTCATGAATAAATAAATAAAAGATAAATATTTTTAAAAATTTACTAAAATATATCTAGCCATGGGACTTCTTTTACTGAATAGCTCTTAAACATGGTGAACAGCTATTTTAGCTTCTAGGAGTTTTCTTCTACTGTAACAATAACAAATCAGGTTGAAAACGACACAAAATATATTTTTCACTTTTTTTAAGAACTCATTAAGAAATATTCCTCCTTTAAATAATGAGACATGGAAAAAATGTCAAAGCTAAATAAAGGTTGTATTATTTAATTCACAATGTAACTTCCAGTTCTCTTAGAAATCTTGTGTCAAATTCATCCTTTATTTTTCTCTTTGATTTTTCATACCCATTGTGTACTAATGTTTTCTGCTTACAAAAGAAGTCTAAGAAGTTAAGCAGTATTAATGCTCCTGCAGCACGAACACCACCCAGATGTCTCTTGTTTGTTTTTGTTTTAAGAAACCATTATTTACTGAAACTGGCATCATGAAAGCAACAAGTCAGAAGAGTTCCTGCATTTCTAATGACCACATTAACGAAAAACAGAGCTGCGCACACACACACACACACACACACACACACACAATTACCGAAAATCCATAAAGCAAATGTGCTAAAAATAGGCTGAATTACTCTTATAAAATGGTGGAAAGAGTGCAAAGGAAAGATATAATAAAAGGAATAGAAAAGAGCAGTAGCAATAGTCAGATAAAGCAAACTCAACCAATAATAAAAATCCATTTTGAAATTAATGGGGAACTAAAAGCAAGAACAAAGCAAGGATGTCTATGCTCTCCCCTTCTCTTTAACATTGTATCTTATCAGGCATCAGTTGATGCGTGTGGACAAGAAGAAACAACCTGTGGCCTAAGAATCAGAGGAGAAGTAGTAAGACTCTCCCTATCTGCAGAAGATATGAGAGTATACCTGGAAATCCCCAGAGAATTGTGGCTAAACCAGAGCAAACACCAAAGAATTCAGTACGAAGAAAGATACAGAATTAGTGTAAAAAAGAATAGCCTTCAGAATGTAAAGAACTCTCACAATGCAAAAATAAAAGGATGAACCAATTTAAAAGTAGGCAAAAGAGGGGTTCAGTCAGTTGAGCATTCAACTCTTGATTTCGGCTCAAGTCAGGATCTCATGGGTCATGAGATCAAGCCCTGCATTGAGCTCTGCACTCAGCGAGGACTCTGCTTAAGATTCTCTCTCTCTCTCCCTCTGCCCCTGTCTCCTTTTCTAAAATAAATAGATAAATCTTTTCTTTTTAAGAAAAACATATTTGAAAAAAAAATTAAAAAAAAAGAAAAACGTATTTGGAAAATAAAAAGATGATAAAAGTAGGCAAGAGTGTAGAACATGTCTCCAAAAAAGACCTACAAATAGGTAATAATACATGAAAAAATAATCTCCTTAGCCATTAGCAAAATGCAAGTCAAAACCATCATGAGGTACCACCACCTCATACCCCCTGAGTCAATAAGAATAAAAAAGATACTAGGAAGTGTTGACAAGGAGGTGGAGAAATAGTCTCTCCAGCATTGCTGGTAGGAGTGTAAAATGGCACAGCTGCTTTGGAAAACAATTTGCGACTTCCTCAAAATGTTGAAAACAGAGTTACCATAGGAAAGCACTTCCATTCCTAAGTGTCTGCCCAAGAGACATAAAACAAACATCCACAGAAAAAACCTGTACATGATCGTGCACAGTGGAATTATTTATAATAGCAAAAAAGTGCAGATAACCTAAATGTTCATCAACCAGTGGATGGATAACAAATTGGCACATATCCAAACGGTGGAATGTTATTAAACTGCAAAAAGGAATGAAGTACTGATACCCACTACAACATGAATGAACCTTAAAAACAATTTGCCAGGTGAGAGAAGGTAGCCACCAAAGACCACGTGCTGTATCATTCAGAAGAGGCACGTCTGTGGAGACAGGAAGTAGATCAGCAGGTGTCTGGGGCCGGAGGACGCAGGATATAGGGGGTAATGAGGAGGGGCTGCTCCGTGGGTCTTCCTTTTGGAGGGATGAAAATGTTCTGAAGTTAGGTCATAGTGATGGTTGTACAACCTTGTGATTATGCTACAAACCACTAGATTGTACATTTTAAACAGGTAACTTCTTGATGTATAAATGATTTTCTGGGGGCACTGGGGTGGCTCATTTGGTTAAGCATCTGCCTTCAGCTCAGGTCATGATCTCAGGGTCCTGCGATCAAGCCCTGTGTCAGGCTCCCTACTCAGTGGGGACTCCACTTCTTCTCTCTCTCTCTGCCCCTCCCCCACTCATCTCATCTCTCTCTCTTTCTCTCTCAAATAAATAAAATCTTTAAGAAGAAAATAAATAAGTAAATGATGGTTCAATAAAGCTATTAAAAAAGTAGTAGCCTTAATATGTACAAACAGGAACCAGTTAAGAGATGAGATGAAAACTGCATTTGCAATAACAACAGAATCACTTGGAATAAATAAGGAAATTTAAAGTCTCCTGAAAGGCATAAATTTTGTATGCTTTCCCGGTTTTCTCATAACATTTTTGCATATGTGCCTAGAAATATCTAAGACCTCTATTTTGACTGGAAAGACAAATACATTTTGACGAGAATGTACACTTTTTTTCAAGGTGTAGAAATGAAATGAAAACCTCAAACATTCCTGATAACCTGACCCCTGACCTTTTTATATTTTTCTTACAGATGTTTTTATGAAAATAAGTATTATTCTAAATGTAAACTCTCCCTCAATTAGTGTAGACCACAATATTATAATTATTTTGCTAATGCTTTGGTATCATACATTTGGTTTGGGTTTAAGACTTTTTATTTATTTATTTGAGAAAGAGTACAGGAGCATGAATGAGGGGCAGAGAGAGAGGGAGAAGCAGACTCCCTGCTGAGCAGGGAGCCTGATGTGGGGCTCAATCCCAGGACCCTGGGATCTTGACCTGAGCCAAAGACAGATGCTTAACTGACTGAGCCATGCAGATGCCCAACTTTTGGTTTTCTTAAGAAAATCAGGGCCAGTTTTTTTCAAGAAAAGAGAGAAATACTTGGTATTTCTTGGTAATCTGGAGTTCCCTTTAACATATTTCCTGACACATAATGATTTCAATTGATACATAAATGTCTTGTTTCATGCAGTCTTACTGTTAGAAACCAAGAACAGAGACCCAGGAGGCCCTCCCATGAACTCAGACAAGAAGACCTTCCATCCTGTGAAGAAAGGTAAATCTCATTACTGTTTAGCTTACTAAATTGACAGAAATGCCAGCCTTATCATTGTGATTTTTTGGCACTGTAACACACAGTTGCTTAACTGCAGTTTAATGATAATCAGATCCTAAAGTAGCACATTTCCACTCTGCAGAGTTCATTGTGTGACAGGGAGAAAAATTAATTCCATTATTAATTTCATCCCTGCTAATCACAAATATTAACTGATGCTTCTTTTTTTAAATAAATTAATTAAAAAAATAAATTAATTTTTTATTGGTGTTCAATTTACCAACATACAGAATAACACCCAGTGCTCATCCCGTCAAGTGTCCCCCTCAGTGCCCGTCACCCATTCACCCCCACCCCCCGCCCTCCTCCCCCTCCACCACCCCTAGTTCGTTTCCCAGAGTTAGGAGTCTTTATGTTCTGTCTCCCTTTCTGATATTTCCCACACATTTCTTCTCCCTTCCCTTATATTCCCTTTCACTATTATTTATTTATATTCCCCAAATGAAGGAGAACATACACTGTGTCCTCCGATTGACTTACTTCACTCAGCTTAACTGATGCTTCTTGACAAAACATGATGTTTTCCTATTTTCATATGATAGACTTTTAAAAAAATAAAACACAGGGGCAGCCCCGGTGGCTCAGTGGTTTAGCTCCGCCTTCAGCCCAGGGCCTGATCCTGGAGACCCGGGATCGAGTCCTACATCAGGCTCTCTGCATGGGGCCTGCTTCTCCCTCTGCCTGTGTCTCTGTGCCTGTCTCTCATGAATAAATAAATAAAACCTTTAAAAAATAAATAAAATAGAATAAAACATAGTAGTGAAACACACATATTTGGTTTTCAGGAAAGTCCATTTTTCTTCTTAACTATAAATTTATGCTCAAATGTAGTATTGTCTTAATTTAAATATTTTGAAAAATTGTTAGGAAGAAAACACACTACTTTCCATAATATCAGATTTTAAAATTATCTCGTTTTGTTCCTGTATTATCAGTTGACTTACTTTCACTTGCCTATTCTAATGTCTTTTCTTGGTATTATACCTATATAATTACAGATACTGGACAAGTCTCCTAAAAGCATTGTTCAAATAGGTCTTGTATTAAATTGCTTATTTTTGAGGGGGAAAAAAACAAGTAGCCTAAATGGTTACTTAAGTGGTTTTTTTTTTTTTTCATTCTTTTAACTTACTTACCCTTACCCAGATTTTTCAAAGTCTGGGAAGCATATTAAAATCTTCCACAATTTGGTACGCCTGGCATGCTCAGTTTGAGGAATATGAGACTCTTGATCTTGAGGTTATGAGTTCAAGCCTCATGTTGGGTGTAGAGATAACTAAAAAAATAAAAACTTTTAAAAAATATTCCACAATTTATGAGTTTGTTTAAAAATGGCTTTTATCAGGGCACCTGGGTGGCTCAGTTGGTTAAGCATCTATCTTCAGTTCAAGTCATAAACTCAAGGTCCTGGGATCAAGTCCCCATTGGGCTCCCTGCTCAGCAGGGAGTCTGCTTCTCCCTCTCCCTCTGCTTCTCCCCCGTACTCTTGCTCTCCCTCACTCTCTCTCTCAAATAAATAAAATTTAAAAATAAAAATCTTTTAAAAAATAGCTTTTATCTTAAGGCGCTGGCTGGCTCAGTTGGAAGAGCATGCGACTCATGATCTCGGGGTTATGAATATGAGCCCCATGTTGGGTGTAGAGCTTACTAAAAAAATAAGCTTTTTTAAAAATGGCTTTTATCTTACATATACTGGTATGTTGTATTCTGTACCAAAGCTTTGAGGCTCTTCTATCTGGAACGAGAATGCTTCATCTAGGCCTGACTCTAGCCATCCTGCCAGTGTGACCTTGGGCACTTTGCTGAGAAGCCACACTCTGCCTCGGTTTCCTTGGGTGTGAAAATGGGAACAATAACAGTTTATTGTGGCTACTGTCATGAGCCTGGCAAGCATTCGACATATGTTGGCCATTATTTGGTCTCAAATTCAAGAATATGAAATGACTCTTTATCCAACTTCATGTCTTTTGTTTTTAATTCTACTTAGGTATTAATATTATTCTTATTTGCATTTGCCTCATATATCTTTGCCTATTTGTTCTTAATTTTTGTAATATTGTATATGTTTCCTAAAAATACCATTATGTTGGATTCTGGCCCCAGAGCAGTCTCATTAAATGAGGAATTAGAATCCAATGACATTGTGTCAGTTATTTTGATGATGACTGGTAAGTCTAATCTTCTAGCATATTATCTCATGTAATACCGACTAATTACTTCCTTAATTTTTGTTTGGAAGTCTACTGACTGAGCCAGCCAGGCACCTCTGCTCTTTCTTATTAAAAAAAAAAAAAATGTACTACCAATTGCTTTTAAGTTTTTCAGAATCATCCTTTTATATCTCTTAAACTGACAGGAGTAAAAAAAGTATCTTCTGAATCTTCATATTTAAGGAACATAATTTTGTTAAGATTTTATTTATTTATCCATGAGAGACTCACAGAGAGAGAGAAAGGCAGAGGGAGAAGCAGGCTCCTTGCTGGGAGCCCGATGTGGACTTGATCCAGTGACCCCAGGATCATGTCCTGAGCTCAAGGCAGAGGCTCAACCACTGAGCCACCCACCAGGTGTCCCTTAAGGAACATGACTTAGCATACTCAGCCACACCTTTCTGAAAAAAATCCAAGATTTTTATGCAGGTTACTTGAAGTTATTATTTTTATTTTTAAATTATCTTTTCAACATCTTTTAAACATTTTCTTTCAAAACTATTTTTCCTAGTTATGAAAGATACTTTGTTTTCATACACAATAGTTTTTTGCATGATGAAAAGTCTACCCACTATAAAAACACTACAAAACCCAAACACTACAAAAGGTTTTCAGTAAAAATTCAGTCTTCCTTTTGTTCTAGACCTCATCCCAGTCTCCAGATAGAACTACCATCAATGTTTTATATAAATAGAAATATATATCTTCAAAAGAATTTTCTATTTATTTACACACAGTTGTACTGAAATGGGATGATCCATGTATACAGTGAATCTAATTTTGAAACTAACTTGAAACAATCGTTTGAATATCTTTTTTTTCTTTTTTGGTCTGCTGACTCCTCTCTATAACCTACTTTTTCTGGTCTTGAGCCTTTCATTTATGCTTCACTGCTGGGTCATTATAATCCATCTTCAAGATACATTTCAAGAAAAGGAAATTGAATTAACACTGTGAACCTCTGTATATGTGAGTGTGTTTTTTTCTATGACCTTCATATAACTAGGACAAGTAGCTACATATCAAATTTTGGGGTATACATCCTGTACTCCTCAAAACTAAATACAGAACTTTTGGCACTGTGGCAGAGTAGATAATCAGAGGGCCTTCCCAATGCAGAACAATAGATTTTGCATTATTTTGAAGTTTTTGCATTGCTGGGCTCCTAGAGAGTAAGGAAAATGACAAAGCAACTGAAAAACCAAACCAAATAAAAAATAAGCAAAATCCTGAGTATTGATGGCTAAGCAGAGTTGAAAGGATTTTCTCAAAGAACAAGTACAAGGTAGGGTGAGGACAAGATGTTGAAACTGAGATCCCAGATTATGCCCTGATTTATGAAAGAAGCCTAAGTGGTCCTGGGTCAGTAACACCTCCTAGATCTCAGAAGAAGCCAACACACAACCTCTCTGGAGGAAAGAAAATATTCCCAATTTTGACTCTTAGTTTTCTAAAGATTAAGACCAACCAGAACCTAAACGAAAACTAAAAGGACACAACACACAAGTGACAGTAGAATCAACACTTGGATTTAGAGCCCAAAGGACTTCAGATATTAGAGTTATCTGTAATAAAATATAATGGTCTCTGAAATGTTTAAACCAATTAAAGATGGGATCACAAAAATAAATGAGTACAATTCAACCATCAGAAGTGTCCAGGAGGACTGTGAAGTTGTACTATAGTTCTGCAAGATGTCACCTTGGGGAAACTGGGCAAATGGCACATGAGATTCCTTTTTTCTTTATGCTTTAATGTTATTTTTCTGAGGCCAGAGGTCCAAAATCAGAGTGTCAGCAGGGCCATGCCCTCTGATGGCTCTAGGGGAGACCCCTTCCTTGTCTCTTCTAGCTTCTCTGGTGGTTGCCAGCAATCCTTGGCATCCCTTGGCTTGTAGATGCATCATACCAATTACATGGCCATCTTTCCCCTGTGTGTGACTGTCTCAACGTCCTGATTCCCCTTCGTATAAGAACGGCAGTCCTTGGGCAGCCCGGGTGGCCCAGCGGTTTAGCGCCACCTTCCGCCCGGGGTGTAATCCTGGAGACCCAGGATCCAGTCCCACGTCAGGCTCCATGCAGGAGCCTGCTTCTCTCTCTGCCTCTCTCTTTCTCTCTGTGTCTGTCGTGAATAAATAAATAAAATCTTAAAAAAAAAAAAAAAGAATGCCCGTCCTACTGGTTTAGGGCTCCCGTTAATCACTTCATCTTAGCTAAATCTACAAAGACTCTATTTCCAAATATAGTCACTTCCTGAAGTACTAGAGTTAAGATGTCAACATATCTTCTTTTAGGAGACCTAATTCAACTCATAACACCCTCCTACAAAATAAACACTGAGTCCAATTGGTTTTACAGGTTAGTTCCACAAAACAGTTCTGCAGTAAATCATTCCAAGGTTTTACGGGTCTTGTATAACTACCCAAATGTGTAAGAAATCAATTCAACAGGAACACCAGACCAGAAGAGGACAGTTCAAGAATAGAAAGTGAAAGATAAATCCTACTCAGGAACTCTGGCCACCTTCAGCAATGTGGATTCATGAATCTTAGACAGTGTTGGGTGACAAAAGCAATTGGCCAAAGACAACATGGTGGTCAGCCATTTTTATAAAGTGAAGGGGAAAAAAAAACCACTGAAGAATATAGTCTTCAGAGATACGTATTTACATTAAAACTATGAAAAGAAAGCTAGGAGGAAAGAAATTATTTAAATTCAGCTAATTAACATATAACGTATTCTTGGTTTCAGAGGTAAAGGTCAGTCATTCATTAGTCTTATATAACACCCAGTGCTCAGTATATCACATGCCCTCCTTAATGCCCATCACCCAGTTACCCTGTCCCTCCACCCCCCCTCCGGTCCAATGACCCTCAATTTGTTTCCTATGATTAAGAGTCTATTATGGTTCTGTGTCCCTCTTATTTCCTCTTGTTTATTTTTCCCTTTTCCCCTATGATCTTCTGTTTTCTTAAATTTGACATAAGAATGAGATCATATAATTCTCTTTCTCTGATTGATTTATTTCACTTAGCATAATACCCTCTAGTTCCATCCACGTCATTGCAAATGGCAATATTTCTTTTTTTTTTTTTTTTGATGGCTGAGTAGTAGTCCATTGTATACATATACCACATCTTCTTTATCCATTCATCGGTCAACGGACATCTGGGTTCTTTCCATACTTTGGCTATTGTGGACATTGCTGCTATAAACATTGGGGTGCATGTGCCCCTTCAGATCACTACCTTTGTATCTTTGGGATAAATACCCAATAGTGAAATTCCTGGGTCATAGAGTGACTCTATTTTCAGCTTTCTGAGGAACCTCCATATTGTTTTCCAGAGTGGTTGCACCAGCTTCCATTCCCAGGAAAGAAATTATTTAATAAGTATCACTGCTAAACAGACTATGTTTTCTGGCCTCAATATAATTAAAATATAAGTAAAAATAAACTAAACCAGGGCGAGTCCAAAATCAAGCACAGCAGTTCCCTCAGGGTGGGGAAGGCAGAAGAACAGGTTGTGGCCATATGATGCCAAGGTAGGTGCGGCTGGTGGTGGCAGCCTGGTTCTCAAGGTGAATGCTGAGTTTATAGTGTGTGTTTGTTATCGTCCTTTATAACTTGCAGTTATATTACATGTTCTTTTCCCTTTCTCCTTAAAATTCTCTTTCACATGTTAAAAACCACTAAAGAGATATATAGCCCCACTGCTGTGCTGGAAGGTAGTGTGCTGAGGTCTGTCGCGGGTGACAGGGAAGTTTTGGTGAGATGCTCCTAGGATTTTACTTCACTGTTATAATTTTAAAACTTCACTAGGACTCCTAAGATCTAAACAAGAGTGTTCTTAGCAGTTATTCTAGTGACTGGTCTGCAAGCATTTGGGCAGTACCACACACTCCAGCTAAACGATTTAAAAGTATCATACTCGTGTGTTTTTTGCCAAAGGCGCAAGGAAATGAGCACAGCTCTTTCCTTTCCTAAAAGGGCCTAGGTGCACATTTTCATTCTCAGAGGGGAAAAGGGGATGTTTATAGTGAGGAAATTCAAAGTAAAGCAACTACCAATAACATAGCTTCCTCTTGCCCCTTTCTTTCCATCCCCATTAAGCCCAAGTCCCACTCTGGAGGAAGTCAACGCCTGGTCTCAGTCATTTGACAAGGTAATGCTCACTCCAGCGGGAAGGAATGCTTTCCGGGAATTCCTCCGAACAGAATTTAGTGAAGAAAATATGCTTTTCTGGATGGCGTGTGAGGAATTGAAAAAAGAAGCTAATAAAACCATCATTGAGGAAAAAGCAAGGACCATCTATGAAGACTATATTTCTATTCTTTCTCCTAAAGAGGTACGTACCTGCCATGGCCGTGGGTAAAATGAACCCCATCAGCATTGGGTCACATGGCACAGTGACAGCTACTATAAGGTAGAGACGACTCCACCCACACTCATAGTATTTGGATGCCTTTGACGTGGTCTCACAGGCAGGCTCTCAGTGCCCCGTGAACTCTGTGATAACTTTTGTGCATCTTTCTGGAGAAACTATTTATGACTTTCACCAGATTCTCCAGAAGGGGTAGTCTGTGCATTTTATTGTAAATACTGTTTAAAAACATTATACCCTATAAGAATTTATTTAAATAAAATTATCTTTTTGTTCTGAGCACCAATATTTTTTACAGGTATTTTTATTTCGATAGAAATAGCATTGCTGGTGCATCCGGGTGGCTCAGTCCATTAAGCATCTGCCTGCAACTCAGGTCATGATCTCAGGGTCCTGGGATTGAGCCCCAACAGGCTCCCTGTTCAGCGGGGAGTCTGCTTCCCCGCCAGTGCTTCCCCCTGCTCATGCTCTCTCTCTCTCTCAAATAAATAAAATCTGAAAAAAAAAATAGCATGGCTAATATGATATGGAGGTTTTCCCTAGGGTATCCTTCTCTTAGAGCAGAGAAACTGTCAGATGAGGGACATCAGTAAGCTGCCATCGCCCAGTTGCTGTTCCTTCAAATGTAAATCTACAGGGTCAGGGTTATCTCAACACCGAGTACTTTATAGCTCTAATTGTAAAATCAGCCATTATGTCCTCCTATATGCCTCTGAGAATATAGTCAATCAAACAGGGCCTCTCCTGTCAGGGAGCTCATAGTCAATGGGGCAGACAGGTGTGGAGCCCGTGGTGTGACCAAGGAGCTGGCAGAGTGAGCCATCAATAGAGGGTGGGGCAGGAAGAAGGAAGACGTACTAGAAGAGGCCGTGGACGAACCAAGGATATGAAAAGGAAATCACTAGCAACCCAGTGGGATGAAAACATCCCAGAGGAAAGGACTAGATGCGCCAAGGGTAAAAGCATGCAGTCCCATGATCTGTGAAAATGTCCACAGTTTGGAATGCTGGAATGTAGCACGTTTACCAAGCTATTGAGGCTGCTGGCAGGCAGCTGGAGGACAGTTCAGAAAAGGGGATGGCCCAAGAGCATCAAGGGGTTGGGGGCCATGCTGGCCTGTTCTAATTGTTATCTTGGGAAGCCCTCGGATTTTAGCCTGGAAGCATCATCAAATTTAGATTTCCAAAAGACCAGTGTGGCTGCAGAATGGATTAGGAGGAAGACACAAGAGGCAGAGAACAGTTAGCAGGTTCATTCTGTAGTGGAAAGAGGACATCATGAGGCCTGACGAGCCAGCTGGGGAGAAACCTGAGCAGTGGGCTTTGATTTGAGGGGGATCCCAGCGTCTGGAATGACTCCCATATGTCAGGGCACATCAGACAGTGGTGTGATACGTGGAATTTGGGCAGACAGGATGGGGATCGAGCCTGGGAGAAAGACCACAGGGCTCAACTTTGCTTACTTAAGTTTGTGTTTTTAAGTTGGAGATACTCAGTGACAGATGTATGAATATAGAGTTCAGAATATCATTTCCATTTTGGATTCATAAAAGCAAGAGAATTTTTGTCCTTTAAGGCTTCTACATGTTCTTATTTTGTCGTGATTTTCCTTCTTATTTTTTGAGACAAGATTTTTGAGATAAGCATCATATACCCAAAAATTTCTTAGCAAATGTGTGAAGCCAAAAGGATATAAAAAGATGACTCTTGCTGCCCAAATGTAAGCATGTATTACTTAAAGTGTAAAAGCTTGACATTTTTAAGAGCTTAGATTTGGGGGTCAGATTCACTTGGGTTTGAACCCTACTTCTCTCATTTAACAGCTAAATTACCTTCAGTATATCTGAACCTCTCTGGGGGCTCCACTGCCTCATATGTACAATGGGACATGGCCATTTTCCTGTCTGGGAGGATTAAAGGGAGGACAGGTGCAAAGCCCTACTCACCATAGCACCTGGCACAGTGGTGACACTCGACATGGCCTCTTCTCTGTGTTCATTCTCTCATCCTGAGCAGACGGACAGGGATGCTCATGTGGAGGCTGGAGAGAATGAAAAAAATTCCATTTGTGCCTTAGCTGTTTGTAAACTAAAATGTTAATGATTTCTAGAGTATCTCCATCAAATTCCCTAACAAGAGCAGAAGATCTCATCCTTCTAGCCAATGATAAGTAGCAAGTCTCTCCTTTGGCAGGAGCAATGTCCCTCAGCACCTCAGCACGGGGCACTTAATCCTCAAGAAGCTTCCACGAAGGGATTGCTTGGCTGAGTGCTGCCCCAGGAATAAGCTGTGGGGGGGGGGGGCAGGGGGGCAGCAAAGGAGGGAACTCCACCTCCCTCTGGGTAGTTGTGGGAGGCTTCTCCGGATGATGGGGGAGTGACAGCTAACCCAGGACCTGAAGGAGAAGTCAGGGAAAGGTTATTCTAGATGGAGGGAACAAAGACAAGCTAGTCCTAGCTTGCTTGCTTGCTTGCCTTTTTTAAGATTTACTGATTTATTCGAGGGATAGCATGAGTGAGTGGGGAGCAGGGGCAGGGCCGGAGGGAGAGGGAGAGAAAGTCTAGAGCAGACTCCCTGCTGAGCGCACAGCCTGAGGTGGGGTTCCATCTCATGATCCTGAGATCACAACGCCAGCTGACCAAGAACTGGATGCTCAAGTGACTGTGCCACCCTAGCACCTTCTTTCTTTAAGTTTCAAGTGGAATTCCAAATCTTTACATTCTTGAGTGGAATAGTAAGGTAGACCAGGGGAAATTGGTAGAAGCAGAGCATAAAGGCCTCCTAAGTTTAAACTTTGGGCTTATTCTGAGCACTTGGACAAGTCAGTGCCAGCTCTGAAGCTGCAGTGTCAGAATGGAGTTTGTACCATAGAAAGAGTCCTCTAGGGGCACCTAGGTGGATCTATCAGTTAAGTGTCTGTCTGTAGCTCAAGTCATGATCCCAAGGTCCTGGGATCAAGCCCTGATAGTTCATTCAGCTCCCTGCTCAGCGGGGAGTCTCCTTCTCCCTCTGCCTGCCACTCTCCTTGCTTGTGCTCAAATAAATAAAATCTTAAAAATAAAAAAAATAAGAATAAAAGGAAGAAGGGAGGGAGGGAGGAAGGAAGAAAGAGCCCAAGGAAGGAAGGGCCCTCTGGCCAAACAGTGGTGTGGTTTGGAGAGGCACTCAGGAGACGGGAGACCAGTTAGGAAGCCAGTGAACAAATCCAGCAGGAAATGGATTTCCCCAAGGGTGTTGGCAGGTAAGAGGCATGAGGTAGACAGATTTGAGAGGTGTTAAAGAGGCAGGTTCCTGGAGGCTTTGAATACAGAGCCAGAGGGAAAATGAGGGATGAGAGGGACTTGGAATTGGATGGAAAAAGTTTTCTTCCTTCCCAAGCTATACAAAAAAGAGATTCGGAGATGCTGGCAATCCACTGAATCCACGTGAAGTTGGCCCTTGAACAACACAGGGTTAGGGGCGCTGACCCCACACAGTCAATAATCTACGTATAATTTTGACTCCCCGAAAACATAACTACTAATAGCCTACTGTTGACCAGAAGCCTTCCCGACAGCATAAACAGTCGATTAGCACGTGCTTACAGTAAAGATACAGAAAAGAAAACGTTACTCAGAAATGCTAAGAGGAAAATGCACTTACAGTACTCTACTGTATTTGTCCCCAAAAAATCCACTGTGAGGGGACCCACGCAATTCAAACCCATGTTATGTTGTTCAAGGTCAACCACATTGAGTTACCTGTGGGTGGGTACCAGGGGCTTTCTGGGAGGAGAGTAGATATATGCATCTGGAAAGACAGATCACTGAAGTCAAAATTTAATGGTTTAGCTAGTCATATTTTCAGTTTCCTACTAAAGAGCAGCATGTGCATCGTATAGCATTAGAACTATCCTGGCCTCCTGGTGCAGAGATGGTCCCGCGAAGGTGCGAGTTCGTCTCTACAGCCTGTACTCTTGTTTGGTGTCCTATGGAGAAAGTCGAAGCCCAATAGCTTCCTCTGGTCTGTGAGACAGGCTTTTCTAGGATGAGCAAAACATCAGAGAAAGAAGAGCCAACATCTCCTAAGGACTTAATGAATTCTTTTTTTTTAATAATAATTTTTTATTGGTGTTCAATTTACCAACATACAGAATAACACCCAGTGCTCATCCTGTCAAGTGCCCCCCCCAGTGCGTCACCCACTCACCCCCTCCCCCCGCCCTCCTCCCTTTCCACCACCCCTATTTCGTTTCCCAGAGTTAGGAGTCTTTCTGTTCTGTCTCCCTCCCTGATATTTCCCACTCATTTTCTCTCCTTTCCTCTTTATTCCCTTTCACTATTTTTTATATTCCCCAAATGAATGAGACCATATAATGTTTGTCCTTCTCCGACTGACTTACTTCACTCAGCATAACACCCTCCAGTTCCATCCACGTCGAAGCAAATGGTGGGTATTTGTCGTTTCTAATGGCTGAGGAATATTCCATTGTATACTTGAAATAATTTCTCATTAAATCCCCACCACTATCATCATCATTATCCCCTTTAGGAAGGAGTTCGTTGGGGCTAAATTTACTTTGCCTAAGGCCCCACAACTAAGTAGTGATGTAGCTGGGATTGAAACACAGGCCCTGTGCTGTTAACCATTCCATGGTGCTCGAGTTAGCTTCGATTCACCAGCCAGCCTGACACTCGTTCCCAGAAATCTGCGACTGTGCTCTAGCTGGCTACAGCCGGGGGCCTCCATGTGTTAAGCCCTGATGTTAGGAAATTAGCAAGGGGTGAGTCTGTGCACGCTACCCTTTTATTTTCAAAGGACACAGTACAGTCACTTGGAAGAAGGAAAACAATGTTGTGGTTTTCTAAAGCAACGTGATCCCCGCCAGCATCACCTAAAATTCATGAGAAATACACATTTCAGGCACCCCCAACCCAGACCTACCGAGTCAGAAATTCTGCAGGTGGGGGCCAGCAATCTGTTAAACAGGCATTCCTTCTGATGCTGCTGAAGCTTGAAAACCCCTGTTCATTGTGTGTTCGACTTCTCTTTCAGCGATTTAGATTTCTGGATGACTTTGTTTCGTTTGGGATTTTTTTTTTTAATTTCCTCTTCTTCATATGTGTCCTTTTTTTTTATTATTATTATTCATTTATGATAGTCACAGAGACAGAGAGAGAGGCAGAGACACAGGCAGAGGGAAAAGCAGGCTCCATGCACCGGGAGCCCGACGTGGGATTCGATCCCGGGTCTCCAGGATCACACCCTGGGCCAAAGGCAGGCGCCAAACCGCTGCGCCACCCAGGGATCCCCTGGTTTGGGATTTTTAAGAAACAGAACAAGCCAGGGGGGGTTAGGGATGGATTTCCAAAGGGAAAAATATCTAATCCCACTCTTCTTTGTTTCTACTGACAGGTCAGCTTGGATTCCCGAGTAAGAGAAGTCATCAACAGGAACATGGTAGAGCCATCCCAACACATATTTGATGACGCCCAACTTCAGATCTACACTTTAATGCACAGAGACTCATATCCCCGATTCATGAACTCTGCCCTCTATAAAGATTTGCTTCAGTCCTTATCTGAGAAATCAGCTGAAGCCTAGATGTTATCAAATATATTTATTATTAATAAAACAATAAAAGAACTGATGGACTATGTGTAGTACAGGGAACTTAGAGGTAGGAGTATGTTCTGCTAGAGAAATACTTGGGCTATTACTTGGGCTATTTTTTAACAACAGATGCTTCCTTTTAGAGAAAGCTACATATTCACAACGTAAACTGCAGCCACTTTTCGTGATACTTTTGGGGGGGAAAATGGAGTATGGCTGTCTTAGAAAAATAATATATTTACATTTACAGTAACAGCAGCGTGTTGTCAATGGCGAAGGATACCCTAGAAGACTCTCTACTGCCTGGGGCATCTGCGTCCACTGGAGCCAACAGGACTGCTTTTGTTTCCCATGAATGTAGTATCCGATGATTCTCCTCCCAAAGAAAAGGCATTCAGGTGTTTCTTAGCCACTCCTTCCTTCCATCCAGCTATTTTGAATATTTGCTTATTGGTGCCATCGTAGGACCCAAATTCCCATTTTATAAAGACGTGTCCCCACTACTTATAAAAATGGTATTCCACTTTATCTTAGACTCTGTGTATGTAGATACATATATGTGCATGTGTATCTATAATGGTTCATGTACTGTGCTCTTAAGTGGATCGGTTTCACCTGTTTGGCAAGAGAAGTAGTGTTTAGAAAATTCTTTCGTTGAAAAGTTACCTTTATTTTATTATCAGAATCTGCCAACCTAAAGAATGAATGTTCATAACAGAACCTTCAAATAAGCATATTTTCATTTTGATTATTCAAGGAAATATGGCATTTTCACTCTGACATAATAAAGCACAAGAGTTTTATCTCCATTTTTTTTCACACGTTAAATATTTGGGAATATAAGATGGAGTAAGTAGGGAAACATACAAGGTAGCATCTAGCTCCCCAGACCCTGTTTTTAGATCCCACTATTTTTACAGTAGACAAATGGAGTAACTTTAACAGCTTACAGGTATAACTAGTGGTTAGTACCCATCAGCCATCCTGAAGAAACCCATCACTGCAGTGAAAGGGAAAAACATCCAAAATCTGGAATGGTTGGAGTTGTGGGTTAGAAATTATGTGCAAGGGGCCTGTGGCAGGCTTCCCCTACAGGGGCGAGCTTTCCTCTGGGCCATTCTCACCTGGCCTGGTGATTTCTTCATTACTCAATTCAAGCCCCAGACTAAGCCCCTTGCTCTCATCCTCAGGCAAACATCTTCCCACCTCCTACTAGGGTCCCTACCCGCTTCATCTTCCCGTGTAAGCTCCAAATGTGTCTGGATGGGCATTTGTTCCCACCTCTGTCAGTCCAGTCCCAGGGACTAATGTGATCGTTCCTCCTTTTCAAGCCATCAACCCCTTATGTGCTTTCGATGCCATAGTCAACAGTCTCACTTTTTTCACTAGACAGGACATGATTGTGATTGAGACATAAATTCTGCCCTCTAGTTTACATTTAGGTAAGGACAATAGGCGTGTGTGGCCGCTACATTATACTGCAGCAAGCAAGTCTTGAGGGGCTACTGGCGGAGGGTGTGTGTGTGTTGGGTCCGAGGTGTAGGGAAGGTATTTGTAACTGAAGCATCCCCCAAATGAGTCTAGCTGGGGACAGGCAGTGCAAGTGACTGTAAGATGAAGGCGGTCAAGACATCAGAGGGACCCGGGGTGTCAAGATTTTAGGCTGGAGTATTTGGGATTTTCAACACAGATAAGATTGCCAGAAGGGTTACAGAGTGAGAAGAGCTGAGGTAAATCCTTGCAACAAAGAGTCCCGAAGAAAACTGGGGAGGATTTGCCTTCTCGGTTCCGGTAAGAAAGTGGGGATAAGGCAGCACAGGAACGGTCCGGGCACCGGGCACCTAATGGTCCATGAAGGCTCTTACCTGGAACTCGGCTCCCCGTTCCCCGCGGGCCCCCAGTGAACGCGAGCCTGCACCCCAGAACCGCCGGTTGCCCTTCGCCTCTCAGCGGGTCGGCGCTTGCTGGTGCCTTTGCTCCTCTCCTGCCGCACTCGGGAGCCTCTGCGCAGGTCCCCGCAGGCGCAGCTCCCCGCAGACCCTCCTCCCTGTCCCCAGTCAGCGGGTACGGGAGGGTCCAGGCTCCGAAGCTCGACCGCGCGCTGGGTACCCGGGTCTTGCCCGGGCCTGCCTCTTCATCTGCAAGAGCGGGGATACTGGGACCTCACCCCAGTTGCTGCGCGGATTTTTTTCCCCCAAGTGAGATTTATTGAGTAGACTCAAAGGGAGAGGCGGTCAGCAAAGGGCTGGGCTTGCTGTGCAGACTGAAACTCACCCACGCGGGGCCAGCCACTCGGCAGGGCAGGAGATTCTCGGTCGCCGGGGTGTGCGCTCCAGGGGCCTACTGGGTGCAGGGATCGCTTAGAAATAAATCTTTAGGCGCGCCTGGGCCGGTGAAGGGTCTGCCTTTGGCTCAGGTCTTGATCTAGGGGCTGCCGTCTCAGTGGGGGGGCTGCTTCTCCCTCTCCCTCTGCCCGGTCTACCCCTTATGCCCTCTATCCCTCTCTCTCAAATGAAATCTGTAAAAAATGATACTTTTTAAAAAAGAAACTAACCCATGTAAAATATACTAAGCAATCACTGTATGTCAGTTATTGCTATTATTCTTTGTCCACTAGATACGGCCTCCGGGTTTAGGCTCTGGCGTACTTTCCTTACTCATCTGTCCGCTTCCCTGCATTCTTATAACCCCTTAAATTACTGCCAACACACGTAGGACTACCAGACCAGGACCTGGTGTAGGCTACCCCCAGCACTTCCCAATCAGCTGCCAGCCAGACATCTCCCCTTGCATATCCCACCACAGAGATGATATTGAAATTCATCTAAATTCTGACTTCTCATCCCACTGCCCTCCTCCCTCCAAGCCCCAGCACTGCCTAGGTCCCCAGTCACCTGGCCAGTCACCTAAGTTCTTATTTACCTGCTAACTTTCCCCTTCTTTCTCCTTGCAAGCAGTCGCCAAGCCCTGCTGATCTTAACTCCTAAATATTTCTCATGTGTCTCCTTCCTTCTTCTGATCCCCATTATCGCACACCTACCAGTATCATCACCAAGAGCCTCCTACCTAGTCTCTCTCAGGCTTTCAAAATGCCACGAGGTGACTTTTCTTACACACAAATCTCATCACCATCCCTCTGCTCCTTAGAATCTTCCTAATTCCCAACTGCCCAGAGTACAAGTACCAAACTCTCAGTACGGTGTGGGGACCCAGGAAATTGAACAAAATCCCCTACCCCTGGACAAGCAGAGGAGGACTGACTCTATTTTGGGCTGCACCCGCCTTGTGCTGACCTGCTTATTACTTAGGGCACTGCCCCGCCCTAATCAAAGACCAGGACACACCCTAATCGGAAATCCGGCTCAGCTGACCAGCATGACTGTGCAACTTTCTGCATATCCCATTGGCCACTGGCCCCTATAAAGTTGCTAAGCCTCTTAGTTTCGGGGTCCAAGTCCCTGCTCCGCTGTGTCGGGTACACTTGGCCCCAGGCTCGAGCTTGTAAATAAACCCTCGTGTGATTGCATCGGTGTCAGCTCCCTGGCAGTTTCTCGGATTAGCAATCTTGGGCACAACAGGTGTATAAGCAAGGGCCTCTATAGTTGGGCTACTGGCTCCCTAGCCAACCCCACACACGGTTTAGACTCTAGAATATATACTTATAGACAAGTATATTTTCATACCTCATCACTGCTCATACTGTTCATACTTCCTGCTACCCCTACCCCTCTCTACAATGCCACCCTTCACTCAGCTAACTCCTTTCATTCCTTTAAGATTTACCTAACACACTACAGCCTCCAAAAAACCTTACCTGACCTCTTGATTTCTATTTCCACTGCGCTGGGTGCCATTCTTAGTATCCCAATATTTTCCTGTACAATTATTTATCATCTGAGTTTACAAACTATGTTGACCTATCTTTCCCATTAGACTATAAGCTCCACAGGCATTGGAAATACACTTTGTCCCTCATATATATATTTAAGAACAGTATTCCGTAAATGTTTGTAGAACTGAACTGGAGAGTTATAGCATGAAAGCTGAACTTTCCAGTTATAAAACAAAAATTCCATTCCAAATTTATTTCACGATGTGTCACATCTCAGAAAGAAATCATCACAGCCCATGTGGCTACAGAGTGCACTACTACTACAAACCAATTCGATGGGTAAATCGCTGGTGACATCTATGTGTATGAAAGAATCCTGAAGCTGCCCCAAATCAATGCAATTCTAAGGATTTTAAAAATTCTTTATTCATTCATTCACTCATGCATTCATTCATGAGAGACACAGAGGCAGAGAGACACAGGCAGAGGGAGAAGCAGGCTCCCTGTGGTGAGCCTGATGCTGAGACTCGATCCCAGGACCCTGGGATCCTACCTGAGCCAAAGGCAGATGCTCAAACAGTGAGCCACCCAGAAGTCCCAGGTTTTTAAGATTTTTTTTTTAATATTTTATTTATCCATAAGAGACACACACAGTGAGAGAGAGGCAGAGACACAGGCAGAGGGAGAAGCAGGCTCCATGCAGGGAGGGAGCCC
Source organism: Nyctereutes procyonoides (assembly GCF_905146905.1). Classification (NCBI taxonomy): domain Eukaryota; kingdom Metazoa; phylum Chordata; class Mammalia; order Carnivora; family Canidae; genus Nyctereutes; species Nyctereutes procyonoides. Next base: position 23,681,848 of record NW_026575035.1, on the reverse strand, counting down.
AATGTGGGACTTGATCCAGGGACTCCAGGATCACGCCCTGGACCAAAGGCAGGTGTTAAACCACTGAGCGACCCAGGTGTCCCAAAAATTTTTATGTAAACTTTGAAGAGTTTATTTTGTTGGGATGAATGGCACTCCATTTGGGAAAAAAAAGAATATATAAACAAATATAAATTCCAAACCTTTTAAAGAACTCAAAACTTTTTAAAAAGAGAACATTATAAGAATATTGGAAGAAAATGTAGGCAATATTCTTGTAGCTTCGGATGGACAAGGTCTTCCTAAGGAAAACATAAATCCAAGCCAGACAACATAAAATACTAATAGACTGGATGATATGAAAAATATTATTTAAATTCTGTGCCACAAAGACAACATAAAAAGAATCAAAATACAACTATCATGCTACAAAACAAAACTAAAAAAATCTATGCAGAATGCATTATAACCTACTAAGACAACTCTCCAGACCAAAAAGGAAAGACACAATAAAAACAGAAGGAACAGGGATCCCTGGGTGGCGCAGCGGTTTGGCGCCTGCCTTTGGCTCAGGGCGCGATCCTGGAGACCCGGGATCGAATCCCACATCGGGCTCCCGGTGCATGGAGCCTGCTTCTCCCTCTGCCTGTGTCTCTGCCTCTCTCTCTCTCTCTCTCTCTCTGTGACTATCATAAATAAATAAAAATTAAAAAAAAAACATATAAAAAAAACAGAAGGAACATAAGAAATCAATTGGTTATAAACAAGAAAAGATGAGCATAATAAATACAAGAAGATAATCATATGAACTCAAATTAAACGAGAGAATAGTGGTTGCTCTTTTCCCCCCTAGATTTGCCCAAACCAAAAGGTTTGAGCATATCCAGTAGTAGCAAAGGTGTCAGGAAAAGGGCCTTACTGTTGACGGGTAGATAAACTAGTTTGCCTTTCTGATGAGCAACCTGGCAACATCTATCATCCTGAATGTACATATCCAGCAGCTGGTCAGTTCAACTGTTAAGAATCTATCCTACAACAAAACCTCAAAACAAAAACTACCCACAGGGAATAGTCTTGAAAGGAAAGGCTGTATGTGTTCATGGACTCTCTATGGTAAAAATGAATACCATACATACTCTGGCAGGGAGTGTTCTAAGGTCAACGGCTAAAGGAAAAAAGCACGTTGTAGGATTTGTATGTGTGCCCATTTATGTTAATAAAAGCCATTTTAGGGGTGCCTGGCTGGTTCAGTCCATAGAACATTCCTCTTGGTCTTGAGGACATGAGTTTGAATCCCAAGGGCACAGAGACGGATTATTTTTTTTAAAAAAGTTTTTTTTTAAATAGTCATTCTAAAAAAATTCCTCCTTTGATTGAGGTGAGTACTGTTTCAAGGTCTTTACAAACTACTGTTTAGCCCTTTCTGACTCAAACTTCTAAGGTAGGATGGTGTTCTCCTTTATGGAGGTTAAAGCTCCTTGTTAAAGTCTCACAGCTAGTAAGTTTGGATTTTGTTTGAATTTGAATCTGAGCAGATCAAAAGCCTGTGCTCTTCTTAACCACCAGGCAATGCCGATTTCTTAGGAAAGAGGACTTTTATTCATAAAGCCCAGTATGAGCATGTACACACAAACACACAGACATAAAGAAAATTACAGAGCCAGGGAAATCATTTTCTCTAGCTCATGATTTTGACCTAAAAGACAAAGGTAATAAAACCAGTTTCATAAGTGGTAGTTAAAAGTAACCCTGACCAATCCCCTCTGCCCTCATGACTCCTGAAGTTTCAGGTAGCCAGTTTTTCTTATTAAACATTACATGACAAACATCTATTAAAAATTAGTCTTCATAAAAAATTTTAAAAATCAGCCTTCTCTGCCTCTCTCTCTCTCTCTCTCTGTGACTATCATTAATAAATAAAAATTTAAAAAAAAATCAGCCTTCATATATAAAAATACTACTACTGTCTTAAGTTAGATTATTTTTCTCCATTAGTTACTGAGTTTGGCATTAAACCATCTAAGCTTTCTTTCCTGGCATATGCATAAGCAAAAACTTGAGTCATCTAAAGTACAAAAGTCACCAAACAGGACTTTTCCTAAGTAATGCCAACTTAAACTTTCTCATGAAAGATGAAGTTGGAGCAGCCTGGGTGGCTCAGCGGTTTAGCACCGCCTTCAACCCAGGGCGTGATCCTGGAGACCCGGGATCGAGTCCCACGTCAGGCTCCCTGCATGGAGCCTGTTTCTCCCTCTGCCTATGTCTGCCTGTGTCTCTGCCTCTATCATGAATAAATAAATAAAATCTTAAAAAAAAAATGAAGTTGTGGCCTTGGCATTATAAACTATCCACTTGAATTAACTGTCCCAGTGGAATATACTGGAAAAGCAAATAAATAATAAAAATATTAGCTATAAGAAAACTAGAAATTAAAATTTGATTAGCCTAAGAATGAGAAGTCTGAATTAAAAAATAATTATCTACTTAAGCATAAAAGTTCTAAAAATTAACAATATGGTGACTAGTTACCAAACTGTATTGTGTATTTTGAAAGTTGCTAAAAGACTAGATCCTAAAAGTTCTCACTAGAAGAAAAAATATTGTAATTATGTGTGGTGAGCGATGTTAACTATTGTGACAAGCATTTTGCAAAATATACATATACTGAATCATTATGTTGCACGTCTAAAATAATACATTCATTATATGTCCATTTGATTTCAAATTTTGAAGTTTTTAATGGGGAGTCGGGCACCTGGGTGGCTCAGTTAAGTGTCTGACTCTTGATTTTGGCTCAGGTCATGATCTCAGGGTAGTGAGGTCAACCCTGTGTCGGGCTCCACACTGGACATGGAGCCTGCTTAAGGTAATTCTCTCTCTCCCTCTGCCCCCTCCCAAAGAATACATAAATAAATACATAAAGCTTTTAATGGGGAGAGAATTAATGAGCATTTGGTCTTATGGACATGTTTCGATGAGTTTTAAAACAGTATTAGGGGTACCTGGGTGGCTCAGTGGTTGAGCATCTGCCTTCGGCTCAGGTCATGATCCCGGGGTCCTGGGATCAAGTCCCGCATCAAGTCTCACAGCGGGCTCCCCACAGGGAGCCTGCTTCTCCCTCTGCCTATGTCTCTGCTCTCTCTCTGTGTCTCTCATGAATAAATAAATAAAATCTTTGGGGCGGCCTGGGTGGCTCAGCGGTTTGGTGCCTGCCTTAGGCCCAGGATGTGATCCTGGGGACCCGGGATCGAGTCCCACATCGGGCTCCCTGCGTGGAGCCTGCTTCTCCCTCTGCCTGTGTCTGTGCCTCTCTCTGTGTGTGTGTCTCTCTCATGAATAAATAAAGAAAATCTTTAAAAATAACTAACTAAATAAATACATACATACATACAATCTTTAGATTTAAAAAAAAAACGGGATTAGGACTGCAATCATTAAGAGGGGAAAGAATGGAGAGATCAGTGAAACAATCCTGAGATAAATCAGTCTGATAAAAAACCTGTGACTTTAATTGCCCTTCCAGATCACTTATGCTTCTTCTGCAATCACCCAGAAATCTTAGTAGGGCTCTCAAAGGCTTGGATATTCTGATATCAGCACTTTTATTTAGAATCATTTTACATTTACCTAATTCAAATATTCATCCAATTCACGATTTAAAAAAAAATGTTTTTCAGTTGCTTGCTACAGAAATTTATCTCAAACTAGCTTAAACACAAAGGAAATTGATTGGCTTTCATAAGCAGGAAATCAAGGGTTGTTAATACAGGGTTGTTCTAAGCTTCAGCAAGATCAGATCCAGGTAGTCAGTGTTATCCAGACCTTCTCTCCATCTCACCTGCCCTTGGCTTCATCACACACAGAGGGACTCTGCATTTTGTAGGCAAAATGGTACAGCAAGCCCCAGACACAGCTCCAGGTGGTTTATCTATTCCAGTAAAGACAGTATTTCTCTCATCTTTCAGAGAGTAATCCCAGAGAAGGGGCACTTGGTGGAGTGGGACACTATGAATGACAGAACTCCAAGGTCAAATGAAAGTGAGGCACCCCCTAAATGAACCAGACAAAATATTTGGCTACTGCCAAAAAGTCAAAAAGTATAACTACGCCATTCCATTCCAGTGCTCTTGCGGTTTTTGTTTTTTTATTTTATATCAACTATTCTTTCAAATGGCATTATTACAAAAACAATTTGGATATATACTATAAACCACATTTAAGGGTCTAAAAAAAACTTGTTTCCAAGCAGCTTAGTCCTCCAACTTTGGAAACATTTGGGCTACTTTAACTGGACTATATGGCAGATCACACATGAGATGTTGCTATCTTTGCAGTCATGACCATTAAGGGGAAAAAAATAATAATTAGCTGTCTTTTTATAGTACTCAGGGAGAGGAATCAGAACTTCATGAGCATCTACTATGTGACTAGAAGTATGCTTCCAGGTGTTAAAGATACTGCTGTTTCTCATAAAAACTTACTGACTCCATCTTTACTAAGTTACAGCTATTGGTTATCTAGTATAGCCAGGTGATGAGATTCTTACCATACATGTCTCATTACTTTCAACTGACTTCAATTAACTTAAGCTTTCTGCAATATAATCCTTCCATTACGATCTAGGAACTTAGCAGTAACTCTATTTAGTGTGAAACAGCATCTTCACACTTTCTTATTTCTGAAACTGACAAAAATAGGTGGATTTTATGTCAGTGACTATTCACATCACATTTCCCAGTGGGATATTCAACTCTTCTTAAATGATTAATTTTATACAGCTAAATATGTGTGTGAGAAGGTGCTGGACAGAGAAGAGTATTGATTAAAACTCTTTAAACTACTACACTCTAAACCTGAGTTTTTATTTTGAGAAGTAAATTCAATTCAAAGCCCTGAATTACAGTTTGACCTCTAAGAATAATCACTGTGTACCTATAAAAACTCAAAGTATATAGCCTGTTATTTCTTTTGGTATCTTGTTAATACTTTAAACTTATTCTCCATTTGTAAGGTATATATAAATTTCAATGTTTGGGTGTATATAAATATTTCAGGTTCGCTAAGTAAGGGTCCGACTCTTGGTTTCAGTTCAGGTCATGGTCTCATGGGTCGTAGGATCAAGCCCCACATCAGGCTCTGCACTCAGTAGGGAGTCTGCTTGAGTATTCTCTCCCTCTGCCCCTCCCCCAACTCACTCACTCTCGCTCTCTCTTAAATAAATCTTTAAAAAAAATATTTCAGAACTTTTGTCATGGCTTAGCAAAACTTATAAACTAATGCTCATCACTTCTGAGCTAGAAAACCAAGGTGGTTATTTTCTGCTTTCCCAGGATGGTGCTTCATTAATTCCCACTACAGATGTCTTAATTCCTCTGTATATTCATTTAATGTATAATCATGTATGTATATTTGTTTTACTTCCCACTCCTTTACAACTGGCTAGTATTTTCCACTATTAAGACTTTGTGATCTCTCATATTATGTTAAGTGCACACACGGGATGTGCATGCATACTACTCTACTCAGAACCACTCCTGCCTCCCTCACCAGGAGTCCAGGAAAAGAGAAGAGAAACATGTTCTGTATTACTGCTCAATACTAGTCTTTATTAAAACTAGGCAGGCACCACCTAATTAAAATTATCCTTTAAAAAATACCTTAGTAGTTAGGGACACTTGGGTGGTTCGGTCAGTTAAGCATCCAACTCTTGACTTCAGCTCAAGTCATGAGCTCAGGGTCATGGGATCAAGCCCTGCTTCAGCCTTTGCACTCAGCATAGAGCCTGCTTGGGATTCTAATTCTCCTTGTCTCCCTCCCCTCACTTGCACACGGCATGTGCACACACTCTATCTAAAATAAATGAATAAAAATAAATAAGTACATAAATAAACAAATAAATAAATAAAATGAATAAAATCTTTAAAATATACCTTAGTAGTTGGGAGAGAAGTTTTGAAACAAAAGTTAGAACAGGCATCAATGTCTAAATAAAATGAAAAAATGTGATACATCTTTAATAACAAACTTTATTGAATTACAAATTTAAAAATGGATCACTTAATTTAAAAGTGGGACTATTTTACTTTGATTCTTCCAAAAATGCACTTTATTTTTCAAGTGATAAAGGTTAATCTGTGAACTGACAAAGTAGATACAGGATGGTACCAGTGGACCAATGTTCATATAAGGGGTCCTAACATGAACCTTAATGTTGCTTTCTGTATTATATCGAATTGATTTGCATTAAAAAAAAAGTGGGAAAAGGTAGCAAAGAGGAGTGCAAAGCATGTACTTAAGTTTTCCTATAGGAGTCTGACAGAACATAGATTTAGCATGATAAAATGTGGGCTTCGTAAAAGTGGCCTTTAAGATGTGCAAGTGTACCCTAAGGAACCTATGTGAAAATCATTTCTTCTTATTCCTAACAAAACAAATGGTACACATGTAAAAAAGAAAATTTAATTATAAAATTTGTACTGTAAACCCAATTGCGTTATAGCCCATATACTCAGTTTGTTGAACCACCTCATTCATTGTGTAACAGAAAAAGCAAATTCGACTCAAAAAAATATTTTCTATCAACCTCCATATGGAAAGACCACAGCGCTAATGATTTATATAGTCCTTAAACTTAATCCTTGGTCAGTAAACATTTCCAAATCAAAATCAAGTCATGAACTGTTCGCAGTAACTACTATACTAAAATGCTAACATTTTCTTCCCAGGTATGACTTCCCATGAGGGGGAAAAATAGTCACAGGTTTTCATTCATTGCCTATGCTGGGATGTATGAAAAATCTAGTAAACTACAACAGTGTTCTGCAAAACTAAAATACACTACAAAATCAAACAGGTAAATAAACAACAAAACCAAACTCATTTCAACAAAGTCATGTTTCCAAAAGTAAAATCTATTAAGAACAAGTCATAAACATGTACAAGAAATTACAAGAAATGATTATCATGGTTAGTTACAAATGTAAAATAATATCTAATTATCCCAGACTTGTGAACATAATAATTAAGATCAATCTCATAGGCTAGTTCAAATATTATGTACAATTTAGATAAGCTGGTCAAGTATTATCTGAATACACACCACACTTAATAAACTTAAGTTACCTTTTCTCCTCCTTTACAATTTGTAGGTACGTGCCAATATGGGGGAAAAAAAAGTAATTTCCATTTATGTATTAACTGAGAAGAACAATATTACTACTGCATATGTTTTGGACTGTAAAAAAGTTAAGGTATATTTTCCTTTTAAAAGAAAAAAAAAAGGTAAAAATAAATTGCCAAAAGTCTAATTGACAAAAGTTTAACATTGACTTACTATAAAAATGAAAAAAAAAATGTTCTGAAACAGATATAATTATGTGGTCTCCCTACTGATCTGAAACTACAGAAGGCATTTAATAGGAAGGAATGCTATGTCAAAACCAAGACTAACCCAAGGGATGTATGTTACTTTAAAAATCTGATTTGCAGGAAAACTAGATGTTTGGCCTAGTTTTATTTTATTTATTTTTTTTTATTTTTTTATTTTTTGGCCTAGTTTTAAAGCTAATTACAAAATCCATTTTTTAATGGTCCAGACATTTTGCCATTTCTTCCAACTCAACAGAACTGTCAAAAAAAAAAAAAAGAGAGAGAAATATTTCATGAGACCTTTAAATACAGACAATGGGGTGTACCCCGCCCCCATTTAATACAGTATACATCTTATACTGCTAAAGAAAGAGGCATTTTTTTAAAAGATGCTATATTTCTTAGACATGAACAGACACCTAAGTGTTTGACTTTTCCAATTTAGAATCAGTAGGAATATAAACTGAAGAAATATTATATTTAATACGCACCCCTCTTTTTAATGCTTCTAGGTTAAAAAAATGAATTTAAAAAATGAATTCCAAACTTGAACTTCTAGAGTAAGCCACCCTTAGGCATCAGCTTTCTACATTAAATTGAACTTTCTTAAATCCAAGAGATACTACGTCAAAACTATGCTCCAAACTGCCTGTATTCAAAACAAACTGCAATATGCCCAACAGTAACAGTAATCATCATCATCATCATTATCATATTATCATCCATTTTGCAAAATAAATCTAAGAGCAATCTGAAAAAGCCAGATTTGCTCAACAAGACGAAAAATAAATAATTAAAAAATGAATGTCCCTCTTTTCAACCAATGCAAAAAACTTCTACAACTCAGGATAGGAGACATTGTTTCAAATAATGAAGACATTCTCAATACCAGGAACCTTCTCAGCTCAGAACTGAATTTGTATATAATAAAATGGGTACTGGCCTCAACCCCTGAAATAATGTCTAGGGCCAAAGTCCTATACCATATTTGTGGAGGATATTCCCCCACTGCCTAGCATTTAATTCACTTGATTTTCAGAAAATGCTTTCACTTATGTGAATAATTCAAAATAAGCAACAGAGTAAAGGGCTAAAGCTAAGTATAGCTTTAAAAAAAAGAATCATACAAGCTTCACAAAAACTAATAAATGCAATCCATATTTTTGGAATAGCAACAATTATCAGGCACTTTTAAAATATATTACCTGTACTCTTCAACACAGCCTGTGATGTAGATATTATTTACATTTAATATGTGAGAAAATTATAGTTCACTAATGATAAGAAGCAGAGTTCAAAGTCTGTTTGGCTCCAAAGACTATATTCCTACCACATGAACCTCTCCAACCACACACCCCTAGGATCCCCATCTCTGTTAACAACAAAAATGGTTTCGGAAGTAACGTCTAATTCTTCTCCCAAGTTTAAGTTATATTTCTGTTGCTCACAAAAATCACTCAAGAAGAGATCATTTAAATAACATACACTTGCCTGTGTGGGGCTAATTCAAGAGTACAGAGGCAATATGAAGGCTCAGAGAAAAGCCTACCAAACCATGACAGTGCTCCTCTGTGAAATTCCTAAAATAAACACTAAAACTATCCTGCTGGATGGATTTCAACAAGGTAAAGTAATCTTTCCAGAATCAAAATCAATGAAGACAAGTAATACCCAAGGTACAGATTATCTGGAAGTACAAGAGTCAAAGCAATTAAATGAGTATAATATATACACAACTATGATATGATAATTACACAGT